>NC_142099.1:3810000-4445000 GCF_054644295.1 Miniopterus natalensis
GGAGACGTGCACGTCACTCATCTTTCTCTAATCCCTCGTTGGGAAAATTATTTAAGTTGCTTCCAAACATTCCTCAGACTACTAGGTTGGCAAAAGGGAGTATGTGAATGTTTGCATTTATTTTCATTAACAAAATCTGAGAGAGAGAAATCTAAAATGAAAATCCTGCTTGCTCTATAAATACAGGGGTGGGTAAAAGATTTACAGCCTTGAGGAGGTGAAACACCGTTCCTTATCGTATTATTATTAGCTGTCGCATTATTTTCCGTAGGCGCAGCTGTAAACCTGCTTTTGCGCCCCCGTGTAATGCGGGTGACCGTCTGCGGGCTGTGTCACCCTGCTGCTGGCACCCGGGGCTGAGCTGTGAGAGCGGTTCACGCTTCGGGCTAAACGCGCTGGAACACGAAGCTGGCGGAGTGTGAACTGGGCTGAGATTCTCTCTCTCTCTCACTTCCTTTGATCACCTCTAGCATTGCACTTGAGGGAATGTAGAAAGGTAACAGGGACAGTTTTTAACAGACGTTTACAGTACACTTTTGATAATCAGAACAGCTCCATACGTCTTGTCTGTCTCCGTTCCCCAGCAGTAGACGTGAGAGTAAAAGTGGGGTTCAAGTAGGAAAATAGTTCTTGCTGATCTTTCATCTGAAGTATAAAGAGATCCCACAAAGCATTTTATTAGTTATAATGTTTCAGGAACTATTGTCATGTGTATACTTAGGCATTAATAGAGAATTTCTGGTAAGAAAAGCAGGGGTTAAAAAATCAGTCAGATCTAGGTACTGTGCCCGCCATACCAGATGCCCCAAGCAGTGTGCTAAAAATCTGTAAACCGAAATTATCTTTTTCAGTATTTTAAATAATGCAAAATCATCCTAAACTTAATTTTCTCCCAGTACGTGGGATGAACTTCAGTTCTCTGCCCAGCACATCACAGTTTAGCTTATGATCTGGGGTAGCCAGTGTTGATTCCATCTTTCCTCCTGGGGTGGGCAAGGGGTCACATGCTTGTCACAAATGACAGGAGGCCGTGCAGCGGTTCCCCTGAAAGAGGAGGAGGCGCCTGAAGATGTGAAAAACCTGGACGTGCGGGACCGAGTCCAGAACCCTTCGAGTTGCCCCCGCGCCCATCTCAAGGGGCAAGAGAGCTGGGATAGTTGAGCTCCAACTTCCATTCGCCGCTGGACTCCTCCCGGAGCGTTCACCGCTCAGCATTTCCAGGGTACCTTATGTATAAACTGGGGGCAGTTCTGCAAGCCTGGAGTCCCGAGGGGCCCCCGGAGACACTAGGAGGACCTGGCTGGGAGCAGGGGAGCTGCCACATGGAGGTGTCTTTAGAGCAGTTAACGACTAGCGCGTTGGCTCTGAGGATGGCGCACGGCCGGGCCACTTGAATGAGGGGCACACTTCTTGGGCTCTTCTACCCCGCATTTATTTAGACAGGAAACTACTTATAAGCAACTCCAGAGGTTGCGAAACTCTACTTGCCATTTACAGTAATAATTCACAAGAGCACAGGCGTGTGCCGTGCGTTCTATATAAAGTGCCTGATCTCTTCATTTCCTCAGTAGACGTCCCTGTGTGAATCACAGCCTCACAGCTCAGAATATTCTAAAGACGATTCGTTTTCTGCATTCAGCTAAGTGCCCTAGTTTTGCACAGAGCAATGTTTTGATTTCTAGTTCAAACTAAATGCAAATGCCTATAAACATAACTATAGTGCCTTGCGCTTCATAAATATATTAAATTCTAGTAATAATTCTTAATATTTGGAAAACATAGTGGTATGACAAGTGATGTTTATTATATATTAAAAAATCGACAACAGAAGTATTAAAGCAGTGGCCCACTAGGGGAATCCCATACCTGGAAAACTGCGGTGGGGGCAAAAGCAGAGGTTCAGGATATGTATCTCCTGGGCTTAGAACCTCCCTCTCTTATTAAGATACATGACCTTGGGAAGCTATTTAACCTCTCTGTGCCCCAGCTCCTTTATCTGTCCTCGTAAGACCTTTACGAATTTAAATGAAATAACATTTACCAAGCACTAAACATACGCCTGGTACCTGGAATAGATGAACCCATTAATGTTGACTTATTATGTGTTCTTGGAGTAAGTACTCAGAGATGTTTTGAGTTTTCGCCAGTTACTTGAACCTGAGGCAGAAAGTAACTCCAAAACAATCCGAAGATCTGTTCTGTCTCAGCAAATGCACTCTCAAAGGAGTATGAAAAATATTTCCTTTAAAAATCAAGAATGAGAGGAGGTGACTGACAGCACCACTTCTGTCTTCTATTTTCTTTGGCCTGCAGGTTTTAGAAGACACACTACTAGAAAAAAAAGAAGAAGAAAGAAGCTATGCAATGTCTGGAAAGATAGAAAAGAAATTGCCATTATTTGCATATAAAATGATTTTCCATTTAAACAGTCCCATGGAACCACAAACTATTAGAATCAATAAAAAAGATTAACAAGATTTTCTGATACAGAATCAGTAATAAATAATTAAGTTTATTCTACAAATCAGCATTAAAACTAGAAATTTTAAATATATATACACGTGTGTGTGTGTGTGTGTGTATCCAAAGAATTTTAGGTCCTAATAATAAATCTAATATATATGTGTGTGTGGAAATATCTTGAAGAAATCTGAAGAGTGAGATGTAGATTTACTCTACCCCATATAGGAGTTACCCTAATCCTATGGCAATTAGATCTTGACAAATAGCTTGACAAATAGGCCAATGGAATTGAAATGATAGCCACAAATCAGACCTGTGCACACACGGAATCCAAGTGTATGACAGAGGCTGCATTGCAATTCAGTGAGGAGAGACAGACCTTCAGCGTCCCGGCAGCAGTGCTTGGACCAATTTTTTATTTGCATGGGGGAAAAAAAATAGCAAGTTTCTATGTTTTTCTGTACATCTAGTTGCACTGCAGTTGGATTCAAGACCAAAATATGCAAACTAAAATAAAAACCTCAAAAGAATATATAATATAGTTATGACTACTCATAAATACAGGGTTTTTTAAACTACAAACTAATGAATGAGTGCTCCGGCCAGTGGGGCTCAGTTGGTTGAGTGTCCTCCCTCCCGTGCACCTGAAGGTCCCCGGTTTGCTGTCCCCATATTGACCTCAGTAGTATCTCTTAAGAAATGCTCCCCAGTAGACTCGGTTGCCATTCTCCGGAGACACTCCAGTTTAAAGAGTGAATCTTTCAAGAAAATGACCATGACACCAACTAATTTCATTTCTTTCAGATTTCTGATGTATATGATATAGGGAGAGATTAGTCAATTTGATGGGGAATTAAGAACAGGACTCAGATATGACCGGCACAAAGGAATCATCTCTTGATCGCCTTCGGCTTCCAAAGCGTGTCATCCGCATTTGTCCCCTTATTACTTCCCCTCTTCGTGTAATTTCCTTGATAACACCTGAAATATGGTAGCGGGGAACCGAGACGAAGAAGGTCTGAACAATTTACTGGGTCTTGGCATGAATTTTCTACTCTACAGCTGAAAAGCAATGTACAAATATTTGTATATCCTTTGAAAATATTAAATGTGTCATTGGTAACCTTTTAGAGAATACTTTTGTATATGATTTTTAATAAAAAGTGTAATGCTTCAAATAAGCAAATGAAACACAGAAGTTTACCTTTTCTTGAAGCATTTATAATGACCAGAAAAGAAGAGAGAAAATAAATGACTATGAATGTAGTAGCAGTATGAGCTTTTTAATTTTTCCAGCTTCAAAATCATCATGTTCTTTCTGTGTGTATTCATTTTTGTTAACTTAAAATTCATTTAAAAATTACTGACTTGAATGTAAGCATTCCACGATTTTTCTTAATTAATAAAATTATAGCTGAAAAGGCACAGAAATTTGTGGAAAGGAAAAAGGAAGATCAATTCTAGGTAATTTTTATTTTTATTCTTAGCAATGGCCAACGTTAACTGGAGACTTTGATTAATGTTCAACGTAGACTTAATCTCAAGAAAAACCCACAACCCTGTTGCCTGCAGATGAAGGCTAGCCGTTGTATGTTGCCCAACTTATCGGCCACATTTTAATATTAAAATCATAATTTTTCAGATTCCCTTAATTTATTTGGATTTAGTTCTATATTTGTCAAACTCAACTACTAAATAGTGAATGGAAGAGCTAAATTGTTATACATCTCTAAAGAAACAAGGCTTTATGATATGACTATTAAAAATACCATGATCGGATCTTGGTCTTTGGATTTTATAAAAGCGAACTGGAAGAGACACTATATCTCACTGTAATAGTAACATTCATTTCTTGCCAAGATCAGGCGCGAATAGATTGTGGTATGTGTTAGAATGTGTGAATTTTAAAATTATATTTAGAACATACATAAGAGTTTATAAAAATAACAAAAAGTAGAACACATGTTTCTACAAAATTACTTTCCTTCTTTAGACCGTGTCTGTCTCCCAGCTATACTTGATGCAGTAGTTAAGCTTTACGGTTCAATATTCTAGATAAGTCTACCCTGGGCTTTTACGGTATGTAAACAGAGAGCCCTGTATTGGAAATCACATAACAGTTGTTTGTTCAGTTGGGTGGATGGCCGCAATTCTCAGTATTAATGAAATAAAATATTTATTATAGAACTGTTCCTAAGAGACCCTGCGGCCTATATGGTGGAGCCACAAAGTCTGATTAAACGGGTGAAAGTACATGGCATTACCGCGGGCTCTCAGATGGCTACAAGTCCAGCTCATCTTCTTTAACAGCTTAGCTCTTAACTCCTGTAATATGTCCCGTATTTGATCACAGCTCTGAAACAAGAGAAGCGTATCTGAAAACTCAGCTACAAATCAATTCAATTTACTGTATGTCGTTCGCTGCTAAACTGCAGGATAAAGCTATTTATATAAAAAACACACACCCACAAGTCAGCAGCGTGCTTTTACTTTGACGTCCAATGAAATTATATGGAGATTTAACTGAAGAGTAATTCTAGTACAGGAAATTTGAGATTCAAGATACTTTTGATGAAAATGGATTGCTTGTGTTGACGTTTATTATTTGCAATTCTGAGTCCCATTAATGTAATCCACCACCCGGAATTGCATTCCTATATGTCCTTAACGTGCGTAAAACTGTTCGGGTGAAAAAGGCATTTTTATAAAACTGTATTCTATGCATGCTTTTAAAGAGAGATTCTGTTCTTACCTTTGGGTCTGGTGAGAATAATATGACGCTTGTTTATTGAAGATGAGTTAGTTCTTCAATGTGTAAACATAGTGTCGTAGCTGTCAGTGCCCAAGAGAGAGTGCCTGGGTGTGAGCCTGCAGTTGTCAAATCTGAGGAGCTGCCGGGGTGGAGCCCCCAGGATGAATAGATTCTGGACAAGATGCCTCAGCCGGGGGTTGGGAATGGTCGCTCACTCCACCTTACAATACATGGGAATTATTGTGCTTACACAGTGATGTTTCCCAGAGGGCAGGGGACAGGCCCTGAAATATTTCTCTTTGATGCATGAACTTTAAGTTCTAAGAAGTGGGAACAAATACCAGGCAGGATGAATGGACCAGGAAAGAAAGATGGTTTCAGAGAGGGCAATATTGTGCTCTAATAAACTGGGCTACATCCCATTTCATATAATGTAATTGTGCTTAACAATTTGTCCAAAGTGTGATAGGCAGTTAGACAGACATGAGCAGAGCAAGGACAGTGCCCAGGTACAGGTCACCAGGATGGAAAGCCCTGGATGGATGCCTAGCAAAGGACAATTGCAGGGTGGGACCTCGGCCCCAGGGTGGCCTTTCCTCCTCTAGCATATCCCTGGTCATGTGGTTGAGACCCCCTGACCCTTCCTCCTCAAAGATGACGTCTAGGCGTCGGTTGTGTTTCAGCTCCAGGCCCAGAAGAGCAACCAAACCAGCCACAGCTGACCTCAGAGGCAGCTGCACTGGATAATGACCCCCTGCCCTGGCCTGACCAGTCAATCCGTGGAGACCTAGACCCTGAAAGGACACCTGGAAAGCTGCTGAGTATTATAGAGATCTCCCCCGGGGACCTCCCCTGAGCTAAAACCATTTGGACGGAGGACCCAGCGCCCTCCCTCCTGGGAAGAGCCCGGGCCTTTGCCTTTCCCTCCCCCCTCACGGGCACCTTAGCATTGGCTTCCTCACTCTTAAGCCCCAAAGGCCTTCCTTTGCCTCTACAACTTGTTTCCTAAGCCCATTTCTTCTAGGAATTACTTCTTCCACTTCTGTAATTTTACCAAATAAATGTTCTCTTGTAGTTCAGGTCTCAGCTCTGAATTCTTTCCTGGCCAGAACCCAAGTTCTGAGGTTGCTGAACCCAGGCTCAGTCTGACCCCACAGGGCTAACACCAAGCGCCGTTCCCGCCGCCTACAACAAAAGGACGTGGCACTGAAAATTATCTCAGGCTCCAGATTTTCTGGTCACCCAGTAAATGTCGTGATACTAGGTTTCTCATTTTGTATTTTCATTTAAAAACAAAGTAACTGGAAAGAACACATACTTAAAATATCCATCTTTGGTCCTTTCCAAGGTTCATTTATCTCAAGGCTAAAATAGAAATAATTCCTCCCTTGTAGAGCCAGTGCAGGGATCAGCAACACCGTGTGTAAAATCTCTTGCAGGGTACTCAGTGGAGGTGCTGGATTCATAGTGAAGAGTTTGTTTCTGCAGAAATCCTCAAGCAGCAGTCAAAAGGCAGAGGGGTATGAGCACCTGTCCCATTGTTCAGTTACCTTGAGGTTCTGCTTATATCCCTTGATCGCACTTCTAGTTTATGGAAATATCTCTTCTGTCAAGTCTCCAATACTGAATGCTAACGCTCTTTCCATTCCTTCATTTAATGAATATTTAACAATGCCTACAACATGTCAGGTCCTGTACTACAGGAGTTACAAAGATGAACAATTATGTTCTTGTCACTGTAGAGTTTCCTGTCTGCGCAGTGGAGCCAGAAATATGACTGCATGTCAGAGTATGGGCTTTGATATTTAACGATCCATAGCCACACCCAACAGTCAAACAAAATATAGGCACATCTTAGGATCTGACAAATCTGATTAGAAATCTCTCTGGCCTTGTTTTGGGCTTGTGGGCATATGGGGATTAGTTTTTGCTTGTAATACTATGGATCAGTTTGTATTTTCTAGAACTTAAATAAACACAGACATTTAAAATGTGCTTTTCTGTCTTTCATTCAGCATAACTATTTTGAGATTTATTCACGCTGTTCTTGATAGTTCATCATTGTGTCCCTGGGTACCATTCCATTGGATGGCTGTGTCGTGTTTGTTTATTTCTGTGGCTGTGGATAGACATTTGGATTGTTTTGGATTTTTGGCTACTCTCAATATAAATATGTGATGAAAATTCACACAGTAGTCTCTGTGTGGACATACGCATTCATTCCTGCTGGGTAAATAGCTGGCAGTGGGATAGCTGGGTCATTTGGTAATTTCATGATTTACTCTTTAAGAAACTGTGTTCCCAGAATGGCATTTTACATTCCCACCAGCAGTTGCTCCACAGACTTGCCAACCCTTGGTTTGATAAAGCTTTTGAATTCTGTCTGTTTTTATAAGTGTGTCATGGTACCTCATTATGTCTTATTTTGCATTCCCCAATGAATAATTATGAGTTTCTCAAATGTCTTTATGCAATGATTTGTCATCTCTATGTCTTGGTAGATGGAACGTCTGTTCAGATTTTCCGCCCATCTCTTTATTTGGTTGGTTGTCTTCATGTGAATGTGTTTTGAGAATTCTTCATATAATCTGGATATAAGTCCTTTATCAGATAGGTGACTTGAAGTTTTCTTTCAGTCTGCTGTGTTGCAGCTTAGAGCTTCAAAATATATGAGAGAAAAAACTGGTCAAATGAAAGGAGTAAATCTTCAAATATTCTTGAAGCGTTTAATAGCCCTCTCTCGATAAGCAGTGGGACAGTGCGCAGGTGATTGGAAAGACAGAGCCACCTGAGCAAGATTATCAGCCAGCTCGACCTGTTGACATTCGCAGGACACTCCACCCAACAGCAGGAAAAGACACATTCAACTCAAAAGCCACAGTACAGAATGAACAGTCAGAAATTTAATCTAAAAGTTAATATTTTTGACAGAATGAAATAGGATTACTTTGGATAAATCTAACAAAAATATGTGTAAGACACACATTTAAGACATCAAGACATCATTTCAAGAAGACACAACTAAACAGTGAGATGTTACCATGTTCCTGGCTCAGAGCACTCAGTACCAGGACATACATTTGCCCCCAAATGTAGCTATAGATTCAACACAATTCTTTTAAAAATCCCAGCAGGATTTTTTTTTGTAGAAATCAACATTTTTGTTCTAAAATTCATATGGGAAATCAAAGGATCTTGAATAGCTGAAATAACTTTGAAAAAATATGAAGGGTTATAAGAAAGCAACAGTAATAAAAATAGTTGTGGGTTTTGGCTTAAATATAGTCAGATAGATCAAAGAAAAGAACAGGGACTCTAGAAATAGATCCACATA
This sequence comes from Miniopterus natalensis, assembly GCF_054644295.1. NCBI lineage: Eukaryota > Metazoa > Chordata > Mammalia > Chiroptera > Miniopteridae > Miniopterus > Miniopterus natalensis. Next base: position 3,818,550 of record NC_142099.1, read on the forward strand.
TATATGAACAGCTTATTTTTGAAAATGTTGTAAAGGCAGTTCAGGATGGAAAGATAAAAGATAACTATTCTCAACCAATGGTCCTGAAACAATTGAAATGCTGTACCCCCCTCCCCCAAGAAAGGATTTCAACTTGTACCTTGCTCTGCACACAAAAATTAACTCTAAGTGGAACATAGATGTAAATGTCAAGCCTAAACTAAAATAATTCTAAAATAAACACGTAGGACATTTTTTCTTACCTTGGCTTATGCGAAGGTTCCTTAGCTACAACACCGAAAGATTAATTCATTACAGAGAAACACTGATGAGATGGCCTTTCTAAAAATACAGGCTTAGGCTTTTAAAAAGTAAACAAGAAGACAAGCCAGACACTGGAGAGAGCCTTCTTACTAAGCATGTTTCCTGAATCCAGACTGTGTAAGCAAACTCTCAGCTCAGTAAGAAAACAATTTTAAAAATTTAACAGGGGCAGAGAATTTGAAAAGACAAAAGTATAGTCTCTGTTTCTTGGCGACTTCCCCTCCCTCCCTCCTTCCCTCCTTAGCCCCCTCCAGTCCTTTCTGCTTTCCTTCCACTAAACAAGATCCTGGAGGTTTGATAATGGATTTGATAAGTGTCACACACCTTTATTATTTTTTAAAAAGAAAAGGAAAAGAGAATCAACTTGCCCTTAAAAAACTGTTAGATCTGCTCATATTTCACAGACACTGGAAGGAAAAGTTATTCTTTGTATTTCGATCCTATAGGGATTATAAGTCAACTTGATCCCTTCAGTTTTATTTGAAAAAGTCCAAGTTGAGATGCTTTCTGGAAGAAGTAGAAAAATTAGAGAAGCTATTGGAGTGCAAAAAATTAGCTTAGGTAGCCTCGAAGGCCAAACGGTAAAATTGAGAATCCATCCAAAAAAATCTCCCCATGGGGCTTCATAATGAATATTTAGCGTTTGAGCCCAGGCTGGCTCTAAGAGGAGAGAGATCACGCGCAGTGGCTGTAATAAAGTTGTTGGTGGCCTAATTTGCTGGCAGCCGGTCTGTCTCCCACAGCACTGCATTCTTTAAAGATGTCTAAAACAAAAAAAATCTCTCAAGTGAATTTATTGACTAAAACCGGTTCCACAGAACCAATTAGTATCTTACACCGGCTGCCCTGCGAGGCTTATGAGGCCATCCATCACCTGTCCATTTAACTATTTAGCATTTGTCCCAGCAATTTGTCACCGTGTCAGAAAGCTAGCATTTCAGAGTGGGAGTTTTTGGTTGAAAGAAACCTAACTCAGATCCTGCAGATATTTCTCCTTTAAAAAGACTTAGAGAAGATTTATGTTTCTATTATATTTAACCTTAAACATCTTGTCTGGAGGGCGAGGTTAATTCTTTGTACTGCAAATACTTCAAGTCTAAGTCAGTTGTTTCATGTGGATTTAAAAATATCATGCGAAATGGATTTTTTTTTTTAACATTTTAACAATATAATTCAGAGGCTAACATTGCCAACGACCTTTCCTCATGGCTTCAGTGATTTCATTTTATTGCTTTTCCAATTCGGTTCTTTGCTTTTATATTCATTTCTCGTGCCTTTCTTAATTTCACACCACTGGATGAATTACATTGTATTTACCACTGAATCAGAGATGAAATATCTGCATTGTTTGTAAAGTTATGCAGCTCAAGTAGACTTGGAATTCAAGAAATATTGAATGATAGAAGGATTTCTGCAACATTTCAATTAAATAGCATATAATTTACAATCAAGTGTGTACCCATTTCAAGCACAGACTATTAATTATAATAAAGCTTAGCTGTTCATAACAGATCATCATCAGCTGCTTAATTTTTCTCTCAAAATGTCAAACAGATACCACAATAGTGTAATTTGAAACATGCTGGCCACTTAGTATAGAAAAAATTCACCAGGGTCAGAGTAGAAAATTGCAGTGAAAATATAATTTATAACATGGGTCCTTGTAGTAGAACAATTGTACAAAAATGTAATTTTGACATTTATTTCAAAGAATGAGCCATGCCTTAGGCATGCCAATCAAATAAAAAAATTATTTAGATGTGTAACCTTTAGATTTGATTCAAATATGGGATGCATTTCTTACTGGTGAAGACAGTTATGGAGATGGTCTCTTTTCCAGCTACCCTGCAAGTTCACCTGGGTAAGATTTCTAATGCAAAGAAGGCTGGTGGACACTGGGGACTCAAATGCCACCTGGGCATCCGGATGCTGTTAGGCAGCTCCCATGGCATTTCTCCCAGACGTTCAATGTGTGCTTGTCACTAAACTCAATCCCAGAGATAAAACAGAAAACTCAAGCCCCTGAGGGAGGAGAGCTGAGTAAAAAGCTTTCCTGGTGTCCTGGAGTGCTGTGCTCCTCACCACGGGTTAGTGAGCGTCTCCTTCCCCCACCTACAGCCAAGATCAACACGGATGGGTGTTAGGCTGGAGTGAGGAATGCAGTGAAAAGGTGTATGTGTGGCTGTGCACACGCCCACACACATGAGGGTGCACAGCCGCTCTCCATGGTCAAGACATTACACATTCCCGCCCCTATATCCATTCCTGACAATGCCTGTTGCTACTTAGAAAATAGACTTCATTAGCAAGGCTGCCTTTAAAGGGTAGAGAGATAGTTTTAAGGATTATTGGTTCAATACCATGTACTATATATTATCTATGCTATTGGTTCAATATCATATATGTATATAATATGTATAATACAGATACAGACATATACCTACATAACATATGCATAATATACACACATATATTACATTTCCACCGTGTTTCTACAATGCTTATTGTCAAAATGAGGCATTTTACAGAGACATTGTTCCATTGGTATCTAAAATAACATCAAGAAATTTTCTTAAGGCTGGTTAAAGAACAGAAGGTTAACAGGCAGAATTATCTAACTTAACTCTTCATTAAAGAAGGCTGTTAGAGGTTATAATTTATCAGCGGCTATGAAGTTATTCACCAGAGGAGAGCAGACTGAACTATAATACTTAGGGGAGAAACAGTGCTAAAAAAAAATCCTTGAGAAATTGTCTCCTTATGAGTAAAAGTTATGGAGAGAAGACAGAAAGAGAAGTGTGAGAGGTAAGGGAGCGAAGGATGAGCTGAAGCCCACTGCGCTGCAGGGTCTTGGACACACCTGTGGGGACAGATTGTTCACATGACTTAAAGAAGTAATGACGGCTTTTGCTGGGTTTGGATTAGGCTGTTGTTTTTGTCCCAGGAAAATGAATCCCCAGAGTGTAATTAATTAAGGTGAGTCCCCGAGTAAAACCACGTCCCAGGATTGAGTAAAGGGAGTAGATCCTGGACAGATGTTGACTGACCCCTTAATCTGCTTCAGCGTAGGGCCTGTTCCCGTACACGCATCTCACGGGCCTCACAGACGCAGCCGCTGTGGAGGCTGCCTCGGGGCGGAGAAGGCTCCTGTTATTAACTATAATAGCGATAACGGCTACCAACTGCACTGCAGCCGCCGTGCTTTATATATCGTAACTCATTCAATCTTTCCCCATGTCTGAGAGCGAATGGGGTTTGCAGATTAGGATGTCAGAGTCTCCCAGCGGAGGGTGGGTGGTCTGAGCCCAGCGAGGGGTCTGGTTTCCATCCTCTGGAGCACTGAGGACGCTGCTCTTGGCGGCCTACACTGTTGATCGAAGCAAAGAGAGAAATCAGTTATCGAGTTCTTTCATTTTCACATAGGGTAACTTTATATATATTATCTCATTTAATCCCTCTCAAATCCTATAGGGTGATTATGATGATCCCAGTTCAATTAAAATTAACTAACTTATCAAGGGTAGTAACGCTAGTAATTTTCAGAGGAGATGTTCAAACCCAGATCTTGGCCTTGGAGTGCGTGTCTGAGGGGCCTCCCGATGCCTGAACGGAATAGTACCTCCTGTACACACCCTCCATCCCGTTTTTATTTCATCCAGTCTTCCCGGGACCTTAAAGCCGCACGGAGGAGCGTACATTAAAATGATGGATCCCCAAGTTCTCCTCATGGTGATCAGAGATCTTTGGGCTTCATAGGCACACGTCCTTCTCAAATGAAAGTATGATTTGTACTGTGTATCTTGATGCATTATTTTGGAAATTTATGTTAAAGCTTGGAAGAGACCAGGCACAACATGGATGTAGATTTTCTTTCTTCTCACGAAAATCAGCTCGGAGTGGCCACCTTAAATTTTCTCCCACAATCTTCAAGGAAGAGAGAGAGATAAATTTTCTTCACGAGCCACATGCAATGCAAGGCTTAATTAAATAATGAATTTATGAGCATGTCTATACAGCTATTTCTCAGATACGCCAGTGGTTTCATTTTAGGGAGAGCTGACTGAGGACATCTTGGGGGCTGGGGTTCCCTTCCATTGAGCATAGTATTTGCTGGATCAATAACAGTGCCTGGCGCACAGTATGTGCTTAGCCGGGCCGTGTGCTGAAGGAGGGGGCTCAGCACAGGTGTGGCTGAAACGCGTGGCAACAGTGGGTCCGCATCACGCGTTACTTGCACCCATTACAAGGATGCTGAGAGCTCATTTGTCCACGAGATGCGCTTGTAACTTCGCCAGCTGGGGGCAGGGTGGGGGGTACAGAGGTGGGAGAGGGGAAGCACCCAATCTAGGGTCCTGCTCTCTTAGTGGAGATCGTTAAACTCTCTTCTGGGAACCCAGGGTTTGGGCACATTCCATACTGTGGCGACACATCGCCACTAAGTAGGTGTAGGGTTTTATAGAATAATTTGCAGGGAATACCCTCAAAATTCTATTCGGAGAGCCAGCAGGGAGGGTGTGGTCTTAGCAGATGCAGAGAAGATTGCTTGTGTGTGCCTGTGCTTGTGCACATGTGTGTCTGTGTGTGTCATTGTGAGAATGGAGTGTGTAGGAGAGGATGCTTTAAATATCAATATTTTTCCTTCCCCTATAAGTAACATTTGACTTAAACCAGAGCTAATACTGTCAAATGAGCAAACACTCATGGATAAATGCCTCACATCTGGCAACGTGACGTGAGCTGACATTTACTTGGTACAAAGGAGCCAGGATTAAATCAGACAGAATCTCATAGGACCTAATATTGGCATATTTTTCCCTCGGTTTTTTAGTTGTTTTTGAAGAAAAGTAAAAAAAAATATTATTATTTGCTAGGAGGTTAAAGGGGGAAGCACATACTATTTATCTTTTTAACTTATTTTTCTTCTGTCAATAGATACATATTGTAAAAATACTGAAAGCACAGCATGAATTGTAGATTATTTGGAAAGTGTAGGGACATGTAAACAAGAAAGAAAAATAGCTCATAACTCCTTAGTTCAGGGAGAAGCACTTAAAATTTTGATGTTTCTTCATAGTATTTTCTTTTTATGTGTGTGGATAGAGAGATGACAGATTTGTTAAAAGAAATAAAAATAGACATAGATAGATGATAGATAGATGAATGACAGATTTACATATATGCATAAACATTTTATAAAACTAAAACCAAATTATATAAATGCTTTGCGACGTGCATTTAATTCTAAGTATATCCTAAATATTTTCCAATATCATTGCCTAGTTTCATGAAACATTTTAAATGACTGCACAGCATTCCATCGTGATTATTTTAGCTTAGAAGAATAAGGTGCCATGGGATGATGTAAGGAAACTCACAGGTGTGCTTTCAAAGGCCACTTCGGCCACCTTGGAGCACGGGCTTTTGCCTGAGAGCACACGTTGCGCGAGAGAACTGTGGCGGCAACTGGGCTGTGTGCTGGGGGCGACAGCCGGGTGGCGCGGAGAAGGCCGCGAGGGGGACGTGGGGGGTTACGGGACGAAGGAATTACCGGGCGGCTGGTAGATGGGGAGCGCGGCCCACTCTGACCCGGGAGGCAGGAGGAAGAGCTCCGTTATTTTTTGCAAGAAGCCCATGCAATTGTAGCCAAAGAAAAATCAGACAGAAATCGACAGTATTGGTTAAAAATGCGGTAAAATTAAGAATACTGTGATATACCAAGTAAGAAGCTGAAGACAGAAGGGACCCGACTGAAAAGGAGAGATGAGAGGGTATGGAAGTGAGGGTCCCTGTGATTCCAGGGACTCGCAAGGGGAAGGTAAGCGCCGGGGGACGAGAGGCTGTGACCCGGGACGGCGCCTTGGGCGCACAGGGCAGAGGCCTGCGGTGCGCCCAGAGCCAGAGACCCCGGCCGGGCCACCGACCGGGCTCGCGCTTTCCTCCCCTGGCCCGCTCCTTCCCTCTGGAGAGAAGTGTGTTCTGGAATTTTGTAATTCATTGTCTTGCTTTTGAAAATGTATCTATTCCTATCAAATGCTCTTCCCCTTTTTCTCCTTAGCAATAATTTCAGTCTTCAACCACACCGCTTTCCGCTTAGATTTTTACAGAATCGCTCCCGTGTTCCAGACGTTTTAAAGAAAGTCGCCCTGGTGGGTGGAGACACTGAGATACTCCCTCACCCCTGGGCCCGCGGAGCCCTTCCAGCCAGCGCGCCTGTGACTCGCCTTCACTTCTTTCCGTTGGATTTTCTATTCTAATTCCCACCTATTGAGGTCTCTCTCGGGACCCGGTTATCTGTAGGTTTAATTCTGCTCTTGGTGCTCCCCGCACACCCTCTCGGCTTGTTATTTCCATTCTTTTGCCCCACCCTCCCTACTATTTTTATTTCACATCGCTTTTTACAGCATCAACTCTGTTATTTCCTTTTCTTAAAGTATAAGGGACATTTCTTTCCCTGATGCTGCATTTAATTTAATTTTAATATTCCCTATCTCATCCATCTCTGTTGCATTTCAACCTGACTCTCAGCCAGAGCTTTTGTCATATGTCTTTTGTCTTATCACTCCACTCTTCATCTCTTATTACTGGGAATCCAAGGTATATTGAATTATATTGAAGGCACAGACAAATATATTCCAACATTTATTCTTTTTTCATACAGCACATTTTTTTTCAAAGCTTCTTTTTGTCTTATCCTTGAATGGTATCAGCGTGTGTTTTTTGTCACCCTAGAATCTTTTCACAGGCTAATAATGAGGGTTTTTCCTTCTCTGTTTAATAATATTAGTACTAGAAATATTATTTTAAAAATTCAGGATATCACTTGTGCCAAGTGAAAAAGTCCTCCTGAGCCTTCTCAGGCCCTGGTATTGCTGGTAGAATCTGCGTCCCAGACAGCGATGCAGAGCCCTGTCCGCGTGTTCGTCACACCGAGGCCCATGAGAGCTTGGCAGCTGCCATTCTGAAAACCCTGCAGTGGAACAGCTCACTCTGATTTTTCCCTGGCTATACTTTTCCAGATGGATAGCCCTAAGAAAGAAGACAGCTAAATCTGAGTTAAACAAAATGTGAGCTATGGTATCATTATAGGTTAATATTTTCCCTCTTCTTTTAAAACATAATTTCTTTCTATTTTTCTGATATTAGATTATTTATATGATGTCCCCCAAAAAACGTATACACACACTTTGAATAATTAAAAGGCAGCGTTTATTAAAATACATTCCATTTTCAAAAATGAGCTATCAGCTGTTAAAGTGTTTATACATTTTTGGGGACACCCGGTATCTGAGCTCCCTGTTTCTGATGACAGAATCCAGAAAACTGTGAAACCTGTAACTGATAAACAGGACATTTGGGATTCCCGAGATGATGCATTTGGAAGGTGTTGAAAACTAAAACAATTCTTCGTCTCCAGTGTGAACATCAGGCAGGGGGCCAGCGGAGGCCACAGAACTGGCGCAGGAAGAGCTTTGCGCTGCGCCCAGTGACGGGCAGAGCGGCCGCGAGCTGCGGGCCGCGCGCCTGCCCAGCCGTTTATCAAGCGCGTGGGCCGAGGTCTGCGGTGGCGGCTCCCTCCTGACCAGGGGACGCAGGACGGCACAGGAAGGGCCGCTGGCTGGCAGGCTGCCTTATTATACAGGAAAACATCTCCCCAGAGGGGCCCAGCAGGCTCCATTGGCCTCCGAGAGGACAGCCAGCCTCCACCAGCAAAGAGGAGCGGCGGGTTTATATCACAGAGAACCAGACACAGCGTGTCGTTCCCTGGGCCCCCGGGAAATGTTCAGGTGTGTCCCACCCCCAGTGAGGTCAAAGGCCGTTCTGGAACTTCCCCAGCAGAGACCCTGCTTGCATCTGATTGGGCCTCAGGAGCTTAGAAGACAGGTGTTTAGGTTTTTCTTACTGTTGTAGCAAATAGGCCAGTAAATTACCCTTGAACCATCTTCTGGGCATTATTTGAATGAATAGATCAAAAATAAGTCAAAGAATCCTGAATTCACTCCCCCCTCCCAAAATTTATTCTTCAGTATTTTAAAAAGAAGTCTCTGCGTTCACACTGACACAGCGCCTCCAACAAGATTCCGTGTGTCTTCGCTGCTGCTGTACTGCGTAGCATCTCCACTTGTTTATGCGGCTGAACCGGGGACCTGGAGACGTCCACAGAGACAGTCCCCGCCCCTCGTGTCCTTCCCGGGAGTGCCGGCTGCCGCAGAGCGCTGGCTTTATGCTCCTACAAATGAGATGCCAGTTATTGGCATGAGAGAACCACTCGGAGGGAGGAACGTGGACTGAGTCAGGGCAGGGACTCTCCCTGCACAAATTCAGTGCTTCATGGCACTTGAAACTGGCGTTCTTTGTCAAGACAGGTAATTAAAACCAAAAGTTATAATGGGAAGTCGAAAGTATTATCAAAAAAAAACAACAAAAACTATGGGAACCCAGAGGAGAGGCCGACGACCTGTGGGAGGCAGGGAAACCCCGAGAGAGGGAGTGAAGCTGGAGCTGGTTTTAACCAACCAGAAAGTCATCAGGTAGAAAGGAAACTGGGTGTCCTTTTGGCACCTAGGTGTGTGGGGGGGTGTTTATCCCAGAACCCTGAATGAATTAGGTACCACCAAAAAAATTGCTTTGGTCAAAATTTTTTGTCAAAAGGATTTTAAGGAAATGTTCTGACCATTCTTTCCGTCAATTGGCGTTTGCTGGTCTGCGTGAGTGAGAAAGACGGGGAAAGGTGGGCCACAGAGAGAAAAGCTCAGTCACCTTCCAGTTCACTGAACACAGGAGTTGGATTTCTCGGAATTTCCAAAGCTATTAAGTTATAAGGTACATATTTCCGAAGCTGTGTGATATGTAAGGAAATAGTAAATAAACATTAGGAGCTAGTAACACACACAGTAATGTATCTTATGGTGGTAACTAATACGAGAGCCAGGCTCTTTACACATTCAAATTATATATTAGAGTTTAAAGTAAAATGGCAGGAAATTAACTGCTTGTATCATGAATATATATTAAATATTTAATTTACTAATTAGTTACGCTCCCTTTTTCCAGCAGTAATTAAGATGTGTGAGTTCATAATTTTGTGTACACCAGTCACGCTGTATCTGAGGATGCAGAGTGTAATTTTTATTATTATCACTTCGTTATTATCACTGTTACAGTCACACCCAGTGCCCCTTTCCTTGCACGCTCTCACTCTAGAAGCGAAGCCTGACCTTTCATCGGCTCACCTTTCTCACCTGCTTTATCTCATTAGGACATCTGGATGTGACACCTTGACAGAGATGTTCTGTAGGTATCGGTCAGTCTTAGGATCTCCCCGTCACAAAGCCCTCTGCCTTTGGCTTGCTTTTGTTCTTTATTTTTTTAATACATCTTTATTGATTTCAGAGAGGGAGGGAGGGGGAGAGAGAGAAACATCAATGATGAGAGAGTCGTTGATCGGCTGCCTCCTGCACGCCCCCTGCTGGGGATCGAGCCCGCAGCCCAGGTCTGTGCCCTGACGGGAATCGAACCGAGACCTCCTGGATCCTAGGTCGATGCTCAACCGCTGAGCCACGCCGGCCGGGCTGATTTTGTTCTTTTCAATGTTATATTCATTATAAATGCAGCTGCGAAAATTAATTTCCCTTTCCCTAAGCTCATGTTACTTTAGTTACTTAAAGAACCATTGCCTGCTCACCAGAGAATCTAGCTGAAACTGTTATTTTTTTGCATTTTGGAGATGCTGTGGAATGGTTCCCTCATATGTAGTTAACAATCTGTGTCTGCACTTTTAGGGACCCGCAGCCTTTCGGCAGTTCCATCTGGGCCTGTTCCATTTTTATATCTAGGGCATTTTTCTATTTGACTCTCTCTCGACGAAATGCTCTATAATTCGAAGTTCAAGCATGTAAGTTATTTAATTACTTTAAGATCCGAGTAAAAGCACATATTTTCCACCGTACAGCGTGTGGTCCTGTTCAGAGCTCATCTCGCTTTCTATGTACGCATTGATTGTCCCCAATAATGAGATATAGGGAGGGCCTGGGCACACAAACCATGCATAAAATACAGAAAGAATTGAAAGGGTGCTGGCGTCGGTATAACTCCTACGGTGTAACGTAATTTATAGTAAATTCTGGAACACTCCTATTGGCTTTTTTATTGCCGCAGTTACAAATACCGCAGACCTGGTGGTTCAGCCAATACAACTTTGTCTTCGTACAGTTCTGTTGGTGAGAATGAATTCCGACACTGGTCTGACTTGGCAGGAATCGAAGGATTTTGACACTTGTCTGCAGGCCACAGGGCTGCACTCCTCTCGGAGGCTTTAGGGAGAGTTCTATTTGTTTCTCAGCTGGTAGAGACCACGCACGTTCTCGGCTCTACCCCCACAGTGGGTAGAGTCCTAACCATGCTGTGTTCTCCCTGGTTCTCCGCAGCTGGGAAAGGGCCTCTGCTTTTAAGAACCCGTGTCGTTGTCAGCGGGAGGGAGTTGGGGGCTGGGTGAACAAAGCCAAGGGATTAAGAAGTACAAATTGGCCCTGGCCAGTGTGGCTCAGTTGGTTGGAGTGTCGCCTTGTGCACCAAAAGGTTACTGGTTTGATTCCCAGTCAGGGCGCATGCTTGGGTTTCGGGCTCAATCCCCGGTAGGGTGCGGGCAGGAGGCAGCCATTAGACGTTTCTCTCTCTCATCAATGTTTCTGCCTCTCTCTTCCTCTCTCTCTCTCTCAAAATAAATAAAGACGTATTTTAGAAAATAGGCTTATGCACAGCAGAGTGGTAGAATGACTGGTAGGATGGGGATTCGTCTCCATTTAATCGGAGAGTCCACCATAGTTACGAAAAGTGTTTTGGGGTCTATTTCATGGTTCTACCACTTTTCCTAAGCATCCCAATGCACTTTTCTAGGATTTCACTTATTTTTAGCCAAGAATCACCCTGCATGGCAGGCACAATCGGAGGAAGGCTTAGTCAGTCCAGTTCAGCAAGGCCCGAGCTGGTTTCTCGCTAATGCCCAGGGCAGTGCTGGGGTCTAAAGCGCCCCAGCTGTTATGGAGAGAATGGAGTTCAAGTCCGCCTCGCAGGCTGACTGAATTTCTTAGCACTCCAGGCCTCGGTTTACTCAGATATGTAGGAAGAATGATCGATTCTACCTTTTCGAATTTTTGTGAAATCAAATAAGACGTTGCATATAAATTGCTTGGCTCCCAGGAATCCTGCATATAAACTACCCTTATTATTATAATTGTTATCAATCTAATTAATTCAACCTCATTAATTTCAGAGCATTCATCTGCTTGTCTCTCGTTCTACTTCCAGCCAAAGAAGCTTTGGATTTAAATTGTACTCTTTTCTATTATGCAGAAATCTAATAAAAATTTGATTATATTTGGCTTGTGAGTCTCCTACAATGCTGTTTTCTAAGGGCGTGCCGTCCAGGCGCCGGCGCATCAGGGGACCCCCGGTTGTGTGGGTATGGGTCAGTTTCACAGGCCGGGTGGACCTTGTCCTCCCTCCTGCTCCCCACCCAGGCGTGGCCCGGGTGCCTTACCTGCAGTCTCAGGCTTTGGATCACATATTGACTTAGTAATGACTTTTTTGGAAGGAAAACTCAATCTAGCTTAAATGAAAAAGGGGGACTTATCATAAGCCCCCCTCACCGTGGGAAGCATTGCTGGTAGAATGCACGGAGCTCGAGATTCAAACATTAAACAAGAAACAGGAAAAATGGAAGTTCGCCCTGGTCTCTGTGGCGATCCTTCTGGAACCTGTGCTTTGTGGCTTCCGGGCCTCTCGGCTCGCCTCAGTTCCCTCCCTGTCTGCCTAATACTATTTACCACTTATATTCTTGGCCTACTTAGGATAAAAGCTAAGCTGCTACTTAAAAAAAAAAAAAAAAAAAAAAAGAGGCCCAAAGTAAAGGAGCTTAGAAAAAAGAGGATCTTTTTTTTTTTTCCCCTGTTACAGATAATGAAAGTTCCCAAGTGAGCAGCCCAAGTCAGCGGCCGTTCAAAGTCCCGGGTTCTTTCCAAACTCTGACTTCTGTCGACCCTCTGATTTTGTCTTCTGCAGTTCAGGCTGGGTTATAGGAATTTTTTTGCTTCAACACTTTGGGATCCATGGAAACACCGGTCACATAATGTCTTAAAACCAAGAAAAAGCATTTTAATGGTGAGAATTTAGCCTGTGTCCACATGTGCTGCAAAGGAGCTTGGGAACTGCTGTCTTCTTTAGGCAGGCAGGTGAATATTAGTATTTTCTACCTTAATATTGGAGACTCTCAAAGCCAGTCTCAGCTCCTGAAATTATTTGTCCTAATTTCCAGAAACTGGGGGCACTGATTAATCTCTTTGAATCCTATTTCTGAATTTTCATGAGAGGGATCTAAATGGACTACTCTTGATCCCAAAATTTGAGCAGAGATAAGTGAGATAAATACAGACACATGGTTTTTGATGTCTGTATCCACAGTCGGAGAGTGGTTCAGTGGAAGAAGTTATAGGTTGGACAGATAACCCAATAGTTATTTACTACCTATGTATTAGAATTTCAATTTTGTGAAGCTAACATAATGCTGACATCAAACCAGGATATACACCCACAGACCAAACAAATTTAGTGGATGAAAATATTGTTACCTAAAATACCACCAAGCTGAATTTTGAAAGACACTTCAACAGTAAAACTCCATGCTCAAGTACAGTTCACTTTATAAACTTAAAGGTATTTGATAGGACTCTTTTTTACATATTTAGTCTATAGATATGTTAAAGTAGAAAAACTGTTGTTACTAATTTTAATTGATGAAAAGGCATTTGAGTGGATTCAACATACATTTTTCTACTTAAAATCATAGTACTAGAAATAGATGGACTTTCCGTTAAAAAGATACCACGCCACAAAACTTCTCAGTCTTTAATTAGATCTGGTGATGGACTATTTTTTTTCTAACTTGGAAAACTCATAGAATGCTAACCCAGCATAATGCGTAAGATGGCCATGGGATCAGTCTCCCAAGACATGAATGCCAGAATCTTTGGCTCCTCCTGTGTTGTGGGGTGTGTGTGTGTGTGTGTGTGTGTGTGTATGAGAGAGAGAGAGAGAGAAGGCTTTGTGTGTACATGGAAACTTGTCTGAAATTTTATTTAACAAGAAAAACAGGAATTTTATTTACAAAGCCAATAAGTATCTTTGATACTGATGGTACCAATGGTATCTATTACTTTTTTTTTTTACTATTCAAAAATTTAAAAAATAAAAGCTAAATATTTTGAAAAGTTTTGGGTACTTCAGATAGTTCATTGAATAAAAAAATGCAGAAGAAACTAGATTATTCTCAATTGAGAATTCTCTTCCTTGCTTTGATCTTCCACAGTGTCACTGATTCCATAATTGTATGGCGAATTCCAGCGCTTAGAAATGCTGTCTAGATGTGTGACTGTTGGCAGCGAGATCCTCCAAACATAAAGTATAGCACTCAGCTATTCACACAGATTATTTGCCCTTATGTGAAAAGCAGTTATTGATTCTTATGCCTATTAATAAATCAGTTTTATAGTCATGCAATCAAGGTTCAGTGAAAGTTTCTAATTCAGACTTGCAGATACATTAGACATGAAATATGTTTAATTCCAAACAAGCAGCACAGGTCTCAAAACTTGCATTGCTTCTTCTTTCGAGAGATTAAAATTGCGCCTTCTGTTACACAAACAGCCTGTTTCTGAATCCCATAATACACATTAGGAGACTAACCATGCTTTGAATGGAAAAAAAAAAATAGTTTTCTATTCCCTATACACATTTTCAATCTCTGTGTTGCTGAGCATTAATATAGTTACCTGTGTTCTAATTGTTTATTTGTGTATTTCTAAAATGCTTAGCTAAGGGGCACCCTGCCAAGGAGTGCCGTGATCAATCGCTTCCAGGCCTCGTAAGTAACTGCTTATGTAAGCCTCCAGACAGATCGTCTTTACATAGCCCCGATGCGACTGTGCATATGCGATGCTTAGTCACTCTTATATAACCACTGAGCAGTGTGGCTAGAGAATGCTGATGGCAAAATAAATTGTATTTAAGAATCTGACATTAGATCCAGTATTCTGGCTTGAAAAATACAAGTTTTGCAATCAAGTAATGTAATTTTGCTGGAGTTTCAGGACAAGCGGGGTAGAAGAGAGGGTTTGCTACACCCCCAAATTTTGCCTCAACAGCCTGGGGAGATCTTACCTGGAAGGTAGAATATCACCGTCATGACCAATTCCTATCACATCTCCATTTAGGAAACTGGGGCCACATAAGGCTCTCTACACCATGAACTCCCCTCCACCCCCAGTTTGATGTCCTCTAGTCCTTGCAAAAGGATACATTTCACATATTTTGGTCAACTGCTTCCATTGAAGTCTATATGCCATTTTGGCAAACATCAAACCTAGTCCTTGGTAGCACAACTTGAGTAGCAGACTGATGCAAATAGTAGAAACGCAATGAAGGGAATTAACCAAGCGAAGGGACTGGCAAGGACCACATCCTTGAACAGGTCTTTATGACCTTACTACCGGATTCAGTAGCTTTGTAACCATCAGTCTCCCTCCGATATTTCCTGCCATCATTCATTCAGCACACTGTTTCTAGTTTATTCTTTCTTAATTGGGACATTTCCCACGCACAAACGTGTTGGCGACTTTTGAAAGAATAAAGTATATATTAATGGTTATTAAATTTTATATTTGTTAACATTCAAAATATGTTATGAAAAGTTTTATAGACTAGGTATAAGAGTCACTCAGTAAAAATTAAACTAAGAGACCCTCGTTGGTTATGTCACTGTTGGAATCATTCCCCACTACTCAGTGATTCATTTTGATTATATCTAAGGTAAATGACTAAGCAGTCTAAGAAGAACTATTCAAGGTCCACAAAATATAAGACGTTGGTATCTTTTCCTTTCTTACCAGTTACAAAGGAGGAAATTTGTGCGAACTCCAATGGGAAGACAAATTCATTGAGTTTGGGAAAACTGTAGGAGGAGAGGCTCTTTGGAGTTAAGAAACAAGTGTTCCATGTTAAATTTGTTAATCTTGGGCTATCAGACTGGCAATGGAGTACCTGATGCTGGAGCTCATGGAAAAAGAAATCTAAGTATTTATATTTTGGTGTCATCAACAAATAATTGGAATTTGTACCCATAGGACTAATATAGATCCCCTTGGAAGAAAGGGCTGGCAGGTGACTTCACCTGTTGGCTTATAAAAGGTTACATTTAGAAAAGAGAGAGAAGGCAACCAATCGATGTTTCTCTCTCACACCAATGATTCTTTCTTTCTCCCTCTCTCTAAAAAATCAATAAATATATATCCTCGGGTGAGGAATTAAAAGAAAGAGTGATAAGGGCTCAACAGACTTAGAAACTTGAGTAAATCAATGTTATACAGTTCGTGTAATATTACTAGCAAAGGAGAAAAGTATCTCAGTAGATGCTGAACTGGCATTTGATAGAATTACTAATAAATTTGAAAAGACATATAAATGTAATATGCATGTATATAAATCCATTTATATATGTATTGTCACCATTATTACTCAACTTGATGCCATGGTCACTTCTAGGGTTACACTCTTCAAGGCCTTCGGTCCCCAAGAGGGTCAGTTTTAGTGGACCCTCAGAAACTGCATGCTTCCGCTCCCCCCTCTTTGTATCAGCGAGGTAACATCCATTGGCTGGAAGAATAAAATAAAACCACGGATGATGACGTGGGATCTTCATATGTACCTACATTAACTCTACTCGCAAATACTTCATTTTGCTTTTTCACTTCTGATACTGTGTTCTCTGCACACACCAGTAAGGAGTGCACTCATTTGATAGGAGTAGTTTATACAAATTATGATCAAAGCTTAAGCTTGGCTTTCAGGTTTTCCCTCTACCATTTAAATGTGCATTTACTTAAGCAGTCGTGGTCTGGAAGCGTAGCGGACGAGAAATGAGGGTAACCAGGGAATTAAATGGCGGAACTGGTTTAGATGATACTTCACTTTCAGTCCAATGAGAAAATGTACTTTCTCACTTTTTTCTTCTTACCATTGTCTTAATTCTTCTTTCTCTCTCTTTTTACTCTCTATTATCTACTCTTTACCTGAAATTGCAAAAAAAAAAAAATTTTTAAGTCAAAATAATAGAGCCACTGATATACTTAACAAAATGTTGATAACTGTAACCACCTGGTAGTAAGAAGTTTCCAGATAGTCTGGAACCAGTGGAAAATCCGAAAGCTCTACTATAACAGAATTTCATTGTTTGATCTATGCCTCGAGGACAGAATGGATATTATTCAGCAGCCCGGGCAGACACGAATGGATGCTCTCCTAAGCACAGTGCTGGAGGCCAGCTACATCATCTCCAGCTTTAGTTCCTAAATTCCTTCTTCACTGGCCTGGACCGAGCACATCAAGTGATGCATCACCTTCCTGGAACGTCAGAGGGCGGTGATCACAACCAGGGAGCATGTTAATCAGCAGAATTGATATGTTTGTGTCCATAGTCCCATTTTTCTCTCTCTCCTTTTTTTCTCTCTCCCGTTTCCCTTTATATTTCAAGTTCGCCCATCGCTGAATTTATTGTGGCCGGGATTTCTGCCCTTCCCTGTTCTGTTCAGAAGCAGAATCTCTCTATGTGGGGAATCAGGAAAGCTAAACACATTCATATATATTTTTAATTTATAACACGTAGATTAGTCATGTGTACCTAACAGAGGGATATTTTTACTTTATTTATAAAACAGTTAAATCGACTAGATTAGTAAATGTTATTTATTGCATATATTATGTATATTAAGCACTGTACGTAATACATAAATAAGAGAGTTTATTCTTCATGGTATTTGTTTCCTGTTACAAGACATTTACTGAAAGAAAAATTAAGAGACACATGATGACTATTTTCTCTAAGAAAAAACCGCAGAGCACACTCTGGATTTTAGAGGTGGGAGAGCCCGACTCCCGAGCCTGGGGCCCCGGCGGCCGTCCCTGTTGCGGGAATGATGGGGCTTCGCCGCGGGAAGCGGCCTCGGGGTCCAGAGCGTGTTGTTAGCAGCTGGTGAGGCGGCGAGAAGGCTGCTGGCGCTGAGGGCGGTGCGCACACAGCAGGCGGGGGAGGCCGGGCACCGGGAGGTGCGCCCTGGCAGCAAGGCCAGGCTCTAGCGTGCGCCTGGGGGGACCCCCTGGGAACTGAGCAAACCGGGCGGCCGGCAGGGACGGGGCGACGGGCTCCGTGCACAGCGTTGCAGGTGCGACCCGGCCTTCAGGGGAGGCGAAGGCAGCTGGGCGGGGAAAGACGGGGCAGCAGGCGAGTTGAGGAACAGGAGTGCGAAGGTGCCCGTCACACCGCGGGCCAGTTGATCGAGAGAAAGGGGGGGCGGCGAGAGGGGCACAAGGAGGAACTGAAGATACTGTGTTAAAAATGAGAATTTCCAGATTTCCCGACTGTGGAGACAAGACAGAGTTAGGATTCTTGTTACCCCGTGTGTTTAAAAGAGGCCAAAAATAACCTCTTGTAATATGTTTCGTTTCCACTTCTGTGAAAGTGCCGGCCTAGGGTTAAAACATCGCTGGTGCGCCACTATTGCACTATTTTCGTATAGCTTATATTTTTTAGTCAGGCTCCTAAACTTCAACCCTCTGGCCTCTTACTCCAAGCTCCATGCACGTGAGTTGTCCTCTGACTCTTCGCTCGGCGGCTATTTACATGAATTACGTTCAGCGAGTACCTTCTGCAGCCTGGGAGCCGATGGCGCGGCCTTAACTCTGTCTCATAAAAATCGGGAGACTTGGGTTCCCGGGAAGGTAGAAAACCCAAACAAATCTCTCTCTTTCGAGGGCTAGCCTCGCACTGAGATCAATCAGAGCTCAGAGCTCAGTGTATTCAGACCGGCGCCCACAAGGAGCGGAATCGCCTGGGCCGCTTCTCCGAGCGTGTGAAACACGCGCAGCCTCCTTCTGGCTGCGGCAGGTGTTTGCGCCCTTCCAGGGGCGCTGCGGGGAGAATGGCTCTTGCTGAGAGCGCTGCAGGGCGCCCGAGGCCACAGGGCCGCTGGGACGGGGGTGCGCCTGCTGAGACTTCCAAAGCGCCCAGGGGTATCTCTCTGCCTCGCTGCGGGTGTCGGGGACGGCGTGCGCGGAAATGCGGGGAAAGGCCAGCGTTCCCTTGGGTTTGTCTGTAATCCTCGGCCTCTCCCCCGGCTCCGCCCGTCACTCCAGCGCCCCGTCCCCGAGTGTGACACTTGCTGAGGAGAGCGTTGGCTCACTCCTCGGGGCTGCCTGCACGCGCCGAACCCTGATGGGAAGGCCTCCGCGCTGGTGGCGCTGGTCAGTCGTTCCTGATCCAGCACCTGAACCATAACGGACCCTCAGCATACGCTTCCCAAGTGGGCGTTGAGTGTGTGCCCATGATCCAGATTCATACCCACGAAGGAACGAGGCCCGTTTCCCGGTCTCTCCCAAACCTAGGACAAGAGTGCCCATCAGGGGACCCAAGTGACAGTTTAGGAGTTGTCCCGGGCACCCACGTGGCCCCGACCTTGCACAGGTGTGAGAAGCCCTAAGGCAGGTGTCTGGGACGCCCTGACCCCGTGAAGCCAGGGAGGCGGGAAAATGCGGCTTCGTGGAGCGGTGGGGTCGGCCTCCCCTCCAGGGTGCATCTCGGACGGCCGCCTCTCCCCGTGGGGTTTGCGCCCCGGGAACGGGGAGGGGAGCCCGCCGCCCGCCCGCACCTGCCGGAGCGTTGAAATGCCCCAGGCGCGGATCGCTGGGGACATAGAAACAGACCACAGAATTCACCGTTTCAGTCATTGTTTTAAAAAAACTGCAAAAAATAAAAATTTAATGAAAACAAAAGAAATTGCAGTTACCATTTTTTCAATGCACACAGATTTGTTTAAGTGTGTGTGTAGCTTCCATTGATCCTGTTTCCATAACTACAGAATATGAAAATTTTCATTAAAAAAAAAATCCAAAATTTGGATGTTGTGCTGGGGCTCTCGGGCTTTCGTCTTAGTGTATTTTTACTTTAACAACCTCTCTTGCGAAAGGGCTTTTCCCCCATGACTGATGCAGGATACCCTGGTATTTTCCTCCCTACTCCGACTCAGCGTCCATGATTAATTAATATATTTACTGGCCATAACTGCTTGCAATATAGTTCTAGCAATAAAACTCTTCTTGAGAGTTTATACATTTGAAAGTTATCTATTTTATTGGTAGGTAATCACTTTGGCCATTATGTGAATAAGGAACACAAGTTTCTCCAGACGTGAGTAGTGATGTGAATATATTTAGAAAGTTTTGAAAAAATAAAACGGATTACATATAGTAAGTCATTAAAATAGGATCAATTGTCTCTCTCTTTTCTGGTAAGAAAAGAAAAATAATAATGTATTTTAAGAGACACAAGAAGTGCACTTTTTAGGTATTGATAAGCCAAAAGGGGGGCCTCTTATATACATTATAAATTTAAAATAAGTTTATATAAATTTAATAGTACCCAACAGAACAACAGAATTGAAAACAACCTCAGGTACATTCCTGAGAGTGATCCACAGTTGTGTGTCATTAGAAAATAGATTATTTATTGCCATACTCCCCTTTTTTCATGGCAGATAGGGGGGTGGGCAAGAGAAAAAAGGCAGCAGGTCTCCTAGCCCCAGCCCCCCAAATTTTTTAAGTGTTTTCTTCTGATCCTTAATATTTTAAACATAGCCTGTCCCAGTAAATGGTTTCCTGAGATGCTACACTACTACTTGTAGCACATAAGTGATGTACTAAGCTTTAGTTATAAGTTGAGGTATATGAAAAACTTCCTGCAAGATGATACAACTTAACATGAAAATCACATTATTTCATTGTCACTCTGTTTTCCAGGGAAGGAATTGGGAGAAAAAGGTGCTGAAAACTAATATGTAAATAGAAAGAACATTACTAAGTGGAGCATAGCCGAAAACTTGAATAAAATTTTGTATACCTACTTTAATATACAAATTTAATTAACTAACTAGCTCATTGTTGCCACCCATTTCCAAGACTCATACACATGGATAATCCTATAATCCATTAATTAAATTATCCCATAAAAAGTGTCACATTTTTAAAAGTGAGGGTAGACAGTAGTATTAAGAAAAAGTAGGTTACGCATAATCACTGCTATTAGGCATGAAAGTTAATTCTGTATTTTCTGGAATTGCAAGCATAAATGAAAGCATAATTAATTACAAACATTTCATTATTTATTGGTTAGAAGAAATTGTTCATTCCCTATAATCTACAATGGTCTAATTACATAGCTTTTCCATCACTGCCATCAAGTGAGAAAAGAGCATTGTTTCCAAATGTAATTTTACCAATAAAAGAAAAGATGTTCATATAGGCACACTGACCCTTTGTAAAATCAATTCTCAAAAGAGGTAAAGAAATCTTTTTTAGTTATAGAGATTTCTGGTGTTGAAATTTCGTGTACAAAAAGAAAGGCAAGTTCGATATCTGAAAGTCAATCTGAGTAACTCAACATAAAATTTCAGAGACACTCTTTATGGCCTGGAGTTAAGCAAATAATTCATAATAGGACATTAGGATCATGATACATAAAGAAGAAAATAGGTAAGTTTTCTTTTCCTGGGGAAAATTGGGCCATTTCATATATTCTCTCCTCCACTATATTTGAGAAATGCCTTAGATAGTAGGATGTTGGACATATCTGTGAAATAAATGAATAACTAACATGAATTTAAAGACCTTATAAAAATATTTAACCCTAAAAATGTGCTCGTGATTTTGCAATGCATTCTAAAAATCCAAAATGAAGTAATACGGTTTGACTACTGAAAATTGTTTTTAAGATGCTTATATAGGGACCATTCCCAATTACTTTTTTCCCAAAGAATTATCCCTGTAACTATGCTGAGATTTTTGTAGTGGAATGTAGAAATATTAATATATGAAATGGTATCAATGAATAAATGGTATGAAATATCCTTTTATAGTTGACCCTTCAACAACATGGGGGTTAGGAGGCCCGACCCCCAAATCCTACCCCCTACACAGTTAAAAAACCCCTATGTAACTTTTGAATCCCCAAAAACTTAACTACTAAATGCCTACCGTTGACCAGAAGCCTTACCGATGACATAAACAGTCAACTAACACATATTCTGAATGTTATGGGTATCATATACTGCATTATTAGAATAAAATAAGTTAGATAAAAGAAAATGTTGTTAAGAACATCATAAGGAAGAGAAACCCATTTACAGTACCGTACTGTATTTATTGATACGGTAAGTTCACGTTGCCTGTTTACAACATGAATCACTTGTCTGTCAGTACCTACAACAATTTTGTCTTATATGATACAAAACACTGTCGATGTTACACGTATGACTAACACTAGACATCAGAAGTGAAAAGGCATCGATAATGAAAAAAAGTAATATGATTGCATTATGATATGATAGCCTAGTGTAAGCTATATGATTGCTTCACAGTAGTAAGAAAATACCCAAAATACTTCCCAATATATTTATTGAAATAAAATCTGCGTGTAAGTGGACCCTCACAGTTCAAACCCATGTTGTTCAAGGGTCAACTGTATTTCCTAAATTAAATATATATAAAGGAATATAGGTAGAGAAAATGGATATAGATATGGGTAGAAAGAGGGAAGATATGAGATATATATGTGATTTACATTTATAGATGATTGATAGCCATTAGTACGAATCATCTTTGAAGGAGAGATACTATCATGAGATAAGGCAAACTGTTCTTTCTGTTGTAAGAAATATATTCAAATTTTAAGAAAATTTAAATAATTTGTGTTATCTGAGTGTTCAGTAATTTACTAATATATTCGAGTGTACAGATTAGTTAAGAGATTTTATAGTGACACTCTACCCTCTTGGTATTTTCTCAGGAGTTTGTAGTTTCGTTATCTTGTTAGTTCTTTTAAAGTTCATCAGCGAATGCCATCCTGGCCTCAGCCCTGCTTCTAAGTTAACAAAGTCCTTTAATTGCATCTGTATGCTACCCCTTGTAGTTTAATAATTTTGTGTAGCGCAGAAATTTAAAATGAGAACTACAAGAGGTCAGTATCTGAAGTTCTTGCTTCACTACTTGAATAAAAATTAGTATATTTCAAAGGTGGTGAGAGGATCTAAGAAAAGCTAATTTTACTTAATTTCCAGAATTAAGAAGATATAATTGGCCTTACTCTGGGAATTGGAACATTCGTAATTAATTAATGTGCTAATGTTGTCATGCCATTTGTGGTAAATCTGTAGGAAGAGAAGGGAATGGTTATCTTATCCACATATACCATTTATTTATTTATTTTAAATACATCTTTATTGATTTCAGAGAGAGGAAGGGAGAGGGAGAGAGATAGAAACATCAATGATGAGAGTCATTGATTGGCCGCCACCTGCACACCCCCTACGGGGGATGGAACCCGCAACCTGGGCCTGTGCCCTGACCGGGAATCGAACTGCGATCTCCTGGATCCTGGGTGGGTGCTCAAGCACTGAGCCACGCAGGCCGGGCCACAAATACCTTTTAAAATGTAATAATGTTATCTTCTGCCTGATGTCTGGTGCATCCGAGTATTCTGTTACATAAGCCGGAGGCTGTGAATGGCCCCGGGTTATAATGAATAAGTGCTTGTTTTTCTGTTCATCTCTTCTTTCATCACCAGGGTGTTTCAGTCAGGAACCTAGAAGGGTTGAGAGGAAATTATTTTACCTCCCCCACAAATGAAATTCAGATTTTTCCTTTTTGGATAGAAAGTACACATTCTAACACTTCCATTATCCTATAGTTTGCCAAATATGTTCCACGATTGGGCAGCAGGCAACTACAAAACAAAAACCAGGCAGAGTTCACAGAGAGACAGAAAAGCAAGAATATTTTTTCCTTCTTACCACCTCCCCTCTTTTTTCTGTTCCCTGTGCTGCTTTTGGTTCCTTCCTCCTTTGAACTTTATGTTGAATGCTAGTAAGTCAGCCCCAGGGGCAGCCTCGGCCCATCATGTGCATTTTAATGACTTGGGATCTAAACACCTGGCATTTATTTT
This sequence comes from Miniopterus natalensis, assembly GCF_054644295.1. Taxonomy (NCBI): domain Eukaryota; kingdom Metazoa; phylum Chordata; class Mammalia; order Chiroptera; family Miniopteridae; genus Miniopterus; species Miniopterus natalensis. Next base: position 3,841,948 of record NC_142099.1, read on the forward strand.
TAGTTGTAATTGGAAGATTACATAACTTACTATCAACCTAATTGGTAACATTACACAGCTCCGGATGTTTTGCAGCTAATGTTAAAATGTAATTGAAATGTAAATAGAGTAGCAAATGGGGTGAGTTCTAATACTTTTCTATTAAAAAAGGAAATCAAAATGAACAAGTCAGTTGAAGGAAATTTAATTAATAATTTAGACTAAAACTCTCTCTTCGTGCTGGACATTGACTAGCTATTGCATAAATCCAATATTATGATTTTTTTCATTTTTCGTTATACAGTAATAGCTGTTTCTAAATAAATGGCTGACATTGTCGGGCAAAAAGGCTTCCAACATTGAAGAAAAATCTGACGGTCTTTGTGCTAAACATCTGGTGCATTAAGTAGGAGAGAGATATATGAACCTTTTTTTCCCTCCATAGAAATACTCGTGTTCAGAAGGTTTTGTTTTGTGGGGTTTTCTTCACTTATATGATAAGCTGAGGTCTTTCTTTTGGTAAAAGAAAATTTACTTTCTCTTTAACAAAGGGTTTTTTGCGGCATTTTGAAGCACCAATTGTGTATATCACCTTATATATTCTGCATCTGTTCCTCCTGATACCAAAGATAAATCAGTAAAATCAGTAGCAAGAGGATTGTACTCTATAGACTGAGTTCAGCATCAGATTGACGCTCACCTCTGTGGGTCGGCACCTTTTCGCGGGGATGGCACATCTGATCTGGCCTTTTCCAGCCTGCTTCCCATTGGCGGGCTTCTCTAGAACCTCCCGGAGGCACCACCTCTCAGGCCCCGGGCTTTGTCCAGCAGCTGTGCTGCTCGGAGCAGCTGAGCATTTGCATGAGAAAGCACAGGGAGGTCAGGAGGCAGTGTCAGTCTTCTCTGGTTCTTCCGAAGTCCCCCCTGGCCCCAAGACAAAGAGAAGACAGGTTAAGTGACTTCGGTGTAAATGCTGTTTTGTTCATTTATGTCTGAATGGAATGGTATTGTCAGGCCTAGTCTAATGAATAAAATTTGTGAAATCAGGTCTGTTTCCAGTAATCCAAAATATAAAGTTTGTAGGTTAATGTAAATAAATATATATACAATGATGAAATAAACTTTTCAGAAACTGACCACTTAGCATTTCTAAAATACTTTTACGTATGTACACATACAGGGTGTCCCCAAAAATGGAGACACACTTTAACAGCTGATAGCTCAGTTTTGAAAATGAAATATATTGTAATAAACACTTCTTTTATAATTATTCAAAGTGTGTGTCTACGTTTTTGGGGCCGCCCTATACTTTTGTTGAACTATTACAAAAGATCATTGTCTATTTTAGAAATAGGGTTTTGTATCTCCTGTAAGGGAAGGTTAATTACTAAAGCACTAAAGTAATCTTTCCCCAATGACACAAAAGAACCTTTCAAACGCTAACTTACATTATAAATTAGCATATGAAAGGGTTTGTAACCTCAGATATAGATTGCCCCTAAATCTATGATTAGAGGCGGAAAAAACACAGGTATATACAGAAATCAGTTAGGGCTAGCTGGGTATCTTTCTGAATTGTTTCGTATACTTTTGTCTTGGTAATATAGAGTAAGCATTGAATGAAAACTTATTTCTACCTTTATTAATAGTATTCATGTTTCTGAGTATTAGCATATTCAAAAGAAGGAATAAGAAATTTATTTAAGGCAAAATTATAAAAGTCAATCAATATGGAATTATTCATCCCATCTAAACAAATATACTTTTGTGAATACCTGTATTTACCTTTATATTCTTGCCTGAAAGTATTCAGCACCCACACAAATTAATTGCAATCATGAAAAGCATTAAGATAATTAAGTTGCAATGTAGCACAAATATTTTCTTTAATTAAATTATTTCTAGAGGCCCACAAGATGTTGCATTTCTTTTCCTAAGGATTTAAAAAAAAAAAAAAATCTGGTGGGAAACTGTTGACTCTCTCCACCCAGTAACCCAGATGACGTGGTTTCCTTGTTAGAGGGAGGAGAGGCAGTGAGTCCGTTCGCCTTGTTAAGGAGCTGAGGTAGACACATCAGCTGTCACCTGAGCAGTCCCGTGTGACAGTTCCAAGCTCTTCATCTCCTAGAATCGCACTGCCGAGCTCTGAGTGAGCTGGGCCCGTGCGCCCGCTGTCAGAGAGAGCCTGACACCCCATTAGTCCTGACCTGCAGGATGACAGTCACAACGTAAACTAAACAGCCCAGCTCGTTTTCATTAGAGCTCAAGTGAGTGTCCACATCTCTCTGTCCGGCCGTGTGCACAGCAGGTCCCGGACAGAAGGCGTGCGACCAACTGCGGGATAGACGGGCAAAGTCCTAGCGCTTGGGAATCCACATAAAAGCCTGCATTCTAGAAGGCTCAGTATGAGCCCGACAGGTGTGGCTCAGTGGCTGAGCTTCGACCCGTGAACCAGGAGGTCATGGTTCGAGTCCCAGGCAGGGCCCATGGCGGGGTTGCGGGCTCGATCCCCAGCAGGGGGCGTGCAGGAGGAAGCCCATCAATGCCTCTCATCATTGATGTTTCTCTCTCTCTCCCTCTCCCTTCCTCTCTCTGAAATCAATAAAGACATATTGAATATATATATATGAAAAAGAAGCTCAATGTGATTATTTTCGTAACTCGGGCAGGACACAGCCTGCGTGATCACCAGCAGGACTGAACTAGCCTGTGGGGACTGAACTCCCAGGAGGATGGCAGGTGCCCAGTCTGAGCAGCACTGATGCCTCAGAAGGACGCCCACGGCCACAGAGGCGCATGGGGTGGCTGGCGGGGCCTGCCGGGCTCTCCGAGGTTTCTTTGCCCAGCTGCTCGCGTGAAGTGCATGGGAAATGCAGGACAGGTGACCTACCCAGCAGGCGAGCAGGACCAGCGAGCGTCATATGGAAACACTGCAGTGATGCAAATAAGCCGATTTTCTGGCTCTTGCTTTGTACATTTCCAGACATCACAGAGCTGGGCACTAGGGGCAAAGATCTTCCTGGCCCCAGGACTGTCACCACCGCCCAGGACACATCCTTTTGCCCTGTGAGAATCACACGTGTGAATTTGAGTCCTGACAAAAATCTATTGCCTAAACCAGGGACACACATCAGCGACAAATGATCACGCCACACATTTGGCACCTGTGGCTCCCTGAATGTTTGTCCAGCTTATTCTGGGGGAAAGAAAGTGCATTTTAAGGATAAAAAGGATGCTTTTCAGTATTTAAACCGCTTACTTATTTTTGTGCCTTCATACATGAGCCGATTCCTTGCAGAGCAAGCCACGTTTTCCCCACATGTCATACTGGGCACCTTCGGGGGAGCAGTAAGTCCTCAGGCAGCCCGGGTCCTGTTTGCCTGCAGCGTGGCCTGTTCAGTGGCTCTGGGTGTGCAAAATGGGCGATCTGCGATGCACACTGGGCAAGGACCTCGAGCTCCGAGGCAGGACCCCTGGGCCTGAGGCCAGGAGCGGTCAGACGTGGGTTGGCTCGTTCCGTGCGAAGGCCCCGGCAGCGGGTGAAGGAAGGCAGCCGGCTGCCAGCAGCCACAGGCTCTGGAGAGGGTGACTCTGTTAGCAACGGTGACGGAGACACGGTGACTCACACCCCCTTCAGCCGTCCTCACATGAATAGCAACAGCATCAGCCACAGTAACAAAGCTGGGACTTGCAATATCCGCATGGGGACCTTTGTCATAACTTAATGGAAGCCGACTGGCGGAGTCGGAAAGAGCGCAGGGCTTTGAAGTCCGAGCGACCTGGGTTTAAATCCTGGCTTTGATATTGACTGGTTTTGTGACCCTGACGCGGGTCGCTTTTATTCTCAGCTGCTCCTCTGTGAGACGGTGGTAATAACACCCAAATACTTGACTAAGGTATGGACCAGACGTGATGTATTTGAACAGAGAGGCAGTGTCAGTGGCATGGCAAGTGCTCATTATAGATTTGGGTGGTGAGTCTAGGTTTCCTGAAGGATTATGTTGTGCTGGAGGCTCGAACTACACTTGCCATCGACTACTAACTGGTTTGTAAGACTGTTTTGATTTTAATTTCATGGTGTGAATGGCTGGGTTTCTCCATAGCATAGTTATCTAAGTAAAATACAGAAAAAAAAATGAAACCTTCTATTTACTCGATTTTATTTTTCTCAAAAAAATTGAGGATGATTCGCTAATGGCAGAGGCCGACCACAAGGAGGAGCTCACGGCTCCTTCATCCCCTGATCATTCCCTTAGGATGGGCGACACCGAGGACAAGGCAGGGCCCAGGTGATCGCAGAGAGCGTCTCTCTCGCCCCACCTGAGGACTCCGACGGCCTCCCATTTCAGCTTCACTTGAGCCCCAGAGCCCTAGTCTCCCCGGTAACCAGGAGCAAATGGGGCGAAAGGAGGCCTATTCGATGATGAAGAGGCACGTCTGAGAAAGTCTAATATGGGTGGATTCATCTAGTTTTATTCCAAACATTGAGGGGAAAATACACAGACTTTTCCCCCCTTTACTCTACTTCAGTCTTTAATTCTCACTGGACTAGTAATTTTTCAAGGGTTGTGATCTGGAAGTAGATTTGGGGGGAACTCTTGGGACTCCGGGGAGATTTCTTGGCCTATGTAGGTGCTAGAACCTGTGTTTCGTTTCAGGGAGAGGAGGCGTGGCCTCCCCACCCCTGTCAGGCCGGTACTCCAGGAGCCTGCATTGAGAGCTCAGCGCAGAACTCGGACTAGCATTAATTAGTACAGACTAACTTGTCACTTAGTGTTTGGGTTTTCAGGGTCCTAGGTCCCAGGCGAAACAAACCGTCCTCGCCTACATCACTTTCTCCCTTGGGTGTGCTCAGAACCTGGGTTCCAATCTTGGATCTTCCATCTGCTCGCTGCAGGAGCGTGGCAAGTTATTTCCTCAGTCCGTGCTTGTTTCCTTGTCTGAAAAACTGGGATTATAAAAATGCTTTTCTCATCAGTCTGTTCATTCACCTGTTGGTCAGCTGTTGACCGAGCCCCTGTTCCTTGGCAGACGCTATCCTAGGTGCTAGAATATAATGTTGAACAACAGACACCCGGTCTGCAGAACTGTGTCCCAGTGAGAAGCATTGACCATGAGCAAATAGATAGATGTAGGTTAAAGGACTATTGCAGAAAACAATAAAAGGTAAAGGGTTTGTCAAGAAAGTCATCTCTGATATACAAGCCATGCAAATACTAGGAAGAAATTTGTTTCAGGTTGAGGGAGAGTCAAGTACAAAAATGCCTTGAAATGGTGTGTGTTGGACACGCTTGAGGACCTGCAGAAATCCCAGTATTGTTGAAATTACATGAGCAGGGGAGAGCGATTAGAGGTGTGTTCAGAAAAGGTCAGGACACTGATCACAGAGTGTCCTTTGGGCCACTGGAAGAACCTCAGCTTCTGTGCGTGATGAGAAGGTATGTCCCCTTGAGCAGAAAGTGTCAGGATGTGACTTCCATTTTTGGCCACACGTGGACAGTGGAACAATGGAGAGGCAGGAGTGGATGTGGAGAGACACGGGGGTAAGAAGAGTGGGACAGCCGGTGCTGATGGCGTAGGCTGGGGCAGAGATGTGAGAGGACTGCGGGAGAGAGACGAGACCTCTACTCGGACAGGAGCCCTGACGGACGGTCTCACGGGCAGGTCACACGCAGGAAGTGTGAATGGGAAGGCTTTGCTCTGGCCGAATGGCAGTGCCCGGAGAGCGGGGACAGTCACCCAGATATCACAAGTTCTGTTTGAGATGCTCGTCAACCTCAAAGCAGAGAATTTCAGAAAATTCTGGTCACTATTAAAGTGTTCAAAACACCTTTCCTTTTGCGCCCAGGGAGAAGGAAGGTTAGCTGTTATTTCTGTGGCTGATTCTGCCTTATGATCTGACATACTATTGACACAGGTGAGTGTGCACAGGAGACCAAGGTCAAATGCTCCCTGAGAGGACAGGGCTCCAGCACAGGAGCCTAACTTAATCGGGACAGAGGAGCGACATCTGGCTCTTGCAGGATTAGCGTTTATTAAAAAGGTCGGATGTGTGGAGTTTGGGGATTCGGAAGATCCCTGGTCAATTCTTCACAGGCCTTGCTGGAGACAAAATTAGATTAATAAGCGCTATCTTTATTTTTAAGTACTTGCTCAGAGGGGGGGAAATAACTCACACATTTTGTTAAAATTCTCTACTTTATAGACCATCTACTGTTTTTCCTCCCTAGATAATCAAAATTATTTCTATCATTAGGCCTAGCAGAATATATGTATATGTTTGTTTGCTTTTTGCAAGTACGCAGATGCATTACCAAGGGAAAGATGTCTTATGACGACTCTGGGGTATTTTTGCTAAATTTCTGGACAGAATAGCTCTCAGACGCCCGTCTCGGATGACGAGAGCGTGGGAAGGCCTGCGTGCTGCTCTGACTCCCCTCCTTGGGAACGCCAGGATGCCTCGCCCTTAGAAGTGGTTTTTCAAAGTGCTCTGGCCCCGCTTGCCCCCGCCTGGCTCACTGCGGCCCACCTCTCTTCTGGTTACAGCTCAGCCTGCTCTCGGACGCCCTGGGTAGCTGTTAATGTAACTGCTGTCGAAAGGCCCGCGTTGCCCCGGGGAGGGAGCCTGTGTTGCCTGCATTAGGACTCACTTAAAAGTCAGGTGCTCGGACGTCAAAACCAGTGCAAACCTTAGGGACGGACACTTAGGTATCAATTCATTGCCGTTATGGGGGAAAAATGCTTCCGGCGGAGTCCAAGAGAATTCTGGAGAGTCCCACAAAAGAAAGCATTGCAAAGGAAAGATGAATGAGTAGGTAGGACTCTTACTGTGTCCTTGACTGGATAAAAGGGAAAAGCGAAGAAAACAAGGATGCATTTTTTTGAAAATATCGTGAGATCTAGAATAAAAATTTATTTCGTTTAGTTGTGTCAAGGGTGATCTTTTACAAATTTGGCTAAAACAATTGGTTTACAGAGTGTCAATGAATCCTGTAATTTCAGACAAGAAAGAGCTATGGAGAATGTCTAGTTCGAAGGTTTCAATGGGATATCATTAGCCCATCTGATATACATTTTAAAATGAATAAAAATCACCCATTCTGAAAAAAAAATTTTTTTTAACACGAGAATTTAAAAAAAAAAAAAAATCAAACAAAAATTTGTATTTTCAGTTTCCGTTGATTTGGAAAACACTCAAAGATTCTTAAAAATTAGTATAATTTGAATAGTGTTATTAAATGTATACACACATTTTCAAGGTATTTTCTGTTCATTATACAGTCATCACTTGGGGGTCACATACGGCCTCAACTGTCACCATTAAGTTTCACCATTTCCGCCCACTACCTCACTTCTGCAAAGGCCCCGATCAGTAAGTCCGGGCCTCTGGCCTAGAACAGGAGAAAATCGGAAACCCAGGCCTTGGGTGATCTACTACAACCAGCCCTGCCTGCGCGCGGGTTAGCGCTGTGCCCCCGGCTAGGACAGAAGCATCGCGTTACCGAGGGTCTTTCTGAAGGACCCTCACCCTGACACGTCCGTTGCGGCTGCGGAGCTTTCAAAGTGAGGCCTGCGGTTGTGCAGTGGGAGTTGCTATTCTGATCTCTAAGAAGGAAATCGGAGACTGGAGAGCTGGTTACACACTGTTTTCTCCCAGTTTCCCACTAAGGGCAGGGGGGTTGCTTTATAGACGAAGATTGTAACTACAGGGGGGTGGCTTAGCTAAATGAGAAGCGTAAATGACAACTGTCCCCTGATATCTGAAGGCTGGGCAACTGGGGGCAGAGTGTGATTTCAGGCAGGTTGAAGTAAGGATGGTGGGAAATGTTATTAAAGCTAAATATCACAATCTAACTAGGAGAGTTTCTGGAACTTTCCTCTCTTCCGAACAGTGGCATTGTTACCAATGCAAATTAATTATTGTGTCCTATTTTTCTCTTTGCTTTTTCCCCAAGAATTAGTTCATGATGCAACCAGTGTTACACTCTCTTTTTTGGGCAAACTGAGACCTTTCTATTACAGTATATCAAGTCTTTAGTTCAATGCCCAATAAACTTTTTTCAAGTATAGCTTGTAATAAATGGAAAGTAGAATGCATTTTATTAACCATCAGATATGCATTTTCATCTAAGAAATCTGGAGTAGGGAGCTAATTTGGAGGCACATAGAAATCTTATAAATATATTGGCATAGAACCAGTGAGCAATGCTGTCAGAGACATTATTTCTTATAATTTGATTGTCTTTAAGGAGATGGGTGTACGGAGTGCCTGGAATGATATCTGGAATATTATCCTCATAGCTCTTAAGATCATTTTCAGGGCCATCCACACATGGAATCATTAGAAAACATTAAAAAGAATTTTTCAGATATTGTGTATTTAATGTTAGAAAGAGATTACTTTGCACAGTTGCCTTTAGAATTTCAACATTAACTGAACTCTGTATTTTAGTAAAATACAAAACCACTTCTTGGTATAATCAGAATGTCCTGATTAATTGCTCGAGATTGATCAAAAGCCCTGCCTTAGCTTGATTAAGTACAGCTATTAATAAAGAATAGAGCAGTGAGGCTCAGGACTAATGGGTCCTGGTATGTGTGGATACCAGACACTTGAGAAAGATCTCAAATACCACATTTCTATCAATAGTTGCAGGGAGAAGAGATTTTGTTTTAACAAAAATACAATGGAACTTCAGTCAATGTTTGAACAGTAGTCGTGATCCCCGGTGCTTTTTCTTAAGAGACACCAGTATGTTATTATGCTAAGATCCACCCGCTATTTTTTTAAAAACTATAAATGTTTTCATAAAATTTAATGCTACAAATAGTTTTGAGCATCAGAATCATGTACGATTATTGCACTTGCTGCTGTGCTGGGCATGTGTTAGAAACTGTAGGGGTGTGTGTGTGTGTGTGTGTATGAGAGAGAGAGAGAATCTGAAGTTCAATTTAACATAAAAGCACACCATGATGTTGTGCCTCTGTTCCTGCAAGGAGTGTAATAAATAAGTCAATTATATTGTATAGTAGAAGACAGTAAGAGCTATCGGAAACCTTTTACGAAGTAGAGCAGGGTAAGGCACGTTTGGAATGTAAGGGGGAGGGAGAACGGGTTGAAATTTTAAACTGGTTTAAAATTAGCGAGTGGCATCAGGAAGATATGTAAGCGTCCACTATTGTTCCAACATAAACACAAAGGCAAAGACAGTGAAATTTATATAATTGACTAAACACTGGACTGAGAAGTCGCAAATAATCACAGGGCGGTGTCCAAACTCCTCCCCATTTTCACTGATAATATAAAACTTGAGCCAAATGGAAATTAGTCACCCTGCCTCTTCCCCCTGTGGGAGTGGACTTCTACAGAGGCTGAACTTCAGTCGTCAAGGGAATCGTGTCTGGATTGGCACTGTGATTGTCGTACAGCTATTTTCTTTGCAGTATTGGATGTATTTTATTCTGAAACTACCAAGGAAGGATTCTTGAAGAGGGACATATACATTTAGTTTTTAAAATGAAAAGTCTGTTTTGCTTTTGACAGTGGACTCAGATATATTTTGACTGACTTCCCCACGTTAGATGACAAATCAGAGCTATACCATCAAATAAATTTTCCTTACAAGTAATTAGTCCCCATTTATTCTTGACTTCAAATGCTATTATTTTCTATATATGTCCACCTACATATATTCTTGGGGAAGGGGGAAATATTTTATTTTTTTTCTTTTAAATAAAAAATTAAAACATACATGCCAAAAAAATGCCAAATCATAATTAAACAATTTGAAGAGTGACCACATCCTGTAACCACCATCCAGGCAAAAATAAACACACACAAAAACACAACAACACAAACAACAACAAAAACACAGAAGGTGATTAGCGCCCTAGAGCTTTTCTTGAGTACAGGGGGACTTGTGGGTGTAACGAGATTCCACTGGGACAGCCAGGTCACTAACTGGTTGGCTGAGTCACCCAGACGGGACGGGACATCAGCGAGGCTGACCGACCGAGGGGCGCGGGTCAGAGAGAGGCCTTCCTGACTGTGGACCGCAGGTCACCGCTCTGCGGCTGTTCCGAGGTTTGGGCGACCGCAGCAGTGTAACGGTGGCCCTCTCGGGTGGTTTGGGCGACCGCGGCAGTGCCACAGTGGCCCTCTCGCGGGTGGTCTCGGTGACTGCGGCAGTGCCACGGTGGCCCTCTCACGGGTGGTTTGTGCGACTGCAGCAGTGCCACGGTGGCACTCTCGGGGGTGGTCTCGGCGACTGCGGCAGTGCCACGGTGGCCCTCTCGGGGGTGGTCTCGGCGACCGCAGCAGTGCCACAGTGGCCCTCTCGCGGGTGGTCTCGGCGACTGCAGCAGTGCCACGGTGGCCCTCTCGCGGGTGGTTTGTGCAACTGCAGCAGTGCCACGGTGGCCCTCTCGCGGGTGGTCTCGGCGACTGCGGCAGTGCCACGGTGGCCCTCTCGCGGGTGGTCTCGGCGACCGCGGCAGTGCCACGGTGGCCCTCTCGCACGTGGTCTCGGCGCCCGTGCCCTGCTGGGCGGGAGAGGAGCTGGAGCTGCGGGACGTGCGTGTTCGTCTCCCAGACGCTGACGAGCAGTTTTCCAAAAGTAGCTGCTGAACTCGGAACCCCAGGCCCCGGGGAGCTCCAGCCGATGCCGGCGCTCACCAGTGGTCGGCACTGATCTCGCTCTGTTTGGCTTTTTTGAAGGGTAGAGGTACCGGGCGGTGGCAGGGTCCCCCAGCATCGTGGGCCGCCTTCTCCCGAGTCCCGTCGGGGTCTCTGCGCTGCAGCCCGAGTTTCATCCCAGTTGTGCTGCCGTCTTTATGCCAACAAACAGGAGGAAGTAGAGATTTGACTTCTGTGGCACGTTATGAAAAGATGATCCTTTCTAAGATCAGCAGGCAGCTCTAATTATAAGGGAACAGACAGGCTACTTATTTAATCAGTCGGGTTCCTTTTTCACTCCCCGGCCGCGTCAGCGCGCTCCTGAGCCCCCCGGTTCACCCTCAGTTCCAACACCTACACAGCGTGTAAGCACAGCTGCTAGTCAGAGCTATTACCAGCAGATTTAGCTCATCTTAATGTCAACTTGTCAGGATCCCAGTGGCAAATGAAATAAAATTTTTGTTACTCTATCGTTGGAACATTTTTCTCTGTTTGCAACAGTTGATTCCAAATAGAAAAAAATCTTAAAAATAACGAACTCTAAAAGAATGCAGTATTCTAATTCTCATTTAATTGCTACTAAAATAACTACAGTATATTCATAAAATCATGCTATTTCTTATAATAAAGATATGTCCATTTTTAAATGTCATTTTTCCTAGATTGTTCTTATTTACCTCATAAGAAGGGCATGTCTAATGTAAATCATGAGATAGCATAACAGACATTACATAATTGCTCTGACATGTCCACCGTAAAGCTCATCAGTCTACAGCTATGACTTATTTTAAGCAGATTCCACATGCAATAAGCTTAATGTTTTTAAGATGATGTACTATTGGATCCCTTACACGGTCAGGTGGCTGAGCTTTAAAAAAAAAAATTCCATTTATACAATACTAGTTAACACATTTTTCAGGTGAACATCTAGAGTATAAAGAGACATACACTGGTCATGTACATTTAGAAACAAATCAGAAAATTGTATTTCCTTGAAGCATCTCAAGCCTGAAAAAGAGTATAGAAATAGCTTAAGAAGTACCAGCACGTTCATCACTCACTTTTTACAGATTTTAACACGTCCTGTTTAATTCAGAAATGTTTATCCGGTAAATAAAAATTACAGCAGGCGTCCCCATGCTCTTTGCCGCCTCAGGAGAGCGCCTCGGGTCTGACCTGGCTGCACCTCACCCTGTGCATTCTCAAAAACTCCTGGATGCGGCCTCAGCGTCATCTCTGTCTCATTACCCTTGCCTCGGATCATAAGGCTAATGAACGCTAATGGGACTGTAAACGTGGAGGCTGAAATCTCCTCCAGATCCTGAGAGTTGGTGGGTGACTGCAAGGATGTTGTTGGGCAGACAACCAATGGAAAGAACACGTGGGTGCCGGCCCAGCTCTGCCGTAAGCCACCCAGCGTGGAACAAGCCCCGTCGCGAGTGGCCGGCCTTCCCCTGGGGTGGGCCTCCCCCAGCCTTCTAGTTGCTGCGGTATTTTAGGAGTTACACTGCGAATGCCTTTAGTTGGATCCTTCCTCTTCTGTTTGCCACAGGTCCTGAGATTCCCTTTGTCTTACACCAAACCACATTGTTATTTGAGTTTTAATTCCTCCTAGTTAAGCCCTTTTAGTTAGGTTACCCATAACCAGAGTATTTCAGCTTTGTGGACCTGCGTGTTCTTACCTATCCTGTGGGTGAGTGGAACCTGATGACTTGCTTGGGCACAATATGGTGAAAACCATCGCAGAGGGTCCCCTTTCTCCAGCACTGTATCTTTAGTGCTCAGAACAGTGCTCAACATATGGGAAATACCCAATAAATGTTGAATTACAGATGGATATCTTGTAATTTTTTCCAAAAAAAAATTGCATCCCAAGGAAATAAAATTTTATATGCTAAATTATTTGCATTACTTGCATTACTGATGGTTGGAAAGCCAGTGATCCATGGGATAGCCCTAAACACACTGTAGGAATGTGACTAAATCTTCATGTATGCCGTATGCGTGTGTGTCTTCAAAGCCTCCAGTTACACTTAAAACTCAAGTGAATCAGAAATTGTAACCTATTACATCCATTTTTGATAAGCGATATGATAAATACGTTTTAACAATATTTCTAGCATAAAGCAGACTAGCTACTTTATATATACTTAAGTTTTCAGAACCTTTCATAATAAGGGGAAATATTTTACAATGAATATAAAGTGCTCAGATTCACAGTTTTATAAGCTGTGATGATTCCATCACATTTATTAGCGTTAAACTCATTTTTGATTCCTTCTCAAGCTACCATTAGACGCCCCCCCCAAACTTTGAATTGCTGGCAGCTCCGGGTGCTAACCCCGCACCTTGCTTTGCCCGTCAGAGCTCCGGGTGCCGTCCTGCCCTGTGCGAGCGCCTTCGATCCCCGCACACCCGTCTCTAAGGCGGACGCTCTCAAATGTCCGGGTGGCGTTGCCGCACGGGCTGATTAAGTCCCATTTTGCTGGGTCACACCCCAAGAGTTTCTGAGTCAATTGATCTGTCTCCTGTAGCCCAATGCACTGAAGAGCCTGACTCCATTTCCATGTGTCACTCAAGTCTTGGCATTTCTCTGACCACATCTGTCCAAGCTGCTCCGAAAGCTTTTTTAGATTTCACAGCCGTAGCCAGGGTTGTGGGCTAGCACAGGCCACCCCACGTGCCCTCATCAATATTTTGTTTGTTTTTAAATGTGCATATTTTGTCACATACTTAACTATTTTAATAACTTATTCATATTGGACTTTTATAATGAGCTGAGATTTTAATGAAGAGCCTAAAACTAGGTTGTTTTGTTCCCTCTGTGATGAAATGGGATAGCTCTGTTAAACAATTCAAAATCCAAAATCATGACCTCCCACGTCCTTGGGGAGAGACCTGCTGCAGCGGAGAGCGACACAGCTGTGCACACTTGTGATTCAAAGGCACTGAGGCAAAAGCTGTCAAAACGCTGCTGAAGTTGACAAGGATACATGCTTCATTAGTCTAAGAACTGATGCGTTATAAGCCAGTTGGCGATCAGCTTAATAATTTGAATAAAGTTGCACATTTATGCAAAAAAAACCCTGTTGTAGCTGTTAAAATTAAATTTCAAATCATGCCTGGAAGAAAGGTAAATGCAATCGTGGCTGTTTTTTCATGAAGTTAAACCTAATGCCTATCAGAGCAAAATCATCAAAAATGAAATATAAAATATCATTGTTTTACTGAAAATTTCTTACTATTTTCTCAGCATTGACTTTTAAGACTTAACAGTGTCGATAAGCCATTTCTTTGTTCATTAACATGGCATTAACTTATAAATGATTCAACATTCAGAACAGTTAAGTAAGACAGGAAAAAAAGTAGATTCACCTGTCACTGGAAATACACTGCATCTCTTGGAGTTATTTTTCCCGACTTCTTAAGTCCATTCATGCCTACAAAATAGTTTTATTATTTACTGTTGACTTTGTTATTTTAATAAGAGGGTTGTTCTAAAGTTCCTTACCCAGTGAGAATTCTGTATGAGGCACCACTTAGAGCTCTTCAGCTCATTTGATTTTTAACATGGTAACCTCATGGTTATGTGGGAAGGAAGGTACATGGGTCAACAATATGTTGCAGCTGACTGGCAGAGCAAATTTTACCCAGAAGTGGCATGCAGCCCAGTAAAGAGCAACTGTCTGCTTGCAGCTGATTTTTTTTTCTTTCACTTTGCCACAAGTTGGTCATGATTAAGTTGAGGAAGAACGAGATGGGTGTGGCATGAAGACTAAGAAGTACAATCTTTTCCAGTCTCAGGAATTATGTATGACAGGATGAGAAGTTTGACTTTGGTTATTTGCAGAAGAGATTCAGGAGAAGAAAAAAAGAAACCAACTGATTAATTTTTAGGGAATTTTATTGTCAAAAGAAATATAAGTCCTGCCTTCAAAAAGCCTCTGATTTCTCTGCCTCTAATTAACCAATTTCACCCCAATAAATTTAATTTAAAAAAAATAATAAAGCAACCCCAGCCTCTGCAGCTACACCAGCAGAGTGTAGACTTTGAAAACTATGGTTCCGCTGAGCCACTTTTGATCATGAAGACTAGAGCAATATTCTCTCAGAAAGAGAAGATGGAGGGAACCAGGATACTTGATGAACCTATGGACATAGTTACCTTAGACGAGGCCCCTTCATCTATGTTGTTTCATGGTAGAAAAATAAACTCTGGTCTAAGCCAGCAGATGGTGCGCTCCAAAAATGCAAAATGAAACTGCAAAATTGCAGAAAATAACCTGTTCAAGGTGCTATGTGCATTATAAAGTGGGTAGACTGATGGAAGGAAAGGGGAAGAATAATTAATACAGGAAAAAATTGGAATAGATTGTTGCAGACTAATGCTTCCACAGATAAACTGAAAGTATGAAGAATGAATGAATGAGGCATTTGAGAACATGGGGTTGAGTGACATCATTATTTGTCACAGAGAAATTAAGGATTACAAAAGGTATCAGCTCATCTCTGCCACCTACTGGTGTGCACTGTCCCTAGGCGAGTAGACTGGGAGTTGGAAGAAGCGAGGCTGGGTGTTCGGTGCTCCGTGCCTTCCTGTAACCTGCACCGCTCTTAGGCTTCGCCACAGAGCTGCCCTTGAGCTTAATTTACTTGAGTTCACTTATAAAAGTATTAGAGAGCAGGGCACACAACCCGAGGCATCTTCATGGAAATGAGAAGTCATGATGCGAGGCCGACTGGGAAGGGAAACGGGTATTGGAACACTGCTCTTGCCCTTTACGAACAAATATTCCATTTCAGTATTAGAATAGTTTGCTTGGTCTTCTGCTTATCCAGGCATGGTCAGTTCATGAATGTTGACCATGACCAGTGTCTTCGCCTCAACACCAACACAAAAACTCCTACGCTAGAACGATAAAGTCAGAAAGAATGCCCAGACACGTCACTGTGATAGTAACAAAGGAAACCCGTTGCAAGAAAATAGGGTTTTTTCTGTAACTCAGCAAAGGAAAATGTATCTTTGTTTGTAACTACAGCCATGTGTGCAGGCGGTCACCCAAGGGTGTAGAGATCATCGCAGACCTACTCATGCCTAGCAAGACAACCACCTAGAAAGCTTTGTTAGCGTTAACCTTGCAGCTATGGAATTCGATTGTAAAGATCATCATGCCTTGTAGTAGGGAATTTTGTCTTTAAGATAACTTTAACCCTGGGATCTTTATCTGTTGCTCCTGGACAAGGGATCACAGCATCAAGTCTTGGGTAACGTGAACTGAGCGCCTTACATAAAAGGACAGGTGTTCCCACTTCTGTGTTAATGGCTTTCTAAGTGTGAATGAGGATGGTCCTTATCAGTCATTACTAAATCTACTTCACAGAAATTAAGAATTAAATTACAGTTTCAAGGCTCATTAGGTCCTGTTAAATTTGTCGAATGGCCCACATGTGTACTTCTTGTCCTCCACGGGGTCTCTGTAAAACAGGTGTTTCGGTTCATTGGAAGTTTTCCTGCATTCTCTTCTGCCCAAAGATTATTACACCATTGTGTCCAGAATTCCAGGTTGGGTTCTTATATTGGAAGACCAGACTTCAAATAGTCGTATTTGACTCTCAAGTTTATCATAGAGGTGGAACAATATAGAAACAGTCTCTTATGGGAGCTTTTAAAAAGGAGTATTGAATGTGAAATTCAAGGGCAGAGTAGGGGCCATATTCCAAAGTTAATGTCTTTCTCACTTGCCTTAATATTCTTTTTTTAGTTGAATTTATTGCGGTGACATTGGTTAATAAAATTATATAGGTTTCAGATGCACCGTCCTATAACATCATCTGTACATTGTACTGTGTGTTCACCACCCTAAGTCAGGTCTCCTCCCATCACCACGTATGTCCCCTTCCCACTCTTCTACCCCCCAACCCCCTTTCCCTCTGGCAATCACCATGCTGTAGTCTGACTATGAGGGGGTTTTTCCTGATGTCAAATAATTCCACACACATTGCAAGTGGAAAGATATTTAACATGTTTTATCCATGCCTATGGGGATGTGTCTTCTAAGGCAATCATTTCTTTCTGAATGCA
Source organism: Miniopterus natalensis (assembly GCF_054644295.1). Lineage (NCBI taxonomy): Eukaryota > Metazoa > Chordata > Mammalia > Chiroptera > Miniopteridae > Miniopterus > Miniopterus natalensis. The sequence goes on from NC_142099.1 coordinate 3,858,684, forward strand.
GCAGGTATCAAACCAGATAAAAATTCCTGCTCTTGTATCAGTCCTCTTTGCTCCATTGTCTGTATACTTTTTCTTTGGCAAGAGGAAAAATGCCCCAGTGCCACCTTCAATTTCATGTTGTTTGACAACTTAAGCCAAATCAAATTGTGTATTTTTGGGTACAAAAAAATAACTAGATTTAGGAGCAAGATCACATAACTGTCTGGGCTATAAAACAAATGTTTGTATTTGTAAATCGGTCACTACAATCTGATTAGAGAATCATAGAGTATTTGGAAGATCAATTAACCTCCCTGATCCGTTATCTCATGATATCATGAGATGCTCTCATTGGTGCTAAATTTACATTGGAATTTCAGAAACAGGATGAACTCTCACATTGAATGTCTTACAATGGTATCCTGAGGCAATGCAGTGTCACAGAAACAGAGAAAAATTGAGGATGGATTTCAGCTTCTTTAATCCGATTCTAGCTTTCTCTCCAATGATCTTACTATTGTTAAGTTACTCAAATCATCGTAAATGTTACATAAATTGAATTCCAAACTCTAAAATCTCAAATATGATTACAGGTAAAACATATAAAAACATTAATAAGTAGGCTCCTTTGCACTTAATAGGCAAAAGATAACTTTAAAAATGAGCTTTAGGCATTTTGAAGTACTGCCTAATTGTAAATTAGTGCAGCCACGGTGGAAAACAGTCTGGAGACTCCTCGAAACATGAAAAATAGAGCTGCCCTACCATCCAGTATTTCTACTTCTGGAGATGAGCTCAAAGAAAACGCATCTTTGCATCATTTTAAATGTTATTATCATTGCAGAGTCCCAATCCTTTAAGGGAAAATTTAGGAACCGCCTCTCTCTCTCCTCTCTGTTTCCTGCTCAAGTTGACTTTTATTTTTTCAGTTGACTCCAACCCTCTACTGCTGTTTCCTGTTCCATTCAGGTGATGCCTTCAGCCGGCCAATATAACCTGTTAACACATTGAATTTCCTAGCAGTGATTCAGTAGCTGTCACAGTAATCAGCATGGGAACACCTAACTGCGATAGATGGCTTCCTATTGATCGCTATAAAAACACACAAATAAAATGTGAACTCTGGAAATCTATTTACAGCCGTAGACGTGGTCCTTAAATACAGTTTGCTGGCGTTCAGCTGGCTTTGCCTGCACAGCGTCTTCATTTCAGGGACATCGGTTACACAGCAACCTTATAATGAAGCCTAAAATTTCAGGGAACCTGGGAAACACCTATCTTTTAATAATAAAAAATTAACACTTTCTTGACTGTAAACTCATAAACCCACTGGACCCGGCTTTACTTTGTATGAGTGTTACCTTCTACTGCATGGCCAGTGTTTGTACGCCAGGCCACCGTTTTGGGGTCACAGTGGCAAACTGGAAACCCCACGGGAGTCATATGTCTTCAGTTGAATTTCTCTTCTGCCACTTCCGGGCCATGTGTCCTCCATCTGTCCATCTCAGTTGCTTTGAGTCTCAGTTTTTCTTACCTGTAACATGGGAATACCGGTTCTTTCCATGCCTAGAATTATAACATTTGGAAAATTTCAGAATTCCATGACAGCTTAAAGGCTATTTACTATCTTCATTTCAAATTTGGAAACCGAAGGCCCGCATCTGGGCTCAACTCTAGTCTTGTGTCTTGCACGAAGCTTGTTCCTGAGAGAGAAGTAACAGTGATGGGATTCACAAATTTAGTAACAGGTAACACGGGCACCCATCAGGCAAAACTGCTGATAGGCTAATGAGAGCACTTGCTTACCATTGACAACCGAAGACGTATCTACTAGTACCTACTGTCTGGGTAATGTAGACCTTTTCCAGGGCTGCTACAAGTGCCATGAACTGAGTGGCTTACACTACACACGTCTATTGTCTCAAAGTTCTGGAAGCTAGAAGTCCAAGATCAAGGTGTCAGCCGGCGTTGTTACTTCTGACAGCCAAGAGGAAGAATCAGCCCCAGGCTTCTCCCTTAGCCTCTGGGATTTTGCTGGGAATTTTTGGCATTTCTTGGTCTGTGGAGGAATCCAAATAAGGTCACATTCTGAGGTATTGGGGGTTTACTTCAACATATGAATTTGGGGAACACATTGCAGCCCATACTAAGTAGAATACAAGCATCGTCTACAAGGGTGTTATAGAATGAATTGCCAATATTCCATTGGTTAATTTAAATGCTCCCTGAAATAGTCAGGAATTTCCTCTCATAGTTCCATTGATTTTTCAATACTTTTTAGCTAGAAAGGTGTATGGGAAAATACCATGCACAAATAAATTGAATGTATTTTTAACTTCAAAAGTAGTAACAATCATGTTGTGACCAAAACTTAGGAAATCTATCAGAAGCTATGAAAAGCGTTGTTTGGATAGCATCTAATAGTCGGATCCGAGCTCTTTATCCTTATCCTTAATGTCACCAGTCACTAAAATGAACCTGTTAAACCAGGATAGCAGTCATCATTGAGATTCGGGTAGAAATTTGCAACAGCTAAACATTTCTCAAGGTTTAACAGCAACAACGATAATGCAGAAAGAAACAGGTAAAGATAATGCAATAAAATCAGACACCAAACCACAAGTTTTGTGCCCAGGTACATACACGGTCACCTGAGCACCGTGAGACCTGAGGCTTGTGTCCTGCGCTCCCACCCAGGGAACAATCCAGTTCAGAAGCATTGAAACACCCTGGGCCCCCAGCCCAGACAGCCAGGAGAGACGCTAACTGCACGCCCGAGGTCTCGAAGCCAAGGCCCAGGTTCCCGCGGTACAGAGAGAGGCCTTTCCTCTCCGTGAGCTTTATGGGGGTGATATGTTAGAAATGCAGAGCCCAGTAATAGAAACGCCCGAGTCTTTAGGCTGTAGCTGTGGACGTTCGGTTGACAGCAAAAGTGCTTGGGGCATAGTTTTATCGAGGGGCCGTATTTCATCACAATATCCTCCCACTCGAGCTTATAGGAGTAAATACAGCGGAGCTCATTTAAAAGCCTCCTAAAGACTGTCTTTGGAGAAAGAGTGTTCTGGTCTACCGACAGGGGTGCCATTGGTGTTTTCCTTTGCTAGTTCTTTCTCTGCTGAACAGGGAATGACCACCGGGGAGCCTGGGCACTTTGGAAATCACATTAACGCCTTCAGGCCATCAGGGTATCCAGAGGTGTCACTTTAAACTATATAGTTAAACTATAAACTATATAGTTTAAACTGTATAGTGGGATTTTTACCTCCTCTGTATGTCATCGTTTATCAGCCTATGGGATCTTTGACGTTGTTTACATCTCCAGTAATAATTTTGTTAAGCGTTCCTTTTTGGGGGGCACGTTTCACTTGTAACATGGTCAGTCATTACTTAAGCCAGTCTTTGTCCTGACTTCATGAAACAGAGCTCACCACTCCGAATTCACCGATCCTTACAGACCAGGGACTGAGGAAGGGAGAGCTGCTCTGAAGGCCTGAGCTATGTTGATGGACTTGACTACGAGGAACCTCTCGGGGGATTCACGCCACTGCAGCATTTGCCTGAAAGCCAACCACTGGGCATAGTGATGCTATAGCATAAAACAGCACAAGCCGTGCGTGGGAAAGGCCCTGTTAGTCTGTGACACACACTTGGAAGGGATGAGAGGGAGGGACTATGCATCACTTAAATAAATTATAATAGTATATCAGTATATCCTAATAAACATGAGAATTCTACTAATACCATATAGTATATCATATAGTCTAACACTCATCATATATTTAGAAATTATCTTGTATTGTGGCCAACATGGATTTTATATTCATAAAGCATCAGGCACTGTGTAGAGCGCTTCCAATGGGGCATCATAGTAACATATTCAGCAGTTTTTCGCAGTAGATGATATTATGATCCTCATTTTTTTTAACAGAAAACTGAAGTTTAAACAGAAAAGTAAAAAACATCTTTTGATCTTCTCCTACACAGGTTCAGTGTATAATTATTTTAAAAAATCAAGATAAGGAATCTGAGAAGTCATTGTTTTCAGGCTGTAGTTTACCTGGTATTTAATGGAAAGGACTGAAGTGCAATGGAAATCAAACAGATTAAAAAATAAACAAGTGCTTGTATTTGCACTTACCTTCACACTAATAACTTCAACAGGGAAGCAAAGATCCATGCCAATTCCAGGTTTCCCCGAAAAGATGTGTTTGCTGGAAAAAAAGTCACCGACTTTCTTTATGTCAAGTGTCTTCTGATGAGAGACATAAAAGAAACTTTCTAAAGGGAATTTTTAAAAAGTCACCGAGGAATGACTTTTTTAGGCTTCTAATATGAAAAAAACATTAAACTATAAAGTAAATGAGTATTATTCCTTTCATAAGAAGGCAAACATTCCACCTTTTAAAATCTCCACATAGAGCGAGGCCCCTAACAACCCCCCTTAAGGACTATCACTGAATCCCACTGGAGGTGAGTAAAAGGCTGACCTTAAGGCATGACCCACGGGCCTACATTTGCCACTTTTTCCCCTCTTCAAAGACAACGCGAGCGAGAAAGTGATGAAACCCCTGCCTGCTCCGGGCCCTGGCCGCTGTCCACGGGAACGGAGGGCCCGAGCATCCTCTGCTTTACATGTTTGTTTCCAATGAGCGAGGCAGCTCCCATCCTAAAAATCCCCATTAAAGCCCCCAACACACCCGCGTTTCAAACACCCACAGCCAGTGAGAAAGCGGGAAAATCCACAAGCGGGCCCCCTGCGTCTTTGCTGTGCCGTGGCCGGTCCCTGCGAGCTGGACTTTCCGAAAGGCTCCCCGTCTGCCCCCGTCTCCGCATCCTCCTGGTTCCTCCCGCACCACCCCGCACTCTGGCTCCGTCCCACAGGGACACAGCACTGACGCCACCTGCGACGCGGGAGCACTTGGTCACTTGGGTTTTGCTCAAAAGACTTTTTTGACTTTTTTTTTTTCCCTTAACTACCTTTTAAAATCAGCAAAAGATGATGAGAACTGAATGATCAGCGTAGGCGTGTGGCCGTTGGATGGAGTGTTTGTAAATTTACAGGGACGTCAGAGTGAGCGGTCGGTGGCTGTCCCGCTTTCACAGCCCATCAGGGAAAGAGGAAAGAGGAAGGTTTATCCTCATGACGTAAGATTCTAACTTCTTAAGAAAGATGTAAAGCAGGTTTCCTTCAATTAACATAACATCTGAGACTCACTTCAAAAATGAGAAAGGAAAAGTTTCTATCTAAACATCATCAGCTTCAGGCCTCCCGGTGACTCAGCCTGGAACACCGTAAGAGACTAGTTTTTCCTCTTACGAAGCCCGTTGCTGCGGGAGTAACGCAGATCGGGGGACAAGCTGAAAGGCCCCCAGTAACGGGAGGCTCTCCATCCACAGAAAGCACCGCCTCCTCGCCGTGGGCGCATAAAGCCCGTAGGAGAGGCGCATCTGTCCTCTCCAGGTTGTATGCACTTGGAGGACCTGTGGCGCAACGTCCTGAAGCCACAGAAAACGTGGGGGCCCCCAGGTTTCCTGTTTGCTGGCCTCCCGTTACTCCATCCAGCCACAGTCTGTCTGTCCATATGAGCGATGATCGCACGTCTTTCCGAACAGCACCTGAGGCTTATGAGCGAGCGCGGCCCTGCGCCTCGGGCCTGTGTGGACGCTGAGCCCGGAGCTGCCCTGCCCACCCCGCGGGCAGCCGCGCTCGGGCCCACGCGCATCGCAGGGACTTTATTCCAGGCGCTCTCCTTCTCTCCCCGCGTTCCCGGGGTTGGCATCCACTTGCTCACACCGTCAGCTATGAATTCACATCTTACTTTCACTAACGTATAAAGAGATGTCTTCTTAAATGATTTGAAGGTTTTTGAGCAAACCCAACCAACCAAGGACCTCATCTGGCTCCACAAACAACCTCACACGGTTCGATGACAGGAGACGCTCACAACGTCGATGGCGTGGTTTACAGTACACGTCCTGCCCTGTTAGGGAGACTGCGGTGCGTGTTCGGAGCTTCGGAGAGGCAGATAAATGTTTAGCAGCGAATAAAGCTAATTTCCTTTACCTTTAGTGGTAGAAAGAGTGGGCATTTCGTTCAGCTGATTAGGTTTTATGCAGCCTTACGCTCAAGTTGAAAAATATAAGTGCTCGATAATAAAGTAATGATAACAGTCATGTTCCATCTTCCTCTCCTGTCTTATTAGCTCCAGGTAGGTAATTTTACTGTGTATATAAATCATTTATCTTCAGCAGCCACGCGGTTCTCTAGCTGTTCTTCGGCTCCAGAGCAGTTTTATTTTGCTAAGAGCCATTCCCGAATATCTCTGGAGCAGTGACAGGGGTGCGGGAGAATTCAGGTGAGCTTCAAGGTACGTTTGCTTCTGTTACTGAGGAACAATACCCCGTGACGCGCAGACCAGCCCCTAGCCACGTCCCCTTCACAGCCGCCCTGTGCAGTGCAGCCAGCGTGGGCTGCTGCATCTTTCCCAACCAGGTTCGCCCTCGGTGATGGAAACCGGGCATTGGGATGACTCCAGGCTTCTCAGCAGGAAACAAAAACAACAGCACAGCCCGTTTATTCTTGTATTATTATTTATTATTGTCTTATTTTCCATAATAACAACTGTAAGCTTACTTTTGCCTCACCCTGTTTATACATATACAGGGTGACCCCCCCAAAAATGTCTACACACTTTAACAGCTGATAGCTCAGTTTTGAAAATGCATTGAAATTTAACAAACACTGCTTTTGTAATTAAAGTGTGTGTAGACATTTTTGGGTGGAACCTTATATATATTACACACACGCACATATTTGTATATGTTTTTGGCAAATAAAATAGAGAATTTAAAACGTTTTTCGATTGTCAATTACAAATGTGCCTATCACAGAGCAGCAAGTAACAGGCTTTTTTGGCTACAAGTAGTTAATATATTAAGTGTATACTTTTTGGTGCTGATTTAGAGTATTTCCATTGTCCTGATAGAAATCCAGTACCAGACACCTCGGGATCACCTTTATTTAAAGATTGCAAGGAGAGAATTACCTCAAAGCTTCACGTAAATCAGTCCTTGACTACTTTCTGCTGTTATGTGGTACCGAGTTGCTGGTTTAGATAAAAATAGGAGCGAACCGATGGATTTGCTCGCTGCTGTTTAAAAAGACACATATCAGCAACCACACAGACAGTGTCATCAAATCATGGGATAAATCAATTATTTCGGGCCACTTGATGCAGACTCAAGTCTGAGCCATGCTAATGGCCACGTGTCCTCTGCGGAGCTAATTCGGGTTTTCTCCTCTGAAGTTAGCTCTCGGGCCGTACCAGGAGGACTTGCTGACTCATCGGTTCCTGAGTCAAAGACTTGTGAAGCCTGTGCTTTGTGTCGGGCCTTTTATATGCGCCGTTTGGATTTTAAATAATTTACGTAGAACACTTAGACTGGAGCAGAGCGGCTTGTAGCTACCTTCATTAAGTATACTTCTGCTGGTGCTCAGCTGCTAGGGTGCAGGACCAGGGAGGCCGGGGATGACTCTGTACTAGGTAGAGGTGAAGCACCGCCGTCCCCCAGAACCCAGTCACCAGTGACCTCAGCAATGCGTGTTTCGCAATCTCTCTACCGATGAGACAACTTGGCACCTGAACTATATCCATGGAGGTGAAGAAGCTCCTAAAGGAAGCTGCTAATTGCATAGCATATGATTAAAACAGAATGAATTATAAAGCTTACCATATTTTCAGGGTGTGAAAAGGCAAGAAACTTGTTGGTTATGGTTTTTTACACACAAAAAGAGACAGTGTGATTTGGAGGAATGGCTAAGGAATGATTGAATGGAAAACAAGTTGGGTTTTCGCTCTACCCGAACAGCGATGCTCTTAATTACATCACTGGCACCTGCTCAGCCTGCGTTTCTACAAAAAGCAGGGATGATTCTCACACTGACTAAAGCTCCCTGAAGTGTCAGCGTGTGTAATACCAGCAGAGAGTTTCAAAACTGGGGTAAACAGCTCTGATGTGGGGCGAAGGGGGCTTATTAAGCTAAATTGTAATTTTAATTGTGATGTATAATTTACCCTTACTTTGTATGTCTTTAATGATATATAGGGTGTCCCCCAAAATGTACACACACTTTGAATAATTATAAAAGCAGTGTTTATTAAAATGCATTTCATTTTCAGAATTGAGCTATCAGCTGTTACAGTGTATATACATTTTTTTGGGTCACCCTGTATATATTTAGCAGTCACTAAAAAAAATACATGTAAGTAAAATTTGAGAGAGGAAGCATGTAATGGCCTGTTATCCACACAAAGGGAAAAGTCTGAAAAGGAGCCTTTGGATAATTTGCTTTGCATCATGTGGCCAACACGTGGTGGGCCCAGGAGAGCGAGAGGATCAGGCCTCACCCTTAAAAATTACCTGGAAAAGATAATAAATGACACGAGTCTCATTATGGCAGTGCTAGAATCACAGCGGTTTTCTGTTTTCACTTTTGAATAAGCTTCTTTTAATGGTCTGTTTTCTGGAGAGAGTTAGGATTCTTAGGGCATCTCATGACTCTTGAGATAGCCGTCACCACGCCTACATACAGGCGGCCCCCCCGAAAGTGTATACACGCTGTAACAGCTGACAGCCCAACTTTGAGAATGGAATGTATTTTAATAAGCACTGCCTTTATAATGCATTCAAAGTGTATGCCTTTTGGGAGGCACCCTGTATTTTAGGCGACAGAGAACTCTAGCCCATGACTGCAGTGAGAGTTGAGCGTTTGCTGTCTGATGTGAAATCCACTGAAGGATGCCACTGTTACAGGGGGGCCAAGACCGCACACTGCCAGGCCCAGTGCGAGCGTCGCGGCCGGAACATGAGTGTCCGTCCTAGCGGGGTGCCCTCGCCCTCCGCCTGCCCCTGGGCCTTTGCCGTCGCCCCCGCGGGGAGGTGAGACCCTGTGGATGGACGTGCTGCTGGTGCAGGCGCCCTGCCCCCGTGGGCCCGGAGACCGGCAGCTGCTGTTCTTGAGGCTGCGGGGAAAGCGGGGCGAATGGCAGCCACCTGTAACCTCCTTCCAGCGCCGGATGAAAAGCGGGAGGCCTGAGGGAAATAGCGAGTTCAGCGCCACGCCCGCAGTCAGTGGCCGCGCTGGGCCACCCACAGGGACTCAAGGACTGCAGCGCGGAGGAGACCAGGAAACGCCACTGGGTTGGGCTTCCTACAGGGTTCTCGGGCTGCTGACACTCCGTGTCTCCCCGAACCTTAGGGATGGCTCAGCCAAAGCAGGGGCCCCTCTTCGCAGGCTGAGGGGGGAGACTGAGAGCCGTGGGCAGGAGAAACGACACACTCCCCAAACGTCAGGAGGCCCGCAAGGCCCTGCAGTCGGGGAAAACGCAGCTCCCAGGTTAGGAGGCCTGAACTGGTCCCGGGGTTGTACCTTCCTGCCGGGCTCCTGGCGAGCCCTACGCTGCGGGCGTGTGCACACTTGGGTTCGTCCAGTCTTAGAGCGTAAGATGGCCTGAGACACAGGCAGGTGGCAAAGTAAGTCCTGAAGGGAAGCGTTGTGGATTCAGGTTGAGAAAAAAGGGGGCTGGTTGCAGGACTAACATTCCCCCCTCCCAAAAAACAGAGTCGAGCACAAATGCATGATTTCCTTTAATTTGTGTATGCATTACTATTTTATCTAAAAACATCTTTCCTGAGCCCCGACAGTGTCATCAGCTCCTCTGTGGCACTTGGGGGACTGAAAAAGAGAATGCAGTTCACTTCTAGCCTTGCTGGAGCTCTCAGCTGGGTGAGGGACTCAAGGTGTAAATAAACAGTCAGACCACAGCCTGGTAAGTGTTATAATAGCTCTCGGTGCCTTATATCGCGGAGGCAGAAATGCTGAAGTCACTGTGAAATGGTGGGCTTTTTTGGAACTGGAAAATAATTGTGAATTATGCTAATAATGGAATCTGGGTCCCTGCTATTATGGGTGCCTTCCCTTTGAAACGCCTCTCCTTTAATGGATCCGTGAAATAAAGACAGAGGCGGCCGCAGATAAGCTCAGCAAAGCCAGCGCTGATGTGATAAAGGAAATGCATCTCAGGGACGTCTCTGTGCCTGTGCCTTCAACCCGATTTTAGCAAATATTGAAACTTGATCTGACACCACGGTGATCTGAACAACAGTATAATAAAATTACCTGTAATTACAGAGTGAAATTTCTCACAGAAAGCCTTCCTTTTGGCTTCTGGAAACAACAGAGTTTTCGTTTCTGTGTGGCAGAGTTGTGATCTTTGTTTGGGTAAATAACATGTGGCATTTAAATAAGATTCTTTTCCAAGACAGACAATGGGGATTTGGGGAGAGAAACAATGAGGCCGACAATCGACGCATGTGTCTGCTCCTGTTTCCCCACAGACGGCCCCTAAATCTCCGTCTGGGGCAGTGTATAGTGAGGCCTCGGGAAATGTTGCTTCCCCCCCCCCCCCCATCTCAACACGTAAAGTCGCCTTTATATGGAGACAGGCGCCTGAGGAAGCCGTTCTCGGGGCTCGGGCTTCTCACCTGCAGAGGGAGGTATGAGGTTAAATGTAACCGCCCCCGAGAAGTCGCCCCTGGGACCCTCCTCCCTCCGCTGGCCCTCGTGCCACAGGCCGAGGCTGTCAGAGTGCTTTGCTTCTCTCTTTATTCCCTTTGATAAACCGTCGTAACAGTGGAGAATTTGTATCAGCAACTGGGGCAGTGCTCAGCTCCCTCCCGCGTGCCCTCATCCACGTAAAGATGTGGGGGCGAGGGGATAACTTTCTGGAATGTGAACCACTGTTCTCACAGTTCCATGACCCCCGCCCTGCCATTATTTAATCAGGTGCATTTATTGAGTCAGGAAACTGAAGAACTGGGTGAAAAACGTAGGTATTAGATTGTCCTGGGTTTAGGGCCAGGAGGTGTCGCTGCAGTGAAGAGATGCCTTGGGTCCCGGGAGCAGAGAAGGGGAGAAAGGGGCCGCGGGTTGGCTCTGGCCTGCACCCCCGAGGCCGCGTCGAGCGCCTTGAGTGCCGTGCGCCGCTCGCCCAGGTGAACCGGGGAAGCGGGGGGGCTGCCCTGCGAGCAGAAGGGACGGGGCAGTGGATGTCCATAGACAGTGGGTTTGGGATGCTCCCCCGAACCCCAGGCACGGATGTGGCACCGGGAGCTGGGGGCCGTAGAGCCGTGGCTGCCTGGCCCCAGAGGACGCAGCAGCGACTACCCCCTCCCTGCGTCTTGCCAGCCTTTCAGGGAGGGAACCCGTCTCCCCACGGGAAGCAGACAGTGGATCCCTGAAGCCCAGCGCTCTGTCATGCTCCACCCACAGCCCTCGCTGCCTTTTCTCTCTAAGCACATGGAAAATCCTTGAAGGGCTAAATCAGATGTTTTTTCCCACCCTCAGTGCCCAGCACAGTGTGGACACACGACGGGCCCTCACTCAGTAGCTGCTGAAACAGACCCAGTTGATCTCTGTGTGTTTACCCACGATCGGAAAGTAGCCGCGGTGGGAAACATGAAAACGAGGCGGTTACGGAAGGCGGGGGAACGCGAGAGGCCCGTTTCGAAGGGCGATGGTGTTAAAATCCAACAAGGGAAGCAGAAATCAGGTTCACGTGCGAATTCCGGTGGCCTGCGACTGGCACCGTGGCGGGATGGCCTGCCCTTCCTCTCCTGCTTAAAGAACACCAAAAAAATCAATATTATTAGCCTAAGTAAAACTTCACCCTGACAGCACCTCCCCGACGGCCGGGAGAGAATCCTGAGCGCCTTGCTGTGCTGCTTGGGTAACCGGAAATGTCGATAGCAATTAGTTCTGCTTGTCCTGCTTGCCAGCTTCTATCTGCAACCAATTCATAACTTTGCCTCTCAAACCTGTGCCCAAGCAGACCGTCCTCCTGGCCCGTCCTCAGCTCTCCCTTGCCAGGCACCCACATCCCTGTCATCTCCCTGACAGCCCTGTCCTCTCCCACAAATGTGCAGAAGAAACCCTTTCCTCCCAAGGAAACTAAGAATCTTTTTTTTTTTATCTCTTTGCAGCAAAAAAGAAAAGGCTTATTCCCATCAGACTTAAGTAAATAAGCAATAAAGCTCGAATCACATTGCAAGACCGGGCTTTTTTCAATCCTGCCTGAAGACCGTTTCTATAGGTTGGCTAATTCCCCAGGGAAGTGATTTATTGAGTAAAATATTTATCTTCCGCAGAAGTCGTGGTTAAAAATAAAGTCATGATATCCCTTGTGCGGATGGGATGAAAAGACTCAGCACTGTAGGAAAATGTCTAAAGGTTTTACCCATTGCAGATGCTTTGCCTGGGAGTGATCGCATCCCAGTAAGTAAATAGGGGGACTTTTTTTAAAGGGCGGCTTTTCTTAAAAAAGTCACCTGCCAATAATGCGTAAGTATAATTTCTAGGATTACTCTTCTTATTAAAAGGCAAATCACAACACTCCCCAAATTAATGAGCCTCTATTGAGGCCAGAGTCGGAGGAAGGTTCTAGAAAAATGGCCCTCTAATTGGGAAGCCTGGTGCCCTCAATCAGAAGCCGGATTTGAGGTCGACATTACAGATCGTGCAAAACAATTGCGAGATCTTTGTCCAGGTCTTTCTGAAGGGGAAGAGAGTGAGGTCTGAGAAATAGCAGGTTGTTTTATAGGCTTGTGCAAAGCGTAATGGACTCTCGGAAATGTAGGGAAGTATTTATCGGGTAGAACGCGAGCCGCAGACTGCAGAGCTAATCAGTCAAATGAAAAGAAGGGAGAGAAGGCGGAGGAAGAAGAACTGCTGAGGCGAAATCCAAAGGAATTTAAGTCTCACTCCCTCTAATTACACCACAGACATTTTTCCTCCCTGCGACTGCATTTTAGTCAAAGTTTTAGTTACCTCTCAGCAAATCCTGAGCCATGAAGCGCCCCTCTTAAGAGGAAAGGAGCTAACCGAAGCAGAAGGATGGATAAAGCTTTTGATCTCCCGTTTTTTAAAACCCGAGTGTCTAATAATATCGAACATTGGAGGCACAGCCCGCCCTTCCTTTAAATTAAACTCAGCGCAAAGTAAAACTTAACAGCTTTTAATTATTCAGTGTTTCTCTCTCTGCTCCGCGTCTCTTTCTCTTTGACCGTTTGCCCGGTATAGCCCTCCGGTTTCCTTTTCTTTATCGCTATTAGAAAAGGAGAATTTCAACAGATCTTGTACCAAAAAAAGGCTGGCGTGTGAGCTGGGTTGTAGCTGCAGTTTTCCCGCCCAGCCCGTTTATCTGCTCTGAGGGAGGGGAGGGCAGCGGGAAGCGCGCAGTGGCGGGGCCGAGGCTGTTCCCAGACGCCGCGGTGCGCCGCGTGGCCCAGGCCCCAGCGTGCCAGCTGGGCAGGCCGGAGCCAAGGACTTCACCTCTCTGTGGTCTGTCTTCTGATCTAGGAAATGGGAGTGTTTGCCTCCTAGCAGTGCTGGGAGGAGTAAACAAGTTTAAACGTGTCCTGTGCTTAGAAAGGTGCCTGGCAGGTAGTATAGTAAATAAAATGTAAGTATCTGGTGTCATAATGATCAGTTACCACCTTAAAGCAACGTCAGGCTCCTCCCCCGAGTCACCACCCTGGGGAGGGGGCCAGTCTGGGGCTTCATAGGAGCAATAAGTGCGCTAATGTGTTTATTAATCAGCTGGCATTAACTAATCTAATTTAGTTGCCACGCACGGTTTTAAACTTTCCTGCATGTTTCTGTACTCATCAGGTATATATATAGTTCACTCTATGGTTGAGAATTGCATAAACATTATTAAATCGCAAATTTCCCCTCGACATTATGTATTTTTAACATCCATTCACATTTAAACACATAGAGCTAGTGAATGTATGTATAACTATTGTAAATAATCACCTTTTATGAATAAATATTTACCCGTTCAGCTACTAATGAACTTTTAGATTGTTCCTAGCTTTTTGTAAAAAAGCTAACATCCGCGTTCATCTTCTACGGAGGTAATAAAATTTTCCTATAATGAAGGCTTAGAAATAGATTTTCTATATCATTTGGGATATACGTCTTCAACTTTAGTAGATAGTTTCACACTGCGCTTCACAACATGCCAAGTTATCCCATTTAAGTTAATTTTACCATTTTGGTGTGCACAAAATGGTCTTTTATTGCTTGCTGCATTTTCTTAGTTATTAGTAAAATTGAGCCTATTTTCATTGTGCGCTGGCAGGGTAGGCCTCTCCCTCTGTATATTGCTGACCGGTCCTTCATCCATCATTTCATTGGAGTAAGCATGCCTCTAGTATTAGTTTCCAGAGGCTTCTTCAGTATTCTCAGTACTATGCCCTTCTATATTTTAGGTGTTGTAAATATATTCCCAGCTCTGATTTACCCTTTTTACTTAATTTGTGGTGAATTTGTTTATTTTAGTAATATGTAGGTAATTATAGGTGAATTTATCAACCTTCCCTTTTATTGTTTTTGCTTTTTTGTCTTTAAAAAGAAACTGTTTCATGACCCATAATGTCATTAGGGAAAAAGAAAAAGTTGCCCTATGCTTTTTTCTACGCGTTTTACAAATCAGAAGCATGGCAGTTTCTTTCTGTGTAAAAATGGAGATAATTATAACTATTTCATGAGAATGTTATGAAGACTTATTAAGAATTTCTGTCCAGGGCTTCACTCAGAGTCTGGCACTTGATATTGTAGATTTTCAATAAACATAAGTTACTATTTTATTCCATTGACTATAGGAATTAATTCCCAACTGACAGGAGTTAATGTCAAGATTCAGAAAACAAGAAAAGGAATCTGAGAGTACCTTTGAAGGAAATGAATTAGAAAAAAATTAACATGAGCCCAAATTTTATTTTCTCCCTCTGTCCTCACCAAATACCTGAATCTCCAAATAGTAGGCATGAGTCAGCACCCTTGGATCGGAGGCAAAAGCAAAGGCATTTGATTTATGAAATGCTCACGAAACAAGGTAAACCCAAAGCGCTCTCTGGCTGACTGTCTTTAAGACAGAATAAACCCACCATGGGAATCTAGGAAACTTGCTAAAAAGGATTTCTAATTTAAGAGAATTTTGCATGAGTCACAAGCTCAAACCATGAGTGAAAGGGAAACAGAAGCTAGGAAATGTGGTGATTAAAGGCTTGAATCAAACTTAAATACCTGGAAGCAGGTACTGGGCATGAACTTTCTGCTAACAGGTGTAAAGCTACTTAATTTTACTTTGTTTTGAAAGGACAGGAGTTTATTTTATCCTGGTATATAGATATAAGGGGAAAGTAAATATTTCTGTCCTGTGAGTTTTATCTGTCCCAGTAAAAGTGATCGTTAATATTCACTCTACACCACCATCTGTGAACAGGGAGCCAGTCACATGACTGTGACCTGTGTTTCAAATATATTACTTACAAATCTTTCCATGGGGCTTTTAAAAAGAAATAGCCAACATCCCCAGTCAGATGGAAATAAATCTATATTTGAAGTGTTTACTCTCATTTTGAGGGATGGCTTTTCTGCCATTTTCTCATTGGCAAAAAAGTCAGTTGAGATTTCATTTTTGGTGATTCTGATATCACAGAAAGCATTTCTTGTACTTCACGGAATCGGAGGGTAAATATGTACCATTAACGACAGATTGAAAAGTATCTTCAAAATTTAAAAGCAAGATTGAGAAATTCGCTGGAAGGATGGGTCTTATTTCTAAAGTAAATCCCTATAGCCTTGGGATTTTGTGTGTTTTTTCAATTTATCGAGTGTAGACATTTGACATTTCCTACGTCTCCCCCGACCCCACCTGCTCATCTATAGTTAAGGCTATAACCTGAAGACACAGCCACACCCAGTGCCTGAGCCAATCCTAACAAACCCTGAAGGATTTTCAAACATCATCCAGCAAGGTAGGGAGGTGGGACCTCCAAATAGCCATGTGCTTTTCGGCCCGGGGTACAAGAGGTCTGGACCGTGGCCCCAGTCAGTCCCCTTATGCATCAGTGTCCCCCCGGCTTTCATCACATACGTTTTCCTTATACCTGCAGTGAGATTTCCATCCCAATTCATGATTTAACTGCAGTTTTGTAACCCAGTCTGCAAATGTGAGGACCAGATTCTTGCCTAGATTTTGTCAACTCTCTTTCCTGAGGGGTGGCTCTTCCTGGGCCTTTAAAAGCCGCCCGAGCCCCAGCTCTGCTGGACCCGAGCCAGCCGGCTTCTGAACAGCTCGCCGGCCTCGGGACACGCGCTTCTTGGTGGCCTCCTCCGAGCGTCCGTTGCAAAGTCCTGAGCGATCGCTGATGTTCGGGCCAACTTGCGGCCTTGGTGTGTCCTTGACCCCCGTAGGTTTATGCCTGGGACGCTCTGTCCTCAGTGCAGTTCTCATATCCGAAGGCTTGCGTGACCCTTTCCTATGCCAAGTCTTTCCTCACCGTCGTTGTTATTAGGTTCAATTGCTCTGTTTATTTTGTTTTCTTCTCTACCTGTGCTTTTCACCGGAGACAGATGTCCGACTATATTTGGAACATGTTTATGATGAACTAATTCAAAAATATATTTCTGATGCATTTTCCTCCAAAATTAATTCGTGTAAATCGCTCTTCCCAAATCATTTCACTCTAATTGCTCTTAGGTCCTTTTTTAGAGAGTAGTGGAATCTAAATTTAAATTTAAATTATTTTTCAAATACATACAAAAGGCTTCTGCTTTTAATGCTGGTGGATTGGGTCATTTTTCTTGACCTTCCCAGAGAGGATAGCTTAAAAATCAAGGAGGAAAAAAAAAATCTATGTAAAGGTACTCAGAGAGCTAAGACGATCATGAAGAATAAATGGATCGGATCCCAGCAGAGGAAAGGCCCACAGGCCTGTGTCCAGCCTTGGGGCTCTTTTTCCCTATAAGACATCTGCTGACTCTGGAAAGACAATTGAAAGGAAGAAAGGCTAAGCTGCAATTTGACAGCCTAAAGTGCCTGGGAACACGGGTGCTGGAATTGAGGACTGACAAGGTGAGATCCTGTTGGAACCCTTTTTATTTGGGTTGAGACCTGAAAAACAGGCACCCTCAGAATGAAGCAGATCACCCTTTGAAGGAACTGTGTCTGGCTCCAGAGTGAATGCCTGAAATTCTAGTCAGGTGATGCAGATTGCCTTTGTCCCCAAGTGCCTGGCAGGAACCAGTGTAAATCGTCTCATTTTAGTGCTACAAACAATTGTGCAAATGCAGTGTGAAAGCACAACTAAAGATAACTAGAAAAACGACAACCAAACAAACAAAAAGAAGTAAAAAACATACCCACCAAAGCACTTGCACCAGAAACTACAAGAAACAACAGACAACAGAAGTGAACCAAGCTTGGTGTCATTTAGAGGAGTAAGTGTGAAAGCACAGAGTCTATAGAAATCTGGGGTCATAACCGGAGGGCAGGCTAAAGACAAAGGCTGTGGGACAATGGACATGTGGTAAGGAGAGGCCAGAGACATGACGGGGTGAGAAAACCTGGCGATGCTTAAGAAGTGGCATTGGAAAGAGAGAGAGGAATCGGGATGACTTGATTGGTTGGGGGCAAGAATTACTGAGCGCATGGTGGTGCCATCAACTGTGATGGGAAAGACCGGGGGAGAGGAGACTTTGAGTGGGACGGGAAGTCCAAGTTTTCTTTGGAAATGTTGCCATTGAAATAGCCCATTAAATATCCAGCAGGCATTGTAGGCAGCAGGGGGAATCAAAATATGATATTCGTCATCATCGACTACAAAAGGCACTCGAATTGTGTAATGATTCACATAAAATAATTGTATAACTCAAGAAAAAATAACAGAAACCTGTTCCTAGTTAAATGTTTATAACACTGTCCATAACAGGTTCACAAGGTCAATTTTTCCTACTAAATCATGTTCTCTCCCTAGCAAATAAGCTACAAAAAGAAAAGAAGAAATGTAGGCCAAACAGGGCCTGTATTATTTATTTAAAGCCACACTCAGTCCCTTACAACATTTAAATTATTTACGTTATCATCAAAGTCAATATCCAGAGTCTGCATTCTGCTTGCAAGCTCGTTTCATTCCTCAGCTCAACTCTAAAGAAATGCCCCCAGCGCAAAGTGAACAAGCCAGGTTGTCATCCCCCCAGACCCCAAGCCGAGCCTTCCTGCCGCCCCAGGTGCTTTAAGAGGAAAGCAAGTGCTTGAAGTGCGCCAGAGGGTCCCTGGCCTTCAGTAAAATGGCCCTCGGGAACCAGCCTCTTCCTTTCCTGAGGCTCCAGGCACAGGATTCTCTCTCTCTCAGAACAAATGAGAGAATGAAGATGTTACCTGGAACATTAAAGCAATTTCGGCAAAAACACGTTAGAGAACATCCTTCTCTGTTATAAAAGTAGTGGGGAGAAAATCAGCCAAAGCGATAACTTCTGATTTAAATAAAGACAATTTAGGATAGATGAATAGAGTTAGATTAGATCATTTTAAACGTTCCTATATTCAGCGATTTTAATGACATAAATGCATGCTTTGATAGTACTATGAATAATGGCTACATGAATGCTTTCTCACTGGAATCACAACGTAGTGTAGTTACCAGCATGACTGACACTGCGTTTGAATCCTGACTGTGCTATCAGCTGCATAATCTTGCCAGATTTTAAGTTCTTTGAGCTTCTATTTCTATATGTGTAAATTTATTATCACATGAATAAAAACTCCCTCAGAGGGTTATTTGGAGTACTAATTACTTAAATAATTTAATAGAAGTAAAGCACTTACAATGAATGGCACACAGTATGCCCTATGCCAGCTAAGCCTGTATATTTACTATTATTAACTCGCATTTGCTCTTTAATTTACTTCCCACTCAAGATGACCATAGTCATTATATCATGACATGGTCTACATAGATCCTTTAGCCTTTAAAACCAAGCATTCTTCATTAGAGGCACAGAACACCGAACTGTGATACTCTTCTTCTGTGTAGTGATAGCAATGTAATTATTCAGGAGATTGTAGACAGGGTAGGAAACAGTCTTCATTTTTCTTTAGAAGTGTAAGAATTGTCATTTTTGCTACCTATCGGTCTGTTGCAGGTATTTCAATGATAAAGTCATATCGAGATGATGCAGGTGTTCCTCCCAGGTGTGGGGGCACCTGAAGGTCCAAGACCCACTGCAGGTTCTCAGCTTTGCACAGGAAAGAATTCAAAGACAAGTCAGCAGAGTTTAAAGTGAAAGTGAGTTTATTAGGAAAGCAGTGAGACAGAGAATGGACTACTCCACAGACAGAGCAGCCCCTCCCTAGTAGGACTGACTTCTTTTATTGATGTTGATTTAATCAGGGGGCAGGGCATTCAATGAGGGGGAGGAATATTCAGGATATTTCAGGGAGACGGGTGTAGACTTCCCCCCCAAGAGCTGTGTCCTTATATGGGCTTTCCATTTGTGATCATTACATTGAGTATAGTGTAATGAGGCTAGGGGTTACCATAAGGTAAAATTAGTCACCATGTTGGATCGAGCTGGTCTCCGCCAGTTCTAACCATAAATTCATTGGGGGTTGAGTTTACTATCTTCTTGATAGTCCCTGTTAGTTACAACCATTTTGCCACATACTCTACCTCAAAAGATTATTTAGAGTCTTCTCTATATATCATTAAATTCTCATAGCAACCCTATAAGGATGTACTATTTGTCCCATTTTACAAATAAATAGATCGAGGATAAATGTGTGCCTAACTTCTCTGTGTGGCAGAAATGACTCCAAAATCCAGTAATAATGGCATAATACAAAGGGAAGAAAATGATATTATATATTGCTGTATTCAAGTTTCTAGATTAATATAAAACCAGTTTCTCATTTGGTTTGCAAATACATATGGAAATTATGTTTGACCTCAGTCATTAAAGGGAATATTTGAATTGAATGTAAGGTAGAACACAATGTATTTCAGGACAAATCGCCCTGAACGGAAGGATAAGTGACCTTAGTATCTATGGGAATTTGATGGTTAATTTGTTAAACATTAAAATGCCTCAGTTTCCTTAATTTGAAAGTGGAGTTCTAGACATGAATTTTTAATGAATTTTTTGTAAATGTTGAACTTTTTTAAAAGGTCGTGGAATAGATAATTTATACAGGGCCACTTACCTCCAAGGGTCAGGAAACTTCTCTGAGTCAGTTACGATGTTAAACTCTTTATGTTAATCTCCTCACACAATATTCCCTGAAACTGGGGATGCATTATTAAATTATTATTATTCCAATTTTCTTGAAAGAAAACTGAAGTTCAAAGAAGTCAGCCAAATATCCGAGGTACAAAGTAGCCAGGTTTTGGAACCAAGTCGGTCCGAACCCTCATTTCCCCACTGCACTCCTTGTGTCTTTCTGCAACTATTTAAAAAAGCACCGAAGGTTGAGTGAGTTTGAATTAATGCTGTTGACAAAACAGAGACGCCTTTTTCAGAGGGTGGACCCCACACAGGAACCCGTTACTGTTCCGTCGATATATGCACCATTAAATGTTGGGAAATCTGTTACTAGGCCGCCCGTTCATAGCATTTGTATTTGCAATGCTGCTGTCCCTGTCATTTCCTCATCAATTACCGAGAATAGTCCTGTCCTATGATTGTGTGTCTGGCATCTCTCAGGAATACTCACTGAAACACTGGCTGCCTCGCTGGGCGACAGCACTCACGGGCCACCAAAGGGACGCACAGACGACAGCCTTGAACTCAGCCTCCTCGTTGGGACAACTCCCCTTGAGCCACATAAGTAGTGTGATCCTCCGTGGGTGTCCCCACGTTGATGACAGCTAAATCCCGTCTTCTCAGGGAGATGGCTGGGCGGTTAAAAGGGCTCTACGGGCGGCCTTGTTTACAGTTGTGTCCCCTTCACGCGGGGATTTCTGAATCTCCCATAATGACGACTAGTCTTTTTACCTGAGAAACTTACTTTCCTCCCACACAGAGGCAGAGGAAATACAGAATGTCTTGGGAATTGTCAGTTAAAAAAAGAAACCTATTTATAAACTGGAATAGCAAGTTCCTGTTAACTACAGGATTAATTACATTTGACTTAATTGTGATTAATAAAAATTCATCTTAAGGGAGTATATCGGCTGTCAAATTTACTAAGTCCTAGACTTATTTTAAAAAGGTTATTAGTCGGAGCATCTTGGAATTGTGCCTGTACCTAATGTTACCTATCAAAACCCAAGACCATGTGAAGTCTTTGAAAAGTTAGTTAACTACCTCTGACAGTTCAAATCAAAGTAAGGAAAACCTAACACCTGGCTTCCTGCTTGAAACGAGGGCATCGTGCCCTTGAACCTACGAGAGGAGAAAATACATGAATACTGTTATTTACAAGACAACAGGCCCCAAATGGAGTCGCTGATGCTAAGTCCCGAGTTACCAAACCAAGACCTGACTTAATTACGGTTTCTGCGATCCCAGAAATGGAACCTTAAACCTGTCGGTCAGGAATCACCTGACCAGCCCTAGTTAGGTAATCTGCCCATTAGACCCGTATCATCCCGTACAAATGCACTATATGACCTTCTTCCCCATTTCCATGTTTTAAATTCTAGAACTTTCTTCCACCTTTCCAAATGAAAACGGACTCTTTATATAGGAAAAAATTAAATAAAATGGTATAAACATATGGCCCATGGTAGACAAAACCAGAGTCACCCAGACGCCTCCCAGGCCTGGACCGCGCCTCCCTTCCTTGGCTCCCTCTGCTCCCCACAGTGGCTGCCTCCTCCCGCCCTCATCCCTTTGCCTTCTAACAGCTCTCATCGCCGGTCCCCCCGACATCTCTCCCCAAAGATACCGCAGCTGGTTCTATGGCAGCAACTGTAAGAACACCTTCGTGTCAAGTTCTGTTACCTGGGGGAAGGCACAGGTACCTTTTCTCGTTGAAGTGTTTCGGGAGGAAGCTCTGTTCTGGCTTCTGTATGTTTTCAGATCCCTCCTCTTGTCTTTCAGTGGTTGTTTTTTTACCGATGTGTACGTCTCAGGATTTTCTGTTTCTCTGGGAGGCCCAATCACCCTCCTCGTTCCACCCCCTTCCATCGCAGGCCTCCACCCCTGGCATTTTTATGGAAGAGCAATACTCTCCTCTTCACTGAAGCTACAGTTATTTTGAGTTTCCGTGGTTCGCGAGGGGGAGGATCAATGATCAGTGCCTATCGCGTGTAGTGGGCGATCGAACGTTATTTACCATCATCATCGTCGTCATGGCCATTTATCCGAGTCCTCGTGCCCCCCGCAGAGCCCAGCGTGCTCCTGTTATCTAACAGAAACCAAGTTCAGGTTGCACACTGAGTTTTTTAAGAAATCATATAAATGATTATTATATAACAACAGAATGGATAAAGTGGAGGTATTTTTAAAGGGCAGAACGTCTGCTTATGCTGTTCTGAGAAGGTTTCTCATAAAAGGCAGCATTTGATCTGAAATTTGATGGATAAAAGGAGTTTGCCCGGTAAACAAGCAGAAACAGATTCCGTGTCTTCTTTCTATCATAACCATCCAGCACAGTGCATGGCAAAATATTCAGAGTTCCCTTTTCGTATTATATGCAAATCATCCTTGCTATAGGGATTATAATTAATTTTGTTAGATTCTGTTTTTTCATTTATAGTACTTTTTCATATGCCTGAAACACTTTGTCAGGGCTTCAGAAATCCCAAATCTATTCCGTTTTTATGGGTTGGTGAATTGAACAGCTGGCTAATATCATTCATTACACTCGGAGAAGGTGACATAGTTTCTATATTCTGAGAATATATTTATATTATTAAAATCTAGGATAACTTTTTTCTTCTTTCAACCTAATATACTCTACTTTCTACTGTCTTGATTCTAAACACGCATGCAAAGAAAATATCTGTAAAATCAAAAGCACTCTTTAACTTCCAAGAGCCTACTCTTCAAATATTGCTATCTCCTGTCATTTGGGCTTGATCTTAAGAGCTGTAGACATCTAATTCGAAAGAATGCTCTTTGGGGATGAGATTAGGATTTGCCATTCCCCTCCCTCACATTCAGCAAGTGGTGTCTAGCCTGCCCCTGAACCAAAGAAAAACTCCAGGACAGCGCTTCGCAAGTCACCTTCCATTAAGAACGATTACTGTTAGCCCGGCCAGTGTGGCTCAGTTGGTTGGGCACCATCGGTTCACTGAAAGACTGCCAGTTTGAGTCCCGGTCAGGCCCGTGCCCAGGCTGCAGGCTGGCTCTCCGGTCAGGGGCGTGCAGGAGGCAGCTGATTGATATTTCCCTCTCACATCAATGTTTCTCTCTCCCTCTCTTCCTTCCTCTCTCTCTCATAAACAAAATCAATTAAAAATGTTTTTTAAAAGGAAGTATTACTGTTTAGTCTCCAACCCAGTGCATTCCAATACTTTTGTAAAATACTAGAAAATTAATTAGCAGACAAAATGCCATGCATTTCAATGGTATAACCATGGCCATCTGCTATGCACGGTTTTAAGCACTTGCCCTAAAATAAATGTCAGGACTTCCCTGGTCTGAGAAGCACACAGTCGAGTGCCACTCCCTGGTTTTGCGTATTGCCACAGAAAGCAACCAAAAGGAAGGGGGAGGAAACGTGACTTGAATGAGGGCCCCGTGATCCATGGCATGTAGCGAGCACTGTTTCCAGCATGGCTTTCATCTGGCCTCCTGTCCTAGGATCTCTCTGTAACCAAAATTATCCTCGTGGAGCTGGTTGCTTTCCATCTGACAGAGATGATGGTAAATCATTTCAAATTCATCTTGTAATTAGGCTGACCTTTGAGGCTTGTGTTGATCTTCTGCATGTTCGAGGAGTCTGTGGGAAATACTCATATTTGAAAGAAATCGATATGTGGGGGATCCTGGCCTGGTTCTCGTATTTATTAAGTGCAAAGTGGTCTTTTGCAAGGATGTTTTATGATCACAGTATGAGAAACGTTTCATTAAGCTGTATTTGCATTAATTTAGCAGTTAATGGCATCTCAGATCAAGAGAGCTGGATGAGCTGAGACCTCAGAGGTCTTTTTTTTCTCCCGTTAGCAATGACATCTCCATTTCCTTGCTATAAAAATTCACTACAGGAAAACATGTTCTCATTAAAGTAAATATATCTTCCCATTGGTTTCCAAGTTGGGATGCAGAGGCCTATGAAAATAATCAGTTTGGAAGAACTCCCACAGTTTCTGTTACCACTGTACATCGTTAAATGCAATACAATTCTCTTCTCTGTAATATGCAACCTCAAGCCAAAATGGGTAGATATTTCCTACCACGGCTGCCTCAAACATGCTAGTAATGAATGTCTTTATATAGTTCAAGTTCAAATTCAAGACATGGCCAGGAAATGGACATGCATTTTCATTTCTGACCAATGCACCTGGACATAAACCAAAGAAAATTTCTTTTTATTTCAGGCACTGTTTAAATAGGGATTGCTTTTACCACATTGGAGTGCATTTTAAGCATTCATTTGATGTTTCAGTGACTTACCAAAGTGAAATTCACCTCCAGACGTGGTGCTTTTCTCTAACCCCCCAAAAGTAAGATATACTCAAGATACCTCTCAGATATTTCAAACCAAAGCCAAGAAAGGATAGACGGCGTTTCATGATTTTTCTTTTCCAAAGAACTTATGATATGTGAACCCTGAATTTTGTCAGGATTGGTACATGGATGTGTAATTTGAAGATCCAAGGATAATTCAAGTTCCCTATTCCAATAGTTACTATACTTGTAAAAGGAAGGAATGCATTCCTGATTCATCACTTCACTAACGCCATCAAGAGTCATTTTCTGGGTTCTAGGCAGACAGACAGTCAAATAAAGTGTGTACAAGAGAAAGGTAGGATAATAAATCAGTAATAATAGTAGCAGCAGCAATAACATAATAACCATAATAATAGCTTACACTCACTGTTTGTTATGTAGATACATATAGAGAAAGAGAGATTAATTATGTTGATATATAATCATACAAATAATTATATATATAATTTATCTTCTTGGTAAAACATTTTATGGGTGATCACCGTTTGCACATCAGGACACTGAGGCAGGGAGAGTGCACACCCAGTAAAAGCCGTCATCTATAAACTTACCAGCATGCTTCCTCCCATGTCTCCATTTAGATTTAGTGGTTCCTAAGTACACAAAAGTATTTTCAATATCAGGCACTAACAATTTCTAAGCGGGATGGAGCACGGCCATCTCTCACTAACTGAAAACAGTGCCATAGAATGCATTTAATCCATTTCCAAAGGAAATGTGAAAATCTAGCTCGTATCCTCACATTTAGATTTGTTAATATTTTTATTGCAACTTTTATAACTCGGCCTCACTTTATACTAATTGTTTTAATCTCTGCAGCTGCAAGTTATGTGAGTGGCTTGGTTATAATGAAGCAATACGACATGCCAAGCAACCCCCTTCAGGATGATTGCAGGATAGGTTCATAATAAATTCCAGCAATGTTCTGTCTTAATTATACAAATTAATAGATCTGTACACATTTAATTATCCGCTACATTGATATTCCCATAACTTTTAAACAGTTTTCCTTGAAAATAAACATAGATTCACTAATGGGGCATAGCCAACAAGTTTTCACTGTACTTTAAGATGGGAACCCCCATTGATGTATGTGATTTTTCATAGTTATACAGGTATAAAATTAAGTAATTAAATCTTACAGTTACATAAAAACATATTGATGTAGGTTTAAAAGATAAATTCTCTTCTACTTCAGCAACCTGACAGTAGGGCTGTGGGTAAACTAACCAGATATAAAAAGATAAAATATACTTCATTTGCTTTTTCTTAGGGAATGGACTACTTTTATGTACAGTAAAGCCCAGATTTAAAGAGTTTATTGAATAGAATAGCTTTGTCCTAAAACTGTCAACTATGGAAAGTTTTAAAAATTTTTTATGTTGAATTTCTTTTTTATTGATATGAATTATTCCCAGGAATAAATCCCCCTTCAAAACATCTCTAGAGCTTTGTCTCCAGTTTCAGATCTCCCTATTTGGAGAAGTGTTCAGAGGTAAACCTTGGTCTCACTAAGATATTTTTACAAAATGAGCTTAATAGATCTCGCTCCTTCTCCAGTCATCTGTCCCTTCCCTCCTAGTCCAGATCGTCATCGGTGCCATCCAAATACCGCGTTAAGTAGAGGTGGCAGGTGACATCCTTGCCCTGTCGATGGTCTCAGAGGAAAATAACCCACAGCCTTTCCCTAGCTGTTGAGTGCGATGCTACTTGTGGGTTTCCGTATGTGGCGCCTGTTTGTTACGTTAATCCGCCTTGGTGGTGGTGATTGTCTGCAGCCACAGAAACAGATCATCATGAAGAAAACTATCCCAACAAAGGAGAACAGTTGGCGGTGGGCCCCATGTGTCTGTGGGTCTCTAGCAGCTCCAAGCACGAATTCCGACGAGGGAATGTCACCGAATGCCTCAGAAAGGGAAATGACCGCGTTCACCGTAAGGGTCGGCGTCACCTGAGCGCTCGTTAGAGCGGCCAGGTCCAGGCCCAAGCGTCGCGTCTCCTGTAGGTGAGCTTCGGGGCGTCTCACAGCAGCACATCCTGCCTTCCTGAATGTTCTGCCAGCGGCTCTGCCTGCCTAGAGGCAGGGCAAGGCAGGGGCTGTGCAGATTAGCCCGGGTTTGGCCGTCCAGACAGTGATTTTTAATGCGTCCTTGCTTTTCCTGTCCCTCAAAGGGTTTAACTGAAGGACAGGGCAGAGCGACAGCGTAAATGTGCACGTACACACATACACGTATCCACGTAGACACCAGTCTCAGTGGGAAAGTGTAGAATGCACTGCAGGTGCGGCCACATTTGAGCAAGGACCTCAGGCTTGTGCACTCTCTCTGCCTCCGCCTCTTGATTTTTGCATCGCCTCTGCCTGCTAGTCATTCATCAGAAGATTTATATCATATTATTGGTGTACTGCAGATCCTCTCTTTAACAAGATCTAATGCACATTCAAGATGTATTTCTTCTTGTCGCTAATAAATATAATATGTTCTTTAGAAAGGACAACATTTGTCTAAATATATACGGCACAGAGGAAGAATGCTGAGAGGATTTCAGAAAAAATAGGACTATAATTTAAGGTTCATTAGCTAAATCCTGGGCTTGCTTTCTTGTCTCGTTTGTTAGGACAGCCTCTTAAATTTATAGACTCTAATGCGTGTGAAGCCACAGCCCCTTGTCTGTAACCGTATCACCCTGACGATCGAGCACCCTGGGGCCAGACTGCTTGGGCCCAGCTCCCGGGTGCCTTACGTACTGGCTTTGGAACTTTGGGTGCACTTCGTAGCCTGTCTGCCCCTCATGGTCATGGGAGATTTCAAATCCAGTCTAAAATCTCTGCTCTGGAGCATCCATATCAACAAATTGCACTAAGTCCTACATTCCTTCACTTTTAACCTGATCCACCATCCGTGAAGATTCATGCCCGTGCATGTTCCCCAGGTTTCTGGAAACACAACTTAGAAAAATTTGCAGCTACCTCAGTATGGTTTCCACCTTCATAGAGGCCACATTTATTTATTTTTTTCATTTGCAGTTGACATACGATATTATATTACTTTCAGGTCTACAACGTAGTGGTTAAACATTTCTGCACCTTAAGAAGTGGTCATCCTGATGAGTTTAAGGACAGAGCCGATGGGACCTGAGTCCCTGCGGTTCGGCCGCTGCGCCCCCGCCTTCCGTGGGACAGGTCAGTGACAGCGCAGCGCCTGTGGGCTGCAGCGGTGCTGGCCCGGCCCGGCCCGGCCGTCAGAGCCTCGTGGCTGTTGCCTTGCGGATCCCGCACGGAGCTCTCCTGTGGCCAGACCTAACCTGGGAAGGAGAAGCTGGGAGGTGTCCTTCCATTCAGTTAAGTTGACGATGCACTGAACTGTCAGAGCAGAGGTGTTGAATTCTGCGGCTCAACAGCTCTTGAAGAACATTTTGGAAATCAGACTTACTTCATTCTGATTTTTCTAACTGGACTCATTACCTCAGCCCTCAGATCTTCAATTTTTAGAAAGTTATGCTGCGTTTTGACCTGTCATTTAGAATGCTAAAAATGTGTACCTGCTCTGTGGTTGAATTTCTGTTAAGCGTGTTATTGTATCTCTAGATCAGGTTCCATAGTTCCTATATTTAATAGCATGTTTGTTTGCACATGATAGAGCCCAAATGTATGGGAATTGTGAAAAAAAAAAGAAAAGAAAATATGACTAAAAATTAAAATGTGGACTCTGTAATTGACTGACAGTTTTACTCAGGCCAATTAAGTTTCAAGGTCAGGGCTTTTCATCTCTGGTATTCCATGACTTAGCCCCGCAGTAACTCCCAACCTATGGAGTCTGACTCAGTTTGGAGGGTTTTCCATAGTCTTGCAAAGTCTGAAAGGCCCATCATTGGAGAATGTTCTTAAAATAGAAAACCCATATTAGCTAATGCACAGTGCGTTTGACATAAAAATTAACGTTTTAAGAACTTGCTATGCTGCTTTGATTTGTATAGAAATTAAGAAACTACGTAGTGGGGGATATTCTCTGCCTTTTATATCACTCAGTACGGAAGCTTTGATTTAACGGAAGTCATGTGTTTTTCTGGTTGTTACCAATCGTCCTTTCTGACAGTACCACAGACCCAGTCTTCTGAGTCAGTTTATTTAACGCAAGAAGCATGATGTTGCTGACTCTGAAATGCTGATTAAATTTTTATCGAATGTCCAACCAGCCATTTAGAAAACCTGCATGCTGGTCTAACGGCTTAAAACGTGTGTATTTTCAGTTGTATTCCATATTATTCCAGTTTGCAGCGATTAAACAGCTATTACTACAGAATTAACAAATAGACGACAAATAATATATCCACTTGAACAAAGTGACTGACTCCAGGGTATTACTCCGGAATTGTGTTTGGAGAAGTCAGTCAGAATCGTCACGTCTATTTCAATGAGACTCTATTTCATAACTGTTCAGTCCTCAGTATCTTTCCAAAATAAATATTTAAATTTCTAAAGTACAGCCTATCAACATATTCATATTCAATTATTTTTAATAACCTTTAAAAATTCTCTATAATTCTTTTTTCTTATAATTCTCATTAAAGTTTTCTTTTTTTAAATCCTCACCTGAGGATATTTTTTCATTGCTTTTCAGAGAATGAAAAGGAGAGGGAGAGAGAAACATTGATTGGTTGCCTCCCACACTTGGCCTGACCAGGGCCGGGGATCGAGCCTGCAACCAAAGTACGTGCCCTTGGCCAGAATTGAACCCAGGACCCTTCAGTCTGCCATACTGTGTGCTACTTAATTTTGGAGCATCCTCAGTACTAAGGTTCATGTGAATAAATGACTTAACATGGGCTCCAATGCCAGTTCTCCAAATTATTTTCATAGATAAGCATGTCTGACATGAAGTCTGTTTGGAACAAAGCCCATCTAGACAGAGGCTAAGGAAAATCTATTTTAAGGGGATTTCTGCTCTACAGAGATTGTGTGTTACACTGAAGTTACTGTGCATTTTTAATTAAAAATAATTTTCAAATTTTTATGCTATCCCCAGGGTGCTATAAAACCAGGGTTTGTAATCACTGGGATAGACAGTTTGCCATATGGTTTCACAGACTATAATGGCTCTGTAAGTAACAGTTTTAACTTTAAGTAAATGTGCGTCAAATATGCTGAAAGGGCATTATGTGTGCTTTCAGGTTTAGGAAAAGGGAAAAAAATGTTAATTCAACCTTTTTACATATCTGTATCTGTGGGGTTTTTTGTCATCCCGGCTCCTCATTAATGGAATGCCCTGGGGGGCACTTAAGTGCAGCCAAGCATTGTTGAAAATGCATTATGACTTTATTTTCTTCCCGGAATAAAGGAATCTCGGTCCGCTTCCGCCCTTATAAATTATGAACTGCCACTGCCCGTCGCCGAGGTCCTCACAGCACCCGGCCAGAGTCCCCCGGCAGGTGTTTAATAACAGCTCTGCCCGGATGCCCTGCCGCCGAGACACCGAACTGAGGTCCCATCCCCTCGCCCCCAGGGGCTGCTCAAGTGCAGCTGAAGATCACATCAACTTGCCTCAAAGAAAACGGGGAGCCTCAGAGCCCTGACCTTCATTTCCAAAACACGGGGCACGCAACGCCTGAGGCCGCCTCCTTGAGTTCCACGGGCTGTGGGCTCTTCAGAAGCAAAACAGCGATTCCACTCCAGGGCATTTCGAAGCGATGAAATACAGTGCGGTCTCTTTCCGTCCTACCTCCCCAGTGCTATAAGGGAACTAGGGATGTTGGCGACTGGATGACAAATAACTTTTCCATTACAGATGAAATGTAATTATCTACAAAAGTACCTTTCAAGAACCCATTACTTAAGCAATGTAGACTGTTGCAGGGAGGAGGCATGGCAGATCCCACTGGTTAGGGACCAGGTCTGTATTTCATACACCGTGCTGGAGCAGAAGTCATAGAAGCAGACAGAATGGTCTAAGATTCATAGAAACATTCCCAATTTTGATATCTGCATGCTACTTGAAACAAGCAAGTACACTCATTTAAATTTTACTCGAGCAGGTTGTACTGTTCATCATAAAAGTAACTGGTGCAAACAACCCAAATGTCTATCAACTGATGAATAATAAACCCAGTGGGGTAGAGCTGTACTGTGGAGTATTAGTCAGCCATGAAAAGGAATGAATGCTAACATGCTACCACAGGGATGAACCTTAAAGACATCGTGCTAAGCGAAAGAAGCCAGACACTAAAGGCCTCACGGTGTACAGTTCTATTTATGTGAAATATCCAGAATAGGCAAATCTGTAGAGGCAGATAGCAGATTAGTGGTATCCAAGGGATGGGCAGTGGAGAATGGGGAGGGACTGTTTAGTGGATGTGGGTGTTGAAGGTGGTCGCATTACATTGTGACTACTAAATGGCACTAAACTGTACCTTTTAAAATGGGTAAAATAGTCAATTACATGTTAAGTATATTTTGCCACAATACAAAGGTATTAATACGGAGTTTAAAAAAGTAACTGGAATAGATCATTTGCATTTTAAAATTGGGGTAAAAGAGTAATTAGCAAGGTAACTCAAAACACACTCATTTGGATTACCTGAAGAGACTCACACCTTCCTAGAATGCAGATTTGTTTTAATTTTCTCAACTTGACTATAAAAGTGAGAAACTCAATGCTATCCCATGATTACATGACATGAAACAGAAAAATGACAGTGATCACCAGCTATATCTGGCCCGCTAATAGCTGCAGGCAGATACCTTGAAAGCAGGTATTTTCCATTTCACGTTGTGTCCCCCAGCACCTAACGAAGCCCCCTCCACAGATTGCCCAAGCGAGCAAAGTTAAATGTGAGGGAATGAATGAAAGGGAAACACTGTCATTTAAAAGGGAACAAGCCAATCATTTTAAAGAGGCTTCTTTTCAATAAAACTCTAAAGACGCAGAATCATAAAATTAAAGAAACATAGATTTTGTTTCTTTAACATTGGACTC
The DNA here is from genome assembly GCF_054644295.1 of Miniopterus natalensis. NCBI lineage: Eukaryota > Metazoa > Chordata > Mammalia > Chiroptera > Miniopteridae > Miniopterus > Miniopterus natalensis. The sequence continues at coordinate 3,890,163 of NC_142099.1, forward strand.
TGTGAGGAGCCTCAGGAGAAATCCCCAAGGCTACATCAGCAGTTGTAGGCCACCTCCTTTGGTAGGTGTAACAGGAGTAAGATTGCTTTTCACTTATCCATGTCAAATAATATCCCTCACTTCGCCTTGGCACCCAGCACAGCAGGAAAGATGAAACATGGTTTTCAGCTCTAGGGAACAACACATCTCAGAAACCACAGAAGGAAGGTTGATGTTCTAAGAATTTCCTCCCTCACACCACCCTCCCTACCATGACGTCCTAAAGAAGCCAACCCGTTTGCGTTTATGGCTCACGTCGACCCCTAGGCCACACCCTGAAACTCGATTATACTTCTGCCCTGTGGGAAGGAGACCTCGCTGGCGTGGGACTTGACAGGAATGGAAAGTGAGTTGAAATAATTCAAAGACAATAGACACAGGAGGAAGATGGACTGATAGAAAAGGTGTCCTCTCTCGTTTTCTCTAGTTGTGTGCAAGATTTGCCTGGCTGGCGTGGCTCAGTGGCTGAGAGTCGACCTATGAACCAGGAGGTTACGGTTTGATTCCCGGCCAGGGCCCAGGCCCAGGTTTCCGGCTTGATCCCCAGCAGGGGGCGTGCAGGAGGCGGCCGATCAATGACTCTCATCATTGATGTTTCTCTCTCTCCCTCCTTCTCCCTTCCTCTCTCTGACATCAATAAAAACAAACAAAAAATATTTAGGTGTGCATAAGATTTTATTTGGAAACTATGACTCACATTGAATTCTTTCAGTCTCTGGTGTTAAGATTCTATAATCATATGTCCAGTCACATGTTTTTTTCTTCAAGGACCACACCAGGGTGACTCTGGGCTGAAAGAAAGAGATAATTACCAAACATTTATAGAATGGTTTTCTCAAGGGGATGGGGTGGGGGAAGGATATGGGAGGACCACCTCTGTAAAACTCGGGCTTAGCTTCTGCAATTGAAGTGATGCCTTTGACAGCCAGGTAGCTATTTTCAGTACATCCCAGCCCTTCCTAAAATTCCCTGTGTAACTGTTCAAGGTGAGAGGCTGAGTAAAAAGCTAGAATAAAAAGTAAAGCTGGGAGAAGGGAAAAAGACTTCCTATACCAATGCATTTCAAGCACACTCATTAGGCTAAAATATTTTTTACTGTAAATATTTCATGCTGGGTCAGATTTTTCCAACACATGATCTCCTGCCTGGAAATGAATTAGGAATTTTGGAAAGCTGCGTGAATATTTTCAAACCGCTGGCAGAAAAATGTGTTAATGGTGCTTTCAGAGACGGAACAATGAACAGTTCCCAAACCTGCCCAATTCGGGGTAGGTGCATAAAACGCCAACATCAACCAGTTCATTCAATCATCGGGTAGAAAGGGGGGGGAAATCAATTGCATTTATTAAAAACATTTGCAAAACTAAAATCAATTGCTTGGTATTATGTAGCCAAGTGCCTGAGCAAATTGATGAAATTTCCTGTTTTCCCTACTTTCAGAAACTTTGGGAAATATGGAAATGTTGCTTTACCCACGTTACGCACAAATACAAAAATATAAACATGTACATCTAAACTAATATGGCAAAACTGACCCAAAATCCTTTGGAAACTTTGGTTTCAGCAACTCAGTTATAAAGGAAGAAGCAGCCTAGTCGCTGTAAGAGACGACATGCGATGCCAGGCGCTGCCCTGTGCCCTTGGAATACGTGATGGCAGAAGCACCAGCCAGCGGTACTGACTGGTCACCGGCGCGCCGCCCGCGGCAGCTTCCACACGGACGGCGCGGGGACAGCCGCCCTCCAGCCGGAGGCCAAGATCCTAGCACCTGGCAGAAGGTGGATTCGAATCAGGGTCGCCTGGAGCCAGTGCCTGTGCCCTGAGCTGTTGCTCTGCGAATAGGAAGCTAGACTGGCAAGGCCGGCAGCCCGTTTAACTCGGTTCCCGAGGGACTCGACGTCATGGGGCTGATTATTCAAATCATTGCACTTCTACTGGCCAGGGCCTTCCCTAAAATTTTTATAAGTTTAAATAGGCAGCTGAAGTAATCAGAGTTCAGATTTTCAGTGGTTCAGGGTATTTAAAATGAGGCTTCAGTCTCAGACGAGCCAGGAGCCCACCACGTCTGCTCAGTTCTGAAACGGAGACAGAAACGTTGCTGTGCTTTTTTGAGTTTAATGAGAACGCAGTGTCTTTCTGGCACTGGCCACACTCGGCCTGTGGCTCTGGGTCCCGAGGATGTCCCAGAGCCCTGCATGAAGGGGTAACGTGAGTCATGGCCTTGGAAGGAACAAGCCCCTCCTGCTCCCCAGGACGCACGGATCTCTGCAATCCAAAACGACACTGAATTCTTTCCAGGCCAGCTTCCTTCTGCTCTTCCTTTCTCGCCTCCGCTGTTGCCTCCGAATCTCCCCAGTTCTCCAGCCCAAGGGGAGCCGGTCGAAAACAAGCTTTGAGGTCTCTGTTTGAAGTGTAATAAAGTGGGAAGAGAATTGGTTACAGAAATCAAAAGCCCGGCTGTTCCCCTCGATTTCACCACCGTCTATCCAGCTTTCAGTACCTCGGGAAATCACAGACGCCTTCTTCATTTATAAAACCACATAATTATACCTGCTCCGAGTTTCTGCGAGAAGCAGGTGAGATCACGGGTGTGAAAACGTCTCGTGGAACGGCCAGATGTAAGTTGCTCTTTTTGGTGAGGACCAGCGGCTTCTCAATATGATTGCGAATCAAAAATCCATGAAAGCCTCTTTTAAAAGAATGTATTTTGACTTTCTGGATCTTACAGCCAGTCTAAGAAAGTCGTGAACCAAAGTCATGACCACGAGAGGGACACAGAGGCCAGGTTTGGTGCCAGCGTGGGGGGGACCAGGCCTGAACCCAGAGGGGAAGGTCGGTGAGGTCAGGAGGCCCCGTGAACGCTGGGCAGCAGGCCTGGCTGGCAATTTTTGAAAACACTTTTGTGACAGAGCTCTGAGTTGCTGACATTTTATATATGTAACAATTATGCATCTCAAAGATAAATTTGGGTCATCTGAGCAGGTTAGCTGCTCTTATGCTGTTTGGTATCGATTATGATGAATAAATATAAATGTGCCCCAAACTTCTTCTGTAGCCACTGTTCAAGTGAGTTATTTTATTTCTATATGGACAGAAAGTAAATAAAATTTTCAGATACTCCCATTAACATTAAAGAAAGATTTAAAAAAAGAGAATTCAGAATTTCTTTTTCATTGATACCTTGCCAGATGTCTCAGTGCGTTTCTTTGCTTCAAAAGAGCTGTATGCCACCAGAACACACGTGTGTGAAAACACGAGAAAACTGAAAACAGTCAATTCTAGGTCAGGCCAGATTTATCCAGCAATTATATCAAACATTCCTCCAAGAATTGCAAAGAACAGTTAGAGAAAGTGCTAACTTTTAAAAAAAGGCTTAAATGTGAATATTTATTTCACACTAAAGGGTTGGCTACTCGTTTTTGAATGCAGTTTTATCACTTTTTTAATGTTTTTACTGATTTCAGAGAGAGGAAAGGAGAGGGAGAGAGAGAGACATGGATCGGCTGCCTCCTGCACGCCCCCTAGTGGGGCCGAGCCCACGACCCAGGCATGTGCCCCGGCTGGGAATTGAACAGGCGACCTCCTGGCGCACGGGACGACACCCAGCACCTGAGCCACACCTGCTGGGCTTGGCTGCTTTTTTACTAGAAAGGGGAGACATCGTGCCTATGAAATAGATTTAAGAAAGGAACCTGAGGAAAATGCATAGCAGTTGCTCAAAGCACAGGGGAGACCTGGAGCTGTGATTCCATATTTCATTTTCAAAATGGAAGACAGAACATCCTTTCAAGTTCCATTCCCCCAGGGTCTCCAAAATAGAACGCTGCATTGAAATCAGCGGGTCGCGCGCAAGAAGACGGTTTAACTGCTAATTAACACTAGATGATATACTGAGCATTACATGCTAATTAGTTCTCTGTAGGCCCAAATGCCCTTTCTTCTATGTCATTTTCAATGACCATGTTAATGTGAAGACGAAGGTAGCATGTTTGCCACATGAATTAGCCATCGATGAAGATTGCGTGTCAAAAATTACATTAGGAATTTTTAAAAAGCAGAGATGATGGAAGTAGAGAAAATTACTTACTAGGAAAAAAATCTCACAAGACAGTGACGTAAATGCCAATGAGGATATTTTGAAAAGTATGAAGGCATTGCCACAAGCAAAACGAAAGTGGGAAAGGAATTCAAACTCTAAAGGACCCCTCCTCTGGCCGGCTTGGCTCAGTGGTTAGAAAATAGGCCCATGCACCGAAGGGTCTCGGGTTCTGTTCCCGGTTAGGGGCACGTACCAGGTTGCAGGTTCAATCCCCAGCCTCTTCGAGGGCATGTGCGGGAGGCAACCAATAGATGTCTCTCTCTCACGTCGATGTTTCTCTCTCCCCCGCCCTTCCCTTCCATTCTCTCTAAAAAAAAATCAGTGGAAAAGTATCCTCCAGGTCACGATTAACAACAACAAAAAGTTTTTTTACAAAAACCCAAAGGACCCCTTCTTGGACACCCTTAATCTCAATACAGCTGGACCGGCCTACAGTCAAAGAGCGCTGTGTCAGTATGACCCAGCTCTGGCTTGGTGAGTAGTTCTATAAAATCCCTTTAAGATGACTTTACGGCAGTCCCTTAGGGTCCTCTCCAGCGTGCAGATGGCAGTGAGGGCTGTCAAAAGAACGCGATTTCCCCCAGGGGTAAGGTGCGCCTCCAGCTATCTTGGGTTTTGGGGTTAGCCGCAGGTTGAACAGCTTCGCCACGTATTCCCTCCGGAAAGCTCAGTATTTTTCATTGTGGTCATCACGTCTCCCTGGCTGCCTAGCATCCTTCTTCATGCTTCCTCTGTACTCTTCCGAGGGCAGAGAGGTCCACTTGTTTAAGAATCTCTCCACCGCAAATAAAAACCATCAAACGGGCTTTAAAACCTCTGCGGTCGATCCTTCAGTGAAAGCCCCACTGTCTGTCGGTCTCTGGATGTGATTCGTCTGCTTATTTATTTATCGCTTTCATGCATTATTCCACTCGGCCTCCAACATTTAAAAAATACCTGAATATTTTACAATCATTAAAGCTGTCTGGAGAGCTTTTAAAAAAACACACGTCGTTGCAAAAGAGTTCCCAGCAAAAGGCTCCCTTTTGGTGATGTCAGGCTGAAATGTGACTGAATGTAACAATTACAATTTTTCACTTGCACAATTCATCTCTTGAGTAAATATTAGCTGTGCATACATTTTTTTAATCAGGAGGAAATATGCACAGCGAGTCGAGAATGGTAATGTGCACCCCATAATGCGTATCCCAAGGGGGAGGGTCGTTTTGCTTTGCGTTGACAAGATGTTGCTTTTTAACAGCAAATTTCATTTAGAAAGGTCAAACTGAAGTCCCACCAATGAATGTACCTTGCGTATTAACTAATAGAACTGGTACATATTCAAAATCAAGATGGGTTTCCATTGGTAACATTTCTAAAGAGCCAAAGTACGCAGAGACAAAAGGACCCTGCAGGATGAAAGGGCAAGGTTTGGGGTCTAACACTGCAATTTGATTGTTTTGGGATCTTACATACGTTTCTCAGCTTCTGTCCTTAAGTTTCCACATACGTGAAGTAAATATGATAACACTTGCAACAGAGCAGTCCTGTGAGAATTCAGTGAGGAAATGTAAGTAAATGATCTAGCATATTGCCCGGCATATAGAAGACAACAAATGTGAGAAAATGATTGTTATAAAAATAGACATACGTTTCCTGTAATCAGTAGTATCGATATTTACCTCCAAATTAAGCTTGACCGAGGGTGAACCAGTACCAGTATTGAAAAGGAATGAAAATAACATGAACACGCAAAGCTGGGGCCATGGGAAGAATCATAGGTTCCAGTCAATAGACCTGGATATCCATCAATGTTTAATCCAGTTAACAAGGGCGAAGAAGTCTTAGTTTAGTCCTGGCGTGTGGTTAACTGGTCCAGTCTCTTTACCCCTTTGGGTGTTTGTTCCCTTTAAGGGAGGAAACATACAGTAGTAAAATGCATATGCGTAGATTCTGAGGGGCCAGACTCTATAGACTCTTAACCGGTCGTTATGGAACTTGAAGGAAATCGCTCGGCCTCTCTGCGACTCAGTTTCCTCATCAGGGAGTTGGCAAAAGTAGGATTTTTTTTGAGGATATTAAATGAGTCAAGGACAATAAGTATTTAGAATAGTGTCTGGTGTGAAGTAAGAAGCTCATTTATTATCGATACAATAAAGGTGAAAGTGTCCTCACGCTCTGAGGTTCTGTAGCCACGCGACCTGGGCGGCCTCCTTGCCTATCCGCTCGCGTGAATTGCCCCGCCTCCGGCAGCCCGGTGCCGTTTCAGTTCCTCTCTCCATTACTCTCTTCCTGAGCCTGAGGGGAAGCTTTGGGGACAGCTTGCCTCCCTATTCCTATTATAAGATACGCATGTTATAGACCTAAACGTGCATATTCTGGGTCTGAAAATGGCCATGATTTAGGTACAAGTGGTCAGTGGTTTCGGGCATCAGTTCTACAACCAAAATAGAAGAGTTCAGACTCTCATTCTGTCTGTGGCATCGAATTAACAAGCACGGAGCCAGGGGAAGGCACGCTGCCGAAGTTTAAGGAGATGTAGTTGTCCCCTAACGTAGCTAAATGCCCCTTACGTTTGTTATATTACCCTACTTCTTCACCCTTCCCTAAAATTTCATTATCTTGACCAACTTTTCTTCATAGTCCTGGCAAACTCTTTCACCCTTGAACTACAGATTTGTGCACTGGGGGAGTAGAGGGCACCTCAGAGAAATCCGGGGACACGCATGAGTAGGAGACCTGGGAGCGATATTTGGGAGAACTCGCTGGTCTCATAGTTCCGGCCATGATGACCTCCAATTTAATAAATATGTTGTGTTGTGGTTTTTTTCTAACAGTGATGGACCAAGTCATGCAATTTTATGTTCCATATTAGCAGTCATTGGCCTAGAGACCCTCGGACTGCTCCGCACCCCTCCCTATTCCATCCATTCTGATAAGACGTCATCTTATCTCCTTGCCATTTGTCACCCTTGGTGGCCCATTTCTCCTCCTTCGCCCAAACACACTGTGACATATTTCAGGTTATATCACTCATCATGCTCAGAAGAGAGGTCCCAATCTGTGGCCCTATGAAATCTTCATTAACTAGTTTACAAAAAGAAAGGAAGGAAGGGAGTGGAGGGTTTCGCTGATTTAATCACCGCACACAGACACGTGCACATGAGACTCTCACTGTGCACCCTGACGTCTCCTGGGTCACCCTTAGTCACCTTGGCGTTGGAAAGTTTTATTAACACCTTCTGACTCTGATGGAAGCCTCTTTCAACTCTAGGACCCACTCATCTTAGCTAAATATTTTGTGTGTTCGTCTTACCACCTCTTCTGCGGCCCAGCTTTCAGGCTTTGTGTTCTCTTACAAATGCCTTGTTTTTTCTTATTTCAGGACCTGCCAGGTCTTTTCCATTAATGCCACTGGCAGAGGTGCCCAAAATACTCCTGATTGATTGAAGCCTGGTTTGCAAGTCCCTTGCTTTCCGGAACACTAAATTCCTTTGCAAATTAAAAACAAACACAGCTGAACTGTCTTCTGTTTGATTTAGCCCAACCCAGATTAATGGAACCTCAGGCAGCCTGGGACCCTCAGGAACTTCGCTGGGGTGACAATCAGGACACACATACTGGCACCAAAGCTGCCTCTTTAAATCGTAATTTTCAACACCACATTTTAAATTCTGAGATGCCAGGATTTTAGAGTAGTTGCTGCTTTGTTTGTGGGGGCCACTGAGAGTGTGGGAATACAGAGTGGGTGGGGAATGAGTGGAGTGGATTATGTCACAGGAAGGCCCTCTCTAAAGATTACATCAGATTTGCTGATAAATTTTTAATCATCAATAATTACTAATTATTAATATGTGTATGTATATAAAGGAATTATATATATACACATGCATAGAGAGAGAGAGACAGAGGAAGAGAGAGTCATATTAAACTAAAATTATTTTAACTATGCTTTTTGTTAAATGACTATCTCTGATCCCTCCCCATTTTTAGGCAAGCTGAATTACCAGCTCTATTTCTGAGTGCATTTTAGGGGGGAAAAAATCATTTAAAAGCCTTTGTGTTTAACGATACAAAGGAACAGCAATCACTTTTTAAAAGGTTGCGGGATTTTAAATCAAAACAACAATGCCATTTGAGCAGGGAGGGACCGCCTCAGAGGGATTAGGATTTGGGTTCTAATTTGCAAACAGGGTTTGTATTTGGATTAGGATTTGACTTCCACTCCCCTCTATGGATTTGGGTAAAGCTTTTGTTAATCACTCATCCTAAAGAAGTAGCTTGAGCTTGTGTGGAATGGAACAATGGATATATTTTTATTTCATAAACTCCAACAAATGAAAAGTCTTTGAGTCACTCTGGCTGCTACACCTGAATTTTCTGCCTCTTAGATGCCAGTTGCTTTTTAAGAAAACATTTCATTTTTTAGGAGTCCATGATTCAATTCTTAGAATTCATTTAGGGCCATTACACTGCAACAATGTCCATGTTGAAAATATTTGGAAGACTTTCATTTTTAAATCAAATTTCTTAAATGTGTGTGCATTAATGTGTGTGTGTATACACACACACACACACACATACTAAGATGCAATAAGCAATTCCATGGACCAGTGCTACGGCAATGCAAAATCAATATGTTGCAACTTGTCCACCAGTAGCACCTTACTTAGTTTCATCCCCAACTTATAACTTGCCATGCTCCCAAGTCTGTTTTATTTCCTCTAATAAATACACAGTTTTATACCTAGCATTAAGACGCACCTCCAATCTTATCTAACAGTCTACCGTTCTTGCTTGGAATTTCCATTATTCCAAGAGAAGTTGTAAAAATTAAGTCTATTGCCCTGGCTGTTTTGGCTCAGTGGTTAGAGCGGCCCCCTCAGACTGAAGGGTCCCAGGTTCAGTTCCACCCAAGGGCTTGTACCGCAGTTGCAGGCTCCATCCCCAGCCCCAGTCGGGGGACGTGTGGGCGGCAACCAATCGATGGGCGGCATCCCTCACATGGATGTCTCTCTCTCTCTCTCTCTCTCTCTCTCTCTCTCTCTCTCTCTCTCCTCTCTCCCCCTCTCCCCCCCTTCCACTCTCTCTGGAAAGCAATGGCAAAAATATCCTTGGGTGAAGATTAAAAAAAGAAATTAAGTCTGTCATCCTTGAGTTGCACGGGATGCTGGCCTCTAGGCTCATTTGACAGGAAGGATGAGAAACACCACCCAGAAACCTGATTTCATAATAAAAACCATGACAAAGAGAAGCCCCTCCCCTGTGGCGGGGCCCACAGTCCTGTGGGCAGCACCGCTGTGGCCAATAGGAAAGGGTCTCAGTGGCATCTGCTTGCACGTCGGTGTTGTCACATAATATTAGGGCCGCCTGGGTGGCAATAGCTTCTCCCCTGCCATAAAATATGAATTTATGTGCTCTCTGGAAATGCATTAATTCATTGTAATTGGTAGACGGCATGCGCGTGTGTGATGGACTGAAAAGTAACACCGATACGTTTATGGAGGCGAAGGTCTAATTTATTTTAACTTCCTCATAAACTAATTACATATTACGATTTTATTGAGCTTTCTTCTTCCATCCTTCCTTACTTAATGAATCTTTTATAATCTTTAAGGTAAGTGATAATCCATGAACTATCCTATTATGAAATCAGCCGAAGTCACTAAGGAAGACAAAGGAAAGTGTAGGCCCTCATTCAGACATGATTTGCATGCACATTTATTAACGGGCTGCTTATGTACACGTGCTAAATGTCTGCGTACAGATAGGAACGCGAGGCGGGATGTGATTACATGGCTATCGACCGGTGAAATATTCAGCGCGCATTACGCTGGGTGGAATGTATTTTGCCCGGGTGAGTCGAGACAGATTGGATAATAAAATGAGCATGGCAAAAGTGGGGTTGAAGTCAGGAAACAACAGTGAAGCAATTTCCTGAGTTATTTAAATGCTTTCAGAGAGGAATGTCATTACATCCTTGAGTTACACTGGCGTATAATTGCATGAGCATCCCACATAACAATGTCTCACGAAGAAAAACAGAAGTTATTATAGGAAAATCATTCCCCATCATAAATCTTCATTTTCAGCTCAGGTAAATACACACAAAAGGGGACTTGCATGGCTTCAAAATTAATTCCAGTCATTAAATCATCAATTATTATGATTCCCCCCAAAAAAGTTTGTTTCTAATCACATTTTTAGGAGCATGCTGAAAGTGTTAGAGAGACAGTGTGGTAATGTCTTTTGTTTCCTCTGAAATGGATAAAAGTGAGGAGGGTTGATGGGTGAGCAGGTAGATGAACAGATAGGTGACGTGAAACAAGATATTGATCGTGGAAATCAAGTAGGGGCTCTCGGGGTGTTCAGTGCCATTTCTTACCGTTTTTTGTGTGTGCAGTAATTTTCCTAGTAGAATGTCGAGATGAAGTATGGGAAAGATAAGGGGAAGGACATGTTACAGAAAGCTGAGTGTCTTTGGAGCATTCGTTGAGATACTAAGTAGGAACGTGCCTGGGAAGGAAAAGAGATTTTACTTGTGAAGGAAACTCCGTCCCACACTTTAAACTTTTCCGTATATCCTGCCAAATATGGAGAAATATCTGCGCAGTGTGCTCAGACCGTGTCAGTTCATTTATTTAATCATTTTACACTGTGCTTTTCAGTTACTACTCACTGCATATCCCATCTGCTAGATCCTGACGTGTAACTAGAAAACTGAAAGGTAATGTTTTAGGTTAGATGGTAGACAAAGGACGGGGACTTTGGAAACACTCGAGTGGATGTCCCGCGTGGGCGGTTTTAGAGAAAGAACCGGGCCACCTGTGTACAGGAGAGACCCTGCGTCTTTGCCGTAGTCCAGGTGAGGAGAAAGTTCAGGAAGGATGCTGAGAGCAAAACTGAAGAGCGCCCATCCTCAAATGCACGGCCACTCACCGGCGACTCAACAATTGGCTGTTTTAAAGGATTCGGAGGGGCTGGGTGGCGTCAGGAACAGAGTGAGTCTTGGGGAGACATGAACAGCACTACAGTTACAGAGGCCTTAGTCAGATGAAGGAGAAAGACTGCTTGCGAGCACTGTTTATCGCCCGACGCTGAGGCTGGATTATTGAAAATTCCGTGTGGCCTACCCCAAAGCTTAAAGCCTCCATGGCTGTCCTCGCGGTCATGCGAGCCGCCCAAGCTAATCTTCTCCTTTCTCTCGGTTTTCTGAATGGATTAAATAATTCAGACCACCCAGTGAACTCTAATTAGGATGAGCTTTTAAGTTTGTCTAGGGAGAGTGTTCAGAGCTAAGGAGGCGTTGCGGGCAGGGGGACCTAGCCCGAAGCCATTCCAGCAGCCTCGCTGCAGGAAGGCGTCACACGGACCTGCGTGTCCCAGAGCCGTGTCCCTCTCCACCTTCTCTCCCGGACGCCCAGCTCCACCTGGAAACAGTGGAGATGTTAAGATGACACTTTAAAATTTTATTTTAAGAAAAGGGCAGGCAGCATTGTCTTGTGAAAAGCCAACAGCGTTGTGTTCTTCAGATGGAAAGTCCCTCAAGAAGTTAAAGATTGAATGACGTCCCACGGCAACTGAAAACAAAATCCGAAGAAAGCATGCTCGGCACCTGTAGCTTGCCTGCTCATTTTGTATAAAGGGAAAACAAGCTGTATTTTTTTTCAATTACATTTGACAGCTGATATTATTTTATATTAGTTTCAGGTGCACAGCATAGTGGTGAGAGGTTCATATAATTTATGAAGTGATTCTCTCGATAAGTCCAGTCCCCAACCTGGCACCATACACGGTCACTACAATATTATTGACTATATTCCCTGTGCTCTACTTTACCTCCCTGAGGCTATTTTGTAACTGCCAATTTGTATTTCTTAATCCCTTCACCTTTTTCAACCATCCCCCCCCCCATTCCAATCCCCTTGCCATCTGGCTTCCGTCAGTCTGTTGGTTGTCTGTTTTGGGGGGTTTTTTTGGTGACTAAATGAGATGCCATCTGAAATAATGATATATTTTGAAGCACACTAACTGATTCAGACTACTTCAGGTCATATTTAATGCTCTGAAGCACTGATTTATTTGGTAACGTCTCAGTTCTGGGGAGCAGCTCTCAACCAGTGAAGGAGGGAGACTCATTTATGAGCAGCCAAGCTCCACCCTCTGTAGGAGGGTGACCACTTTGTCCTGAAGACTCGTCTTATTTTTGTAAGTGGCATTCACTTTGGTAAAATTATACCCCTGAATGTTTGGTTCTCAAGGGTTTTGTTTGTTTGTTTTGTTTATAGCGTTGAGAATACACTATCTTAAGGCCCCCCCCCCCCCGGAGTGGGCACCGCCTTAAATACTTGCCGGCTAACATGCCGCAGTATCAAAATCTAAGCCTCAGAGAGCAGGACACAAGCGAGGCATTCGGTGAAGGTTCTGGAAAAAGGTTAAAAATGTCCCAAAGACAGCCTTTGTGTCCTGTGCTCCTCTGTCTGAGACAGGCCCTGGGGATATTATTAGTCTCTTGAACATCTGGGAGGGAATTCAAGTTGGAACACAGGCCAGTGACCTCACACCAGGGAAGCGAGATCTGTCTCGCAACCAAAGAAACCTCAGGGACAGAAGAGAGGCTGCCCTGCCTCTCGTGAAATCCACTCTGTGCGAGAGAAGCCGGGCTTTGTCACTGCTGCTGCCAGGAAACGGGGACAGGCCTGAAGACCATGCCCGCCCGCAGCAGAGGCACCGGCCGAGGACCCGCAGCGCTGTGCGGCTGTGAGCCACCGGGAATAGTGAACCGCAGTCCCGATTTGGTCTTGAAGGAGGGACGCGTGTAAGGAGGCGCTCAACAGGCTCTGCTGTGAGTGCCTGGGTCAGGATGGATCGGGCCCTCCCGAGAACCCCCGCATCTATTGCCAGTGAGTTACAGGATATTCTACTTTTGGAGCACAGGTCACTCCTGTCCGCTGCCTTCAACAGCGAAGCCTGCAAAGGGGACCCCCAAGGCCCCCCCGGTAATTAACTCAGAGAGTCGTAAAGCCCTGCCGCCGGGGAGGGCCCGGGGAGCACAGAGCTCAACCCCAGTGCTTTGCAGGTGAAAACATTGAGGCCCGGAAGGTTAAATGTCTCTGTCCAAGGTCACGGTGCTCAGCCAGGGCAGCCCTGGGACTGGAACCAAGAGCTCTTCACGCTGTTCCCTGCAGTGCAACAGTTCCGTGAAGCTGCTGCGCTGCAGACAGACGTATGGAAAAGCCTCGAACGGAACAACAACCCTAAGGCCATATCCCATACTCACCCCAGTTGTGAAAACCCCCGCATCTTTCCAAATTTCAAAAAAATCTGTGGAGTGCTGTGTCTCAGACACGCCAAGGTATTTTGGGTGGGCTTGCACATGTGGCAGAAGGGATCAGAGAGAAAGGGGCCTGCGGGGGACATGGATTTACCCCAGGAGTTTGTTTTTTTCAAATACACGGGTTCTCATTGGAGATTACAAACTATGTAGATTTGTATACATTAGAAATAACAGACATACTTTAATACTTCCATTAAGGGGGAATAGTCCGTCATAGCTGCTCTGCTACTGGACTTGAGTGTCTATGCCAAGGAAGTGCCCTTAGCGTCCTGTGCATTCTTTCTTTTTCTTTTTTCTTTTTTTCTGGTTTTCCTTTAGCATTTTCTTTGCTGGCAAAATCACCTAAACTATAACCTTGAAAAAGTACTTGGCTTTGCTTGGTTCTAACTATCGAAAAACATTTTTGGGTAGATACATTTATAAAACACCACCCTCCTTTCTTTATTCTTGCAGTCCTTACTCTCCGACCGCAGAGAGATGCCACTAATTCAGACGCTCTTTTTTGGTCAGACTTCTCATTTCCTAGAGTGGAAGCTGAACAGGCGGGGACCGACTGAACCCCTCTTTCCATGGGTATTTCGGACGTCAGGCCAGGGCATGGGGGCCTGAGGCAGGACGAGAGCTCGGCCAGTCCTTGCCTCCCCCTGGAAAGAACTTACCGATACTGCTAATTAATAACACAGAAGAACTAGCCTTTGTGGAGACACTGTGCATTACCAAGAACTCCACGCTTTGTCTCATTTGATATTCACAATACTGCGGGGAAGATATTACTACCACATTCAGATTAAGAAAGGGTAGTTATACCATAATTTGTCATCTTACAAATAGTTCATATAAATCATTAATTATTTATGGATTGTTACTATGAAAATCTTCTCAGAAGCAATCATTGCAACTAACACTTACTGAGTCCTTCTTATATGTCTTTAGGAAAAAGTCCTAAGCTATCAGGATATCATTATTTGTCATGCCCGCGGACTGAGTCTTAGCAAGGCCACACAGCTCGTAAGCTGTAACTGAACTCGCTCAGCGTGAGTGTCCTGCTGGGCGCTTCCCATTCCTACATTGAACTGAGAGATGTTGACCTTCCACAGCTGTCTGAATAAAATCACCAGCCCCTTTCCTAGACTCACCCACTACCCCCCATACGAGAACACCCACATCCAAATTTTCTACCCCAGGCAAAAGCCTATAGTCATCAGAAGCACTGTGGTGCCTGGTATGCTTCCTGTATCTGTTTGTGGATCTTCATCCTCGGTTCTGTTTCTCCTAAGCCGCCTGAGAAATATGTACTTTTATTGGACGTGGAAATTATATGCATGACGTTAGATAAACAGTCATGCCAATTTTATGTTGTGGGGTATTAGGATTCATAAAAAATCTTGGTGGGACACTATTGAAGTTACTTAACCAATGGGCTGGTTTCATGGTTTTTCAAAACATTCTTGACACCTTTCACAAGAGATGCCCTGTGTTTTCTTCCATCTGCCATGGTAAAAAAAAAAAAAAAGGCACTGCACAGTTAAGGTCTTTGCAATCAAAAGCCATGTCCTTCCAGCACAGAGAACCTCGTTTGAGACTTTCTAGTAACGAGAACCAAAGATGGAACCAGATTGGCTCTATCACAGATTTTATTTGAGTGTTTCCCTTTCGAAAACACAGACTTGGAGGTGGAGAATCTGTATCCTCTGAGGGTAACCACTAAAACAGATGTTATTGGAATAGGATAGATTCCACCACAGTCTTCTCAAATAAATTCTTTAAAATCAAGCCTGGCAATAAGGAGCCCAAATGGGAGACTCCTACAAAATCATTATTAGACACATCCCTGCCTTCTAAGGGTGGGCCATTCAGGAAGGCCAGATCTACTGAACTTCACAACAATCAAAAAGTCTGTCTTATTTAAGATGAACCAATCTTTGATCTCTGGACCAAAAGATTCCAGTCTCAGAAATCATTGATGGTTTAGTGATGTCTTCCCATTCACAGAACTGGTAAGAATATTTTGCCTGGCTGGTGTCACAGTGGTTGAATGTTGACCCATGAACCAGGAGGAGGTCACTGTTCAATTCCAGGTCAGGTCACATGCCCAGGTTGTGGGCTCGATCCCCAGTGGGGGGCGTGTAGGAGACAGCCAATCGATGACTCTCATCATTGATGTTTCTATCTTCCTCTCCCTCCCTCTCTCTGAAGTCAATAAAAACAAAAGAATGTTTTTACAGAATAGTACATTGAATTAGGTTAATTTGTGTGCTTAAAGTCCTGTAGAACTGGAACAACCTTTTGATTGTTACCATCAAGAAAATATCACGGCAGCAAGCTCTGCACAGGCCAACTCACAATTTTCTTTATTTTTATTTTTTGCAATTGCAGCGTGCTTCTTTAACTTGCCTTTCTTTGGAGCTCCTGCTGCACTATTTCAGATCTTACTCAAGGATTTTCTTAGGTGAAAAGAACAAGTGATGTCAAGTTGCTGAGGGAACCTCAGGTGTGCGTGTTTACGTGTTGTGTGTGTGCAGCTGCGTGCGTCTCAGTAGTTTCTTAAAGTCACATTGTCATCTCCAGGGTTCAAGGTAAAATAGACCACTTGAATGAAAACATAACAGAAAGAAAGCCTTTATTGGCGTCAGCGGCAACACAACTACTTACACCGTTTCTTACTCAGTTACCACGCGCCTGCCCCTGTCCCAGGTCAGGGTGGCTATGACCATTAAGCTCCTCTTAAGTAGTAACTAGGCAGTTATTTTCAGGGAAGATACTGGATTCAAACAGCCAGACTTGAGTCTGATTTTGCCCCTGCCAGTTGCGCGCTGAGCTTCAGAAAATTGCTAACCCACCTTTCTAAGTCTTTAAAGTTTCACTAAAGTAGAGTAAAAATCAGCGAAATCCTACCACCTCAAAATACCAGTGCTCTAAATGAAATTAAAGGAGCAATGTCTATAAGAGACTTACTATTTTAGTTCTTATACGTGGGGGGAGCTTAATAATTGGTGTGTTTGAAATAAATTATTAATACATTTCTTTTTCTGATATCATTTCCCTCTCTGAAATTATTAATCTTTAAAAAATATGTATCTTTATTGATTTCAGAGACAGGAAGGGAGAAAGAGAGATAGAAACATCATTGATGAGAGTCATTGGTTGGCTGCCTCATTATGGAGAAAGTTGTTTTAAAATCATGGACGCTGTTCTGGGGTTCTCCGTTATAACCTTGTTTAGAACACTGCACCTGTCCCCCTTTCCCACTGTCGTGTTTGTACCCACATACTCATTGGGACACTCTTCCCATCCCATGCCTATTGTTGCCTCGCGAGATACTCAAAATATTAGTAGCTGGAATCAACAAAAACTGTATTAGATTTCATTGTTTTATGGATCAGACATCCAGACAGGGCTTGTCAGGGGGTTCTTTTTTCCCATGTGCCATAAACTGGGATCATCACTCCAGTGGCATTCACTGTGTCATAGCTAGTCTGGAGGATCAGATGGTCACTCGCATGCCCGGTGTCTGGGAGGCATTGGATGGAAGGGTGAGCTCAGCTGAGCCCCCTTCTGCTCCACGTGGATTGAGGGCCCCTCAACATGTCTCTCCTGCAAGACAGTAGGACTTCTTGGGTGACAGCTCAGGGCTCCAAGAGCACCAGGTAGAAGTAATCGAGCACAGGGCCTTAGACATGTTAAGGGATGAATAAATATTTGTGAACTGAATGAATGCATCTCCTGGAAAGAAGCTCCATGTCCCCAAGGTACAGCTCATTAATATTCAGCGTCAAGGACGCTTTATTGAATCATGCTCACTTGATCAGTGACTCAGTTTTTAAGTTTTAAAGCATTTTACAAATGTTGGGAATGGACATTTTGGTATGTATAACCTAAAATCATTAGTACCTCTCTTCTAACATTTTGGCAACAAGATCCAAATTCTGCCAATGGATCTGCAGCTCTCCATATGGATGAATGTTTTGAAAACGTTGAATGCATTTTATCTGAACACTGTTTCTTAACGGCTACCTGTGACTAAATGATCCTGCCGTCTCAGCCCTGCATTCCAGAGCCTTCACCCTCATTTTTCCCAGTGACAATTTATAAGGCTAAGGTACACCAGCAGGAGTGCTGAGAAAGGATTCCGAGGACCTGAATAACTGCCATATGGCCTTAGGGAAATAATTCAAGTTGCTTTAATTCCCTTTACACAACATTAAATGGGATAATCTCCCTCACTCATAGTATACCTGGGGGATCAAATAAGATAATGGGCTGCATAAACAGTCATGCACGTGGGAGATGATATTAATGCTGAACATCAGTTCACCGTTGTCCTCAGACATCGGTGGCAGAATCCAGATGAACGCATGTTTCTACCACAACCCTTCCATCTTATAGGTGTTGGCTTATATGGCTCTTCCCCTCCAGTCCAGGCAAGTGTGCTTTAAGTTTTTAGTGTCTCCGCAAATGCTTCTGTTAACTAGCATGCCAGTCATTCAGCAAGTATCACTAAATGCTATAACTAAGTGCAAATGGCACTGGGGGAGTGGGAATATGGTGGTGGGTGAGATGCCCGGTCCCTTGTCTTCACCGAACAAACACACCACAAGATGTGGCAGTCATTCTTACTACTCAGCACTTGCTGATGAGGTCAAGTGTTTAGAATACGAGGAAGCTGCGTCATAGTTGAAGAGAGGTCATGTAAACCCGATACCACCAGACCCCAGGAACTGCTCCTCCCAGAGCTACCATCTCTGCTTTCCCACTCGCACATTCTGATGAGATAAAAAGCAGGTAGAACATCCAGGTTGACCAAGTGCTTGTTCAGACGGCCTACATTATAACAACAATATTGCTGGAATCGCCTAAACTTTGCAATTACCATTAAATACTCTTTAGAAATAGCCTAACGCCTTGTGGTGGAACGTCCCTGAACTTGGCAGATGAGAAAAGAAAATTATGACCTGGAAGTGGTTAAAATGATCACCCCACCGTTGTTCGCAGTCAAAAGTGCTCAATGATATGGGCATGCCCCAAACTCTTGGTTTCAAAGCTTGACGAAATTCCCTTCAACTCACCTTGATCGAGAAACAAATTTACTAGAAACTGTGTTCTCCCTGGAACATGAAAGGGCAGTGATGACATTAATGACACTCTGTTGTATGTCAAACCGATATGAAAGCTGCAAACACCTGACCAAACACTCCCATCCCTAACTGGCAGAAATTACTGAAACGGCAGGGCATAGAGCCCTCTCTCTGGGAAGCTTTATCAGGCCCGGCTGGAGGTGGGCTTTTTGGAGCAGCCTGTAGTTACTCTCAGTTCACTGTGGTCAGATCTTTTACTGAGAGGGTTTTGCTTTCGGTATTTGTGTAGTGCAGCAGCCAGTTTACCCCGGGGCGGGAGAGTCAGCACAGGGCTTCCGAATCCCTGCACCAGGGTTGCTCCGTTGCCCATGGAAACAAAGGCATCTCTGGAGGGAGGGCGCTCCGAGGGGGGCAGGGCAGGAAAATAAGCCCTTCGGTTCTGGCCTGTGCCCCATCCGAAAGGGTTTCTGATAAGTGAACAACAGCCTCAGAGGTGTCTGAGCAGGATTACAGTATTTCCCCGCCCTTTGAAGAGCTAGTTTGGGGCATCTCTAAATCACATCCACTACGGGGCCCACCCTCTAGCTAAACTGGCCTCGGTGGAGTAGATATTCCAGTAGGAATGACGTGGGGCCGTGGGGCAGAGGGAGAAAGCGGATGCCGACGGGGGGGAGGGCTCAGGCTGTGCCATCGAGAAGAAAGCTTTGGACCTAGATTAAGGCCGGACCACAGTGCATGTTTGAAAAGCCACGAGAATGGCTTGGGCTAGCATTTCACAAACGTCTTCTGTCTTTCTTCCAACATTCAAAACACAAATTCAATCCCATGCTGGATTTCATTATTAATAAACACTTCGGGGGGTTAGAAGTCTGGCCTCTTTGGAAGCCTTGTAATTAGCTGGCCGTGCGCACAGATAGCGGAGCGGGAGGTGGGTGGAAAAGCGACGGAGCGTGAGAGGCCATCGGGGACATGGTGAGAGCAACCTAGCGGGTGATCGGGTGCTGCAGACGGCTCGGGGGCAGGGCGGAAAAGGGAAAGGGAGAGATTTGTGTTTATCGGCCGTTCCGCTTGCATCCAGGACAGAGCCTGGAACTACCGAGGCTGTCGATAGGTAACCATCCTGATGAAACGGAGAGACGTGCACCACTGTCCCCGCTTCAGACACTGGGAGGCTGCGGAAAGAACCATGGAGAGGAACTAGGTGGGTGTCGGAATAAACACGGAGTGAAAGAAAGTAGCTTTTCAAAGCTGTTTCTGCATATTCTGAGTCGGGCTGTGCCTGAGACACTGAAGAGAGAGAGACTGTTCGTGAACTTGCTAGCAGGTGCTTACAGTGCAAAGTAGAAAATCGATTTCAGGGTGTTTTAGGTGGGATCAGAATGACAGGGCAGTTGGTTGGATGTTGGCGGGTAAGGAATAGGCTCAGTGGTAACCTGAATATAGGGAGCCCGGGTGGGTGGTAATGCATTTTACAGAGCTACACAGTGTGGGGTGTGTGTGTGGGGGGGGGGAATCTGGAAGAGAAAGTAATGAATTGCTTCCAGAAGGACCTATTACACTGTAAGTATCTCTACAGTGTTTGGGTGGAAATGTGGGACAGGAAGCGAGATCGCCCGGGGGCATCGGCGCCATAGACATCCACGTGTCTCAGAGGCACGTGGGGCTAAGGGGTCCATCTAGAGGAGGAGAGGCTGGCACCCAAGACGACGAAGGTTTAAGCGAGCGGAGTAGTGGGCTGTGAGAATGAGCGACAAGACATGGCCACGGTTTGGGCGGAGGGCAGAGATGCTCCTGGGAGAACCCTGGAGGCAGAGGTCAGAGGGTGAGCGGGGAGCTGGTCCCACAGAAGGCCAAAGAATGTACCCACCCTCCAATAAAAGTGGTTGCCGCGGACCTTCACTCCGGGAATGTAAAAGCTGACGCGTGTCCCTTGGCTGCCGACCCCGCGAGAGCAGTTTCAGCTTGTTGGGCACGAATGCCAAGCACGCGAGTTGCCCTGTAAGTGGGACGGGAGGGCGTGGGGACCCTGCGTGTAGACGAAGGGCGACGAGGCTGGAACCAGCAGGAGCTGCAAAGTCAGGACAGGCCCTGGGGGTGGGAGAGAGCCGAGGACAGTTAGGAGGAAAAGCACGATGGGGAGGTTCGGAGGAGAGGCGGTGCCGAATGACGGAGCGGGGCCGCGGGCTGTGTCTGAGTCGGGAGATGGGGGGCCTGACCTCGGCGGCGAGAGAGCACAGACCCCGCCAGTCCTGCCAGGACTGTGGCGTTCAGCAGGCTGCGGATCGAACCCCTAGTCACGTCCTCCCCACGCAGAGGAAGTGGTTCCAGTAAAGGAAGCAAACAACACAGAGAACTTTTAATTAATATTAATATCGGCTTATACGTGAAGATGGACCAAGTAATGTGTGTGCGCGGTGGGGAGCCGAGGGGCCAAGCGAAACCAAACCTGCTTCCCCCGATTTCTCACGTTGTCACTGAGCCCTTCTTCTCCCTTGCCCCTCCCTTTGCCCACATTCCTCGGGATAGAGTGGGGGTGGGAGGCACCCAGAACAGATGTTTCTAGAAATTTCAAAGTTCAACTCAAAATGTATTGATCACCTGCTGTATTCAATCACTCTACCAAGGGAGAGTGTTAAAAAGTTAATTAAGGCAGAGAACCAGCCCTTCTAGCTCACAGTCCCATAGGGCAGAGAGGTAAATATACAAACACCGAAAGGGTCAACGCATTCTCCCCAACGCCGCGTCTTTTACCTCTGTCAACGCAAAGCAGAATCCAGCTGTTTTAGAACACCTCTCTCCTTAAGGCCTGATAGTCGGGACTCTTGAAATGTCATTGGATGTGAGCACGTTTGACATACTTTGAAAAAGATGTAACTGAAGAGGTTTCTCGGAGCAGAGGAAGTGTGGCTCTCTGCCCTGGGAGGGGTGGCAGGGGTCATCGGAACGATGTATTGATAAGTGATCGAGTGCAGTTGCAGTTCAAAGGGGGGCAGCCGGCTCTTAATAATGAAAATCCCATTCTTGCATTTTTTTTTTTTTCATGTATTTCAGAGATAAAAATAGGATGTGGGCAGGGAGAATTGCTTTCCTTGAAACAAGAACTTCTACAAAGCAAAAAACTTGAAATTACATCATACGTCAGCCTGAGTAAGAGAGTCTAGCGTGTTCTCTGCTTGCAGCTCTGGCGCCTTGGTTATACGCCTGGTCTCGACAGAGACGCTTTTGTAAAAAAAAGTCTCCTTCCTCTCCTGCTTGGACCTGTGGAAAATTCCTAACTCTAAGATTATTCCCAGAGTAGTAAAGAGCATGGCTACTCACTAAACTCTGCAGCCCAGCTGTAGAATATGTGGGCGAAAGATGCATGTGCATGGGAGAATCTCTTATTTAATACATCTTAGGGGGTATGATTTATTTCTTTAAAAAAAAAAAACCACAAAAAAGATTTCTAAGAGTATAATATTTTATTTAAATGCTTGTTTGACTAAATGTATCCCCATAAAGTGCCCAAGAATACCTACTAAACAGTTTGAGTTTCAAAATAAATCCGTTGTGGAAAAACGAAGTTTTAGACAAGGTTAAATCAGTGATTTTCAGTGAATTGTGCAATTAAAAAAAAATCAAAACAATAGAAGGCAGAAAGTACCAAACTATACTCAAAGATATTTAAAAATATGACAGAAAAAAGCTATAGCTTATGTAAAATGTTTGTATAAACTTACCTATGTACATCTAATTTATAATTTGCTGTTAAGGGTTTTCAATTTAGCTTTTCAGTTAATCCATGAGAATCATACTTTCTGGTAGAAAAGCATTCAGGGAGTATCCTCACCTTCAAACAGATCTCTCTGGTGTCTGCTGAATATAGCTCATCCTCTAATCAAAGGAAGGTTGAGAGTAATAGCTACTTCTCTGTCCCCTGCGGTACAAGCTAATCGGACTGGACTCATTGGAGAAACATGTCATCACTTGCTTTACACTGATATCTAAAGTGCCAAGCCTGATGGTTTGTCACAGATAGAAGAGGTCTCAACATCATAAAATAGCTGGCAAAGGGAAGAGTGATAAACCAGGGTCATGTAGAATGTTGGGTCAGATACATATCTGGAGATACATATTTGTGGACCCAGAGAAAATTTAATTCAACTATATGGTCTTTTTCATAGCTTTTTTTCCCACTGTGTGGACTGACTGTGTCCACTCAAAATTCATATGTTGAAACTCTACCCCTCAATGGGATTCTATTAAGAGGTGTGACCTTTGAGAGATAATTAGGATTAGGTCGGGTCAGGGTGGGGCCCTCCTGGGTCGGATTAGTGCCCTGATAAGGACCCTAGGAGCTTGCTTCCTGTCTCTGCTCTCTGCCACATGAGGATACAAGGATAAGTTTGCAGTCTGCAGCCCAGGAGGGACCTCTCACCTGAACTCAACCTTGCTGGCAGCCTGATTTCAGATTTCCAGCCTCCACAACTGGGAGAAAAGAATTCCAACTGTTTATAAGTCTATGATATTCTAGTATAGCAGCCTGAACAGACTAAGCCATTCCCCAGTTCTCTTTCTTTTTCATGCTTCTTGCATTATTCAGACTTTTCTTGGCTGAATAATTTAATATACAAATATATGTTGACCTCAAGATCTTCTTGCAACAAAAGTGTTGCTTTTATTTCTTTTCAAAGCTATTTGAAATGAATTCAACTGGCTTAAATCAATTGGATTGCATTTAAGATTTGTGGATTAAGTCTCTGATACAAGGATATTGTGTATTTTACCCTGAAATCATCTCAGATACAAACACTAGACTAAAGCTTATTCTATGTCTTCATCCCTTACTCTGTCCCTCAATACATTCAAATTCAGGTAGGATCTATATTTAAATATCAAGGATAAATATTTCCAGGGAGACTAGCTAGTGTGCTGAGCAAAGTTCATAATGTTTAAGCTAAAAGAGAGCCTTCCAACCAATTCAAATATTGAATTCGTTCAAATGAGAAAAATTAGACATCGTTCAATATCTGTTATTGGTATTTCTTAGCCCTAAGAAAGTGCTAGTAGAGTGTGTGTGTGTGTGTGTGTGTTGAAAGGCAGATTTAGTTGATCCAACATGAAGCAAACTGAGAGGGGACTATCAATACTCTCAGATCACTGCATCCATAGATGCTTTTTCTGTAAGTCATGGAACAGGTCATAATTTATAAATCATAATGACTACTTACCACAGATCATTACTTAAAAGCAGACCTTGTTATTGGCTCCTGTTTACTGCTTCTAGTTCCTTCCCAGAGACACACGAGGGCCCAAGCCCCGCGTCCCAGCGCTTCCTGCGAGATGAGGCCGCCACAGAAACGAGTCTGCCTCTCCCGTCAGGAATGACAAACACAGGCTTCCGTGCCCCAGGAAGACGAGACTCCCTCACAATGAAATGTAAGTCACTCCGAAAATCAAGGAGATGCTGGTTGGTTTTTCCGACATTCCCTGCGGCCCTGAACGCATGGGTCAGAAAACTAGCGTGACTGGACTTAGAGAAATTAGAGTCACGAGTTCTAAGCTGCGGTCGGTGAGATCCTGAGGAATTTCTGTGCTGGAGTTTGTGCTGAACTCCAGACAGGAGGTGATGGAAAATGATACAGAGGAAAACGCCCAGGAAACGGGGGCCGAGATGGGGAAAGACTTGACTGACCAAACAAAATGGCAAAGAAAAGGGCTGGTTTTCACACACACACACGCACACGCACACGCACGCAGGTCAAGAATGGCAGCTGTTTCAAGTTACGCTTATTCCACCCAGGCCCCTCCGCCATCCTTTCCCATCGGGGACTAAGCCTTCCCTCGCCTATTTCTTCTTTAGATTATCCCCTGTCCTGTCACGCACGTGTTTGTGTCCCCAGGCCCAGTGTGATCACACTAGTACATTCGTCTGGATTCCTGTGTAGCCTTCGGACCAGAGATGCTTCCCAGGTGAAGGAGAGCGGGAGTCCAGCAGGGGAGCGGGCGTCGGGGGCCGGAGGGCGTCGGGGGCCGGGGTGGCTGCGTCAACAGCTCTGCCCACTTCGCCAGCAAGTCGCTGAATCAGGCCCAAGCCGGTTTCTCTGCTCTGGCTGCGGAACCCAAAGGACAGGAAATCATTACAGGGAAAACATTTCCAGCAAAGGTCACTTTAATAGAAAATTACATCAATCACCTTGAAGGAAAAAAATACGCTCCAGTTGATGTCATCTGTCCGTGGGATAACATCCGTTTTAGCTTCTGACTTGAGTTTTTAGAAGTTAGTTTAACTTCACAGACAGCAGTAGGGTGATTATCAGAGGGAAGGGGGGCGGCAGGAGACGGTAAAGGGGGATAATGGTGATGGGAGGAGACTTGACTCTGGGGGGCGAGCACACAACACAATATACAGATGATGCATTATAGAATTGTACTCCTGAAACCTATATATTTTATTAACCAATGTCACCCTGATAAGCTCAATTTTAAAAAGTAGGTGGGGAGAAAACTTTCAGAGCAAACATTAAAAGTTAAGTGCGCCGTCAACAGTGATTTCAGTCTTTTGAACGGGAAGAGAGGTTTATTAGCTGCTTCATGTCAGAAGCTAAATGGTTACCTAGTTAGAAGGGGAAGATATTTATATATTTGGATGGACTCCCAATGGAGTTAAAGGGCCAATCTTTCAGAGTTAGATCAAGCATTTACTTTTTCAGCCTACTGTCTTTCATGATTAAAATTTGGCAGATGCACATCTTAAAGATACTGATCATTTTTTTTCTATGTATTTTAAGTATATGCCATTTACTTCATAAAAATGCCTAACTTACTTTAGTTATGTGTATTTATACAAGAAAGGAAAGAAAGGGGAGGGAGGGAGGGGGGGAGGGAGGGAGAAAACTAAGGAAATCTTCAATAAGTCCAGTATGGATGTTTCCACTGTTTCCAGTTGACCTTCAACCCCGCAGAAGAGCTGTCTAGAGTCTGCTGGCCTGAGATGCCCACCGTTCAAGCCAGCCCCCTTTCTCCTCTGATTTCCCCCAAATGTTTCCAATCTAGACAGTAACTGAAATGGCTCTTCAATCATCTCCTATTTTTAAAATTCTATAGAATATTTAAGACTGATATTAAGTGTCTACAAATGATTCTATTCAAATGGCCCCCTCAAGAGGCCAGGTGCCCCTGGCTCCAACTGCACGCGTGCTCCGGCCTCGGTCCCCGAGCCTGCCTCTCCCTTACAGGCTGCTGAGCCGCCCCTCCGGGGGCGCCCTTGCCTGGACTCTGAGGACAAGTTCTCTAGGCCCTGCTGCAGTGGTTCTTCAAGTGCGGTCCCCAGACAGGCAACAGCGCCCCCACCTGGAAGGTCTCAGGCTTAATCTCAGATGCCCTGAATCAAAAACTGAAAGGAGAGCCCAGAGACCTGTGTGTCAGCAGGGTCTCCAGGTGACTCGATCACACGGAAATCCAGGAACCCAGTCCCACTGGAATCAAAAACAAAAGGGGAGCCCACCTTTCTGTTCTCTGCCCAATAGCCCTGAGCCCCTGGACCAGATGAAAAATGAAACTTAAACAATGATTGGAACTTAAATAGACAGAGATATGAAGGAAGGGTATTCCAGGTGGAGAGAACCATCTGAGCAAGTGCACAGAGGCAGGAAAATTAAATAGCTGAGACTAATCCCAATTCATAATAAATCAAAGGAAAGAGTCGAGAATCAATTACCCGGGGGTGATTTCTGCTGAAATATGTAATGTCATTCAGAGCTGATATTTACAATGGCTGGATGCTATTAGCACAGAAATTTGTTTAAACACTCTTTAGGCCAAATTCTCTTTAATCTCAAAATAACAGTTTTAACAACGGTTTAGGAAATTGTTTTCAAGATAACACCCCCATTTAAAAAAATATTCTCTGAATCACTATGAAACCGGGTAATGTGTCATGTATTGAAATTACAAGTGCTTTTATTGAACAAGGTAACATTTCAACAATAAATTGGCACTTTAGAGGGGGGAAAAAAATCAAGTTTCAGATAACTAAGGAAGCAATTCTGGCATTAGGATTATAAACTGAGATAATGTAGAGAAAATTACGGTTGTTATTTTATAGTCAGACCAATATAAATGGCGATGTGTGTCATTCATATCGAGGCACATAAATAAAAGCCAGCTTCTCTACATGATTTGTATTTTACCTAAAAAGTAGACATAATTCTGCATTTCCCAGGTTTTAGGGGTGAAGAATGATCCCAAAATATTGTAAATGTGAACCTCTTCAAGCATAAGGTGGCTACCATGGGCTACTAGAAACAAATACGTGCGCCCGGCTGCTGTGGCTCAGTGGGTTGGGCGTCCCATGCAACGGGAGCTCCCAGGTTGGATTCCCGGTCGGGGCACATTCCCGGGTTGCAGGCTTGATCCCCGGTGGGGGGCGTGCAGGAGGCAGCCGATCCATATGCCTGTCTCTCTCTCCTACGTGCTATGAATAAAATTTCACGTCTATCTGTGTAAACTGATAATGTAGCAAAGGACCTTACTGTGTGTCCCTGTTCTATGATTTGTAGGGCTACTTGATGAATTTTACTTCTTTGTGTCTCAAAATCCTGAAAGCAAAATTCATGACTCTCCGTTATCTTTATACCGAAATGATGAATCTCCCAGCACAAAACAAGCCTCTATTCATCCGTATTAACTGAACTCTCAGAATCTACGTCGCAGTGTCTCCCCCCTGCAGTCTTTAGGAAGCGAGCATTTCTCCAATTCGTGGCATCTTTCTTTACTGTCAAGATGGCTTTTTGGAAATCCCCATCTGTGTTTGCGATATTAAATCGTGTCTTTTCGAAACTCAACTCATCCTCTATTTAACGTCATTTCATTCCATGAGCCCAGTTCTTTCCCATCCCCAGCATGTGCAATAGCACAGGAGGAGCACAAGCTCAGCACGTAAAATTCAAAGACTTTTATCAAGAGGCAAACATGTGGCCAGGCAACCGCACCAGGAGCTGGACCGTGAGCATCGACACCAAGGTCCAGATTATGCCCTAAAAGAGCTCTGAGAAGTGAGTCCCCATAATACAGATGACAATCATAAGGCGACGTGAGATGTACTAATAGAGGTGGTTCCAAATGCTGAGAGCAGACTCAGCCGGGGGGGGGGGGGGGCATGGAAGTTGTTATTAATGAAGATAATATATTCGAGTATTTTTTTTTAAAAAAAGAGCGAACTTTCCAGGTTGCCCAGTAGTGGGGGAAGACATAGTGTTCCTGGGATGCTAATCTCTCTGAAGATTTATAGTCACACTTCTCTCCCTTCCTCAACCCCAAAGCCCAAGCCCATTATTCCTCCCCCCTTCACCCCCCCAATACCTCAGTGGGGGAAAATAATTTAAGGCAACACTAGAAATCCAACCACACAGAAGGGGAATGGCTCACGCTACGTGTGGAACTCATTTCCCATATTAAGCTTTTGGGAATTGCTTGGCGGAGCATTTTCCCCCCTCGCAATGGGACCACTGTCCTTGTGAATTTAACAGTTACGTTAAACAGGCTGAAATTGCCCAAGACCAGCAAATTTAGTATTATGTGCGTTCCCCCCCCCCACCCCGGGTTTTGGAGGCTCCTCTGTCGTCTCAGATTGGGGTTAATTACTGATGATTTGTCCTTTGCATTCATAATTTTTCTCTGGCAGCCTCACCCTGTTATTACTGGGACTTTCTTTGTCCTGCCTAATTAAATGCTGAAAAGCTCCAGTTGACTCTGCAGCGTGCCGAGGTGGCTGCGTAATTTGCAGCCTGAATCAAGTGCTCGGGGGCTCAGCCCCCCAACGCCGCAGCCTGCGGGCCCCTCGCTGCTCACTCATCGCGATTGAAAACAGATAGCCGGGCACGGGCTTAGGGCCGGCCTCCCCCCTCAAGGAGGGGCCTTGCTTCTGGGGTTCGGCTTTCTGGGCTTCGTCTATAATTCATTCAGTACTGAGAGCTAATTGCCGGCTCCTTGGGTGACAGCGACGGGCCCAGAGCAGCAGGCGGCGGCGAGTGGGAGGCGGTGGAAAGTGGCCCCTTTGCCACAGGGCAGGAATCTCGCTGTGTGCGTGTCAAGTTGGGGCTTCGAGAAGGCAGCCGGCACGAGAAACACGCTTTTGAGAGGTCAGCTAGAGAGAAGGTGGTTAAAAAAAATAAAGCAGTAAGAAGGGGGGTGCTGGGCAGCAGCCCGGGGGCGTTTGTGTAATAAATAGCAGGGCACGTGCTCGGGGACACTTGCATCATTGAAACAAATAACCAAAGCCCTGGAAGGAAATGATTTTAGATCTGAAAGCCAGTCGCCGTAGCAGGCAGACCTTTGAAAGAGTCACAGGGACCTACTGTAGCTTTCTGACCACTTTGGGATCCGTAATGCTCTTGCTTAAGGCTAATTAAAATGATAAACTGAAGCCCACGATTCCCATTTCTGCTCAGAAGAGGCGCTGTGGGAATAATGGGACCCTGTGTTTTCCCAGGAACATGTTCTACAAACGAGGCACCTCAGGGCTCGTGCTTCTCCCTCGACCCTTTTAGTCCATGGGCACGCGCTCTCTGACTGCTACTTTATTTTTTTTAAATATGATTTTATTGATTTTAGAGAGAGAGGAAGGGAGAGGGATAGATAGAAACATCGATCGGCTGCCTCCTGTACGCCCCCTACTGGGGATCGAGCCCGCAACCCCGGGCGTGTGCCCCGACCAGGAATCGAACCCTGACCTCTTGGTTCATAGGTTGACGCTCGGCCACTGAGCCACACCAGCCGAGGTGGAGGGCTTCATGATGGCGAGAGCACGTTGTCTACTGAACAGCACTCGGGGCGTGAAAAGGAAACTGACTGTGAGGGTGCCTTGTGGGTGGGAGTCAGCAGTCCTTTCTAGGAAGGATTCCCACCCCCAAGTCCGTCTGATCTTCAGTACCCTTACTTTAGGGCCTTTGAGAAATCATGTCATGCTTCCTTTAGACTTTCTGCAGAGTTAACCCTGAATCATGGCACGTCACCTATCAAGCACTCATCGGGTAGTTTCTGCGATCCCAGGCACACCAGGCATTTTGAGACAGAAATAAATACAAAATGGGGTCCCTGTCTTCAGACAGGTTACAACTGAGAGAACAGAACTGCATCCAAAATAATACAAAGATAAACTATATATACACACACACACATATATATACATATATATACTCATGCATACACACACACACACATATATGGAATATGACTTACATAGTACATTTCCTAGCAAAACTATAGGCCTGTACAAATTAATAGGAGTCACTGAAGCCAAAAAGAAAAGCTAAAATCTTGTCCTCTAGCTACTGCAGATAACTTGTATTTAAAGCAAGAGGACAAGTTCACTCTCCTCATGCTAATGGATCTCGAGATTCTCATTTGATGGGGGTATAAATAGAGTTTGTGAAGACTGGTGGGCTACCCAATGATAACATGTAGGAAACAGATTAGGAGTGTAAATTGTTGACTAAAAATAACTGCTTGAAGAGACCCAACCCCACCGTGAGTGGGGCTGAGGAAAGCATCCCCTCCTGGGAATAAAGGACGTTCTGAGATGAATTGCAAGTAATAAAAAGAAGAAAGTCACATTGTTAGCTGATGAAAGGGAATCCCTGAGGGGAAGAGCACTCATTTGTACTTTCCTCCTTTTGTGTGAGACTGATTTCTGAAATGTTAATCTTATTGTGTGAGCTACTTCTTTGCTGCTCTCGGATGTGTGTGCACAGAGAAGATTGTCCTGTAATTCTGCCCATTATTTTAACTCAATTTTGCTAAGTGCTCCGGTATTTAATCATCTCTTTACATCCCTTAATTGATATGTCATTTCTGTTAGAAGGTATTAAGAAGCGGTACAAGTATACATTAACCTAAATAACGGAGAACTTACTCTGCGCTGCCCACTCTCACTCACTTGGCGGTGGCTGCTCCCCCATCCGCTTGCCAGATCCTGTCTCCCCCACTTAATTTTTTCATAATACTTTTTGCCATCTGACATACCGTGTGTGTGTTTGTATGTGGGGGGGCGGGGTAAGCATGATTCTAAGTTGATCCCCAGTGAATCACATCCAAGTATAAACCCCTCCTCTTGAATCCAGACAGGACCTGTGACTTACTATACTAGGTAATAGAGTAGGGCAAGAGTGAAAAGATGTCACTCCCTTCATTAGGTTATTTTATATGAAACTCCCACCTAGCTCACTGGAAACATGAAATTCTCTTGATGGCCTTGGAGAAAAAAGCTGCCCTGTGTGAAAGAACAGCATGGCAAGGGACTCTGGGGACCTCTAGGAGAAGAGAGTAGCTTCTGCAGACAGCCCGCAAGGAAACTGGAACTTCAGTCCTACAACCTCAAGCAGCCGTATTCCGCCCACGGCCCTGCACGTTCTGGTTCAGTTCTCTTCTCCCAGCCGTCGGTCTAATTCTCTACTCGCTGCAGGTGTTGAATGTGACCAGTCAGGAGACTATTCGATGTGCTTCTCTAAGAGGGAGGACTAGAGATGCTGAGTCAGATGTGAGAAATATTTAGGAGTAAAAAAAAATCACAGAATTTAGGAACGGTTGGGTGTTGGGGTGAGAGAGAATGAGGGTGATCTCCAGGTGTCTGACTGAGGCTACCAGTGTTTTCACCAGCGAGTTCCCCTCACGGTGGCCTGGATGTCTGCTTTGTTAGGTTAAGAGAGCAGATGTTGGATTTTCCCCCTTTCATTAGCTGACTAAGGGGGTTGGTAGTTTTCTTTATGCTGAAAGCAACATCATCGCTTCATCTGCTCCAGGGACACCCACACAGCCAATTTCCGTTTCTTCAAGCTGCCTTGGCCTTGCTTCTGGCTATAGCTTGATTTATATCAACATATCTAAAGCCTCATTAATGTCACCCAGGGTAGACTGTCAGATGGAATAAGCTTTCTAGCAAGTTTTTTCCCACCTCCTCTCACTCCCAGGTTCATCAAACAAGGCATATGTTTCTGTCATTGCCAAATTACTGACACACACCACAGAAAGTGCATTCTCATTAATTACAGGGCTGTGTCAGACACACCTTGACATTGGAGCTGGGGAGGGTGCCCATTATGCATGTACCAATAACACACCTTGTACCTGTCCCCAGAGCCCGGCTACAAAACGCCAAGCATTTGTCATCAGGAAGCGAAATCATTAGACGGTATGGTGACTTTTGACAAGTGCCTACATGGGAAGAACTTTCGATGAATAGCAAATCGGTGTAGCATAGTTTTGGAGAGAGTGAACCTTACAATTAAATATCAATTTTTAATATCTATTGATAAGTACAGAGAAGTTGCTGACTCTAAATGAGGCTGTATCCCTTATCCCATAATAACAGCTCTTCTCAGGATATCTGGTTAGTTCCCCCTGGAGAATCAGAGCCAACCCTATAAGCATAAGGCAGGTCAGTGGGGCAGAAAGTCATCAATATAGGAACTGATATATATTTTACAAAATCAAGATGTGGCAAGAGGAAGGATGGATCTGAGGAATAAAACTTGGAGACACAGTGATCTGTTGGGGGATTATTTCTTGTAAGAAAGAATGAAAACCTGAATTTGACCAGTGATGCTAGCGATTAGTTTGGATGTCAAGAAAGGTAATACAAACACAGTTTATTGCTTTGCCGGAATGTGCAGGTATCATCCCCCAACTTAACATCATCTCCAGTGGGTCCCCTTCCTAAAGAGTAGAATTTAACCTCGATATCACAGCCTTATCTTTGCGACACTAAATCTCCCATCCTCAGAATCCTCTCCCCCGATCATTCCGTTCTGTTTTGCCCCAGGATTAAACTTATCATGCTATTTCCACTAATTCATTTTAAAATCCCAGCTAATGAATATTTATTGAGCACCTACTATATACACCATGCTTGTTCCCCCTGTGCCCTCTAGTCTAGTGATAAAAACCACTCATGTATTTCTACTACAACATGAATTAGAAATTTGAAAAATCACTTAGTAATGTAATTCATAAATGTATTGAGCACCTACTGTATTTCAGGCAATGTTCTCAGTGCTGGGAGTGTCGTAATGGGCAAAATCAACCAAAGGGCCCACTGGCAGGGGACTTCCAGCCTAGGTAGGAGCACAGTCAATAAACAAAACAAAATATTTGCCGTGCCAGATGCCTCTCAAGACTGTGGGGAGCAATAAAGTGGGGAAGCGGAGAGGAGGTAGATTAAGAGTGTCAGCTTGGGGGTATGAAATTTTAAGCAAGATTGTCAGGAAAGACCTCACGCCAAGCTGCCTTTGAGCAAGGTCATATAGAAGATAATGGTGTAGGCCACGCAGATACCCGAGGGAAGAGCATTCCTCGCAGCAGAAAGTGTCTGTGCAGAGCTGCGCCCTGGGCACGTGTTGGAGTGTCCCAGGAACAGCAAGGAAAAGCAGTGTGCCCGGCGCAGAGTGGGGAGACACTAGGAGAAGCAGGTTTCAGGGCAAAGTCCAGACAGTGGATTTTAACCTGCTAAGTCTAACGTCCATTAGAAATCTAAGTGGGGATGTTGAGTAGATAGTTGGGTACACTCTTGTGTGCAGGGGAAAGACCCAAGCTGGAGACAGAAATTTAGGAGTTGTCATTTTTGCTACCCAATATGGCAGTCACTAGGCACATGTGGCCATTTCAATTTAATTTTTTCCAGTTGTATTGACAAATAATTGACATGCATCACTGTATAAGCGGTTACCATAAAAGGTTCCACTCACACCCATCTTCCCGTATAGCTGCAACAGACAGCAAAGAAAGAAAAGGAGAATTCTACTTGTGATGCGAACTCTTTCAAGATTTACTGTCTTCATTAATGAAATATTCAGCAAGGCCTACGAGCCACATGTCACATGCTCAGTGGCTAGTGGCATGTGTGCTTAGTGGCCATCATATCCGACAACGCATGCAGCACATTTCTGTAAACTCAGAAAGCTCTATTGGGCAGAGTGGGTTGGTAGCATTTGGAGATGTGATAGGAGACTCGGTGAACTCTCCAAGAGCGAGCTTGGAGGGAGAGTGATGTTGTGGGAGAGGGGCAGTGTTTTTCTCACGACCCTGCGAATAATTAATTGAAAAATTCTTCTGATTTTACTCGTGGAAATTTATCTAGTTAATCTCCCCTTCCCTGTCTTTCCACCCACCTTACCTCTTGCGCGGATGACACAGTAGCCTCCTAACTCAGCCTTCCAGCTCAGGTGTGTGTCCTCATGTCCCTCCCCACACGCCTCAGATACAGAGCCTCTGGAGTCATCCTTCCGCCTAAAGGCTCCCAGTAGCTTCATGACAACCTCCGAATAGAGTCCGAAGCCCGTACTGACGCCTCTGAGGCTCCTATAACCCGCCCCTTCCCTTTTTCTTCAGCCTCAGGCCTCATACTCTCTCATCTCCAGTTTTCTGATTCAACAGTCATGAACTCCTGGCAACCCTCTTTCTAACCCCTGTTTCTTGCCCAACTCCTTCTGGTCTCCTTTTTTGAGATTAATGCTCCACTTTTACCAATTTGATAAAGCAGAGCTCAGACGTTGCCCCCTGGGTTCGGGGAAGATGTTGCGTGTCTGTGCTCTGGCAACACCCGGTGCTCGTCGCGACCACAATACTCAGCGCCGGTTACGGGAATGACCTGTTCGCTCAGCTGCCCGGGGCACCGCAGCTCACAGAGGCCGGTGGCTGCACTCTCCACGATTTTCCATCCGCAAGGCTGACTCTGCCACCTTCCTAGTCCATGGGAGGCGAGCAGCGGCCGCCCCACTGAAGTGAAAGCAGCAGGAGACTGGTTTCCTGGCACAAGGGGAGCTGTCCCCGGCCCTGCCCATGCTATTTCACTGTCCTGTGTGCTCCCCGAATCGCCCTGCCCCCTCTCATCCTTCCTGGCTCAGCTTCAATGACATTTTCTCTGTGGGGCCCAGACAGTCTCGCCTTTTCTTCAAACAGAAGCCCTTCCCTCTACCTGCGTGTCTCCAGGGTAGCGCTTTGCACAGTAACACTCATGTCTCTTTGGCCCTTTCGAGTAAGTTTATGGACAGAGAGAGGGCGTGATTCCTTTATCACGCCTTGAGTCTTGTGTACCGTTGAGCACATAGTAAACATTCCGTAAGTTCTTGTTGAATAAATCTCTTAATTATCATATTGATTTACTGAGGGCTCCTAAAATGGATACCATCATATAAACAATTTGATTTCAAGTGCAAAATTGTCACTAGAAGTACATATGTACACAAGTGACTTTTTAAAATGATCAAATAGGGAATGAGCTTTAAAATTAATCTAATTTTGCAGGTGAAGAAACTAATGCTAAGAGAGCTAAAAGTACTTCTTGAGCCAGAAAGGGGACTTCAGGCATCATGGCCATCTCCCGGCCTCCTGCTCGGCCCACTCAACACGCCGCGATTCCTCCCCATCTCGCTGTTCACCCACCCCCTCAGCTGATCGGATGGCCCAGATACACACACGTATCCCCCAGCTGTGTGATGGCGACGTTGGGATGGTGAGGTTAAGGTTTCTGCCTGAGTAGAAACAAAATCTAATACAGTATTTACTTTAGAAATAAGATGAATCACAAGCCAAATCCCTTTCTCCTCAGAGGAGTCGGAAACCATCCTATATTATTCAGTAAAAAGAAGGGGAGCGATCAGGCTTCTTGCAGGATGTGGTTTCGGGCCAGGACAAGGCTTGCGGGGCCCTCGGAAGGCCTTCTGCCTTCTGCACGCCCGGGACACCAACAAGCGCCGTGCGGAGAGCGGAGCTGCCCAGCGCCCGTGTTCGCACGGAAAGGGTCTTGCACGGGAGCTGAGTTTTCTAAGACAAGAACAATCTGTAGACGGTCTTCACTGTTTAATCTCTCTCTCTCTCACACACACACACAGGACAATGTACAGAAATAAATTATAGTAATTTCCCCCCAAGAAACTACCAGAGAGATACGCGGTCATACTGAGAACATTAAGAAACCTAATAATGAGCACTTACCAAGAGTGAAACTGAGCTAATTACTATTTTCCAATTAAAAGCATTTGAACAAAAGAGTCATAAATATAATTGATACAGAACCTTAACCTTAAAAATATGCATTTGTCCTGTTTCTTGGAACGTGGGGCAGGGGGTGAGAGGCACTTTTTTTTTTTTTTTTAAGAAATACTCTCTAAAATCATTAAGGAAATGACACTTGGCCATAATTTTAAATTAAAATTACTAGGACTTTTTCTGGTTTCCAAAGAAACCTAATTATACTCTGCTTGCTTTTTTTTTTTTTTTTTTTGTGGCTTTATGATACCTTTGCTCCAAGATGTTTGTCTCAAATAACTTTGTTTCAGTACATTTTTTTCTCTTATTAAAAAAAATGTCATTTTAAACTAATTTTCTATTTTTCCACGTATAGATAATGAGCATAAATAAGAAAGTTGTGTTAGAAACTCCCAGGATCTTGTTTGCTCTGGGACTGGGTAGTGGAAAGCAGGAAGGGGGTCTGAAAATAATAGGTATTATAGCGAGGATTATACATCAGTATCTAGTCTTTAAATCTAGTGATCCAGACAACATGGCTTGGTTGCCCTTGATTGACAGGTCACATGGCTAGCCTTGATTGACAGGTCACATGGTTACTGTTGATTGACAGGTCACATGGCTACCCTTGATTGACAGGTCACATGGTTACCCTTGATTGACAAGTCACAAAGCCTGGCCTCACTTCAAAGAAGGGGCTCAGTTCAAGGCTGCATTTACTACGGCTTATTCCCAGAGCCACTAATACAGTTTACAGTAAATCCCAATTAGACAAAGAAGCCGAGGAGTGGACGCAGCTCCCCGTGGCTCCCCGCACTGTCCCTGAAATACAGGCCGGTCCCTTGAATTCTGCGCTGTTTTTTCAGGCGGTTCATCCGTGTTATTCTCAAGGATATCACAGAGTCATACAGGTGGTGTCCCCAGCTCAGATTGTCAAAGAGGCATTGAGGGGCCCGTGGGATTTAGCCAGGCAAAGAACAGATGATGGGCATTTTAGAAAGAGGAAGAGTTACATGGAGAAGAATAAGAAGTTGATATTTTATAGGGGAGAAGGTAAGAAACGTTGGCCAGGCTTCGGATCTTGAGGGTGCTGTGGGGTTGACTGAGCCTGAACTATATGCAGAGCGTCAGAGTGAGTCACAGAAGGATGTTAAGAGAAGGGAGGAAATGAAAACAATCGCATTTTAGAAGAAGAATCCTGGGAGCAATGTGGAGAAAGACTCAATTAAATTAAGACTAAAGACCTAACTTAGTTTAGAAGGAGCTAAAACGCACTCCCTCCCCTGAGAGAAATGAGAAGGGATTAAGTGAAGGCCGTGGCTATGCAAACAGACTGGATGGATCCCAGGGTATCAGCCAGATTGTTGAAAATCTCCATGGATGATACCACTGTTCACAGGGGCATGGACCTGGGAAACCATGAGGTCTGGGGTTGTTTTTATTTGAGGGGGCAGTGAAAATGATGAGTGTAAGTAGACAATGGGTTGTGAAATAATAAAATTAATAATATAGACTAATAGGTACTACCCTATTTTTATCTTTATCTCATTTTCTCCTGGAAAAAAACCTCTGTGAGGAAATGATTATTGTTATTATTATTACTCCACTTACCAATAAGGACATTTAAAGAAACTGAGTAATCTTTTCCAAGAGGAAAATTCCACGCCCAGGAGCCTGTTGGATACAGATGGGTGAAGCTCACAGAGAGCGCCGATGGGGACGTTAGGTGCAGAGCTTGCGGGCGTTGTAGCTGAAGCCGGGGAAGTGGACGTGTCCACCCAGCTGCAGTGTGTAGAGTGAGGAGAGAAGGCGGGGGGCCGACCTCGGGGTGGCCCCCTCTCCCCGAACAGGGCGAAGGGGCGAAACGTGGAAAGGCAAGAAGCCCAGGTAGGAAACGCCATAAACAGCCTCAAAAGGAACTACAGGTGGACCCAGGGATCCCTGAGATTAGATTGCATAAATGGATAAAGACGTGGTGGGTTTTTTTAGTAGACTTGATTATTTTAGAGCAGTTTTATGTTAATAGCAAAAATGAGTGGAAAGTACAGAGATTTCCCATATACCCTGGGCCCATATTGGAGATTTAACATGTTTAAATAGGTTTTTTTCCTAGCATTACTCCACAACTCTGGATAATATTTTGCAAATAAAGGGAAATGAGAAATACGGAGGGCAAGTAATATAATTTCCAAGTTGAATTCCTTAGAAAGAAAATCCACGGTTCAAGTCTTGAGGGTAGCAGGGTTTGCTTAGTTTCGCATTCTTTCGTGTGTATTTTTTTATAATGAACTGAAAGATATTAGTAGATTGCCGAAGTGGAATGTTTAAAAAGTTGGAGGGAATTTAGGGGTTTTAGGAGCTGAGAGGCCAGGACATTGGGAAAGTTATTGGTACAATTTTTGAAGTCATAAAAAAATAACCGCATAGAAGGTGTATACAGGGTGGGGCAAGAGTAGGTTTACAGTGGTTTATATGGAAAATAATACAATAATCAATCAATAACAATACAAGAGTAAACTGTGCTTTGTATACTCACAACCGTAAGCCCTTTTACGGCACCTAGTGCTGTAAGGAAGTCAAGGGATAGTCTTGGATGAAGGTTGAAAACAGAAACAAAGGCTGGGGGGCTGTGAAGCAAAGAATCCAGAGCGAGAGCAGGTCCCTCGACAAAGCGGAAACCCCAGCAAAGCAAGAGCAGAGCCGCCTCTCGCCCCCGGATCCCGGAGGCAACACCTCCACCCCTCCTAGGAAGGCTTTCAAGAAAAACGTGTCACCTGGCTTGTTACAGGTTAATAGAGACGGTGAGGGCTGAAGGTGTATTAGGAGAATTTCTGCTGCCATCTCATTAGCTGTTTTCCTGAACTGTTTGTTTGTAAGCTTCCTAGGTGAGTTTTAATGAATTTTTATATTCCGCGTTCAGTGCCGGCGGGAAAGCCGTGTGATGATAAACTCACTGACACTCAATCTGCTTATCATTGTTTCCCTTCAAACCCCAAATTGCATATAAACAGAAAAACTAATCAACTGAAGCAGAAACACAGTATCAATTAGGCTGGTGCCTGGGAGCTGGGAAGGAGCAAACAAAATTAATTCCAATCAGTTTGGCAATAAAAAAATCAAAACTGTGTAATAACTCCAGATGATTATGCCAGAAAGTAGTTGTGATCCGGCAAATAATTTTTATATATGTCTAGAATCCTTCAGGATAGTATCCGTACATGTGTCTTGTTATCATTTTAAGATTACGTTTGGAATCACCGGCGAGATAGTTAAGGCTGTGTGAGGCAGGAAATTGAGCTGTTAAGCAGGCACCCGTTTCTCCTCCGTGGCGGCAATCCCACGTTGAAGATATTTCAAAATGCTAAAAAATTAGCAGTAAACATTTATTGAGCATTTATTACGTGCTTTCTGTACCTTACCTACCTTTTAGAAATCACCATCGCCTCATCCGCGGCGCAGTAGTAAAGCGCCTGCGGGTACCCCTGGGACGGAGGGCTCTCCGGGTTGCCTTCAGAGGCGCCCGACGGGGAAAGAGATTTCCATGCTCGGCAAGCCCAGCGGGCACCAACCTTGGATCCCCCGGACAGAGCCAGTCCGCGAGGTTCAGAAGGAACCTGGGAAGTAGGGGAGGGGGAGCAGGAGCACGGCTTCCAGGCAGGGCGCTCAGGGAGAAAGTGGCCGCCTGGGTCAGCCAGGCCAGCAGCCTTGCAACAGGGCCCAGGTGTGGACAAGCCTGGGGTGAAGTAGGGAATTTTGGTTATCTCCAGGAACTAAGCATATTCATTATTGATACATTTCACCGGATTTTATGATTTAAGAGTATCCAGAAAATGTATTGTGATTTTTCTTAAATTGCATCCCATGGATATAGGGGTGCCAAAAAAGAGGGCTGTGCGAAGGCATAAAACAGAAAGGTTACAGCTGTTTTCTGATGTTAACTCTGCGTCTCTTTAGTCCAACAGAACAGTTTTATCTGTGTGATAAATCCAGTTACTTAGCGTAGCAGTCAAGGCCTATGGAAACAACCATGCCTGCCCCTCCTGCTGCAGGCTTTCTCCAGACTGCTCTTCTCTCCTGTGTGTCAGGTGTGTGGACAACTCCTAGATGCCAGGTCTGTTCAATGTGCAAGTGACGGTTCTAATGAGAATCTCCAGGCCACGCGGCTAAAATATACTTTTCAAAGAGTCAAAAACGTGGCTCTCATGCAAATAGAAAAGGAACTCCTGGGAAAAGATGTTATATAACTCTTTCATTAATGACAGAACCAGTAGGACATCAGTACCATCCAAAAAGAAACAGCAAGAAAAAAAAATATATGAAATATAAAAATGGGCATCGGGCCTATACACACACGCACACACTTAGGAAAGCTGAAATGGGTATGCATGCATTCAAGATTAGTTACTATCCCATAGGGCAATGAAATGCAATATTTAGAGTTATCACATTTGTACTGCATAGAAGCTAATTGTATCTTTACTAAAAATAAATACTTTCCATTCCTACAAATGTGAATCATTTGTGGGACTCGGTTTTCTAGAAGCTAACAGCTACTCCTGCAGAGTGCGGGCGTCAGCCCTGGTGTACAGCCCTGGTCCTCCACGTACCACTCACTCAGCGTTTTCCTGAAAGGACGGCAGACAGTCTCTTTTGCCCATTTACATACCTTGGACAATTTTTCCAAAACCATTCATTTCCTGGTAAAAACTCTCTCATCTTCCGAAGCTCAGCCCAATGGCCACATCTTCTATTAAAATGTTTTGGAAAGCTCCAGGGAACTTACGGGTTTAAGGAACGGGTCCTTACACGCCCGGTCCCATTCTGTTTTCTGTGATTCCTCTGTTATCAGTCACCGACATCCTGCTTTAGATGGAGAGGTAGCCCGGGAGGGTGTCCAGTTGCTGTCCCCAGAGACTGACTGCATTCCTGGCTTGTCAGACCATCGTCAGGTTGCTTTGTTAGTGCAAAGTCCTGGTTTGCAGCCTGGATCCAGCATTTAGTCGCTGCATAACCTCAGGCAAGTTATTTAACCGGCCAGAGCTTTATTGAGCTCATCTTTTAAATGACAGTAACGTCTAGCACAAAGTTTTATTGTGAGGAGTAAATGAGGTGAAATATATAAAACATTTATTATAATTAGCCTCTCAATAAATGATACAGCAGTGGTGATAAAAAGATCAAGAGCACAGTAAATCGTAGAAGGCAGTGGAATTTAGATAAACAAGGTTAAACTCATGAGCGCTGATTTCTCAGACTGTGTATCTTACGGGTGACTTGGCATATATCACGAGACCCTGGAAAGATCCTTAAATCAGAGTCAAAATGTCACAGTTTCGAGTCCTACGGAAAGCAGACAGTGAAAAAGTAGTAAGCTTTTATTAAATGATGTTCATTGCTGTATCAAGCTGTGTTAATTACAGCATTTCACAAAGGCCTTCAAGCTTCTTTAAAAGTTCAGCTCGGAAAGAATGTTCTGCATGTTTCTTTCTTTGCTCTTTCAGTTTATAAACTGCACAAAACAAATTTCCTGGAATTGTATAACTTTCAGACCCTCCTTCCCAGGTATTATTAACATTTCAAAAGCAAAAACACTTGCCCGGCTGGCATGGCTTAGCGATTGAGCACTGACCTAGGATCCAGGAGATGGAGGGTTTCGGGCTCGATCCCAGCGGGGGGTTGCAGGAGGCAGCCGAGCAGTGACTCTCGTCATTAATGTTTCTCTCTCTCTCCCTCTCCCTTCCTCTCTGAAATCAATAAAGACAGATTTTTTTATAAAAAAAAAGAAAAAACACTCATAAAATTGTAATAGTTATCTTTAGGAAAACATAGCTTAGTGAGACCTTTTTATTTTAATGATTTTTTTTTTAAGTTCTAAGCACAAGGAATGGTTTAGAAGTTAGAGAAACGAGCAGTTTTTAGGGGGCTCCTTACACTCATCTACTTCCCGTGGGAGAAAATACAGCACCATTGGCCCCAGGAAACCTGCTCAGTTAACTTTCTCCCCACTGTCAGCCTCCTCATTTTGGAAGGAGAGTAAACAAAAAATTAAGTGCTTTAAAGACATAAAACGGAAGCCTGAAACATGAGAAAAAAGCGCTTGAATTTGTAGAAGTTCACCTTCAGCCCAGCACGGTAACCACCATCAAAATTAGGGAAAACGATACATCCCTAGGTCCTCAACAGAGGCGCCCGGCCTCCACACAGTAGCCCAGTTCCCAGAGGTCTCCCCAACTTGGAGTTTTCTAAACGGAGTCATAAAGCACTGGAAAGACCAATGATCCAAAGGCCCCCGTCGTTCAGGCCGTTTCTCTGAGGCAGACATCCAACGGCCTTTTCCTTTCTTCTGATTTACGAACGTGTGTTTTCATGGAAGGGACCCAGGCGTTGGCCGACCAGGTGATTGGTTCCGAGTGGCCCACCTCCTGCCAGCACGGGGGAAGGCCGGGCACAGCCTTGGAGAGCCATCAGGATCCCGAAGGCGCCGTGCTTGCTCCATGCCACCCGGCGGACCCCTGCTTCATATGGATTATCCCCTGCGGTCCCCACAATACACAAAGAGGTGCCTCGTTTTATGCTCCTGATTTGACAGAAAAGGAGACAGAGATGA
Organism: Miniopterus natalensis; assembly: GCF_054644295.1. Lineage (NCBI taxonomy): Eukaryota > Metazoa > Chordata > Mammalia > Chiroptera > Miniopteridae > Miniopterus > Miniopterus natalensis. The sequence continues at coordinate 3,932,300 of NC_142099.1, forward strand.
GGTCATTTGCCCGAATGAAAGGATGGGGCCTGGATCGGATCCAGTCGGTGTGAGGCTCAAGTCCCGACCCGTCTTCCATCCAGCATGTTCTGCCTTGAAGAGCCTGATACAGTAATCATTTTAAACGTGGGAGAAAGCCCTGGCGAGGGCCTCGACCCACAAACCAAAGGGTCTCGGGTTCGGCTCCCAGTCAAGGGCACGTACCTGGGTTGTGGGTTCGCTCCCTGCCCCCGTCGGGTGCGTATGGGAGGCAACCAGTGCATGTGTCTCTCACATCAATGTTTCTCTCTCTCTCTGTCTCTCCCTTCCACTCTCTCTGAAAAGCAATGGAAAAAATATCCTCAGGTAAGGGTAACAATTAATTAATTAATTAATTAATTTAAAAAACATGAAACAGAAAAGAATTTGTTCATTAAATGTCCAACATAAAATTCCTTGTTTTCATTAGCCCAGATTAATAGGTTTAAGGAAAAAGAACTGTGGATTTTTCCTCTCAACTTAAGAGGAATTTTAAATGCGCTTCTTGGGGACGATGGAAGAAGTCAGTAATGCCTGCTTTATTTTTAGTTTTACCTTAAAGGACTCAGGTTGCTCTGACTCTGAATTTGCATAAAGAGAAAGTGCCTTTAGAAAAACGTTAAATCTATTAAATTCACCAGCTACTGGTGGGTCCAATTTTCAGGTATAATGAAACGTTCCGGAGAGCAAATAATGAGATGACTGGCGTGTTCTCTCAAGCGAAATCAACAAGGCCCGCAGAGGGTCAGCGGCGGAGTCATCGGACGCCTCCAGGATGGCCGCGGCTCCCATCTCAAGCTCATTTCTTTCTCTCACCACCAGTGCTTCATAATTATACATGATCTAGTCAAAGGAATACATTAGACACCCTGAAATAATGACTAATTAACATAATGATCATCGCAGTACATTTCAACTAATAATCAAGAAGCCTTGTTGAAACCTAACGGGGTTGCAAGAGCAAGGTCAGGGACTGGGAGAGGTCGGGTGGGAGGGAGCCGCTGGTGCTTATGTCCCAGGGCCCCCCAGCGATTGATTCTCTCTTTACCAGCCGTCTGTGAGAAAGGAAGCAGCAGGCATGTGACGGTCAGCATTGCTTTGACGACAGGACTGTCATCTGAAAGAAGATAAAAACCAGTGGAAACTGTCCGAGGGCGGGTCGTAGTGATCGGAGGGATCCACTTGTTGTCTTGCGGAAGGTCAGAGAAACCTCATCTTCCAGGATCCGTATTTTAGGTGTCTTTTTAGAACTTAAAAGCTGAAGCGTCTCACCCAGCCGGTGGGGCTCAGAGCTTGAGTGTCCACCCAGGAACCAAGGCGTCACGGGTTCGATTCCGGGTCAGCGCCCGGGTTGCAGGGTGATCCCCAGTTCCGGGCCTGTAGGAGGCAGCTGATCAGTGATGTTTCCCTCTCATCTGTCTTTCTATCTTTCTAGCCTTCCCCCTCCCTCTCGCTCTAAAAAGTCAATAAAATAAAAACACAGTTGAAAAAAGGAAAAGACTCACTTTGGGGTCCTAAGCATATGGGTTATAATCTTTGACATTTTTAAACTTAGCAGAAATAATGAAAAGAAAAGCGAGGCTGGTGAGAGGACCCACGAGCAGAATGGAAAACGGATAATCCGAGGATCTGAAAAGCATTAGCATGTGGCTGAGTCTGTCACCTGTGATGATCAAAACGTTTTCAGCCTTGCAGGGTTAAATATGGAAATAAAATGTAACCTCGTAGTTCTAACTGCCTTGTCCACGATCCAGTCGTTCACACGAGAAACCTTCTCCGTCGGGTTCAGAGCTAAACCTTCCTCTCGCTGCGCCGGGGACCTGAGTGGCAGTCCTGTCCGGCTCCTCTTGCAAATGTGGCGTCTCCCCCGCCGCAAACCGCTTTTGTTGTTTAATAATCCTACAGGTGAGAGAACTGTGGGTGGGTGACAATGTGAGGAGCTGTCCTACTCTTTCCCCCGAAAGAGATGGAACCTAGCCCAGCCCCCGTCCTCTTTGTCACCTTAGTTCACTCGTTGGCGATAGCACACGTCCTGTCGTCTTGCTCAGAGTAATTCTCGAGCCTGAGAAACTACCTTCTTCTTCCTGGCACAAAAGGCCACGTCATGTAGAAACCAGTCATTACGAGCAGCGTGGAGGGGGCCCCGCCCGCCCCGAGACGGGTGAGTCCCGGGAAGGCGGCGTCACCGTGGCCCATGGCCCCAGCGCGGCCCGTAACGCAAAGAGCAGAGGGAAAAGCGGGCGCCCTCGGCTGGCATGAAGCATCACAGGTGCATCTTTCTGCTTTCTTTCTGCATCACACACTCTAAAAGGAAAAGTGCAATTCGAGGGACGCTGTCTTCCGAAGCAATGCTAATGTATCCGCAATCAAGAAAGAAAAGCAAAAGCGGACACAAGGTGTTTAAAATTATAATTGCAGCCGGCGCCTGTTGGGACTCTCGAGCTGGAATAATAATATAGGAAGCGTTTCCTTTCATCACCACCATCAAAGCCCCACAGCCGAGGAAGCCGCCACCAGGTGAAGGATTAGCAGCGACACTGACTTCACTGCTTGCGCGACGAGGTGCCCTGCGTGGTCCGAGGTGGGCTGGGAGATGCCTCCTCTCTGCGGGTCAGACTCGGGGATGCACCGCAACAGGGAGGGAGGCAGAAGCTTGCCCGCGGCGAAAACATCTGGAGAAAGAGGCACCTGGAAGCGACTGTCCTGTTTATGGGGCTCGGATCTCTCCCTAAGTACTCCCTGACAGCCTGCAGACGAAATGCAAGTATTAAAATAAAAAATGCCGTCAGATCTCCGCTGAGAACATGCTCTCTACATGACATGAAACAGCCCTCAGTTCATTTTCACATAACCTGCGAGCAGACGTTATTGTTCAGAAACAAGGAGAAAGATGCTGCCGTGTGCTGCTAGCCCACCGCTTCTGTAACTAATCACTGATGTAGCGCATGGAACAGCGCAGGCCTGTCCGGGTAGAGCTCCCCAGATCCTGCTGCCAGTGAAATTGGGCCTGGGTCCTTGAGTTCACACACACGCACATGTGCGCACACATGCAAGACTCGGAAGGTAGACGCGCTGTCTAAACCAAGACCCTTTCCAAAAGTACAGGGACAAAGCAACTTCACAAAACTGAGCAAAACAGAAGCATCGAGCTTAAATCCCATTCAAACCGCCCCATTTTTACAAAATAATTTCATGGGCTTGTCAGAAATACAGCTATCTGGTTCCTTTTGCAGGAGGTCTGGGCTATCCATTTCTCAGTGTACTATCTGCACCCAATATCCAAATTATTTTCTTTGTTATGGAGTTTTTCAAGTATTACCTACCTTAATATTAATAATAGGCTTCTAACCATACTCTTTATATGTGTATTTTACTAGTTTAATTCTCAGAAAGTAGTGGGGGTTTTTTCACTTTTTTTTCTGTATGTTCATTGTTTCCTAATGTAGTTAATGGACTGTATTTATTCTCTTAAAAAATGGCTTACACTTCCAAATATATCTTGATCTGTTTTAATGAGAAAATGTAAAAACAAGGGAACCTCTGTTTTTTTTAAACATATTTGAAGGGGTTAACAGAGACCTTAAATATACATATATACACATATGTATATATATGTGTGTGTGTGTGTATATATATATGAGACAGTGAAAAATATTATTTAAATAACAGATATAAGAAAACACATCAAGAAAAATGACCTGACATACTTTGACCATAAAGAACATAATAAAACACAAAGATAATTTCAATATCTGTGGCTTCAAAATTTCTATGACAAATAGCCTGTCACACTTACTTTCTAGGTGACAACTAAAAGCATATCATCACTCAGAAAATATTTTATTACATTTTATAGCATATAATTTTGGATTATAGCTCAGTGTGGTTTAGGTAGATTGGCATGACTTGTATATAAAACCACCAGTCTCAATATATTAAAACAAAGCACTGGGGAAATGGCAGGTTAATATATAACCAAACCAAAAATCCCATCTGCTACAGCATCAAACACTCGGTGTCATCCGTTACAGGGAAGCACTCAGGGTAGGTGTTAAAATCAGATGAGGATATGAAATGTTGCTTCCAACACCGAAATTATGCACCAGGCTGATGAAACCAAGCGTGACAAAGGTTCGGAAAAGTATTCGAGAGCTTGACACGTCAAATGCATTTCTTATTATTGTATTTCTTATATCCTATTCATTTCCATGAATTCTCCTGGAATTTCTGCAATTGCTGTAAACAAAGGAAAACATACTCTGATTTGTCCCCATCAGGCTCCTTGGAATTGCCACACACAAAAAGTTTTCTGGCAAAGATGAACTTGGCTCCTTGTAGAGAGAAGGTTCTTTGAAGGCTGCTCGTAAACTTACTTCCTTTTGAAAAAGTCGGTTTCAAGGCGTGAGAGTGCAAGGGGTGCCCTGATCATCTACAGGCTAATTATAGAGCATTTAGTGACTCTGCTGAGGCTCTCATTTCCAGTTAATTTTAAAGAACAGAAGCTACGCTCATAAATTTCACTTTACCTAGATTTACCAGCACGCACGCAAGTCCCACCAGAACCGGGATGACCTGGTTTCCTTCAGGATTCTGTCTTGCAACCTGCACACTGTGTCTGCCTGAAGGTGTGAGGCTCCTCTGAGTTCTGGGCCCAAGGATTCTCTCCATGGGTGTCCAGGAGAAATCAATCCTCACAGATTAAGTTCTCAAAGATTTTCCCCAGAAGCAATTTAAGAAAACCAGTGCTAAGTGGATAGTTTCTTTTATTCGGTTAAATCGGGGAGGCCTGAGTGACCCTGGCGCCTCCACGGGATGGCAGATTCCCCCAGCGCGAGCATCCCCATTAGAGGGCTCTGGGGGTCAAATTCCATCATCACACTGCCTGACTCCTCAGCTCTGCCCCCAGCTACTCTTCTGGAGGGAGGAAGGTCACGTCACCCATCGGATCTGAACAACAGTCTAGCGCCTGGATGCCAAGAGCAAAAGACGTGGCCTTTCACCCCTGAGAAGTGGACAGTGGATGAGCGGTTTCCTGTCCCAAGCAGAAGCGGCAGGCCCGCTGCTCCCCACCCTCCTCCCGTATGTAATGAGGATGGTAGGTAGCTGGGGAGACAGCTTGCCAAAGTTGAAAAGGGGCCCCTCGATGCCAAGTGGTACTGTCACCAGCCACGAAGCCACCAGCAGCACGTGGACGGTTAAAGAAGACTCGGCCGCGGCCAGCGGGAAGGGCTTCGTGTTCACGGAGCCTCCGCTCCAGGCAGGAGATCCGCGTGTATCGATTCACCCACGAAACAGCCTGGCCCGTGGACAGGAACCGCTGCTTGTGACCAATGGGGACATCGAGACTCATTGGTTAAAACAACTTAGTGCAGCCAGAGCCACTGTCAGAACCAAGGCCGGTCTGACTGCGGACACAGCTGACAGAGAGCGTGCCCGGCCTCGGGAACCCACACGCATTTCTCATTGTCTTTGCTTAGCCCCAAACCAACTCAGGCCTAGAGCAGCGGGTAAGAGCAAAGCTGATGTTCTCTGAATCCTGAGTGACTCGGACGGATCACGAAACCGCGCGTTCCGGTGCTCGCATGGTTAAGAGAGTCATTTAGAGAGGGCTCCGTGAAATCTAAATGTCGGCGATGCTTTCTGTGTGGATTAGTAAACCCAGCAAAATACGAAAGGTAGCTTAATGCCCAGATATAGTGAAGTCAGGAGCTTAACATCTAATAGTCTCCCTCCAGTCGTATGGGTTTCAAACATTTGACCATAGTTGTTAGGTTTCCTGCCTAAAACACAACTAAACCCACCAGCCGGAGAGGTTGTTCAATTCTATGGGCCTGATTTTCGGATTTTACTTTCAACCTGTACAGCAGATGCGGACATGCAAAAGCCAGAAACACTTAGTCGCAGCTAACCAGGGAACGTATAAATCAAGCGGCCTGGAATTATAAATATGTAATGACTATTTAGGAAAAAAATGTTTAATGATCGAATATTGCTGACCTAAGTGGCTATGAACGAGCACTCCCCCCACACTGCAGGAAGAAAACGAACGTGTGTGCAGCATCTTCTAAGTGCTGGGCCCCGCGGTACCGGCTTCCTATATATTCTCTCATTTACTTCCCACGAAAACCTTAGGAAGCAAGAGAGACTGTTTAATTTCTGGTTCAGTGATGGGAGTTCTGGGCGATGGAACTGAGATTTCAAGTTCTAACAGTGGTCCGAAAACACACAGCTAGTAAGTAGCAGAGCCAAGGTTCATGTCTCCTCCATCTGGTCCCACTGCAGAGGCCTGCGTCCCTCCGGCATGTTTGGTGCCTTAGAAGGTCACACCTCTTCTCTGCGTGCCATTTGCAAATATAAAAGGTTTGAAAGGCAATGAGGCCCTGGCCAGGTAGCTCGGTCGGTTAGAGCATCACCCCAATAAGCCAAGGTTGTGGGTTCAATCCCCAGTCAGGGCACATACAAGACTCAACCAATGATGCAACAGTAAGTGGAACAACAAATCTGTGTCTGTCTCTTCTCTCTCTTCTCCCTCCCTCCCTCCCTCTTTCTCTCTCTAAAAAAAGGGGGGGAAGGCAATGAAAAAAAATCCCAGTATAGGTTCACTCATTCATTTAACAAGTAATTATTAAGTACCTACTTTCTGCTAAGCCCAGTGATGGGCAACACAGTGGTGAAGGAAACATGGGCCTTGTTCTCATGAGGCTTATGGTCTGAATTATTTTAATTTGTGACCCAGAGGCATCTCAAAATAGCCTAGAATTGAAAAGAAACGAGACTCCACTCTAGTGAACTGATGTATCGAGTCTGTCACTCACTGGCAACTCGGGCTCAGTAGGAAGCGCCCCGAGCCCGGGTGTGTCATCTATAAAATACAGATAATTAAAACTGTACTGTTTACCTCCAGGTGTTCCTAGGAGCAACATATAACATAATGCACATGAAATTACCATGACCATGCAAAGACAGACAGGTGCAGACACACATAGACACATAAAGGGGTCATCATTCTGCTTAGTACGGAAGAGTACATTTTTAGCTTATTAAAAAAAGCAATTACGTGAGATGGAAATAGTTGCTACCAGACGGCAAAGTTTGGGGGCTCCTGCTCGTGTAGACATATAGATAATAAATTGGAAAACGAACTGTGGAAAAGAGTAATTTGTTCATTCGGGTGTTGTGGAATTGGGTACCTGAAACCTGTATAATTTTGTTAACCAGTGTCACCCCAGTAAAGTCAATTTAAAAAAAGGAAATATTTTACAACTTTTACTCCAAGGAGAAAGAATTTTTGTGCTTCTTAATTAACAAAGATAATTTATTTTAAATGTGTGTGTGGTTGGTAGGAATGGTTATTATTAGGAGATCATTTATGACTGAACATTTTATTATTTTTCAAAAGCGTTTTTTCACTAAAATGTAGTTATGACGCAAGAGAGAAGCTGTTAAACCTAAATTCTCATCGAGTGTTTTACAGTATAGGTCTGTTCATTTATAAGGAAAGTTAGCTTGGAAAATGAATGCAAATAAACAGTGTTACATGTGTGCTCTGTGGAATAAAAAGAATAATTCGTTCATGATTCAATCATTTGATGCAGTCGTATCAAGGCAGCTTGGAGCCATACACAGTGTAACTTCTCATTTTCTACCTTGTGGGTTGGATTTAGCTAATCCACCTAAATCCTTCCCCAAACTCGGGTGGTGAGAGTGAGCCAGGTGACAAGAAAGGTGTGACCCAGAGAGATGCTCACGGCCAGTGTGCCAGGTTCCGCGATGGGCGGTGAGACAGATTGATGCACAAGAAATGGACCATAGTCTCGGGTAACCTGGAGTCTCCTGAGAGAGAGGAATATAACCAGATGCTCGCTGCTGTTACCCGTGAAAATCGGGAGGCACAGGGCTCCGCGGGAACATGGTCCAAAGACACACTCATCCTTGTGTCTAAGAAAACCCTACACTGAAGACAGGGCATGAAGAGGCCACTAGCAGGCAAGGCCAGTACGGGGTCAAGCAGGAAGAAAGCCTAATGCCGACCCACGGAGGCGAGGGGAGGCGGGAAGCAGGAGAAGGACCCCGGCGGGGTGGCTGGGGGGCGGCGTGCGGGGCGCAGAGCCTGGGAACAGGCCTGCAGCAGACAGGCCGCGGGACGCGTTAGCAGGCGGGAGGCCGCTGGGCACGCAGGCCTGAGGCTGAATTAGGGCGTGTGGAGTCTCCGCAGAGCAGTGTAACTGATGTTAAAGAGGCTTCGAGTTTGATTTTGGTTTGGGGATGGCGAGGAAGGTCCCAATCAGACCTGCTCTTAAGAGGCGCCCGCTGGCTTCTGGGGGGACAGTGGGCTGGTGAAGGTCAGCAGGGGGCTGATTGGGTGGACATTGAAATCTCTAAGCTGGAGCTGTTGTGAGTGACCATGACCCCCGACCGGAGATAAGTGAGTCCCACACATATATGCCATGAGCACAGTAAATAGTTTGCCAAAGAAACTGAACAGGAATTGAAAAGCCAGGGGAGCCCTGAGCCTGGGGAGGAGGGCTCGGAGGTATATGAGGCTGTTTCCTGTGGCCTCGGCTGGTAGGGCTTCCAGGGTGGCTGGACTCATCTCCTCTGACCACCGCCCAAGGCCTCCAGTTGTGCTTTTTGTTCAGACTGGGGGGTTGCTGCAGGATGCTGAAGGCCCCCCGGTACAGCATTTACTCAGAGGGGAAGGGGGCTGAGCTGAGGGAGGGCTCACGAGAGGCTTTCAGCCCGGTGTCTGCCGTCCCATCCTCAGCACTCAGCCTGTCTGTCTCCTCTCCACACACGTGGTGCTGCAGAGCAAGGGGCTGATTGTGAGATGTATTCCTTTCAGCCATATCACAATACTGAACAGCTGGCCCTGCGTCTCCCTGGCTCGCTCCTCACACACTCTGCTTTGTCAGCCGCAGGTCCCAGGGCTGAGCGCTGAGAAACCCAGAGGAAACGTGTCATAAAAGCAGCCACGCTGATAAACAAAACATGCAGGCCCTCTGGATACAAGTGCAAAACCCAACAATTCATTTTTCTTTTTTCTTTTTTCCAAACTAAATTCTAAAACAATAGTTATGCTGATGCGAAGCCCTATATTTGAAAGATCTCATATTTTCATAGTGATGATAACCACTGATCTGATTTAATTCATGATTTCCAAGGGTGCGTATTCTTAGGGAGATCAGTTATACACCTGAACGTGGAAGTTAAACTATTCAAAACACACAGGTTAATTTAATAACAGCTGGTGTTCAAAGGCAGGTCCCTTGGCTCCGTGGTGAACTGCCCACTCCTAGACCAGGTCCCAAGGCTCTCTGTTTAGCTCAACTGGCCCCTTGATCTAACCACACGGTAGACACAAAGGCAATCTTCGTTCAAGGTCAAAACCCCATGTGTAAGTCTTCCCACCACTTTGTACCATCTGTGGACTTTTTATTGACATTGAGGTGGTAGTAATAATAGAGTGATAGCAACAAAAGCAAAGAAACTCGAGCAGCTGAGGCATCGTGGTTAATACTAAACTACAACGGTCCCAGCGGCCATAGACGGAGCTTGAGCATGAGGCTCCGGGTCGAGTTGTCTTGGTTTAGTGAACCCTTTGACTCCAGGTAGGAGCCTAGGCAAGTTACCTACCCTCCCTGTTCCCGTGTCCTTTTTGTTTTTTTAAATAACTTTGCCCTTCGTGTGTAAGAAAAAGAAGGCATGGGGGATGGTAAGAACACTGACAGCGATTTATTGTAGAGATTGAGAGAAGTAAGACATAATAAGTGCTTAGAAAATTATCTGGCATAAATGTCTAATAAGTGTTGCCTGCGATCATTATTTTAAAAATACGCGTATGTGTCTATATTACTACATTGTTAAAATATTAGTATTATTGTCACGGTTGTTATTACTATCGTTATCAAAACGACGGCCTCATGAGGTGGGCGGTGGATAGGCTCTATAGTTACTCAGCTATTAAGGGACTGAGTCAGAAATAGAACCATATATGCCCAGGACCAAAGTCCATGGCCTTGTGTATTAGCTCCCTAGTGCTCCTGTAACAAATTGCTGCAAACTTAGCAGCTAAACACACGTTTCCTATTGTACAGTATTGTAGGTCAGCAGCCTGGCATGGATCTTATTGGGCTAAATCCAAAGTCTGGTAAGGCTGTGTTCCATTCTGTCTCCAGTAGAGAATCCATTTCTTTGCCCGGTTATTGACTGAACTCAGATCCTTATGGTTGTCAGACTGAGGCCCCCATTTCCTTGCTGGCTGTCAGCTGAGGCTGATTCCCAACTTGGAAAGGTCAACCCCTCTTTGCCTCATGGCCTCCTTCCTTCATTGCCAAATTGAGCAATGGAAGGTCAAGTTTCCCTCATGCCTTGAATGTCTCCTGTCTGTTTGGCATCACATTTCTCTTCCTGACTCTTCTGCCCTCCTGTTTAAGAGCCCACACAGATAATTGTGCCCACACAAATAATCGAAGGTGGGCTCCCTGTGCTAAGGTCCATGACCTTTATTCCAGCTTCCAAGTTCTTTCTGCCATGTAGTGGAACCTATTCACATGTTCCAGAGCTCAGCTTGGGGCCTGGGCATCTTTTCTGGGCCATTTTTCTGCCTATCACAAAATGCACCTCTGACTTGTGCTGGCGACCAGTTGGAGTCAGAGCAGTAAAGCTGCTAGTTACAAAATGAGAGGACAGTGAACTTTCCAAGCAAGGAGATAAAATTAATCAAACACTAATTACATTCTACACATGAGGCCAGTGGTGAAGGCAGAAGTGTGGGTACAATTGGTCAGTTTTATGCGAAACAAAATAAATTAAAAATTGATTAAAGTGGTAAATAGGGGAAGTGAAAAAAACTGAAATTGTTTAAATTTTAATTTGACAGTGCTAAAGAAGTTCTTAATTTAAAAGAGAGAATTATAAAGGAAAGATTAATAGAGTTGCAAATAAAATGGGAAGAATACATGTCAAGGGACTAATACCACAAATTAATTAATATCTCTCACAAATCAATAAGAAGATGAACACTCCAATAGACATACAGCCAAAGGAAATACCATCTAACCAGGCAATTCGTAAGTGAAGAAACATCAGATAAAAATTTACCTAAATGAGGATATTTTCCTAGAGATACTTCTAAATGTTTATGTCAAGGAAATAAGCAGAAATATGCACAAAAAATTATGTATAAGGATGCTCATCGGAGCATTATTTACTTATGGTAGGGGAAAAAAATTAAGCAAAAGGTATGAGTGACTGAAATTATTCCCTGTGTTTGCAGTGATTGTATTAGATAATCACTGTTTAATGTTTTAGGCCAAACATGAATAATTTGGGGCTTGAAAGTAAACAAAACCAAAAAAAAAATCTATTCTGAGTGTTTTGAAAAGACTAGTGATCATGCTGTTGACATTTTCCCAAGAACAAAGACGTGAAAAGTGATTTGAGAAGACATCCAGGCCACAGTGAAGCCCGTAGAAAGCTGCTTTAAAATCTTTGGGAGAGTTTAAGTTACAAATATAGGACCATTTGGGGAAAAATGAACTAGGATAAAGGCTAAAACACAAATGTGAAGCAGCCGTATGAAAACATTTCGTTTCATGAAGACCAGAGCAAACATGGAATTAAGAAAGACACTGTCACTAGTTAGGCTTAATCATCCATGTTCATTTAATGATTCGGGATTAACACTGATTTTTCCTTAAATGAGTGAGATTGATGGTACTATAAAAGATTGAAAATATTATTAATTAATATAAAAGGCCTGGTGGAGACATATGATCACTCACTCAAAGACAATTTGGTATTGGAAATAAAGCATGATTAACTGACATCCGGCAGAAATTTATAATCGTCAATTGATAGGAACATTGAACTATAGGGAGAGAATGTGAATTCCACTCAGTGTTCGCACTATGAGTGATGGATGATCGACTGAGAAATAATTGCCATCATCAAACATCATTATTCCTACGCTTTACCTCCCAGGGCATCTTTGCACAATATTGAACATGATAAGGCATGATCGGAAACGAAAAAATGATCACGTCCCCCTGAAGGTGTCCACCGGCCAACAGCAAAAAGATGTGAGATCGTAAATGACCAGCTAGCAGAGCACAAGAGCTATAGGTGCATAAATTAAAGAGTATGTTTTTCTTCCTGCAGGACAGTGACCTAGAAAGAAAGGGGCTATGATTTTCGGATAAATTAAGCATGAAAGCATTTTCATGTGTGAAAACACAGGTGTTTGGATCCCTGGCATCCCCCTATGAAGAGCATTTCATTTTTTTCCATCACCCCCCTTCTAAAAATCCACCGTTTCAAAAAAACAAACACCTTTCAGTAATCTGCCATTTGGATGTCGAGCTCATGCTGCATTACGCACTGTGTGTGCTTCCCCATCTCCGTGCCAAAGGTGTGTTTTCCAAGCCTCGAAGCAAGAGTTCTAGTGTCTTGTGGAAACAGTACCCCACTGAGAAGAGTAATTGACTGGAAGGCCTTTGGCGTTTCCTGATTAGCATTTGTTCCCCTGAAGTAGTGCTCAAGGTGGGGGGCAAGGCCCCTACCTGGATCTGCCCTCAGCCAGGGACTGTGTGACGGTGCTCAGGGCACGTCCAGTGAGCGGGAAAAGACAGGTTATCTCCAAAGTCCAGGAATACAGCCTTCTGGTTATTTGGGATCTTCTGAAGAGGCATAGTAAGAATTACTTTTAACCAGTATTTCATTGTAAGCTGGAGGGCTCATGTGAGTCACCCAGTGGGGGACTCTGTTAGGCGGCTCCACAGCCTCTCCAGTAAAGTTCTACGGGGAAATTGAGTCATCGTGAAACATGCGTACTACCCCAAGGTCAAAGGACTAAACTGAAAAAGTGACAATCCCCGAACCCATCGTTGAAGCCACAGGCGGAGGAGAGGACTGTCTCAGTGACTGTGAATGTTAATAGATTCCTAGTCACGCTCTAGCTGGGGCGTAGCAGCTCAGACTCAGCCATCAAAGGCTCCCGGGGGGTGGGGGGGGGGTGGAGATTAGTCACATGGTCCGCATGTCCCAAAGGGTAGGGGCCGCCAGAGCGTGCTCTCGTGAAGTCACGGTAATAACTACAAAACCCGTCCAAAGTGCAGAATTGGGGAGATGAAGGAGAACGCAGAGGCCTACAGCCAGCAAACCGGCCCTGCCCCCCAAGCAAATGTTCGCCGCTGCACAGTAACGAAGACCATTGAAGGCTGCGCTGGAACGGAGCCTAACGGTCTAATAAGCACTTGGCCGTGACTCCCTTGCCAATCAGGAACCAGGACGCGACAAGTTCTGAGGCAGATGACGCCTGATTTGAGCGGGGGCCACCTTATTGTTTATTGATTTCAAATTTGGCTTAGAGGGTTATTAGAGGGTTACATTCCAGTGGAAATGAAAAAAAAAAACAAAAACGAATTCCGAGGGAGGAATCCATCAGCCACAGTGAATTTAACTTAAAGCTCACTCATGCCTAAAATTCCCTTTGTTGGTTGCTCTATAATCAAAATACTACTTTTTTGAAATGTATAACCAAAGAGTATGCAAATCGGGCAATCAGAGTGCTGTCGCCCCCACTCGTGGGACAGAGGCCACCGTTTCTTTTCTCTCTCCCGTCACCGTGCATGCCCTCTCCCGCCTTCCCCCACCCTGCCCGCAAGGCCAGCGTTCTCCAGTAATGGGGCCTTTCCCGTCGCGGCCCTCGCGCCGCTGTTCTCTCAACGTCGGTCTCTCTGCTGTCAAACACGAATAGCCGTGCCCACGCGGAGGGTGGCCGTGGGGACTGACGGGCATCGCTGTGGATTCGCTCTGCAGCAAGCAAGGACTGGCCGTGTCGGGTCGGCGATAAGTCCCAGCATTTCTTTGCAAGAGCCAATATGAATGGGAAATTGGATTTTGGGTGGCAAGAGGAAGGGAGAGGAGGGTGCCTGGTGACCAGAGGCAGAGGAAATGGAGTTGAGAAAAGAGAGAATAGCTCTGGCTGTCCAGCCACCTCCAGCTCCGTAAAAGAGGGGCAGAGGCAGAAGGTGAGGGACCCGTTTGACAAAGGATGGCCAGCGACTGTGCAGTTGGCCACACGTCGGGGCTCAGGGAAGGCGTGGTTCTGCCCACTTCTTCATCAGACCGAGTGGCAGCCTGAGCCGGATGCAGCCGTGGTGGCCGCTCTGCCTGGCGGGGAGGCAGGAATTCAAGGACACCACTGAGAGCAGTGGCAGGGCGAGATCGCTCTCTCAACACGTTGGGTGACAAATGCCCAAGAGGATGCTCGGGCAAAGGAACGCGAGCGGACTCTTCTTGAGCGCATGAGAAGCGCCTCTTGGAAATTCCATGGTCACGGGGGCTCGGCAGGGAGGCGCAGATGGAGCTAAGGAGACGCTGAAATCTGGACCTTAATGTACTTCGTTCCTGCAGCTGACAGCACCTGGGTCCTTTGAGTTACCTGCCCCCCATATTTGCATTTTTGCTTTTTACCCCAACTACAGACAAGCTCCTGCAGGACAGATGCGTATCTCAAATGCCCCGTGTTTCCCACACCCCCCAGCGCTGTGCAGGCGCAGGTTAATACATTGTTTAATACATTCTTATTGACCCTCCATAGGCCATTCTTATTGACCTTCCATAGGCCAGAGGAATTGATTGATAAATGAATGAGAGGAGACTTTAGACAAAAATTGACAAACAAGACATGAATAAATGTCCAAAAACAGATGGCGTCCGAGCAAATGTTTTTACAGCAGTCAGAGGGCACCGGGCTCACTGGCCAGAACGTTGAATCTCTCATTAGAAGTGGAGACTGCGCCCACCACGGGCACATTGCCATCTCGCTTGTAAAAAGAAAAGTCTGGAAAAGTGACCTTGGAATTGGTTTGCCGCTACGGAGTTGAAAATTCATAAATGATATGATAAAGATAGTAATGAGACGAACAGCTTTTAGTTGTGTTTAGAAAGACAAAATGGGCCAAAAACTAGAATTAAACGTAACAAAGTGGTATTTGTATGCTCAGGAACAGGAGACAAAAGGGGAGCCCATGGGCATAATTTATTTCAAGTTTTAGAAAGTCTTGGGAAAGTTGCAGGCCACTCAGTTCACCAAAAGACTGGAGGAAATCAAGGTGGGATGGTCTGGTTTTCCTTACCCCTATAGTGGCAGCTTCGAAGTACACAGGGATGGTGACAGCCCAGGTGTATTAATATCTTCGTAACTGACTCCAAAGAGAGAACAAACAGCCTGAAAGAATGAGGGAGCTTCCACCAAACAGCGAAGGGAGGGGGGACAGGTCAGGTAGAGGGGACGTCCTGTGCCCAGGATGCTGGTCTTGTACCAGGGAGCAGCCTGGCTCAGGCGAGAAGCAAGTGGCAGGAGCGGGGCCTGGACCAGGTCACAGGGGCCCTCAGGAGGGTGACTGTGTCCTTGGTGCAGCATGTCAAGCATGGACTGGAGGTGACCCACGAGACTTGTCTTTAAGAAGATAGTTTTGGGAATAGAATACGGAGGGAAGCCAGAGGAGATGGACAGGGGGACAGAGATTGGCTGTAATGAGAAGGTAGAAGTGATAGGTTTTTGATCAGGTTTCAGGTGGCGACAGGGAAGACGCAGAGGTGGCTCCGAGGTGTCAGAGCTGGAGAGGCTGAGGCGGGAGGCGAAGGGGATCCACTGCAGGAAGGCGGCAGGCAGAGCAAGCCATGAGGAGTTTCTCGGGTGCCTCCGGAATGAAGGACGGAGCTGCCCATCGGCAGGAGCGTAGCTCCCTAAGGAGTCAAGGGGGCAGGCGTGTCCGTGGCATAGTTACCGTCTCAAGGGCGCCCGTCTTACCCTAAATGCTCTGAACACCCCTCGCGTACCGCGGCATTGAGAACTTGCTTCCCAGCCCCTCATTCAGCACTTTCGGTTGGGGATATAATCCCCTCCCCTCTGGGTTATTTGGGTCACCCTGTGACCGCTCTCTCCGCTGCCAGTCTGTTCACCTCCCACACCGTCCGCACTCCGTGGTCAGTGTTCTCAGACCACCCGGTTCCCACCCTGAAAAAACAGCCTACTGCTGTCCCTCTGAGACACTAATGTGCAATATCAGCAGTTTCTGAAGGCCCTGGAGGCCCCACAGCTCGGAAATATGCTTAGCTTCGTTCAGCTCAGCATTTCTCAAATTTATTTAACTACGCAACATGCCTTATTTATTTTCGTTTCCAAGTCAGATTTTTAATACTCATGACACTGACTTTGGACCACCGGCCACTCAGGACAATAAAAGTGCACCTTTCTTCCCATCACTCTTGGGTTAAAAGGAACATCGACCGCTTTCCAAGGAGTAACCCGCTAAAGCCCAGCCTTTTGTTTCTTTTAGCTTATGTTTAGGACTGAAAAGGCCGCGTGCCCTGCCCTGTAGGAACTGTGAACGTGGCGAGAGGAGCCTCTGCATCCGTGCTCTCCACAGACGGAGTGGGGCGGCCCCGCCTCGGCGCTGAGGTCCAAGTGCGCCGTCCGCTTCCCGCCTCAGACGGGAGCTGAACTCTGCTGGTGCAGACGTTGTTTGGGGACAAGGCTGTGCCCTTTTCTGTTTATTCCAGAGGCGGCAGTTTTATGAGTTCTGCTGTGGCGCTATATTTTTGCAAGGGACAATTATGACCATAAAGGGAATTGTGCGGTAAAGACCACAGAATCTGCCGTTAGGCAGGAAGATGACCTTCTTACGCGGCCGGCTGCCAGGCCGGAGCCGGCTCCTAGCATTTGGGAGAGATTTATGGCCACTAAAGGAAGCCCGGCTGCCGACCGACCGTAAGACTGCAAGTCCTTATTTTAACAAAACAAAAACAAAGTTCTGTGCAAAGAGTAACAACTTGTGATTCGTATCAGATCCCAAACTCTACCTGCCAGCAATTTCTCCTGAGCGTTGGGGCAGCTTCTTCTCTACGAGCCCTGTCTGCCCCTCCACTCAAGCTACTTCCTCCCCTCGGGCCCTCAAGAGTTCACCCACTTGGTGACCGTCTGCACACGGCACTTGGAAAAGTTAAATTCGCAAGAGCAGCATTTCCCAGGCAGAAGCTCTGCTTCAGACCAGAAGGAGGAGTTTCCAAGGCTGCTTAGGAAGACGCTCCCGGGATGCATGAGAAATAGCTGAGTTCAGCCGACGCCCAGGAAGAGAGAACAGGAGGGACCAGGCCCGGTGATGGAAGGGCCTGGGTTGTGCTTCGCTTATGTGGGAAGTAAACACAGTTGGTCTCTTGGCCAGTGGAACAGGTGAGGGGACCCGAAGAGAGACAGCATCATTAAGATCCCAACCTAAGTGCATTCTAGAATGAGCAAAACATCAATTCTTTAAACATTAAAATATATAAGTAATTAAAATGGGTGCCTTTAAAGATAATCTTGGAATGATAAATATTTTTGTAAAGAATACAGTTATAAATTTAAAAAAGAAAAACTAATGTTTATTAAAAATGAAATGTTTCCAATGGTAGTGTTTCCTAAAAGTATGAAGACTACCTTAAAAAATGTTCACAGAGCATGTACATTTATAGAGCTTACAAAACAATATTTAAAAAGCAACCAACAGTGTCTCTTTTTAATAATAGACAAAGCATATGACCAAATACTGTGGGGTTGACGTGGGCCCTAATCCGTTACCTGGTGTCTTCATAAGTCAGGGAGATTTGGGCTCACAGACACACGAGTGGACGGCCACCGACTGAGGCGGGGAGGAGTTAAGGCTTCCACAGCCGGGAAGCCACGGGGCCGCCAGAGGCTGGAAGAGGGGAGGGAGGCCCCTGCGCCGAGGCGTCGGAGGGAGCGAGGCTCTCAGGCTCCTGACCTCCAGAGCTGGGAAAGAGCACATTTCGGGTGTTTTAAGCTACCCAGCCTCGGCCATTCGTTACAGCAGCTCCAGGAGAGCAGCAGCCAGGCAAAGGACATAAAAACCAACCAAAGGTCGTTAACTACAGACAGCCTTTTGGAGCATTTTTTATGAATGTTTTCGCCATTTGTCATTTTGCCTCTGTCTCTGACGCCAGGCATCCCACTCTCCACAGACCAGCCGTAATGTTCCCCTTAAAAAGTACGTTAGATTAAATCAGACTCCTGCTAAACACCAACCCAGACCGTTATATTATATAAATAACAACAAACCCGGTATCAGAGGCTAAAATGACGTCTCTCAGCAGGGACTGCGGTTTGTAGGTCATGAACTCATCAGTGACAGGAAGGACTCGATGTCCTGTCATATCTATTATTGAAAGTCTAAAAACCATTCATCTGTATATTTTACCTCCTGTTTTAGTTGATTACAATGGAGGTTCAGCCCTGGCCAGTGTGGCTCTGTAGGTTGAGCATCAGCCAGTGCCCCAGAAGGGTCACAGGTTCAATTCCCTGTCGGGGCACATGCCCGAGTCTTGGGCTCAGTCCTCAGTAGGGGACGTGCAGGAGGCAGCCGATTGATGTCTCTCTCTCCCCCTCTCCCTTCTTCTCTCTCTCAAATCAATGAA
Organism: Miniopterus natalensis; assembly: GCF_054644295.1. Taxonomy (NCBI): domain Eukaryota; kingdom Metazoa; phylum Chordata; class Mammalia; order Chiroptera; family Miniopteridae; genus Miniopterus; species Miniopterus natalensis. Next base: position 3,950,798 of record NC_142099.1, read on the forward strand.
ACCATATTTAAAAAAATAAAGTGGAGGTGAAACCTGGTCCCTGTTGCTTCCTTGTAACAGACAGCCAAAGCCCTGGCGAGGACACTGGGCCATATTCAAGGTGGCAGCGCAGAGTGCGGCCACTTTTCAGAACAGTTTGGCCATTTCTTATAAAGTTAAACCTGCTCTTACCATGGACCCACACAGTCCCCACCCTCTGCTATCTAAGCCAGAGGGGAAAAAATGTATGTCCACAAGAAAATGTTCCCAAACATCTATAGTTTATTATAATCACCCAGACTGAAAACGCCCCACCGCAGATGCTGGTCACTGGGAAGTGACTGTGGCACATCCGTAAGATGAAACACCGCTCAGCAGTGAAAGGAACCGGCAGCTGCTCTGTGCAGCCACCTGGATGCACCCCAGGTACGTTATTCTAAGTGAAAGTAAAGCAGACGCAGAAGGCTACGAACTGCCTGATTCCGTTTATATGACATCTGGAAAAAGCAAAATCATAGGGACAGGAAAGAGATCAGTGTTTGCCAGGAGCTAGGGGGCGGGCAGGGATTGCTCAGAAAGTGTAAAGAGGGCCTTTTGGGGGTGAGGGTGATGGAAACGCCCTCTCTTCTTAACTGTGCTGATGGCTACCTAATTGTATGTATTTGTCAAAAGTCAAAGAACTGTGCACCTAAACAGGCGAATTGTACTGTATGAAAATTGCTCTATTTTACCTGCTGCTGCCTAACAAAGTATTCCAAAATTCAGAGGCTGAAAACAACCGACTTTTACTGCCTCTGGAGCTCTGTGACTCAGGCATCCAGGCTCGGTTTGGCCGGGTGCCTCTGGCTCAGAGTCTCTCCCCGATGAGTCACTTCTTACCAAGCGCCGAGTAATCTGCATACAGCATTTTATTTAACCTTCACCACAATCCCCTGAGCAAGAAGTTACAATCTCCATTTTTACGCACAGGGAAATTGAGGCACACGGAGATTCGATGGGACGCCCAAGGTCGTACAACTGGTAAAGAGTGGGGCAGAAATGAAAGCCAGCGTCTCTTCAGCTCCTGAGCCCGATTCTCTTTTCATTCAGCATCTCCAGCTGAAGTACCACCATCCAATTTATTTAGTTATTTAGACCTGTATTTATCTGATAAATAGAATTTCTTGGACTGATTTCATTTCTACAAAATTATACCAAGGAGTTAGTTGTAAAGGTAAACGAAGATTTAGGTAAAGTGATGTTCATCATGATATAAATAAGCAGCCTCTAATTCTAAAATTGGCAAGTAGTTAAAAATTGTATGAAATATAAGGATATTCTCAAACATTAATTGTACAGAGAGTGTTCATCAAGTATGTAATCTTAGGTGTTTATAAATACTAAGAAGTTTACAAAGTAGGACCATGGTGAACTATGGGATTCTATTTAACGTGAATTTTTTTAAAATGTCACTGTCTGATTCTAAAGTCCACCTGGTTCCAGGTCAATATAGCAAAATATGCCCCTGTTCTTTCCCCACAGATGATTTTAGTGACAGAATAAAGTTGACACATTTGTTTAATACTTGACGTTTTCACAAGGAGCGAGCCCTTCTGTAATTTCTTAGAAGTTATACTCAGATACATCCACGATCAAAGGCTAGATTCCCATACATCAGAATGGCCACAAATGCTGTGAAAATATAATAATAAAGAGCCAAATCCTTGTGAGTGACCATGTTTATTTTCAGGCCTAAATCATGACGTTTGATCAATTTGAGTATATAAAAACTGAAATTACAAAGCACCTCCCCCACACTAACAAAAAGCAAAGATAAAGCACACAGACAACAAATACCATAAACTAAGACAAAAGACAGAAGGAACGGAAGAGATAAAAACGTGCAACATGTACAAAAAATACTAATTACATTTACGTATAACATTTAAAAATACAGCATAGAAGAAAGGACGTTTAAAGAGCTTGTCAAAAATTATATGGCTGTGAAAGCGAAGATATGACAGGTGAGAGTTTTCCCCAGACCGCACCCGCAGGGCTCACGGCCTCGCCACCCCGCTTCCCGCCGCCCACCCTGGTGCCCGCTGGCACTGACCCGTGCTGGCTCTCGCCCTCGCCTCCGCCCTTCAACATGTGTGATTAGAAACCGTTTTTAACATTAACTGACTTGCTCTCAATCGGCTTTCCCCTCGTGTGCCAAAAATAATGAGCGTATATTTTAAAAGTAGGAAGGGAATTTAATAAAATCTTTTGCTCGGCTAGAAATGTTTTCAGTAGTTTATTAATAATTCCCCGCGGGTCGCCTGGGATCCTGTGGACGGTGCAGGACGGTGCCTGTGGGGCCAGATAACAGGCGGCCGCCTTTGGCCCGCGGGCAGAGGGCCGGGCAGCGGGCCCGCGGGCAGAGGGCCAGGCAGAGGGCCGGGCAGCGGGCCCGTGCTCAGGCGCCGTCTTCATGCCGCGAAGGGCCCACGCGGGAACGGTCCGCAGAGCAGAGCGTCCGCGCAGCGTGCCTGCTGCCGTCTGAGGCTAGCTTGGCTGCAGAGCTGTTGCCAGTAACTGGAGAATCCGCGGCCGTTCAGATCGCGAAACCACCTGCCAAACGCCTGTTACCGGCACGACCGGGACGCCAGACTTTGCTTATTGAACTGTTTGCTGGGCAAGCTGAGGGCAGGAAATAGTGTCATATTTACATTTTTATCTTGGGAAAGTAGTACAGTGCTTGGCAGATCACAAATGTCTTTGTCGTCGTTGTTGAAATTAAAAGACAGTTGTGGGCCACAGGAGCTTTACACTTCACATGACGCCAAGAGAGAACCCGACGATGTTCTTTCAGTAGAAATGTTCCGCCTCCCCTGCTTCTGATGCTCCGGCAGGGCCCGGAGAAGGTCGGCGAGCTCACGTGTGGTTGCAGGAATTTGTTTCTTTGATTAGTGAGTACCACTCGGCCTGAGTTTGTATTTTCAGCTTTCTATTATATCCTTAATGTTTAAAAATTTGTCGATTTTTTTTAAGATGGAGCCAAAAGTAGTTACAATAAGAGATGATTCATGATTCTGGACTAAAATGGGTTTTGTTCGCTGTAGGGCTTTGACACTACTATGGAAACCTGAGCCATTTGGTCTTGTTTTGTTTGAGGGGGGTGGAAAAAGTAGAGAAAAGTAGGAGATTTAATGGGATTAAGTGGATCATTCATTCTGTGCGCCCCTCGCCCCTTCCAGCCTCAAACGCACCCCCAATTCCGTGGAGGTGGTTAACTCTCCTACGGGAGCAAGGAGCCCAGGAAGCAGAGAGGGGAGGATTTGGAGCCGGTTGCCAGCACCGCCGTGGACCCAGCAGCCGCCCGTGGGCCCGGCTGCGCGAGTGGGAGAGCTGACAGCCCGTCCCGGCTGAAGCTTCCACGGTGTGCGCGGCTCGCCCGCCACGCAGAAGCCATGAGCCCGGACGCCGGCTTTTCCAAAACAGTTTCTGAAACAAATTTCTACCCATAAAGACAAAAGTGACGTTTTGCATCTCCCGTCAGGTGGAATTCTACTTGGCTTTTCATCTCCCTTGCTTGTCCATGAAACACATTGCAGGCTTCAGAACAGAACCTCCCCCGTCAAGCAAATGACTTTGGTGCTGTATATTTCTGCCCATTAATAGCATCATTTGCATGCTAAAGAAGTGAAATTTTTATTCTGCCGTGGCCACCGAGGATTAATTTAATGACTTCCGTGGAGTTTGGATTGGCTTCTGAGAGAGAGAAGGTTAGAAGGTACATTTTGCTAAATATTTAAAATCTTTAACCTTTGTGGTATGGCTCTCCGTGATTGAAAAAACAAGATGGGTGCTTAAAGCAGAGTTGTATCTTGCTTGAAAATTTTTCTTTCTTTCTAAATTCAGAGGTAATCTACACGATTCTTCTAATTAATACACAATATTTCTACTAATGTTACAGTTCTGCTATGGGAACATTTCCTAACGCGCTTGCCAGACCTCCTGGGACTCCTGCTCCCCCGGCCTGGGGCAGGGAAGGGCAGCTTGGCCCTGTCCTGTTGGGTGATGCCGGTGAGACGGATGACGCGGCCGGTCGCTGCGGGGCAGACCCACTGCGCGCGGAGGTCGTGTCCTTGCTCAGATGGTAGCGCCCACCGAGGGGAGAGCGGCAAAGGCCCCTGAGCCCGTGGAGCTGACCACGGCTGGCGGGAGGGCAGCGAGTGACTGGGAATTAGGGGCAGATCTGGTCTGGGACTAACCGAGGGTCAGAGCACCGCTCCGCCCCCGGCCCACACCTCGACCTAAGGAGAAATGCGGAGAATGAGGGTGAAAACCGAACAGAGAGGGTCCAGGATGGATACAGGGAACAGGCGGGTGGTTATCCGGGGAGGGGCGGGGGCCAGCCGTGTGGTGGTGAGTGGGCGCTGGACGTACTGTGGTGATCACTTTGCAGTGTATGCAAAGACCAAGTGAATTTGCTGTACCCCCGGAACTAATGTTATATACCAAGTTTACCTCAATTTAAAAAATCGAGAAAGGAAGGGATCCCGCCCAGACCCCCTCTCTACCCACCATGCTTCAGCAAAGATCACTATTACCTGATTTTAGTGCTATTAAAAAATTCCTTAAAATGCTCATTTAAAGAAACTCCCCACAGCAAACAAACAAAAGGGATATAAGCAATTTTGAATAATTGCATTAATCTCAGACAGATTATTTCATAACTGACCTTGGAGACCATCTCCTCGGGAAGCCCTTATGACCTCAGTGCCTTTGCTCATCCACAGCACGGGACCAGCCACATATCAGGCTGAGAAGGGTTGGGCAAGGACTTCCTCATTCATAATTCTACTCCAGGGAACATAGTAGATTCTTTAATAAATATTTATTGTATTATTGAATGAAATCTTGAAGTCGCTAAAACACAAGGTCAAGCAAACTCAGTGTTTTATGTAACATATCTCGTAACTCGTAATCTGTTTAACAACATAGAATTTCCACTTGCCAACTTGCCATAGGTTCCATTCCCCTCCTATACCCGCGTTGAGATGCTGATATGTTGAGAAACTTATAGAATGAGCCTGGCCGTGTGGCTCAGTGGTTGAGCATCAGCCTATGGAGCCAAGAGCTCACCGGTTCCATTCCCATCTGGGTGGGGGCTCGATCCCCAGTAAGGGGGTTACCTCGAGTAAGAGGGTGTGCAGGAGGCATCCCATCGGTGTTTCTGTCTCTCTTTGAAATCAATAGAAATATTTTTTTTTAAAAAGAAACTTACAGAATGAGCAGTGACAGGTTATGCGCCTGCAACTCTATTCCCAGCACCATTTTCCCTGATGAAGACAACGTAAGACCAGTACGAAAACTAATTTTTTCCAGTTCAAAGTGTAAAGCTCAGCCTCTAATGATAATGTAAAGCCAGTGAAAAGTCCATTTGTCTCATACATAATAACTGTATTTAAAAGCGTTCGGCTTAATCACTGTTTTACATACTATAAATGTTTTAAGCAGCCAGCTTCTGACCTGCCCCTGGGTAGGAGTCAGGCCCCTCTGCCTCCTGCTTTTTATTAATTTAGGCTTTTCCCTTCCCATTTAAGTGAGAAGACAAGAGAACGGAAGTGAAATTTAAATGAGGGGGTTTTGTTACTTGATTATTACGCCATTAAAAAGTTTGACATGGATCGAGGTGGAGAAATATGACTAAGCGCAGTTTTTCAATTATCCATGGATTTCAATTATCCAGGGAGCCCTCTCCGTCGTCAGAATGAATAACTGTGAGTCGTCGTAACGTATTGGGAAAGAATTTAAATCTCACCACGCTCAGCTTCATTATCTGGAACGTGGGCCTTCATTTTCCAACACTGAAGGGAGTTTAGGGGGTTGCGTAACTCGTTTTTCCTTTTTTTGGAGAAGCTGACACAAAGTGCTTCACGCGTCAAGAAGACAATGAGCCAGAAGAAGGTCAGTTTGCCTCTTTGTGGTACTTTGTTGACTGTACGACTTACATTCTGTCATAGCCCTGAAACTTAATAGCTAGGGTACTTGGGCAGCGTAAGGAGTTCCTAAACCTAAGTAATTAAGGCTGAGGACAACCCGCGTTTTCCTGAATGGGCTGGGCTGTCCCTCATTAACTCCGGGCGTCAGGCCTTAATTGAGTCACTCTGGTTCCGTACATGGACCGAGGATTGTGATCATGGCCTTCAGCAAGTTCTGACTTCTTTGTGCCTCAGTTTTCCTCTGGATAAAATGGGTATAATAAAGGGTTTTGTGAGAAATAGATTATTACATACAAGGTATCCCCCCAAAATGTATATACATTTTGAATAATTATAAAGGCAGCGTTTATTAAAACACATTTCACTTTCAAAATGTAATAGAATCAGCTGTTCAAGTGTATGTACATTTTGGGGACTATGTATATATGTATGTGTGTATATATGCATGTTAAATAGCGGTTGCACTGTGGGTCTTGTTATCATCTTTGTATCTTAATCTTTGGCTCCTTTCCTTCCCTCGAGTCCTCACCCGTCAGCCCAGGACACGGCCTGAATCACGTGCCTGCCTGGCGACAAGCTCGGCGCTTCCCGGCGCACAGCCCGGGCTCGCGTGGCATCCACTGTCCGTCAGTCCCCTCCCTCCGTGTGCAGTGGACGCCAGGTTCTGGAGGATTCGGGAGCCTTCTGAGCCTCCCGGGCACGGATGCGCACCCACCTCTGGAACTACAGGCCGCCACCTTCGCCGGACAGCACCCGAGCTGGCCTTTGCCATGGGAAGACACTCGAGGGACACTATCCTGCGCCTGCGTGTCTGATTTTCCCAGTGCGATTCTGACACTAGGCAGGGGCTTTGAGATTCCTCAGTCATGCTCCTGAAAGAGCCTCATCCGAGAAAGACTCGAACGCCAGCCCCGACAGAGCATCCAGTTTAAATAAGAGGGGATTTGGAAGGATCCGTTGCTCTTCCCCGTCTACTCTAACTAATGCGTCTCAGATTTCCATTGTCTGTTTCTTCTGGAACTGTCCGTTTAGCTGGAGCAGTCGCTCCCTCTCCTACAGCCCGGTTGAACTTGGCCTCCTCCCTACGACTCAGATCACACAGACCTCTCTCAGAATGGTTTTATCTGTGCCCTGTGCTTTTACTATATCGTGTGTTCTTAGATAAAATATGTATCTTACTTTCCATGGTATTTCTCATCAGAAATATTCAATAAATGCATAATGAGTTGAATTAATGTAATAAAAATATCACCTAATAGTTATAAAATACTTTATGCTTTGAAAACAAAACTACCAGATACAGACATAGGGCAGAGTAGGTGATAATATCAGTGGCCACATCTAAATATCAATTTAAAAAATATTTTTAAATCTTTTAGTCTCCACCTATTTTTATTTATTTATTTTGCTTACTGTTTTAGTCATTATTGAGAAAGCCCTTAATATTTTGTTCAGCATCATCACCCATCATTTCCTGCATTTCCTGAGCACGTGCTATAGGCCAGGCTTGTGTCAGGTACAGGATATGTAGACAGGAATAAATGACATTCCTTGCCTTTGTAAAACGTGCAATATAGAAAGAAAAACAGACAGTGATTTGGATTTTTAGGATTTACCTGCTAGAACTACGGCTCCTGTGCTTAGTCACATATACAGGCCAGTCCTTTCAAAGCAATTGCATTTGTCCTTAGGTGTATTATTGGGGGGGGGGGGAGGATAGCAAATTTCACCCAAACAATACTAATTATGTTATATACTAATCATTCATTATCAGTGAGATTTTTTAATGTCTTTCTGGCCAAAGGTTTTATTTTTAAATTTTTGTTCTAACTCAACCTGTCTTTATACCTGTCACCTGAATACACCCCCAGAATTGTCTTGCAAGGGAAGGTATTTCAATGAGAATATCCGTTCACGATGTGATTTCCTTTTAGGCTCTGACTGATCTCGGACCAGAAGACCTGGCTAGATCCTAATTAGCATAATACTTTTTGTCCTGAACCCACAGGATCTCCCAGGCTCAAAATCTTAGCACTTAGGCCACAGCTGAGCTTCTGTAAGGATTACTGTCCTGTGGACACAGGTTATAAATCCGAGTAAGCAATACTTGGACAACACTGTTTTCCAAGTGTTTCTCTTTGATATGATCAGGCCTGACCCGCAGTTTATGTTTCTGCCAAGTCTATTATGTCTAATTTCTTTAGTTGATGTAATTCTCTTAAAGCCAAGTCGCAGTGCTGAGCTATACACACAGCCTGCTGTTCTTTGCAGCAGGCGACTGCATGAATTCTCCTGCTAACTTTATTTCCCTACTCACCATCCCCCCCCAAACCATGCATATCACCAAGGAGGTGCCCGGGTGTGAGAGGAAAGGAATAGAGTGTTTCTGAACCGCAATGATGGGGACTTGGTCAGCCACTGATTTGCACAAGGAAAGAAGTCCTTTTGGTGACCTGCCAGGTGACCTTTGGGTTTTACATCTGAAAGAACTCCCAGGCAGTAACCATAAACAAGTATAAGGAAGATTTTCTGTGTCACAGCTGGATCAGAGCAGCCTACTGTTAGCCTATTTCTGCGTGAACACCGGGTACTTCTGCTGGCTCTTTCATCTTGCCTCGAACGCGACTGTGTCATTTGGACATCGGAAAAGACGTCAATAAGCACTGTGGTTACTAATTTCGAGTAAACGATTCTGGCCTTGGATGTGCTCAGTCTTTCCGTTCTCTGAGCTCCCGTAGTGGCTACAGCCTGAATCATTCAAGTCAACACTTAATTAAATGTAAGCCTTTAATTGTGTTCTTGGACCCAAGACAGGATCTTCCATTTCTGTCACACGGACGGACGGATGAAGTGCTGGAACATCGTAGGTTTTTGATGAAAACCTCAGGATTGGCTCAGTCTTGCAGTTCCTGACCGGTTAGGTGGGCTCACCATTCAGATGTTTAGAATGTGACAGCAGGAAGGGACTTGAGCCCTCTTTACAGGCGACAATCAAGCCATTTCCAAAGACAGACTTCGTAGGCCTTCTTGGCAGGAAAAGAAACGAGCTCACAAAGCCTAAGATGATTTCCCCTCTGCCACCTAAGGGACGCCGTGCGTTTTAATGCGAGATTTGGAGGTACTTTCAAGCCTCTAAATATTTTGTAAGAAAATAAAAAGGTGCTTTCCAACCCGGAGAAAAATCAAAGACAGAGACGCAGCCTCCAAGACCACATTGAAAAACCGTTGCTTCTGAATCAGGAAACACCAGGGGCCCATTACTCTAAAATTACACAAACAAAATTTCCGGAAAATTTGGAACAGGCTAAAAATTCAGAAGAATATATTGTGTGTTTCTTTATCAAATCGAAGTGAAATTAATAAAAACCTTATTTATTGGGTGCCTGTGTTAAGCCTCTATAACATGAGTCCACAGGTAACCGGGGCGCAGATATTGATGTATGTCCTAACATCTTCTAGCCAACCTAGATATATGTTCAATACAGTATGGAATCCCTATTTCTCAGTAAAAAGTCACGACCTTGCAGGCACGGAAAATTGTCATTTTTAATGTGAACTGAGCTATTCATTAAAACCATGATATTCTGAGATGTAGGACAAAGTTCTTAAGTATGAATTGGATGACTGTCTAAAAATAAGGGAAAGCAAACAAAAATGCTGATAGTTTCATAGAATCTCACCTAATACCAAAGGCCCTTGTTAAAATACCCTTTCCTTAATTTTTTAAAATACGTTTTTATTGATTTCAGAGAGACAGAAACGTCAATGATGAGAGTCATTGATCGGCTGCCTCCTGCAGGCCCCCTGCTGGGGATCGAGCCCGAAACCCGGGCATGTGCCCTGGCCGGGAATCAAACTGGCGACCTCCTGGTTCATAGGTCAAGGCTCAACCACTGAGCCACCTCGGCCGGGCAAAATACCATTTCCTTTCGGTGGCTCCTGTGACTTCCAGCTGAGAGATAAGGACATTTGTGGCCTCTTAAGGTCTAGGTGGGAGAGTCAACCCGAATCCTTCTTCATCTTCTTTTCTTTCTTGGCAAATATCTCGCCGCTAAAACCAGTGTGGTTTCCACTCAATCCCTCAGGCCACTGAACCTCTACCCTTTGAAAGGCAACTCCAGCAGCCACTGGGACATTTTGACAAGAGAGTAATTCACCTCCATCTACCCTTCACATCTGTTAAATAAATGAGAGCCGGCTGGCGTCCTTTCACGCTGCGGTTCACCTGCTAACCCAGCCGTCCCGCAAAGCGAAAGCGGAGGTGCAGCCAGCGCACGGCCACCTGCTGTTCTCCGTGACAGCCGCCGCTGCCCCCTGACACGGAGGGCATAGCACTGTCACCCACTAACCGGGCCACTCGGAAGTTGGGGGTATATAGCAGTGCAGTGGGCACTGGCCTGAGGATTTACGCTGTCAATCTGGTACCAGGGTAACGGCTAATCCCCTCTGGCCCCCAGTGCTTGTCAGGCTGAGGCAGGTTTTCTGCATTTGTGGAAATAGCTGCCTTTTTCCAACACCAGGCGTGGCTGAGTGTTGCAATTTTAGGTCCAAACAAAATCAAATTAGGATTCTTAGGATCACGAGTATCCAAAAAGGAAGCGTTGGTTCCTCACTTTCAGGGAAATGACGAATCCTACACATATTTTTAGGATCCCTGCCCAACTCCATCGGCAAGATCCCCTCTTTAGTAAACACCTAATGATCTCCTATTCGAGCCAGTGTTGTCAGCTTTATGGTTCTCAGTTATTATTCAGAGCAGCTGTCTCATGACTGTGGAGCATCCCTTGTCCTGTCATTGTCTCCAGCCCGAGAAAAGTTGGCTGTGTTTGGCTGTGTTTTTTCTCTCTTATTTGAATTGTGAAATTCCAGTAAATGTGACCTAAATGAAGACTTCACCTTTTTGTGAAATTAGCTCTTATGGCGGCTGGCTGGCTGATTAGGAACAGAAACTCTTTTGTGAGAAACTATGTTCAAATAGAAAGCAAATCCATACACGGCAGCCCCGCCAGAGGTCAACAGAAGTGTGCAGACCCAAACACAAGACAGCATACTCCCTGCTCCCGGGGAATCGCCAAAACGGACAGGAAAGAAAAGGGAAAATTCTCATTCATTATCAGCCCAGGAACGAAATACGGTAACTGGACAGAATAGGAAAAAATAATTGAGTTGGAATTGATTTTTATAATATGGAAATGGAGTTTTTTCCTATTTTTAGTTTAAAAAGAAAGCTGATTCCAGCCTAATGCTGCTGGTGGTGTGGCCTGTGCCTTTATCTTTTGTGGGAAAGTTCCGAGGAATGAGCTAAAGGGAAACTTAAACAATTTATACAGTGACATGACTGAGCTTGTCCCCTTCACCTTCAGGTAGATACCAAGGGACCCTGCGATCGAATTAGCCCACCAGCCTCTCACCTCTGCAGGTTTCTAAGGGACCAGACCTTTCAAGCGGACACGTGGGAGAGTGGGGGCGCAATGCACTCATTCTGTAACCCCCTCCCCTCATCCAAGGGCCCGTGGGTCTCAGCGGACACTTGTTTCCATCCCAGCCGTGTCTCACCGAACATTGGATTTGTCAGGTCATTGGTCAGACACCACTCAGAACGGGAAGGGCTGAGGGAAAAGAGGCTAGTTCCAGTCTCAGCCCGTTTCTCAAGTTGGCCCAAGTGGCTTTTCCTCCCAGTTTCTTGGAGTCCTGCCTCCGTGGTGTTCGGTCTTTCCCTCGGATCCACCCGGGGCCCCAGAGGGTTCCTTTGGAGCACGCTCACTCTTCCGTTTCTCACTAATGAATCTAGAGGTAGTGTGAATTTTCCATGTTCTGTTTAGTGCTTCACATCAGTTTTCAGAGTTTGTGACTCACTTGCTCTGATGCCACTCTCTTTGCTGCGGAGTCTCCGCCTGAGAATGACCTGTGAATGTGCTCCCCGCGTTCTTCCGCGACGGCAGGCAGGGGGTACAAGTTTATTATGGACAGAGAGCAAGGAGAAATCGGGAAAAACATTGACTGCACTTGAGCTTCGACGCCACCTATGAAATTGGCTATGAAGCAATGAATATTCACGGTTTCTATATAAAAGCATTTTCATGAACAGTATTTCACATGATCCTCATAGAAAGGACAGCACAGTGATTATCAATCTCAGCATAAATTTCCCAAGGTCACCCAGCTAATAAATGACGGCAAAGTAGGAAATTTAACCAGATCTTGTGAATCCATATCGTTCCCCCAAACCCTCCTGTTCTCCAGTGAAAGTTAGAGAAACTGGGGTTTAAAACAATAAGATACAGATTAAATCAATGAGAACAGGTAATACATGCAGTCACTGTGATCTATGGGCCTTCCCAGCTCCGAAGGACAGGCAGTGGATATCTACATGAAATATGCATGTCGTTGCAACTGGAAAGTGGGACTGTGTGGGCCAAACACAATGTATAATGCTCCCTGCAGTCACCCTTTTGTGACACTCACACGATAATCACATATTCAGTGTTTATCTTCGCCACAGGACTGTAATCTCCACAAAGGGAAACACCATCAATTCCCCTGAGCATGCACACCGAGACGGAAAATAAGGCAATTCCTTTCCTTCTGAATACCTTGCAGGTTGCCCGGGATTGTACCCAAAGCCTCGATTTCACCCTCTGCACAATATGGAAAAGTCAGTTTATGTTTTAAACATAAATTTTCTGAAGAGTGTTTCTAAGCGCAGGCATGGAGTGTCCAACATAAGCCAACACACACTTATGTCTCTTTTCGATGAGCATTCTGAAAAGAATCCTTAAAAAGTAGCAAACTATTGACTTGATGGGACACGGTAGGCTGTGTAGACATAGGGGCATCGTTGAAGAATAGTTGATGGACAGAGCGTGATAAGGAGATGACGTTACTCAAAACTTGGAGTTATGCAAAATTAGATGCGAGGTGATCGCAATGTCTGGGGAGGAAAAGGAAAGACAGTTGTCCAGGAGGAGCTCAGCCAGAAGCAATATGACATGTTGCAAAGGGCTCTCAAGCCAGAAAGTCTGATTTCTCCACATACCAGCTACGCAGCTTTAGGCAAGCCATTGAAACCTCTGAGATTTCTTCCCGCATCATTAGGAGAAAGGCTTTGACAAGCCATGCACAGGCCCCTTTAAATACAAATGTGAGCCCTGGTCAGTGTGGCTCAGTTGGTTGAGCATTGTTCCGTGAGCCAAAAGGTCGCCGGTTTGATTCCGGGTCAGGGCACATGCCTGGGTTGCAGGCTTGATCGCCAGTAGGGGCCGTGCAGGAGGCAGCTGATCGATGTATCTCTCACATCAATGTTTCTCTCTCTCTCCCTTCCTCTCTCTCTAAAATCAATAAAAACATATTTAAATAAAATACAAATGTGAGAAGTAGCAAGGGGTGTGCTGTAAATCGTCCTGCAGATACACTTTTATGAGAACAGACTTGACTCTACAGGTGATTTTTAAATGGCCTTTAGATTAGCTTGACAAAAAAATGGCTCGTTGTCTGTCTAACGGACAGCATGATAGCCAATTCTCAACTTTAAATGTTGAGCTTCAATGAACTGTCATTTCCACACACTCAGTATGGCCAGAACCTAAAATGACACCTGCCTGGTCTTAATTGAAAGCTTAATAATTTAAATGGTTTTGCAGCTCCATCCACATAAAAGCCTTCAGAGAGCCACAGGCAGTTGTCCTAAGACTCCATCAGGGCGTGTCTGTTTTGCTTTATCCTGTTTTGTTATCGAGGCAGATCTACTGGCCAGGATGGCAGTGTTTAAGTCGGGCTCGAGTTCCCCTCAGTTAACAGAGAGGAGGGAGGCCGACTGTCCTGCCGGCCTCGGGAAACGTCGGGTTGAAGGGAAACGAGCATTTGGGCCGTGAAGTAAACCATCCCCTCAGAGTAACTGCCCCAGATAACTGGGCTTTGAGACGAGGAGTGACCCGCCTTCCCATCAGCAGACAGGCCTCCAGGAGACCTGCCCTGCAGGGGCCCCCTCTAGTGTAATAAGGAGTCTTCTTAAGGACTTGTCAGGGACAGAGTGGTGAGGAGACATGTGCCACTTCGGGCAAGTTTCTCTAGACAAAAGGCAGGCGAGGTTACCGAGGATTCCGGAGACCTCACATGCTGTTTGCATGTAAGATCCAAACCGAAGGGAAGGTGGATTGAAACCAACATAATCTGCATTTATTTTTGCAGTGCAGCATAGTGGCGGCTGGGATATTAAACTTGGCCTCAGGAAATCTGGGTTGTAGCCCTCACTCTCTTGATAAACTGAAATGCGACCTTGGGAAATGCTGGCATAAATAATGCGTGAAGGGCATTTTAAATGATAGCATTGCATTAGTCTTGATTTACCTTTTTGATATCTAAAGAAAAAGCCCACCCTCGTTCATCATTTTTGGCCAGTCCCATGGCGATTTCTATTCCACATCTGCCCATCGGGTCAAAAGCAGAGTCTGAATTCAGGCATCTCCCAAAGACAAACAGCCCGGGGCGTCTTCGCCGTCGGCTTACTCAGGTCACAGGCAGGGCATGATCTGAAGCCTGTCCTCTGCGGAGCCCTGGGTAGACTTTAAACGTGTTCCCTATTTTCAGATCTCTTTATTGAATGTTTTATGAAATCTGGAAACTGTCAAGGGAGAGAATCACTTTTCTTTGTCAGTCAACATGATACCATGGCAACCGGTTGAAATGGGAAACATTGTCAAATCAACGATTGTGTTGTCTAAATGATGCCAAATAGTGAGTCTGATTGATTTGTGGGTGTGGGTGTTTTTTTCAGCACAGATTTGTTCAGCTGTTGAAGCACATAGACACAAGCCTTTAAGTAATCATCCGTTTGTTTTCTGCACAGAGTACAAGCCAATTTCAAACATGTTAGCTCATTTTCATTCTGATTTTCCCAACCACCCCTGGACTGTCTGGAGAGCAAGTAGCACCCTATTTGTTTTACAAAGAAGGTTATATGTGGCATCTCTATCGCCTAACCCTAACCATCCCAAATAACCTGCTCTACATTCTATAAGTGGAACTGAAGAAACTGCAGTGTTTGTACATCAAATAGTCGAGTGTCCATCCACAGCAGGGCCCCCACGTCCCTGTGGGATCATCGCCTGTCCATCCACCGGCGGATGTTGGGCCCCCCTCGCTGAATTGCCCAGTCGTGGAAGAGCTCACAGCCCCATCCCACTCGCTCCCGTTACTTCACATTAAAGTATTTATCCACTCCAGGGTACGAACTCCTGATTCGGTTCCAACAGACCGAGTCTACCAGGATGGCTTTACTCACCTTGCGAAGGTCTGGGCGCGTGAGAAAGTGATTTGATCAGGCTCACTTGACGGGGAGGGTTCTGTTCAGGGCCTGAAGCCCTGTCTGTGTCGCTCCAAAGCCTTTTCCTTCAACCACTTTTTGAAATAAGCCAGTCAGAGAAAGGCAGATATCATAGGATTTCACTTATATGTGGAATCTAAAGGACAAAATAAATAAAACAAAAGAGAAGCAGACTCATAGACACAGAGAGCAGACCGACAGCTGTCAGGGGAGGGGAGTTGGGGGCTGGGTGAGAAAAGGTGAAGGGATTAAGCAAAACAAAAAACAAAAAGAGCACCTCATAGACACAGACAACAGTGTGGTGACTGCCAGAGGGAAAGGGGGGGGGGGGTAGGAGGGGGTAAAGGGGAGCTAAATGGTGATGGAAGGAGACTTGGGGTGGTGAACACACAATACAGTACACAGATGATGGGTTATAGAACTCTATGCCTGAAACCTATATCATTTCATTAACCAATGTCACCCCAATAAATTCAATAAAAGCATTAAAAAATCAAAATAAAATATATTTTCAGATTTTATGTCAAATCCTAAAGCTCCCGTTACCCTAGAGTTTCCCATTCCCTGCACCAATGGCTTTCCATTCCCCCTAGGGAGGGGCAGGTACCAAATAGAAAAGGGAACTATCGCTCATCTTAAACTATTAAACTTAATCTTGCATTTTATTTTACTTCATTTCATTTATTCCCTAGACACAGTGTTCTTAAAAGCCAAGTACTGAACAAGAAAAAAAAATTTTTTTTTTAATCTCTTGGGCTCCCATTAAAACAGCAAGAGCTGGCCCTGAATCCTTGGGCTGTGGCTGGAGAGGACCTGCCATCTCAATCAGCCTAAACTGCGGTCTGTTTATCCCCTCACTCACCAGGCGTCGTTGAGTGCCAGCCATTCAGGGGACACGATAGACTTATGGCAGCTCACGGAACACGTAATCTAGCAGATGGCTTGGGTGGTAGCTAAGTAATGAGGAGAGTGTTGTGTGGATGTGCACGGTGCTGTCAGGGACACCTCACAGGGAGTGAGTGATCTCGGTCAGGGGCCCCGAGAAAGCTATTCACCCAAAGTGACAAGACATTTATCCTGCAACCTGCAGTGTGACTGTGAGTTGGCTGGAGAGGGGAGCAGGGCCAGGCAGCTGTGGAAACATATTCAGAGGCTGCGATGGTTCATTTTGTGTGTCAGCTTGGCTAGACCGTGGTTCTCAGTTATCCAGTGAAATACTCATCCAGGTGTCACTGTCAGAGTGTTCTGTAGATGTGGTTGACATCTACTATCAGTTGATTTTAAGTATAGATTTCCCTTCCTAATCTTGGGTAAGCCTCTTACAATCAGTTAAAAGATTTTAAGAGCAAAACTAGGGTTTCCTTGAGAAAGAAGAAATCTCATTTGTGAGTTGAAGCTTCAGCCTCTCCCTGAGAGTTTCAAACTTGCTTGAATCAACAAATTTCAGACCTGCTATGCCCACAGTTATGTAAGACAGTTCCTTGAAATGAACCTCATATCTATCACACACACACAGACACACACACACAGTACAGGTCTTCTTACACACACACCCTGACTCATTTATAGGTGTGGGCACCAGGCAGTGGGGCGCTGCTGCAACAAGTACCCTACAATAGGGAAGTGGCTTCGGACTTCGGTAATGGGCACAGATTAGAAGAATTTTGAGGCACCTGACAGAAAAAACCTAGCTCGATTCCTTTCCACGCTCAGTCGTTTAGTTTATCGTTTTCTTGACCCATGAAATAGGGTTCAACGAGCCTCAGCGCCGCAGCAGAACTCACCTGAGAAAATTAATATGTATGGATTGATTAAACACCCTAACAGGTGAATACTTTATTTCTAAGCATACCCAGCTGGGCATATGACTGAGCATAATCCTCTTCAAAAAAAGCAAAAAAAAAAACAAAAAACACAACAAAGAGGATTTGAAACTCTACGGGTAAACACGTCCCATAAAAGAAAGCTTAATCTCATCCTTGAAACCTGGAGTACTTTTTTGTCAGTTGTTTAACCGCTTCTAATTTACAGTTAGGGACCTTCATTTTCGATCTTCATTAACCAGCACAGGGCAATAAAGATGGATCACTGTATTAATAAAACAGAATTATTGCGCGTTATTTATACAGGACCGCAGTAAAGCCAGGCCGAGGAGATTAAGCGCTCAGCGTGCTGTGATTTACGTGGAAGCAGTGTCCTACTTTGGGGTCAGATTCCGGCTTGAACAATGAAGTAGGACACACGTTCACGACAACGGAGGGGGTGGAAAAGTAACAAGCCAGCTTCACGTAGGCTATGGGAGATCTCTGGACCAGTTTAAAAGAGAGATCACTTGAGGAATATTATCTCAGACAAAGGAAGGTTAACCGTGGCCCGTCCTCTCTCCCTCGTAACCCTTCATGTTTAGCAACGTCATTCCAGAAACCACTGCCTCCTGGAGAGCAGGCGAGGTCAGGTGTCCCCAGTGCCCTCCCACTAGCCTTCGATGCTGCCCCGGCCCTGACACTCGGAGTCACTGGCTGGAAAACACACAAATAAAACACTTCAGCGTATTTAGAATAATTCAGTTCTTAGAGGAAGAACCCCCACTCACTGCCCATAAAAAGCGACGAGACCCAGTCTTGGTAATCGTTCCTTCACGATCGTTCAAAGCAGCATCGTAAGACACACGGTCCTAACATCAGAACAAAGCAGCTGGGGTGCGGTGGGGAACGTCCCCCTTAGCCAGGAGTCTGGGTGGAGACCCCACCTCTGCCCCTCACTGGTTGGTGGGTCCCAGGAGCCGGCTGTGTGGCCCTGCTGGGGACCGGTTCACGGGCCCCCACACGGGGATTCCAGACACTCACGTCCATAGCAATTTGTGGTGTAAAGAATTATGTAAATAAACTCAGTGAGTGCTGCTCCAAGATGTTTGAAAATAATGCTAGCATATCTTCCCAGGAAGCGTTACCAAACTTTGAATCACATACTTTGACAGAATAAATATTTAAGAGTAACTCTGCCGAAAGTGTGAATTACATTCATCCAGTGGCAGAGATGACTTAGGAAAAGACATGTCTCAGCAGCAGTCACGTTAATCCAGCTCGTTAACCCTCGAGGCAAAAAAATACAACAAACCCCTCTCTGCTTCCGCGCTGTTCTTCGATGGCTTTCTCCCCACCCGACGTTTCTGTATGAGCTCGTTAATGATCGGGGCGCGGTGGTGGGGGGGGCGCGGTGCTGGGAGCCTGGTTGGCGGGGCGCAGTGATGGGCCTGTGGGCTGCCTCAGGAAGGGAGCTCCGCGCTGGGAGTCAGTCCAGGAAAAATGTGAGGCGAGAAAAGGGCTGATTTTTATTGGAATTGGAAGAAAACATATTATTCTAGGCGTGAAGGTGTCCGCTGGTAGCTCAGTCCATCACGGGAGGGCTCTTCGCCTTTGCAGTGCGTGTAGGGACACAGCGCCGTGTGCCGGAGGAGTTCTGGGAGGGTGACACTTCCGCCCAGCGCGACAGCCCGTGACCGGAGGAGTTAGAGCGGCCGGCGGTCGGCTTTAGGAACAGGCCGTTATGGGCTCACCCACCGGGGGCAGGGAAGGGTCTTAGCCAAGCCCCAGAACAAGCTCAGAGCCCCAGCTTCTGGACCCAGCAGGGACAGGTCTCTCCCCTAAGGAGACGCCCGATGACCAGGAGAGAGGGACAGTGTCCCAGCGTGAGAGCCTCCGCGCCCGTCCTGTGCTCAGCCTTGCGGGGAACGCCAGCTGCTGCCCTCTCCGTCAGGAACGGAGAAGCGGGGCGGGGGGCACGCAGCAGCCGTGGCACCTGTCACGGCCAGAGGGGGGACGGGGGATTGGAAACGGGATAAACTGCCGGCGCTGCAGCGGGGAGTGGGGTTAACACGGCCCGGCACCTTCCCCCAGGGCCCCTCCCTTCCTTCCCGGCAGCTGGGACTAGGTAGGTCGGTCCAGCTACCTGAGTGGACCAGCAGAAGGGTGGCCCAGCCCTGCACCCCTCCCTCTGATACGGGCGCCGTGGCAGGAGGCCATGGAAGGCCACTTGGTCCGTGGTTACACCAGGACACGCCTGGCATTCAGGGAGAGGCGTGTGTCGCGTTGCGGTGAAGCGCTGACAGCTTGCCCGCGGCGTCGAGCGCGGCTGTGGCCCTGCCCGGTGAGGGCCGCCTGGGGGAGGCGGTGGAATACTTTCACCCAGCGGGGAGTGAGCCTCACTGTTTGCAGCGCCGAGGGAAGATACGAGAACATCCCAGCTCCATTTCAGATCGCGGAAGCCATCCTGCCTTACATCCCCATATCTTCCTTCAAAAAATGCTTTGCTGGTTCTGGTGACATAAATATCCCAAGCAGACGTTATTATTATTACTGTTATTAAGACTTCGTCATTACATTGATCTCATAGTAGCTCACATTTTTATTACAAATATTTTTCCACCGGTCTTCCAAAGTTTTCACCTCCATCCTAATTTTTATACTAAGTTTGCCGTCTCCGGCACGTTCATTTACACACGTGCTACATATAGTGCCGCAAACACGGCGAGAAGGAAGCACAGACACCCCCGAACTTCCAAACCCTTTAGCTTTGCCTCGCCGCTTTCCAGAGCAAACCGCCAGGACCTCCCGCGGTCACTCACCTCCCGACACCCGTCCGCCCGTGTCGCTTCCCCGTGTGCGCCTTCCCGCAGCCACAGAACCGCCCGGTGTAACGCCTGGCGCCTGCCCGGGCCTGGCCTCTCTTGTTGCTTATATGCGGCGTGATCAGACAGAATATTTAGAAATGGTGAGCCTTATAAGAGAAACTCTGATTATACCAATTGATTACCCCGAAAGGGCCCTGCATGCTCTCGTACCTGTCTCTGTGTGTGTCCTCTGTATATCCAGCTGGGCCGATAGGCACACACACGTGCACACACGGCCTTCCTGCCGCGCAGCTCTCTGCTCTCCCGACTGTCTTTAAGGTAACGAAGCTATTTGGGGCACCCGCGTGTGTGTGTCTTTCCGACCTTGGAGCACCATTTCTTTTGGTTTATGGTTCAATAAATAAAACATCCCAGCTATTAACCCAGCTCTTAAAATTTGAACCGCCGAGATAAGGAGGAGTGAGGATCTTGTTGCAGTCAGCCAGCCGCGGTTTCGGTGGGAACTGACACACCCTGCGGCACTCGTGTCCCCGGCTGCCTAGCATGTTCCTCTTCCTGGCTCGGTGGTTACTGGCAGATGGCGGGCAATCGGCATATATTTGGTAAGGAACTGAACAAGCTGAATACTCTCAAATTTCTAAAACATCACCTCCCCTGTCCTCGTCAGTGCTGAAGTGAAATCTTTATTTACGTATGAGTTCACCCAGAATTATATTCCCGTTTAAGTTTTTTTTTCTTTTACGATTAGCATCATGCCACTTTTGTTTTTGTATTAATGATTCTTCCTGGCATTATTAACCTCGCCCAGAGTCCACTTAACTAATTTAAACTCTTCTATCATTTCGAGACTTTTACTCTCACTTATTTTGACTAAGCCCAAGTTCTTTTATATAACCTATGGGTTTGTTTGAGTGTTTTTTATCCAGCCATTAACGATCCACTTTCAGCCCTATTTCTACCAAATACCCCGCCACCCTGATGCACACACCACACATGCACAAACGCTTTGTGCTTCATAATATAAGCCAAGGGCTCCTGAAACGCCCCGGGGCGGCTCACAAAGTCTACGTTGCACAAACCATTCCCCCTGCCTGAAGGCCTCCCTCTGCCGTTTCTGCGCTCTCTCTCCCTCGCTGTGTTCTCCTAACTCCTTCCCCCCACAAGACAGAATTTCTATGTCTTTCCATCCCCCCCAGGAAATGTTGAAAGAGCCCCTCCTCCCTCCAAAGGCTCTCTGTGCCCCTGCGGCGCCCTTCCCATGCCTCTGACTCCGCCGTGGCCACACTGGGTTTATTTGTGCACCTCTCCTACTAGACTACAAGGGCCTTAAAAGCAAAGACTGCTTATTATGGCATTTTCATATCCCTGGCGCATAAACCAACACCTGGCATATAGTACACACTCAATACACATTTACTGAATAATGCATTTATCCGAAGAAATGTGTGCCATTGTCAGCAATAAATATTTATCACACAGCGCAATGATGCTCATATAAAAGAGCAAGTAATAAAGGAACATTATTCTAAACTAATTTCGCAGGGGCTGCAATTCTATTTCTATAAAAGCTGCCATGTCTTAGAAGTCAGTCCAGGGCCCAGCAGGTACAGCCCCGGTTCGCGGGGAGTGTTACAAAGCGGAAGTAAGTGGTGGGTACTTTTCTCTCCTTTAATGGCTATAGAGATAAATTTAAATTGGTCTTAAATGCGCTGGCCTTATGGGGCTGTACATAGGGCCAGACACTTACATTTGGATGCTCCTTTAAGTTATGTCATGTATAAACATAAGCATGCAAAATGCTAAGCTGAGAATTGCTAGAGCGAGGCCCATTTACAGCAAACCTAAAGCCTATAGAATTTTCCTGTTTAATTATATATACACATATATATGCATATTACCCCAAATGTATACACACACTTTGAATAATTACAAAGGCAATGTTTAATAAAATACATTTCTTTTTCAAAACTGAGCTATCAGCTGTTACAGTATGTATACATTTTTTTGGACACTGTATACACACACACATATATTTCACAATAATTGGTCTGCACTCAGACTGTCACCTATAATAACATCAGGTCTTTATGGCTGGTTTTCTGTGGCATTTCTGAGGTTCGATGAAGCCTTAAATGTTTGCTTAATCAGGAGGTTTCACCACAGATCATGTGACTCCTTGCAGGTCTGCCTTTTGCCCCTGTTGTGTGCGGGTTTCATTAGCGTGGGCCCCGCTCCAGTCCTCCAGGCCCTCGCTGCTCCAGACAAGCAGGGGTCTAGTCGAGAGAAAGCCGGGCCGTGACTGTGACTCAGGTGCGAAGGCTGTTTCCCTCCGCAAATTAAATCCAGGGAAATGACTGAGTGCCCCTCCCGTGCCCTTCTGACGGCTTTAGTCCTGCACATTAATTGTTCTCGTTTCCTCTGCCCTGTGATTGTTTTCCCCGGGATCCTGTTGAGGGTGATGGATGTTCAGATCAGTGTGACGGTTTCATGTAGAGAAAGAAAGACCAGCGTGTGAGAGTAAGAATGCCAGGTTGCTAGATCTTAGATTTGCCTCAATATGAGCACATGCTTTTGCAGATTAAAAAAGGAACAGCCTGCCCTGGCCGGTGTGGCTCTGAGGCCCGGCCGGCCCCTGCACCAAGGGCCGTGGGTTTGATTCCCGCTCAAACTGTACCTAGGTTGCCGTTTCGATCCCCAGCCCAGATCGGGGTCCATGAGGGGGGCAACCAGTCGATGTGTCTCTCTCACATCAATGTTTCCCTCTCTCTCCCCTTCCCTCACTTCCACTCTCTCTAAAAATCAATGGAAAAAATTTCCTTGGGTGAAGATTTAAAAAAAAAAAAAAATGGAGCAGTCAGGTAAATAAAATTCAAAGCTGATCATCAGAAAGAAAAAAACACCTGATTTCTTAGGTATAGTTTCTGTTATCTTCTAACAGGTAGATGTGCTTTTTGGTTTCCCAGTTAACCCAACTGGAAGGCTAATTTCTTATCACGCTCAGAGCCATGTGAACAGAATTGAGGGGAAAATACAGACTTTAGGCTGTGTGTTCCCACCACCACCTCCCCGCCTTGCCGAGCTGTAAGGTTCTCAGGACGGAGTCGGTGTTCTAGCTCCCACTGCCCAACGCTCCTTATGTGTCTCTTGAATTTGAACTTGAACTTCACTGGAGTATCTATAAGTTTACTTAGTACAAAGGTAAAGCTATAATTTTTTAAACCAACCCTCATTTCCCTTCCTCCCTGATTTCTTTATATATATTTTTCTTATTATCAAGCACTTATTTTTATAAGTAGCCTCACATCCCTTACGAAATCAGGCAGAACATAAAAAGGGGAAGAAATAAAGGAAGAAAACTCAACATTCTCACAGAGGGAGAAAGAGGAAACTGGTAGATTTACTCTTGTATATTTCTAGGTTACCCTACATTATGAGAGTACCATTTAACCAGAGATATCTGTTTGGGGCAGCTAAGAGTTTATGTAAAATGTCTTTGCTAAATTGGACTCCTTGGGGTGAAGCAGGTTCACTTGTGAAACCCAACCACATCTTTATTAACTAAAGGCCATAATGAAGGTTGAATTTCTCGCTGAAAAAAGAGTAAGTGTCTTGGGTATAGATGCTAATCTAAAACCTGCCTCATGAATTTGTTTATTTTCTCTGCTCCCTTCAGACATTCGCCAGCTAAAGCCATTACACATACATTAATTACACCAATTAGTCCCCACTGCACACACACGCATTCCAGACTTGATTATCTGAGCTAAAAAAAAGTGATTAGGCATGGCGCAAATAATACAAATGAGCACAAAATTCAAATCCCATGTCCTTTGAGCTAATGAGTGCGTTATATATTTTTGCCACAGCTCAGTTAACTTACTATGCTTTTCTTAATTTAATAATGCACTGGCCTTACATTGCCTTATCCCACCCCGGTCATGACGGGGAGAGTAAGTCCAGATTTGCAGCAGATTTGGGAAAAGCCAACCTGCCAGGAAAGGACTTTGTCATAGTCTTTATTTCTTCTTTACATTCAAATATGTCTTTTTTAATTTAGCTGGGCACCTTCCTTACTGCTTTAATGCTCCACAGTGGTGTCTCACACGCACACACGCACGACTATCCTCGCAGGTGTTGGAGTCAGGATTCATACATTCATCTTCTGTGATTAAAAGAAGCTGGAAGGCAGCCAGTCCCACCTAAGAGTCCTTCCAACTTTCTCTTCCTTGGATTTGGGCCACTAATTCATTTTTTGAGTTAACCTTTATAAAGTTTGGCCAGTGTGATCACCCTTCGTAGGAGAACACAGTTTAATGGGCCGGGGGGGGGGGGGAGTCTCAAACTTGACTGCGCAAAACCAAATAATTCCGAGAGCTCGTTACAACACAGCCTGCTGGGCTCCCGCTCCCAGTGTTTTCTTTAGCAGGTCCAGTGTGAGGTCCAATAATTCGCATAAGGAACAAGTTTCCAGGTAATGCTGCTGCTGCTGGCGTGGGGAACCTCACTTTGAGAATCGCTGGTGTGAGGATTAAGAATGTAGCTTTACAGGTTTAATCCCGGCTCGGCTGGCTGTGTGACCTAGGACGGTATCCTTAGGCCCTAGCTTCAGTTTCCCTAGCTGTAACCTGAGGGTAATTACAGCACCCATTTCATAGTTACTTTGGTGATTAAATGAGTTATACATTTAAAATGCTTACAGGGAGTTTGGATAAGAGGGTGGCTTAGATAAACTCGGTAATCAGAACCTCCCACAATCACATCACATTTACAGCTACATTACAGAACACCCATCACTCAGAACTGGCTGAAATCTAGCAGAATGGAAGCCCTACGACTATGGACATAAAAAAGAAGCCAGATGGGGGTGTGGAACTGCAGAACCGGCTCCTCCCGCACCCACAGGGGCGAATAAAAATAGCTGAAAGTCAGGAGGGATGTCTCAGCTGTGGAGGCCCCCCTGGGCGAGGCCCCACCGCCCTGTGATTCCCTGAGGCCCTGCCCCACCTAACTTACGGGCCCACCCAAGCTGCTTCCAGGGGCATTTCCATACACATGGCCCGTCTGGGCTCATGCTGTGGACTTTCCTAAAATCTCTCAAACAAGCAGCATCTGGCCTCACTGTGCCCCCTACATCTTGCTAAGTGGCCCCAGGCCTGAAACTAGCAACCTCCAGCCTTGGTTCGAAAGTTGGCCTCTCCCTTGGCACCTTCGAGCCCAGGGCAAGTAACAGCCATCTGCAGATCACTCTGTAGCTCATGCTGGGTGGTCCCAGGCAGGACACAGGTTGTAGCTGACCTCGGCCTGCACCTCCCAGGAGGCCCCAGAGTCAGCACACCCGGTGGACGGCTTCGACCGCACTGAAGCACCACCCAACCACCTCCACAAGCGACACGCTCAAGGGGCAGACTCAGCGGGCACCAGAGCCCCAGTGAAGTAAGTCCTGCTCAGTGAGGTTGGCCCCTGCACAGCTGATTCTCCACCGTGGTCGCAGCCAGTCCTTGCAGCCAGTCGCCCTGGGGGTAAATCCCTACCATGGACCTGTCAACAGCAATCAAAGCTCAACTACAACAGGAGGGTGCACACAGCCCACACAGGGGCGCACCTGGAGTACCTAGGGGGTCACTGAGGAGTCTGCTGCCCCCACAACAGGGCATGGCCTTGGTGATGACAAGGGGAGACAGGCTCTCTCTTTCAGGAACAATTCATTATTCAAATAAACTACATGTAAGAGCTCTCTGTGACATACGAACCAAAAATAACCCAAAACAACAGGGGTCCCCGCCCTCAAAGGGACACTGTGCAGTGACCTTGAGCGTCACAGGATAGCAGGAGAAAGTGTCCCTGGCTCATCATGTTTGCCATCTACCAGGACAGAGGTGTCATCTTAACTAGGATTGTGGACAGGTTGTGGGTGTTTCTCTCCACCCTCTAAAGCAAATACTTTAATGCTACTGCATCTGGGGCCTTTATTTCCCCAAGGACACTACAGGTTATGCCTCCTTAGCAGCAGATGTCCAAATCAGTGTGTCTGCTCATTTCCACCAAGAACACAGCCATTATTTATTTGTCCTTCCAGCACAGGAGTCACCGCTTTCTTGAAGGAAATGTCACTCCTGCTGGGTCTGCTCAGCTGACCCCCTTCCATCTTCCCGTCCCGTGTCTGTGAGCCTGAGTGCCACTGCACCAAAGAGCACCCAGGCCATTCGGTGATCTCTTAAATCAGCCATTTAATTTTCAGTGTTTCTTTGTTTTTCTATAAGCATCTTAAAGTCTATAGAGTTCTCTTGTAATGCCTTTTCTACAAAAATGGAGGAAACCTCAAGGGAGATTTTAATAAAATTCTCACAATTATTAGTAAGTACAGTAGCCAAAAAATTAGCTTAGATATAAAGGATTTAGCAACAGAATAGAAACATTAACCTAAGAAACCTGTATCAAATCTGTATTTAAAAACTGGACAGTACAACTTCCCGCCTCAGGAGGTTTGATGTCGTGCTGCGCTGTTACTCGGTACTGAATTCTTACAAACTTTCCGCATAATTTCTCCTCTGGACTGATGAATTCCCTAAAAGTATGTTTTTAAGCCAAGTACATGGATATTTAAAAACTTATTTTTTTCGGCAGTGGTATGCTTTGATTCCTTCATCTGTGTGCCTACTGCAGGCTTGGTTTTGTAAGTTACCGTTACGTTGACATAAAACGCCTTATGGTTATACGGTCCGTGCTGAATCATCCACTCCTGACCGCCTGGTGGTTTTCATGTGTGTGACACATTGCTTTTCTTTTGCTGCTCTTAAGGTTCTCTTTTCGTCTTTAACTTTTGACAATTTAAGTCCAATGTACCTCTTTGGGTATATCTTTGGAAACATCTTCAGGCTCTCTGTGTCTCGACCTGTTGCTTTTCCTTGGTTATGGAAGTGTTTAGTCACTGTTTCTTTGAATAAACTTTCTGCCCTCTTTTCTCTCTCCTTCTGGGACCCCTATAGTGCATGTCTTGGTCTGCTTGACCATGTCTCATAAGTCCCTTAACCTACCTTCACTTTTTTTATTCTGTTTTCCTCTAGATCTCTTACATATTTTTTTTTCTCTTTATTGCATTCTGGGAATTTCCTCAGAAATATCTTGTTTTCTCTAAATCATTCTTCAGCTGTATCTATTTAATGCCTCCATGAAGGTCATTATATCATCAGCTTATTTTTAACTTCTAGATACCCACTTCCGATAGTTTATTTTTTTAATCTTTGTAATTGCATTCTTACTTTCCTTAAAAATTCCACATTGCCATTATATATGTTCTCTCCAAATGACATCATTTATTCCTAGGTAATCTATGTGTGTTGTCTCTCATCTCTACTGGCAGGATGGCTTGGTAAATCCTTATTTGAGATTATAATTGCTTTTCATTTGTGTGACTTTGGTTTGTCTAATCTGGGAGAACTTTCCTCCAAGGAGGATTTGTTTTTGTTCTGACCACTTTAGGTGTTTAGGCTCCAAGTGGGTGTTTAAGACTTAGCTTTCCACTTCTTTGCATTTTGGGGATTAATATGCCTGTGACTGTGTTCCTGCTCTGTTTCCGCACCCCTAGGCTGGCTCCCTGGCATTCTTGATCCTGTTTTGCTCTAAAGCATGACTATATTTTTCTTCTTTTTCCTTCACCCAGAAAGAAATAATTATGAGCAGAATTCGGTCAGTGATAGACAAAAAATAGAGAGACTCTAATTTTCTTTGAAATTTGGCTAAATTTTAAACACAATAAACAGTATTTCTGCTGGGATACAAAAGGAAGGCAAAGATCTCCGTTGCCATGGTAACGCCAAAAATTAGGTATATAAACTTGTACATATATAGAAAACGATTGAAAAGAGATGGATGCAGGAAAACCCCAGAGGGACTGATCCTCAGAGAGAACAGCCCTTTCTGCAAGACTATCAAGCAGTGGCAGTGTCTGGAGACAATGGTGGAGCAGAAAGCCTGCTGGGACCGACACGGACGAGCAAGCGGCAGTGGTGGGGACAGGCTGGAGTCACTGAAGTTCTGCAGAATGTCAAATACAGCGATCACTTACTGGATCTAAAATTTATTTCTGGCTTCCTACTCCTGTTTTGCTGAAGAAGAAAAAAATGGCAGTAATGGTGTAGCTGCTAAAATGCAGAAAGGAATCTCTAGTCTCATGAATTCATGGATCCAGTGTGAAAAACTTTATGCAAACACGTTTAAACATGTAGAGGAAAAGTAAAAAATTTCTTAACACAGTTGTAACTGAGATAAGAAGATAGGATCTGACTAGCCTGGTATTACTGAAAGTTGTAATGTTATAAATGTTAAATATTAAATATAAAATACAGTGAACAAAAATAAATAATAACCAACATGAAAATAATTTGTTATTAAACCATCCCACAAAGAAAACTTGTAGATGAGAAGGCCCGTTGAATCCAGACATTTAAAGAAGAAATACCAACCTCACATTAAACTCTTTCAGAAAACAGAGATGGCATTCCTAATTTACTTTGCGAGGTCAGCATATTTCTACCACTAAAAACTTACCCAAAAAATTACAAGAAAATAAGACTGTAAGTATTTCTTATAAACATAGACGCATAAGTCTTAACAAAATTTAATAGAATCTGTGACTGTGTGTGTTTATCCCAGGTAACAAAGATGTATTTAAAAGTTAAAAATCAAACATTCGAGTAACTTGTTCAAAGTCACACAGCTCCTAAGTGGAAGAACCGGGATTCAAACCCAGGTCATTTTGCACTCGATCCCTGAGCTATACCTGGAGCGAGACGCCCAAAACTCCCCAGCAAATGCGACGAATGGGTCACTGAGCAGAACAAAGGCTAATGGTGCCATTCATGTCAGTGTAACACAGAGTTAGAAAGAAAATGAGCAGAACAAAAATAAAAAGCTAAGGAAGAAAGCGAAGCAAATCTAAAATCTCTGGCACATCCCCAACTAATTAGAAAGAGCATCCCACTGTGTTTGGGAGACAACCTTCTGAAATTCCTCTAAGGCATTTGGTGCTCCATGAAATACCCCTCCAGCTATAAGATTGTTTCATATCCCCTCTGCCAATCTGCTGGATTGCCGGTCAACAATATTAGAAAGCTGCTTCTCTCTGCGGGACGTTTACACCATGGAGTACTTCGCAGCTGTGAAAAAGGATCTCTTACCCTTTGGGACAGCATGGAGGGACCTGGAGAGTATTATGCTGAGTGAAATAAGCCAGGCAGAGAAAGACAAATACCACATGTTCTCGCTCATATGTGGAATCTAATAAATAAAATAAACTGGTAAACAAAATAGATCCAGAGACATAGAAGCATGGAACAGACTGAGCAGTCACAGAGGGAAGGAGGGGATGGGGGAGTGGGTGGGGAGAGATTAACTAAAGAACTTATATGCTTATATGCATGACCTATGGACACAGACACTGGTTTCGGGAAGGCCTGGGGATGGGGTGGATACTGGGTAGAGGGGATCAATGGGGGGGGGGGGGAATCTGTAATGCTTTCAACAATAAAGATAATAAGTAAATAAATAAAAATAAAAGAAAGCTGCTTCTTTAAGCAATTTTTAAAATTGGTTTCAGAGAGAGGAAGGGAGAGGGAGATAGGAACTTCAATGATGAGTTGTCATTGATCGGCTGCCTACTGGGGATTGAGCCCTAAACCCAGGCGTGGGCCCTGACCGGGAATCTAACCTCAGCCTCCTGGTTCATGGGTCAGCGCTCAACCACTGAGCCACGCCAGCCTGACAAAGTTGGCTCTTTGTTAGTTACCTAGACCTCAGGCATCAGACACATGGCAATCCCAGGGCTGAAGAGCTGCTGTCCCTTAGATCCAGGCAGACCAAGAGCTTGACAATGGCCAACACTCAGCATTGGAACTGGAAGTTTAACTCAACTGAGTGCACCATTTTTTTTTTAGGTTCTTTACTTTCCACAACCTGCTTTTAATTCTGCGAGGGGAAGTCTGTGGAGCATGGAACAAATGAAGTGACCCCCAAGCAAGTGTAGGGGAATAAGGCAGAGTTCTTTGCAATATTATAGGATTTCTCTCCAGCCATATGCTGGCGTGAAGGGAAAGATAAAAGTTCACGGTCAGCCAGCAGCTCCGGGGTCCTTTCCCGACACGGCCAGCCCGGGATAATTACCCTGACACAGGAAAATTACCTGTTTTGTCCCTCAGGCACGGAGACAAAATAAATCAAAGCAGTCGCAAGGCTCGGGCTGGGCAGCCTGCTACTTTTCTGTTTTCAGGGCTTCGTGATGCTCTGAGTGATTTATTTATCCATGTAGATTTTTAAAGTAATTCATTAATATTAGATCTTCGGTGGGCGAGGGCTGTGGAGGAGAGAGGACTGGGTTTGTTAATATATTCTGTCTTTCCTCTCCGCCCTCCCAAGAGAATTGCATCTCCTTTCATTATATTCGAACCTGAATTTCTTAGATCTGGGGTCACTGTGATGCTATGAAATGTTAGCCTGCTCTCCCCAGTGAAACCTGAGACCTGTGTAGGAGAGAAGGGCTGGCGTGGGGCATTAGGCTTCATTTTTTATGTTAGTTTGTATCTTGAATAAGTTCAAAAAAGGTAAAAATGAAGGCAGTGAACCACCTAAAGGGACCAGCAGGCTAAGAAACCGATTGGAAATACAACCCCCAGGATCCCGTCTCTGCTCATCTCTACTCTGAGTCAAATTCCTCTTCCCTGTTGTTCCAGAATCTTCTATATACTGGAAACAAAACTCACACTATTGAAATATGGATTGTTGAGTTCAGTCTCTGGCCTCCAGAGGACAGACGGACAGCTGGGGTGTGCTGCTCATGGGGAGGGAAGAGACTCATCTGCTTTCTCAGAATAGAGACACCTTGCGCTGGACCCCCAAGGACAAGCAAGGTGCGGAGAGCGGCAGAGGCCAAGACGGTTAGGTGACAAGATTCATGACATTCGTAAAACTGACAGAGGCCTGTGGGCTTGAAGGGACTGTCATAGCTCACAGGAAGCCCCAGGAAGGAAACGTGTAACAAACAATCACTTCTTGGTCTCAGATCCACCACGCGGCTATGAAGTCAAAGTGGGTATATTATCCTCTCTTTGGGGACTCAAAGGAAGGAAGAAAGACCACCTAGAAGGATTCCCTTTACATCATTTCTCTCTACAACCACACTCAGTTCTTTCAAGGTTTGGAGTAGAAGATTCTCACCCACTTCGCTTTTTTTCTGACCACCGCACCCTCTGGGATGTTTCTGGTGATTGGTTCTCTTGGTTTAAATTTGATGTTTCCATGGGGTCTTCCCTCCATGGACTGACTGAGTGAGGCTCTTTGATGAGCTGGCTTACAATCTCAGGCCCACATCTTCCATAGTATTTCATTGTTCTTGGGTCAACCCATTTTGTTTTTGTTCCTTTGGGGGAGCACATTTCAGTAAGGAGGGTATTTCCACGCGATCAACCAAGGGGAGCTTCGTAGATCCCACCCCTCCAGTGCCTAATTCTTGGCTCTTGGCCAAGTCTGTCACCATCCCCTCATCTCCATTCTAATCCCTGCACTTTAGGCCCAGGCAGCAGCAGCACTGTTAGAAAATATTGGTGAGCTCATTCCTGCCGGCAAGAGGGGAGTGACATTGCTCACACAGGAAGAGTCAATCAGTGTCACAAAATGTACCTTCAGTTTAATAAGAGCCTTTATTTATTGAGCACTAATTATGGACCAGGCTCTGCCATGAGTGATTTACAAACACTATTTCATTACTCTATCACTGCAGGTTTATGAAGTAAGTACTTGTATTCTCCAGCTTCCAAATGATGTAACTGAGATTTAGGGAGGTTATGTAACACACTCAAGGTCAGGAAGCTAGAAAGTGGATGAGCAAAGATTAGAGTCTGTGTCTGCCTGGCTCCCAGAATTTGCCCTTTAATTAATATACTATAATACCTCACATATCAGTGCATGAAAATAGGTAAAGCTCTAAGTAAATGATAGTCCATTTTAAAAATATGAGACAGGCACTTGCTAAAATGATACGGTGATTGAATGTTTAAAAGAACTCTGAACAATCTGAAGAGCAGAAACACAATGGCATTATAGTGTTTGTAAATTTGTGAGTTTTTTCTTAAGGACCCCCTGTGAGGACATCTTCATGGGTATATGGGATGGGTAATAGTCAAGCCCATCAACACTCAGTGGAAGTAACTAGCACTCAAGTCTTGTTATGGAAGAAGAGCTCTCACCCTGAGTAACCGATGCACTTAGCTCCCGAGCAAGTTCAATGTTTCGATCTTTGTGTATTTCCAAATGCACAGAGTTGTTAGGCCGAGTGATAGAATAAGTGCTGAACCATTTGTTGTGCACATCGAGCAGCTGCAGCGTGGCACTTTGCTCCACTGACAACACCCGTTAGATGAGCTAACACCTTGAAACTGATCATGAAAATGCCCTTCCCACCAAGTGCTAGTCATCACCAATAGGCACCTGTCAATGAGTCGTACGTCTTTCAATTCAGTAGCAGAGTAGCTCATGTTTAGCTTTATGAGATAACCATTCCACATTGGACTCCTTTTTCCATTAAAAAATTAAGAGATAATTTATGAGTTTCATAGTGTTCTTTTTAAGCTGCCTTTAAACCCCAAATATTCTCTTTGACCCAGGACATCTCTCAAGCCAAATTTTTGGATCTATGTGCCGAATGCAGATGACCACGCAGAGATACACTATATTGCTCTGAATTAATCATTATGAGCTTTAATCTTTAGTGATTCAAGTCTGATAATAGCAAAATCTGGCGATGTGACCTTGATGTTAATTTTTTT
Organism: Miniopterus natalensis; assembly: GCF_054644295.1. Lineage (NCBI taxonomy): Eukaryota > Metazoa > Chordata > Mammalia > Chiroptera > Miniopteridae > Miniopterus > Miniopterus natalensis. Next base: position 3,983,513 of record NC_142099.1, read on the forward strand.
TATTATATAATTTTTTTCAGATATAGGTCAGTTAACTTTCTCCTGACTTTAGCTGTGTTATCCGATCCCCAGGGTTCTAACAAAGGCACTAACCTCGGGCAGTTTGAAAAGGCTTTGTTGCATGATAATGAGAAATTGAGCAGCACACACAGAAACCTGATATTTATTTAAATAGCATCATGAATTTAAAAAAAAAACTGATAGATTGCAGTATTCATCTCCTGACAACAAACTGGTTGAAAATGCTGTAAAACCTAAAAATAATGCATTTTAATTTTCCTAACAGCTTGAAGTAAAATTGGATGTTTTAAAATTAAATCTATATAGGGGGCATTGACTGGTGGGTCTTAATTCAAATAATGAGGGGTGTATAATATAGTATTTCATATTAAATCTAAGACATTAGCTCAAATATGTTTTATTAGTATAAGATACAGATTATGGCAATGTATATGCTCCCCCTCCCTCTCGACTGTTACCAAACTCTTTATCAGAGTACTGATAATATCTTAGGTATAGAAGATGCGCTTTTATAACTATTAGCCTGAAGAATTATATATTCTTATATATATTATATATATATAACTATTAGCCTGAATATTATATATTCTCAAATGAATATATAATAGATATAAAACACAGGGCAGCCCAAGGATGGTGTCCAAACGCCGGCCTTAGAATACCACCTGTGACCTATGGGTGACTTTGGGCAGGTGACTGTTTCCTCCTTGGTAAACCAAAGACATTGGATTTACTGATGTCAAGAGTCCATTGCCTCTCTAGCATTCGGTGGTTTCAAATAGTATTATTCCAGGAATAGAAATTGCCTTTACTAGAAGAGGTACACACAGGATTCTGTGGCCGTGACTCATGTCACACACGTGACAGGAACTCTTCATCTCATTCAGGTTTTCCTGGTTCCTCCATACCCATTGCACATCGATCAGAGTTGCGTCGAATGGTTTAAACAGGCAAGGAAGACTTTATTCAAAACTATTGCAATGGAGGGGAGAGATTGAACTCAACTCCGCTGAAACAAAAGGCAGGCGGGTTTTTAAGCCCTGGGGTGAGCTGATAGAAAAGTGCTGGAGGACTTCAGGAGCAGGTCGGTCAAGGTCATTATACTATCTGTGTTTGCTAGTAGGCAGGTGCTTATCAAAGTTAGGCTCCTACCCTCCCACAGACATTGGGAGTTAGGGGCCCTATGGTCCACGTGGATTACATTTCAAATGGGGTGGCTCCCAGGTCCCTGACAAAGACATTCCTGGGTTGTAGGTGCAGAGACAGAATTTACAGGCTCAAATTTTCTAAAATAAGTGTTTGAGGAAAAGGAAAGTCAGGGGTCTATAGTCAGGAAGTAACCTGCCTAAAATTTAGTCAAACGAAGGGGAAAATTAAGGCCATCTTGGTGAAGGTTCCCTGTAAAGTGAAGATTATGATGAAGGAAGCCAAGCAGGAAAGCCCCAGAGGCCCACAAACCCTGGAAATGAGCCCCACTGAAGTTCAGCTGCTCCCCGGTAGGACAGGACACTTGTCGTAAGCTCTTCACGGGCAGCTTATTTATCATCATTTCTTTAGTGCCCAGCAGGTGCCTGGGTGTTGCTAATATCTTTATATTAGCATATCAATATTTTTCCCCTGTAATTTTATATTCACATAAAAATATATAAAATACAGATATAAACAAAGAACTGAGGAAGCCTAGAAAAGGGAGCAATTAATTCTCAGTAGACCCTCTGATAGTTTTATATCACACTTGAATCTTCCAAACCACCATTATTACATCTTATAAAAAAAAAAAATTGTCACTCAGGCTAAAAGCATTGAGCAGCCACTGCTCTACTTTAGGGATCCAACCTGGAAATTTAATTTAAATCAAAGATCCACAATTCCTGAAGTATTCCCCACCCCGGCTTATGAGTTATATCAAACCTAAAGGCATTTTCTGACATGTCACATTTTTTTTTTTCTCTCCCTAAGTCTGATCAATTCATTTTCTTTTAAAATTCAGAGCTTGTGTAAAAAATTAGGAGGCATGTTACTCCCTTCTCTGCACTTCTGCAGAATTTTAAATAACTTGTCTGGGAGGCCATGGGTGAAATATCCTTTAAGGACCTGGAAACACTCACTAGTCGATTAATAATTTTCTTCCTCTTTCGAGAAAAAAAAATGAATCCAATAAAATAGGGCTGCTATATACTGTTATTAAGAAAGTAACATCCACCAATGTATATCCACAAAATAAATTATACGTATAGCAGGTAACACTTGTAAAATTTGAAGGAAAGCGCCTCTTGTTCAGGATGTACCCTTGTTTGCTATTTAATAGGCAGAGAAGAAACTGCTGGTTAACGCTCACTCAGGTGCTGTTGGGGAGATGGGATGAGGTAGCCTTGTGGTCCAGTATTTATGGCCCAGGAGAGCTCGAATCAGAACGGCTTTGTGCCTGTCCGGGAGTCAGGTCATCATGCACAGAGCCTGGCTGAGACGCTGGACCAATTTCCCCACCATCACCAAGAGTATAGTCAAGGTGTTATTTTAAGAAAACCAGGAAGCCCTTGATAGGTCTGTCCATTGAATTGGTTCATGCATGTCCTTTATTTATATAAATTAGCCCTCAATCCCTTAGATTTGCAAACGCTCATCCATGTCTACCAGAACCAAACCTCCAATGCTTTATGACACATTCGAGATTAAACATTTTATACTTTGTCCAGAATTCAAGTGTTATTTCAGTTTGACAGTGAAATCCACAGATTAGGGACCTTGCTCTGCTGTGTCATTGAGTCGCATGCCGGTGGACAGTTTATTCTAGAAGGAGCGAGCACCTGCCCAAACCAGAGAGGTGAGCCGCGGCACTCAGTAATATTCTCATCAGAACTCATTCTGGCATCAAACCTAGTTCCCCAGACAAATTACCAACTTTTACACATAAATTTCCCTTCTCCGCAGTCCTCTCCGCCAAAGCTTTCCCCTAACTTACTTTAAATTCCTTTGCTGTTTTTCTTCTTGCCCATAAAATAAATCCAGTACTTTCACCTCAAAGAGCCTTCTCCATTTTATTGTCTTATAACAAATTCTCCTCAGTTTCCAGTAGCGTTTTGTACCGAGAATGAAGTCGGAATAAAACATCATTAGAGCCTAAGCTCTTTAGAGGAGTTTGTTTATTTCTTTCTCCAAAATATCCCTAAAACCTGTGATGGAGCCTGAGATACAGTCAGTGTTTAATAAATGTTGAATAAACAAATACATAAATGAATGAATGAGTAAAGTTAGCTTGAATGTCATTTTCTCAGGTCAGCCTTCTCCAGCCCCCCGAATAGCTCATGTTTCTGAACAAAACCGGAAGACGTCACCCCCAAATATGCCATTTTGTCATATTGATTTTTTTTAAGACCTTTACTTGATTTTTAGAGAGAGAGGAGGGAAAGGGAGAGGGAGAAACATTGATCCGCCGCCTCCGCACCCCCCCCCCGGGATCGCGCTCACAGCCCGGGCTTGTGCCCCGACCGGGAATTGAACGGGCACCCCTTTGGGTGCACAGGATGGCGCCCAGCCAGCTGAGCCACACCGCCCAGGGCATGTTGATGCTACTGAACCAAGGACACTTAAGAAACAGCAGAGCAAGAACACTCTGACCTTCCCTTTTCGCCCTAAAAGCAGGGAGATAAAACTCCCGCGGGAAAGGTGCCCTCCTCCCGGGAGGAAGAGCCCAGAGATAAGGGCACCGGGCAGAAGCCTGGCCCGAGGAGCCCGCTCAGCCCCCCGCCTCCCCCCGTTAACCCTTCACCGCCTGCTCCTCTCCCCGAAGCCCTTCGCCCCACCCAGTCGGCCGGATCCATTGTTTCTTTGTTGAAAAGGTGGCAGAGCCTGCTGCCCAGGTCCCTCCCGCGGGCCTTCCTCCCCTTGGGAGGGTCCCCATGTGACCTGTTAATGAAACCTCTCTGCTTCCCGCCTGTGAGCCTGTTTCGCGTCAGTCCCGTTCCTGGGCCCAGCCAGCGACCCCCACGGAAGGTAGGGAAGTTCCCCCCGTCCTCCCTGGGTAGCTGTGCCCTGAACTTACCAGGCCTGATAGACGCCCTGAGCTCCAGGACAGCGGGGTGCCGTCTTCCTGGAGCCCAGCACTGTGCCTGGCACACGGCAGGGCCACCAGCTCTCTGAAAACGATAGCATCATCATTTGAATATTTGTTGCCAAATGAATGAAGGGCAATCAAAATAATCAAGACACCTGAAGGCGCTCAGCGAAGGGGAGGGGTGTGCCGCCCCCGGTGTACCCCCATTTCGTAGTGAAGGGGATGCAGACCCAGGGGAATGGAGTGACGTGGCCGGGGCTGCATTTCAATCCCAGCTCTCCGGCTGCGTGGCCCGTGCTGTGAAATGGAAACACGGCGCCATTTAAGCAATGATATATTCACTTAGCGCATGAGAGATCACATTTTAGTAAGAAAAAGCGTTTGTAGTATGAGATGAATCAATCAACTGTATGGAAGGAAGGAAGGGAGGGAGGGAGGGAGGGAGGGAGGGAGGAAGGAAGGAAGGAAGGAAGGAAGGAAGGAAGGAAGGAAGGAAGGAAGGAAGGAAGGAAGGAAGGAAGGAAGGAAGGACCAGGCCGAGAGCTTCCTTTCACTTTGCACGATATGAATTGTCCCAGGAGTCAAATCTGGCACCTTCTGTAGAGCAGAGAAAAAAATTATCCCACATTAGATGCAACGTGCGGCTTGCATTTGGTCTGTTTCTGAAATCCTCAAGGGGACAGCACAGGGCTGTGGCGTGGCGGGCGTGACGTGTGATGATCGGCTGCCATTATCCCAGGCAGCGGGCCGGGGCCCTGAGACATGAAAGCCGACCTCAGACATAATGAATTTGTTAGACGACAAGGCGGCCGGTCAGGGCCAGGCGGCCTCCTGGAAGCAGAGAGGACGTGTCTCAGGACTTGGAGTCTCCAGGCAGAGGCAGGGCCAAGAGGATGGCCCCTGGGGCCGTAAAACATTGGCATCGCTTCTCCCGTCACTCCTCCTGGAGGCGGCTTCCCTTGCCTCCAGCAGCACCCCAAGTTCACAACCAGATTCTTAGGCCCGCTGATTAGAGCGGAGGTCTAATGGGTCCCCGCCTGTGACGGGCGCCCGCCCTGAACCATACCAGGGAGCTGAGCGTCGGAGGAATGGGCGCAATGAGACCCTTAAGCACAGAGAATCCCACTCTGAGGCAGTGAAATGCAAGCACGATTGCCAGGGCTCGTCGACGGGGGAATTGAGCTTGACTTGTAGCTCTGGGTGTCATGGCAACCGGAGATGCCTGCAATCCACAGATGTGCCCTCGACCCCCTAGCCCCCCAAAACCTTCACTGGCTCCTTGGAAGGTGTTGCTGATACAAGTGCATCTTAAAGGGGGGCCTTTTTTCCCCGAGACTGCAGACACTCCCCATGGGGCCCTGCTGTCACATTGCTTAGCTTCTTGCTGTTATTTATTACCCTCATCTCGCCTCCAGGTCTATGGGAGGTGGGAGAGAGGAGACGGATCTGTCATTTGGGGTGAGGGAGGGAGACCGGAGGCAGGTGGATGAAAGGTCAGTCATGGCATTTTCTGCCCCCAACCCCTTGCCGGCTCAACCCACTGTTACTTCCATTGGATATTCTATGGAGGCGCATAAGAGAATAAACTTTGGGTCCTTCCTTCTCACTGTCGAATAAACTTGTCATGGTTACTTAAAGTGCAATTTGGTTCTCTGATGCCATTCTCCACATCGCATTTAGAATCTTCTGCTAATTTTCTTTTCTTTCACCCAAGATCTTGATGAATATGTATGAGAACCGGCTCTCGGACCACCCCTGCGGCATGTCATCAATAAACAGCCAGCTATCGACAAGGCTGCCAGGGAAATGAAACTTCTCAGGGTAGATGCCCCTCCAGGAAACTCTGACTTTGACAACTTAGAGTAGAAATCAGGAGCTAAGAGTAGCCTTCACAATGAGCGCGTCACTGTCATATAGTATCACGGAACCCCAGGTCCCCTAAGACCCTTAGCATCGAATTAATCTCCCCAACATTAGACACCATTTTCCATACAGCCTAGAATAGTCATACTCCAGCCTCAAAAGGGATACCACAAGTAGATGAGAAAATTTACTTAGTATCTACATTTTCAGGTACCATGCTCAAGGAAGTAAAAAAAACAAATCTATGTTGCCAAGAATCTATAGAAGTTTTGTCTGGCTAGGAAAATGAGAATGCAGTTCAAACAAGGAGTCTCTAGTTTTGAACACAGAAATAGAACAGAGCCCAAGTAAAGCATCATGTCCATTGACATGAGTAGCCAGTGCTAGTCTGGTACCCAAAGGATTCTGGGACTAGGTGGTCAGAGGTGTGCACCCCGGGACAGCTAGAGGCCAGACAGGCCATGCCGGGGTCGAGGGGCTAAATCGGAGGGGAAGGGGCTGAGTTTTGCAGTTTTCCCCTGCCGGGAATGCTTTTCTACGCCATCGCAGGACTCTCCTCAGTATTCCTCAGTTCTCAGTTCAGATGGTACTTCCCCAGAAAGCCTTTCTCTGACCCCCTCTTTTGTATACTCTCAGTACCCCAGACATTCTTAATTTCATGGCCAGCTTACCTTTTGGCATAGTTCTTATACGTCTTAAACTGTCTTATTTCGGGCTTTGTTTTCACTTGTCACTGCTCATATAGAATGTAAGTTTCCGAAGACCGGGGGCCTTTCTCCCCCGCAGCTCAGAATATGACTGCACAGGGGAGGTATTCAGTAAGCATCGGTTGAATGAATGAGGGAGTGAATGAATGAATGAATGAATGAATGAATATTTGCCTTCATTAGCCAGCCACACATTTCCTCCTGATGGGAGCTAGTACAATGCAGCCATTCCTTTCTAAAATATCTAAAATCTTTAGTTATATTAAGGAGAGAGAGAGAACAGACCCTGTGCTGGTCTCCACCCAGCGTTTGCTGCATCCCCTGACATGAATGAGCTCGCAGTTGCAGCTTCTAGTGTCTTACCCTGGGCCAGGGCCGTAGGTTAGAAAGAATGTTGACTTTGAAGATAGAAAATACAAATTCTAATGCTGACATTATTATGAATTAACTTTGTGGCTTTGGGCAAGTGGCTTACCCTTTCTCGACCTCAGTTTCCCTACCTCTGAGATGAGACTAACAACAGCACGCACCTCATGGAGTTGTCATGAGGATTCACTGAGAGTTTGTATTTAAAAGTTCTAGCACTGTGTCGGGCGCCCGGAAGATCTCCATGAAAGTTGGTTCCCCGCTTCCTTATTGAGGTTCTAATTTTTCTTTTTATTACCCTAAATATAGTTTAAAATTCTGCGCCAATGACAATGGGATGGGGGCATCGCTTGTCTACCACTAACAGTTCTCAGGACACCATTGGGGTATCTTCAGTCTGACTCAGTCCTTCCACTACCTGCCCAGAGATATTCCCCAAGGGTTTAAGGCCAAATATATACAAGAAATAGATTTCTTATTATAAATCATAATGTCACAATTATACATATAAGAATTGCTTAGTCTTGTCTATATTTACTCAAGTCATAAAGAGTTTGCACCCATTTTGTTTTAGTCTCAAGTTTCACTTTAAGCCAAGTTTCACTTACTGTTGGTGTTAGGAATCCATTTAGTTTTTTATCCTTTGACCCAGTCCTCCTGACAGTCTGTAAGTGCAGAAGTAGAAGCCGTCTGATGCGGTGATTGTTTTCTACTTATAACCCTAACTGAACTTAAAAAGAATTATAGAGTCTTAAAGTTTGGAAAGAGAATTAGAGGTCATTAGTTCCAAAGCTGGAAAAAAACTTGCATGAGGAGCTTGGTAAAAATACAGACATTACAACCCAGCCCCATAGATTCCAATTCAGTAGGTCTGGAAAAATACCCAGAAATTAGTATTTTTATGAAGCTCTCGGCAGGATTCTGATGCACAGCCAAGTCTGAGAGTCAGTGAAATACAGCAGTTTTCCAACGTTGTTAAATTGTTAAATCAGTGGAAGGCTTTTTTCACTTCTTTTCTTGGAACCCTAATATGCAAAAGTAATAAAAGTAGAGCTGGTAGAGCTGTTCTAATTAAACAGGGTGAAAACTTTGTCCGTACTCCCCAACCTCCCCCCCGATACCTGGGGACCACTGAGGGACTCAAGGGAGGAGCACAGTTTGGAAATTATTGATCCAGACCAAGTCTTCCAAAATGTTACTGGGACATGGTCATTCAGCTCCACTTCGAAGGCCACCAGTGATGTAAATCTTCCTTTTATAAATAGTCTTCACCATTGAGATGTAGTTATTGCATTTAAATTTTTTTAATGTATTGATTAGAGAGAGAGATAGAAGGGGGAGAGAGAGAAACTCCGATTTGGTGTTCCATCTGTTGATGATCATGGGTTGACTCTTGTATGTGCCCTGACCAGGGATCAAACCCACAACCCTGGCTGTTGGGGATGACGCTCTAACCAGGCTACCCGGCCAGGGCGAGAGGTAGTTCTCTCTTACTTGCTAGTAACATGTGGCTGCCCCAGACCTCCCAGGCTTGTGTACTTTCATGATCCAGTCACTCAGTAAAACTAAAATTCTCCCTGCAGTGAACGCAATGCTCTGTCCCCTCATCTCTGCCTCCTGGTGTTCTAACCAGCATCTTTTCTGTCTCCTCAATTCTTTCCTAAATCTCTTTTTTTCTACAAAGATAGTCATAATATAACAAGGAAATAGCACAAAGAAGGGCAAAATGTTAAAAAAAAAAAAAATTTTCAAATTGTAAAATGGGAACTCTATCTTTTGACAAAGAGAAAAAAAAGTAAACTAGCCTATTTGTCTCATCTCTTGATGTAGTTTGTGTAAATATGACAAGGATTTTTAAAATTTTCTGCTTATTCTACAGTACTGGCTCATCAAAATATTTCTGAGCACTAATTCTGGGCCCAGCCATCTGTTAGCATTAGATACACAAAGAAAAAAAAAATCCGATTTGGCTTCTGCCCCACAAGGACTCACAAAGTAGGAGACAAATACATAAACAGCTGTAATATAAATAAGCTGGGCCAAGAAGAAGAGTTCATAAAAGGACCAGAAGAAGAAGGGAAAGACAGAAGGGAGAGAATGAATAGATCAGTAAAATTACAAGAAATCAGTTTTCTCAAGATTAAAAAACGAAAAAGGAATTAAATACTTGGAACTATTTTCCAAAGTAATGAGGAACACGAGATCTCTAAGAAATATCTGTGATTTCCAATTGCAAATTCTAATAAACTGTGAACTCTAAATAAATATGAACCCTGAAAGAAAAGCAATGTGATTTATCTGCATCACAACTCAAGAGGGATGTACTAACTTGAGACCGGCAGCAGAGGCTTTATTCTGTTAAAGAATCTATGGGTCAGGGTTGTGTTTCGATGGGCTGAGAATTACTATATTCGTTGTTAGCCTTAGAGAACTATTTGACTTTTTAAGGTATGTATAAAAATAGTTACAAAAAGAGCATTATATCACCATAAAAGAAATTTTAATTCACTTTAGAAGGAAAATATTGCTATGGGTCAGCGTGCTTGCATGTTACTAAATTAGCATCCCTTCCCCAAGACCCCTTCTCCATCGCAGAGAAGCTGGACTGCATTTCCCAGTATCTCCTTCCCCGCTAAGGAGAGGCCTTCACGCAGGAATTGAAACTCTGAAGAAAAGTAGGAGCCAGCCTCTTTCAGAGGAAGCTGTAGCCAAATGCAGGGGCAGAAAGCAGACTTGAAGTTTCAAAACAGCTTATGAGTGATCTTAAAAATCATCCAGGACAGTGCTACCGACTAAGACAGTCAGGGGAAGCTCGTCTGAGGTTCTTGGGGTTTGCAGCCGCATCCAGGTGAGCCCTTGAAAACCACAAGCTTCAAGGCTCACAGGCAGACAGAGACAGCCTGTGACAGCTCCCTTGACCTTTGCCTGAGCTTTGCCATAGATCTGTCACACTCCAATTCCTTGTGCCAGCGTCCTTTCTACTTGGAATGCACAGACTGGCTTCTCTTTCCTGACTGAATCAGACACAATCAGTTTTAGAAAATTCATTAGCTTGCTCATTGCATCTCCTTGGCCATAAATACACTGTGATGATGACAAGGTTGTGCTAGTTACTAGAATCGGAGGTTGGGTAGAGGATGGTGGGTAAGCGTGTGCTCTGTGGAGCCAGGTGCCCTGGGTGTCACATCCCAGCTCAGCAGGCTTCAGGCTATGTCATTTTGGGAAGACACTTACCCCAGTGTGCTTCATTTTTCTCACCTGTGAAATGGGGCTAATGACTGTACCTGTCTGGGAGGGTCACCCGGGAGGCCTGAATGTGTTAATACAGGGAAGTGTTTATAAAAATCTTTGGCACCAGGTAAACTTTCAGTACTTGTTAACTGTCATGATTCTTTTTAACCTTTGAAATTTCTCTGATATCTCTTAAGAGCTCCCATGTGACATAGAGCTACAGAGACTCCCTCCTTGGCCAACCTTTAGTCAGAATCCTCTGAGCCCTCTTCTTGAGGAGGCCCCATCCTTGGCCTGCTGAGCCCAGTATTAGAAAAAAAAAATCCTGCTAAGCCAGTTTAATGGAAAAATGCCCCACCCTTGATATCAAATCAAGTTATTTTTTTTGCCTGAAACCTTGATACTTAACCAAATTCCTTAGTAATTTTCCATTCACTCTTTCACCCTGCCTGTTGGCCAGGAGTCCTCATTTGTCCTGCCTATATTTGGTGTTGAGTTCAGTCTGTTTCCCCCTCTGCAATAGTCTTTAATAAAGTCTTCTTTGCCATTTGTGACAAGTGTCCAGTGAATATTTTTCTTTAAGAGTAGCAGGAGAAAAAAAAATCTAATTTTAGGCAAATCCTTTTACACTTAATCTAATCTAATCATCTTTGTGCACTGAATCTAATCTAATTTAAATATTCTCTTTAGAGTTGGCCTTTCTCTTTGTGCTCTTTATGGCCTATTCTGCCCTTCTTTCTCATACTCCTGTTTAAAATGCTGCCTGGGTGTGCAGGAGGGCCTTCCTTGACCTTGTGTTAGTCTTTGGATGGGTGCCATCTTAGTTCACTAGTGTTTGGCTGGCTTTATCCTGCACTTGGCTGTTGGGCCCCTCTCTTTGACTGATGAAATTGCGATCCATTATTTCTCAGCTTGATCAGAATGCGGTGGCCCCTCTCTGCTGGGTTCTTTGTGATGCTGAAGACCAGTCTGAGTCTCCATGAGACTCCATCTGCACCTGGGTCAGCTGCTTCTCCCCTCCCCAGCCCTGCACCCCCACAGGCTCTGCTGTAATGACACCTGCCTTCCTCTGTGGCCCCATAGCATTCCTGCTGATGCTCAAATCTGTTTCCATGCCACACAGGGCCCAAGTACAAGACACACCCTCTCTGTGATTGACCATGATTCCGTATTGGCAGGGGCTTAGTGATCTCTTCAGCTCACTAGTGGGAAGAGGGCAAGAGTCCTCCCCCATCTAGGATTTCAAAACCGACAAGATCTTGTGGACCCATAGGTTTCAGTCATTATCTCTCCAACCTCAGTGTTAGCTTCTTTCAGGTGTCTCTACCCATGATCCTCTCGGGCTCAAAAAAAGTAGAGTTCCCTTTTGATTTTTCTGTGGCACATCTTGAAGTAACTTTATCTCACTATGGAAGGAATTCTATGATGTAACTCAAGCCCAGTGATTTATATTTTAAATGGGAGGTAAAGGACTTAAAAAATGCTCCTCTTTTTAAAATACCCAATTAACTTAATATTCTACTCTCTATTTCTCTACAAAGTTCTCTTTTAACAATCCTCACTTCTTCTCCAAGCCCCTCAAACACACAAACAAAAACAGAAACGAAATACTCCAGTAACAGAACTACAAAGATTAAACAGAAAGATTAGTAAAGAGAATAAAAACAAGATATAATACAAAAATCAATAGCTTTTTCTACACTAGCAACACTGCTTGAAATTGGAATGGGACAAAATAATTCATTTACAATAGCAACAAAAACTTATTAAGGGCTCTGGCATTAATTTCACAAGAAAACTCAAGATTTACGTGAAGATCATAATAGAAAACCTTGTTATTAAAAGGCACAAAACCAAGGACAAGAAAATGAAAAGATGTAATATTTTACCGTTGGGAAGACTTAATATCACTAAAATGTTAATTTCCTTCAAATTAATATATACTTTTAATTTGAATCCCAAAGTTGTTATTTGTAAGGGATGGAAGGAAGGAATAAAATTATCTTACTGTGGCAAAATTACAATAAATTATTAAAAAAACAGTATAATGAAGGGGGATTTATCCTACATGATATTATAAACTATTATAAATTCTCTATAATTCCATAGTATCATAGGAAGAAAACATAGATCAATGGAAGAAAACAGATAGTCTAGAAATATATCACAGCATATGTGGAGACTCACTGTTTGACAGAGGTGGTTTTCAATTAATCAGCAAAAATACAGTTTACTTAATAAATGCTGTTGGCACAACTGGCTATCCATCTGGCAGAAAGTAAAGTGGCACTGGACCTCACACTGGTGAGACACAAAAATAAGTTCCAGATGGATTAAGAACTTAAATATAAAACAGAGTACACAGGGAAAGGTAGGTAATGTAGATGTAACTTCCAATGGGGAAATCTTATTAACTAAAATGGAAATCCAGCATCTCCAATATATAAGATGGACGTATTTGACCAAGTTAAAATTAAGTTTTCATGTAGAAAATGACACTATAACAGAGTTAAAAAAAAAAAAAAGATTAGAAATAACATTTGCAACATACTGGACAGAAAAAGAATTTCTATTTATACTCTAGGAAGAAATCTTTATGAACAGATGAGAAAAAGGCAAACTATCATGTGGGGAAATGGTCAGATGACACATATAGGCCAATTTAAGTGTGGTAGGTATGTGGTCGGTAGACTTACAGCCTCATCAGTCGTCAGGTGTCCCCATCCTGAAGGCTGCGGCAGCCCCAAGTGTCTCAGCCACGTGACTCCCTGGAAAAGCAGAAAACACAGGCACAGCCTCTCTCCTCTCAGGAGCGCTGCTCACCAGCGTTCCCCTTACATCTCCTTTCCGCCCCTGCATCCCTCCAGGACTCTCTTGAGTTAAGTAAGGGATCTATTCGTGGTGTCAGAACAAAATTGGGATTGTTACCCAGGAAAGGGGGAGAAGCAGTGATGACTTTGGAAGCATCAGTCTACATTGTCTACTATACAATATAAGGGGGGGGGGGGGGGGAGCTTCATAAATAGCTCTGGATTTCTATCTATTTCTATTTTTTTGTCAAATATAATTAGGAATTCAAGATCTCAACTAGTCATGCAGGAAAGAAATCTGGCATTTTCATGAGATTGTTCTTTCTTTTGCGCTTCAAGAATCCTTAAGTATGTAGTTTGCGTGGTAACAACAGGTTCTCTTTCCAATGTATTTCCTTGTCTTTTGCTGTGAAGCAGTGAAATTTGTGGTAGAAACTGAGGTTTAAAAAGCTTAGCCAATTGGTAGAATCTATCCAATGGCAGTTGTCTCTGAGTTCGTGAGAATAGCTGTATTGAAATTAGCATTTAATTGATACCTCATGATGTTCTCCATAATCTTTTGGAAGTGCGTTGCCGATAAATTCCAAACCTGAAGCATTATAAACTGTTTTCCTCAAAAAAACCCAAATGTGTTTGTTTTTTTAAATCCTTACCCCATTGCTTCTCAGCGAGAGTAGAAGGGAGAGAGGGGGAGAGAGAGAAACATTGATGTGAGAGACACATCGATCGGTTGCCTCCCTATCGAGCCTGCAGCCGGGTATGTGCCCTTGACCCGGATTGAACCCCAGACCCTGCAGTTTGAGGACCGGCTCTCTCACCACCGAGCCAAACCAGCTAGGGCCCAATGTGGTTTTTTTTCATGCAGGCCTTTGTTCTGTAGTTTGGCAGTAGACTTGGTTTTGAGAAAGGAGCTTTAACAGAACCTGGAAGATGCCAGTCAGAGAACTCCAGGTACCAACGACTGATTTCTTTCTTCTTTGCCTTTGAAGAGCGTCTTAGCCACATGGCGGGTTGAGGGCATTCGAGAGGCAGGTAGAGGCCTTGGTGAAAGAGGCGAGTCAGTTACAAATTCTTATCTCGGGCAACAAAAGCCAGAGAGTTGAAGGCAGCTACTTTTCAGGTCTTTGCACATGTCTGTGGCCCAGAGAGGCTTGTTTGGCCCCTGCGTCAAGAGGACTGGGTGACTTTTAAAGGAACACTCTCACTGGAGCAGAAGGAGAGTGGGTTTGGAGCAAGTCAGCGACGATTATAGGTGACAGAAAAGGCACCCGACTGCACCTCGATGTTTGTTTTCTCTCTTTTCTTTCACAGTCTTCACCTCCCTGCATCATCTTTTAAAGAGCGTGCTTAGGAACCTGGTTCATGTTTTGCTGTGTTAATAAAACGTTCTATTTTTGCGTTAAATTAAAAGCATTAGAGCCTCTTGAGTTAACGCCATGAAACCCCCGAGTAGGGTGCGAGTTCAAAACCTTGACTCGCTGCGCGGCGGTGCAGGGACTTGCAAGCAAAGGCCCCCGGAGATCCCAGGCCCGCAAACGGGAGGAAAGAGCCGCAGCACCTGGTCCCTGCCCCTCTCGCAGAGCTGGACCGCGACACCCCGGAGCACTAAGGGGAAGAAAGAACAGGTGGAGAAGGGACGGTGGAGAACCCGGACAGCAAGCAGTGCCCGCAAGCAGAGGGTTAAGCCGTCGGGTCCGACCCACATGCGGGGAGCTTGTGCTTGGCGGGCTCCGTAGTGGGCCCGCCCCGCTTGCTGGCAGCTCGGGCGAGTGCGACATCTGGGCCGAGCCCGGGGGCCGGGTTGCAACCGGTGCTCCGCTTAGGGTCCAGCGTGGACACAGCTTCATCTGGCTCCACTATGGTTTGAACTCGAACCAGTTACTTAGGCGTCTTTCTTCTAGGACCTGTTTGTCCTTAATTAGGTAACCGGCTCGTTCTCTGTGGTTTCTGGGATCCTTCCACTTTTAACCGCGCAGGCCGCAGCCTGGGGTTTCAGTTCATTCTTTCCAGCTGGGCGTTATAGAACTGTCACATTTGTGTGGCAGGAAGAGCGGAAATTTGGGCTGTGAGATTTAATTAAGAGGAGTCCTTTTGGGAAAGAACTGGCAATGTTTTCTCCCTGGATGATGCTTCCAGAGAACCGCTTGCCCAGCAGTGAGCGTCGCCGACTGATCTGATTATTGAAAAATGAACAAATCGGCATCAGATCGCCGCAGACTGATTCCGAGCCTGAGTCATTTCCCCTGACCCTGTGGAATTCTAATATCTGAAGTCCACTAAACTGCAGGTTGAGAGGCGATGAGAATTCTTCCTAAAGAAAACCAAAAAAGACAAGCATACATTTAATGTGTTTAAACAGAATTTTCACCGGTGGGGCATTTAGAGATGGAATAAAAGACATATTTAAGATGCTTCCCTTCCATAGATTTGTCACTTTGTTTATTTTGAGACATGGAAGTAAATTTGCAAGGAAGCATAATAGGCACAGGAAAGGGAATGTGGTATAGCCTCCCTTTCCTTCATGGTAGATGCAGAAGGTCAGATATCTTTGCTTCACCGCCCCCCCCCCCCCAGCCTCTGCAATAAATGTGTCTTTAAGTAGCAGCACAGCTCTCAGAATTCAGTCTCCAGCCCGCAGTTTTATGCAGAAGCTACAGGCATAAGTAAAACACAAAGCCCGGGTGAGAGGTGTCCACCCAGGGCCTAAGGCAGCCCTGCTAGTTCCTTCGTTTCTCTTTTTTCTGCGTCACACAAAGAGCCCTACCAATGGGAACAGCTGCTTACTCATGGAAAACACTTGAAAGTGGTCCCGCGCTCTCACTGTCACGCACAGCGCTCCCCGAAGCTTCGCTGAGGAACGCACTTGCCTGTAGGGTGGAGCCTTGAACTCCCGGACGGAAGGCGAGTCAGCAAGGAGGACTTCACACTGAGTAAGCAGGGCAGCGAGTGGGCAGTGACCCCTCGTTCTAGGAGAGCTTGAAGGTCGCTTAAAACCTGACTTTTATAAGCTTTGTTTGGTTTTGGGGGTTTTCTTGGGCTCGTTTTTGACTCAAGTCATGACAGCCTTCTTATTTCACTGTCCCGTTAGAGACTTTTTTACTTGCCTGGTTGAAACAGTTCTTAGACTAGAAAATGGAAGATGCCCTTTTCAAGGACAGAGCCTTTAGAAGCACCTCCATCAAACTGTAGTCTGTACCCCTCAAAACAAAACGCTCACCCATCCTCATGGTGTTACGCACTGACTGCCTGTGTCCCTCAGAATTCGTAAGTTGAAGCCCCAGCCCTGGGCGTGATGGTGTTTGGAGGAGGCGCGCACATCCTTTGGTAGGTGATCAGGGTTAGTTGAGGTCGTGAGGTTGGAACCCCCATGACAGGATTAGCGCCCTTGTAAGGAGAGGCTCCGGAGAACTTGGCGTCTCTCCACCGCGTGCGGACGCAGACAAGGTGGCCACCGGCACGCCAGGGAGAGAGCTCTCCCCCAGAACCAAATGGGCCAGCGCCTTGATCTTGGGCGCCCAGCCTCCGGAGCTGTAGGAAAATTAATTAATGCATTTCTGTGGTTTAAGCTGCCCGGTCTGTGGTGTTTTGTTACCGAGCCCAAGCAGACTAACGGACGTGGTCTGTAAGAAACGTACGTTATGCAAAGCCTTCCTGTGTAGGACGCAGAAGTCGGACAGACCTTATCTCCGTGTGACCCTGAGCCGGTTATGAACAGGTCTTCCCCTATTTCTTATCAAAAAGATGGGGGTAATAATACTCGCCTCATTCAAGGGTGTGAAGATTCGAATAAGATGGGGCCAAAGGCGTCGCAGGGAGTCTGGCAAGTAGCAAAAGCTAAAATAGTGGTTAAAATGTGGGCCCACCCCCATGCCCTGTAGGAGATCACAGCCCCGCACAGCTGAGAGCACAGGCCACGACCTGATCCGACCGCTGCTGTTTTTACAGAAACACTGCAGGTTCCATCCTTATTTCTACCAGTCCTTCCTCGCACATTAATAAGCACTTTGCATTTTTTTCTTTAAATTTATCTTTATTGCTGAAAGTATTAGATATTTCAGCAGTCCAATAGATCTTCTGAAATGTACTGTCACTTTGTTGGATATGATGTTACCCTCTAAAAACCTGGTTGTTTTCCAAGAGGCTTGAAACAAAATTCTAAACCCATCTGAATAATTTAATAATAATTCAATATAGTAAATATTTTTGAACACTTGATATATGCTGGAAAAGTCGTCCCGGGAGCTGCGGGGCACACAAGGGCGGCTAAGACAGGGCCTGTCCTCAAAGGGCCCGGGACAGGGGAGCAGTAACCCTGAGCAAAAATACTAGCAAACGCTAGCACTTCTACTGTTACCACTGCGTTACCAGTGCTACTAGTACCAGCACGACTCCTGCTTACTCATTACCGCACCTAACGTTTGTGTAGCCCTGCAAAGTGCCTGCTCGGTTCCTTCCAGGTCTGCTCCGTGGCTGACGTTCTTAACTTAGTCCCAAATGAGGAAACCGAGGTTCAGACAAAGTCGACGATTTGCAGAGTTAATTCCTTTTTTACTAGGAAGGGGAAGCGATGACGTATCAGAAACCAGGAGGCAGGCCTGTACCCTCCAGATGCTTCCCCCAACTAGTTCTTAACGACTTGAGAAGATTAGTTAACATTCTCATTTGCGCTGATTAACCTTCTGAGAGCTCTAACAAATGCTCTTCATAAGCTGTGTTTATACTACATTGCTTTTCCTTTTTTCACATTTTTAATTATAAAAGTAAAATATGCTCATTATAGGCACTTGAAAAATATAGACAAATATTAAGGGGAGAAAAAAATTAATCTATAACCCAAAACCCAAAGATAACCACAGTTAATATTTGACGATATACTTCTTTCTAGCCCATTTTCCTTGCCGTCTGTCTGCGATTTTGTGCATACGTTTTTATTAAGGAATATACTTTATAAATGGATATGTTATGCTGTATTAGTACACTAATAAACATTTTGGGGAATAATTTTAAATCAAAGACTAGTTGCGAAGATGGCACAGAGTTTGGGTAAACCTTTTACCAAGCTTCTCCAGTATTTACGTCTTCTAAAACTATGGTGCATTTTTTAAAACTAAGAAACCAACGTACTTATTAACTAAACTACGTATTTTCTTTAGATTTCACCAGTTTTCCCACCAGCATCCTTCTGTCTTAGGATGTAACCCACGTTACCACATTGCATTTAGTTGTCACGTCCCTCTGGTATCCTCTGATCTGTGACAATTTTTCAGTCTTTCCTTTGTTTGCCATGGCCTTGACACTTTTTATTTTATTGATTTTTAGAGAGAGAAAAGAGGGAAGGGAGGGAGAGGGGAGAGAGAGAGAGAAAGAGAGAGAGAAACACTGATTGGTTGCTCCACTTATTTACGCATCATTGGTTGCTTCTTGTATGTGCCCTGACCGGGGTCGAACCCTCAACCTCGGCGTGTCGGGATGACCCTCTAACCAGCTGAGCCACCGGCCGGGCCTGGCCTTGGCGCTGAAGACTGCCGGCCAGGGCTCCACAGAGCTTCCCTCTGTTTCGATGTCTGGACGTTTCCTCCTGACCGGTGTCCCTGTCGCGTGGTTTCAGGGAGGTCCCTTGGTCAGTGAGGTGAGAGTGGTGACATGTAAACATAACTCTTTCCTCCCTCACTTTATATGTCTTTTCACAAAATATATTGTCAAAGGAACTCTGCAATGCGTATTGGAAGAAATTCTCGTTATATTGCTTAATGAGAGCTTAACTTGTAGCAGCTGCTGGACGCCCCAGGGACTGGAGAGTTAGGAAGAGGCAGAGCTGTCTGAGTTCGGGAGGGAACAGGGACCCCCAAGTAGAGCGTGGGCAACTTAGAAGCTCTAGACATCTTTGGGCTCATCCCAATTCCTCGTGAATACTAATTTTGTGTATTATCATCACTGAACTTCCCCTGGCCCTTTAACTTGTTAATACCTCTCCTCGAGTACTTGCAAAAAATAACATTTAAGCTCAGACTTGAAAATAGTATAGTAAACAGGTCCCCAAAAAGTGCATAAAGGAGCAGGAGGGAAAGGAGAGAACAGGGGTAAAAGAAGAACATTCTAGACTGAAAGGGGAAAGTACATTTAAAGGTCCCAAAGTAAGGAAGAGCTTGGCTTTAAGAAAAATCAAAAATAGTCCAAGGTTATACTGTGCTAAGAGGTCACAGAGGATGAACCCGGGAGTGGATGTTTGGATTTGAGGTTGGAAGGAACACAGCAAAGCGGTAAAATATTTAAGAATCACAGTGGAAACAGATACCCAAATTCATCAACCTTAACAGTCAGCATATCTGACAGCAAACACTGACCAGACTTTCCAAAGAAGAGACGCACTGTAGGAAACGTTTTCATAATTAGGTAACCTTTGCTATAGTTCGGGTTTACGTTGCACCCACACGATTTAAAAGCATAATTAACACCTCAGTGCTGTTTCCCAGCTTGTGTTTTTAATCGGTCAACATGCTTTCATTTCTTTGCCCAAGAAAAAATCACCCGTAAAGTAGCTCATAGCGGGCTCATCTCTTCAAGAGGGACGTGGAGTGTCGGGTGGGCCGTGGGGTGGGGGACACTGCAGGCGGCAGGGGGCGTGACTGGAGTGGATACACCCAAATCACCAGCCCTGGTTGGTTCAAGGGTCTGTTTCCCTTTCAGATGAGATGACACCGCCCATCTAAAAAAATAAATAAAAATTAAAAAAAGAGTGCTCAAATCCAAATCTACTCCGAGGATCTGCAGGATTTGCTTTAAAAACCTTGCCTAGCCCTGGCCAGTGAGGCTCAGTTGCTTGAGCACCAAGAGGTCGTCGGTTCAATTCCCAGTCGGGGCCCATGCCCAGGAGGGGGTGTGCAGGAGGCAGCCGATCCATGTTTCTCTCTCACGGATGTTTCTCTCTCTCTCTCCCTCTCCCTCCCTCTCTCTGAAATCAATGAAAACATATTTTTAAAGCTTGCCTACCTGCTTTCTGAGAGGAAGTCTAATGGCCCAGGGAGCTGCGTCCACTCCCAGGCGGCTGACATCCCTTTCGGGGCATTGAAACAGTGATTATAATGTGGTAGCCCAAGGGCCAGAAAGAGCCCCTGTGGCTTCCGACGTGCCACACTCTCCTGAGAGAAGCCCTCAGCTCTCCGGAAGGTTGGGCCCAGTGGGCAGGAATAGATTCATAAAGCAAAACGAAAAACAGTGAGAGAAAAGAGAAAGAAAGAGAAAACACCAAGAGGGATCACTGTGTAGAATAATGTTTATCCTAAGAAATAATGGACGTCATAAAATAGGGATTTCTTTAGTCAACATCAAGCACGCCACATCAGTCAGGAAAGTCACCCTGGTTTTGCAACTGAATAATGAAGAGGGGGCTTAAAATACCCGACTGCCCAGGTGGGCGGAAAGAGAGGCCAGCACGCGCCCCCGGGCTGCACAGCCCCCTCGCCCCTCGGGGAGAAGGCAGGGGCGCTGAGCGCTGAGGGCGGGGAGACGGCCGCCAGCCCTGACTAACGGATGTCCTCGGGGACCCTCGGAGGAGGCCGCCCGCCCCTGGGGAGGAGGGGAGGCCATTGGAAACCCTCCAGGGCCTTGCAGCAACCAGGGGGGAAACCGGAAAGGATGCTATCGGCAGTGACTCTTGTAATACCCAAGGAAACAGCCGGCATGCGGAGGGCTGTATCCACTGTTAGCAGGGAGCTTCTGCTCCTGGGCGGGACTGGTCGCTCGTGTGAAATGAACGTATTCGTGCTCTCAGGTCCCGTCCGACAACCATGGGCCAGTAGGACCCACTTGAGCCCATGGGTTGTTTAACCCTAGCTTACAGATTAGCATGAATTAATTGAGAGAACACACTTTAAAAACTGTTTTAAATATGTTTTTATTGATTTGAGAGAGAGACAGGAAGGGAGAGGGAGAGAGAGAGAAATATAGATGTGAGAGAGAAACATCCATCGGCTGCCTCCTGCACGCCCCCTGTTGGGGTTTGAGCCAGCCCAGGAATCGAGCCAGTGACCTCTAGCCGCATGGGCCAGCGCTCAACCAGCTGGGCCACACTGGCCAAGGCGACAGAACACACTTTGCCAGGAATTATCAGAAGGTTTTCCAAATAGTGGGCACACAATGCAATATTCAGATCATGCATCATAGAAATGTACACTTGACGCCTATATAATCTGACCAGTGCCACCTCAATACATTTAATTTAAAAAACCTTCCTCCTTCAAACAGCTGCAGGCTGTTGGGCACATATGTTGGTAGATGTTTTCTAGGAAAGGGAAGTGAGGAATGAAACTCTGCCATTTAGAAGGCAAAATGTCTCCTATTTTACTACATAACTTGCATGTTTGTGTGGATTTAAGTGATCGCATCTCAGATGTTAAGGGTCATATCTAAATGTAAGAAGTTTTGTCCTTTGCTATAAAGTGAAGAGAGGCTTTTTCAATATATGAGTAAGACTGGCTCTTTGTGACCCCTAATAGGGGTATGAAATAGGATTTGTCCTGAATCATCGACCTTTCCCCTTAAAATGAGAATGTGCCAAGAAAGACCTGCACATCCTTTCGCGCTCCCCCAGAAATCATTCAGAAATGCAGTAGTGACTCCCAGCATTCTCAGCACTTCTAAGAGATGGTAGTTTTCTACAGGATAAGACAAAGCTGAAATTATTCCCACAAACAAGATAGAAATGGGCCTGGGATTGGTCTGAAAAAAAAATCACAGAGTTTTAAGTGGAAGAAAATGTTCTGAAATAATAACCTATTACTGTAGCCCTGGAGCAAAAGGTAATTTATAGGTAGACCAGTAAAACATGTGTTCCCCGATAATGCAATCAATCACTTTACCTGGAATCCGGCCACTCAGCAATGTAAGGCTCTAGCATGAATCCAGATGTTCTTATGCTGCTATTAGTCAAATAGCTTTGAATGACTTTCTACTTTCAGACAACAGTTAGGGCTACTTAAGTCTATAATGCGCCGTACATTCCTTCTTAAATAGGCACGTGCTCATACATGCTGACAGTGCTTATATTCAGAACAGGGAAAAGCCAATGGTGATAACACATGGGCTATGAAAGCATAAATTATTCAGGGGGGAAAAGTTTCTGCCACTGACATTTCAGTTTTGTTATAAGGTATAATTTACATACAGTGAAATTCATTCTTTTTAGTAGGCCGCTCTGTGAGTTTTGACAAACACATATAGTCATGTAACCACCGACACAGTGAAAATGTAGAGCAGTTCAACAATCCCCCCAAACTCCCTCCTGCCCCTCGGGAATGAACCCCTCCCACACCCTCGGCCCCTGGCAGTTACTGATCCGTTTCCCATCCCTAGAGTTTTATGTTCTCCAGAATGGCCATATCAATGAAGTTGGACAGCATGTAGCCTCTTTTTTTCTTTTTTAAGGGTTTAGTCCACTTACATTTAGAATAATGAACGATATGGTTGATTTTAACTCTCCCTTCTTGGCATTTGTTTTCTATTTGTCCCATGTGTTTATTTTCCCTCCCTCTCTCCTTTCCTGCCTTCTTTGGGTTAATCAAATATTACTCACCAGTCCGTTTTACTTTCTCTATTGACTTTTTAACTATAACTTGTATTTTTTTAGCACTGCATTAGGCAATTCAGGTATCCTCAACTTACCAAGTCTACCTTGAGTTAATACTGCCAGTGTGTAGCCTTTTAAGTGGTTGAGATCCATTCATGCTATTGTGTGTATCGGGATTATGTTCTGTTGATTGCTGAGTAGTATTTCACTGTATGGCTGTGCCTCAGTTTGAATCGATCCCAATTTGTAGGGATTACTAATAAAGCCACTAAAATATTAACATACACATTTTTGTGTGAGGATAAGATTTCATTTAGCTTGGGTAAAAGCCGAGGATTAGGGGGGCTGGGTGGTATGGTGAGCATATGTTTAACTTTAGGAAAACTGTTTTGGAAAGTGGCTGCAAGCAGTCGAAATTCCTGCCGGTGGTGCCTGTGAGTTTCAGTTGCTCCACACCTGTCAGCACTTAGTATTGTCAGTTTTCTCGTGTGTTTGTTGTAGCTGTTCTAATATGTGTTATGGTATCACATTATGGTTTTTAGTTTACATTTTCCCAACAACTAGTATGTTAAGCATCCTTTCCCGTGCTTGTTTGACCTTCTTGTATTTTCTTTGATGAAGTATCTGTAAATTTTTTGCTCATTTTTTGATGATTTTCCTATTACTGCTTTCTAAGAGTGCTTA
This sequence comes from Miniopterus natalensis, assembly GCF_054644295.1. NCBI lineage: Eukaryota > Metazoa > Chordata > Mammalia > Chiroptera > Miniopteridae > Miniopterus > Miniopterus natalensis. The sequence goes on from NC_142099.1 coordinate 4,006,814, forward strand.
CATAAGCTGGATACAAGTCCTTTATCAGATTTGAGATTTCAGATATTTCTCACAGCCTGTGCCTTTTAATTCTCTTAACAGTGTCATATGTATGGCAAAAGCCCTCATTTCAATGCATCCCAACTTATCAATCTTTTTCTTTTTCATGGATTGTGCTCTTTTTTTATTGTATCTAAGAAATCTTGGTTTAATCCAAGATCACAATCATTTTCTCCAATGTTTTCTTCTAGTCTGTAGATTATTTACAACATAGTGTAAAACATATTTAGTATTAATGAAACCTCATTGATATCTCTGAGCTAAAAGAATGGACAATTAATTTTTTTTAAATTTGGAAAACTACAAAGACCTTCAGTATTTCACATATTTGGAAATTCTGCAATCACAATCTGTTCCCTAAAACACGACAAATCACACCAGTACAATAGTCAATCTCTAATTTAATCATTTATCAAGTATTGATTGATGGTGCTACCATTTTCCAATTACTCTGCTAGATGGTGTAGTCGGAGTTTAAAATGTAGTCAGTCTCTTCCCTCAAGAAGTTCACACCAAATACAAATACATAAATAACTATTTAATTACCAACATTCTGAGAGCTATGAAAGAAAGTTATAGGAAGGAAAGGGAATATACAAGAGATATAATTCAGTCTAGAAGCCTAAGGGGAAATATCCTTAAGATAAAAGTAACATGCAAATTGGAACTGAGCATAATTAGAAATTCATGTTGGAACAAGAGGGAAAAATTCACATTCCAGAGGAAACTGCACATTTAAAGACTAAAATAGGAAATAAATGAACAGAGGAAATAAAATAGGAAATAAATGAACTAAGCCCAAAGTTAGCAGAAGGAAGGAAATATAGGTTAGAGCAGAAATAACTGAAATAGAGAACAGGAAAGCTATAGAAAGATTAGCAAAACTACAAATTGGGGTGTTTTTAAAGCTAAAATTGACAAACTATTAGCTAGAGTACCAGGAAAAAAAAAAAAGAGAGAAAGGATTCCAATGTATAAATGAAAAACTGAAACCACAGAAATGCAAAGGATCATACTCTAAACAATTATAAGCCAACAAGTTGGGTAACCAAAAAGAAATGGGTAAATTCCTAGAAATATACAACCTGCGTAGACTACATTGTGAAGAAACAGAAAATCTGAACAGACCAGTAATGAGAATGGAGATTAAATCACTGATCAGAAACCTCCCAACAAAGAAAAGCACAGGCCCTAATTATCATGTTGTACACTTTAAACTTACACAAGGTTAAATGTCAATTATATCTCACTAAAGCTGAAAAAATGCTTAAACAAAAATTACTTTGGCTTCCAGGCAGATAAAAGGGACTGCAGAATGGATTGGAAAACCCACCGGGAGCTATTCCATGGACCTACGTGGGTTCGTAGGCAAGGGTGGGGTGTGAAGATCAAAAGAAAGGGGAAAAAATCCATGTGAGATAACTAGTCATTAATTCATCTCAAATACTGAGGGTCTGCTCGACTTGTCACCAGCAATAGCATCAAAGGAAGGCTGATAGCGAACATGAGAAGCTTAGTCCCTTGTGTGCTCTCCAATCTCTGGGTTTTGCGCGGGCATTTCTGTCAGACGCGGGTGTGGTTAACAAACACCTTCAGCATGATTTCCCCCCCTTCTCTATGTTTCAATGTAGGATTTTTAAAAAATGGATCGAGTATGTTTAAAAACAACAGCCTCTTAAGAACATTTAATTTTATAGGACGATCCCTTAAATCCTCTGAACTGTTTCACAAAGGAATCACAGGAAAATTTATATTAAAGCTCTTCTATATGAATATATAAGTTCCAACACTCACAATCCAGTCCTGGGATCTTTTTTCTCCCCCTGCCATGTGTCCTCTGTTTACCTCCACACACACACACCCCCCACACACATCCTGGGCTGTTGACATGGCCTGAGGGTCATCCGAAAACAAGAGCACCGACTGATGTCATCCCTGTTCCCACGTGTTCGGTGGCCGTCGCCGGGAAACAGCTTAGGCGGTAAGTGCACCTCTTGGTTGCTCTGAAGATGATTTTGCCTGAGCAGCCGGGTCCTCGCCTGCGGAGCCCGCTGCTCACACGCCCCGGACAGTTGCTGGGCTCTGAGTGTCTTATTCTCTAGATCTCGGCCTTTGGGGAGAAGAAAGCCGCGGGCCCCGCGGGCCCCTTCCCTTCCGCTCCTGCTTGCAGCGTTGTCACACGGGGGTCGTGCCGTGGTCCTTGACGAGAGCTGGAGTTCTCTCCCGCCCCGGCTGCTTCTCCAAACAGCCCCGCATTTCTCGGTCCGGCCGGGTCCCTGCAGCGCGCCCGAAGCCTGCACAGAGCGGGACGCCCGCTGCCCCCGTGCGTTCACTGGGCCAGTCAGCCGGCGGGTGTCGCGTGGAGCCCCCAGCCCTCTCCTTTGGGGGCCACGCCTCCTCGCCACTGCTCCTCAGACCCTTAGCTTTCTCCCGTCCCCAGTTGATTGACTTCTCAAACGCGTGTCCGGTGCCTTTGCGGTTCGGTCGGGGGGTTCTTGGCGATGTTGCGTTGCCGACAGATAGGAGGCGGGAGCGATTTTCACAGAGCGCTCCCTGGGAAGAACCGCATTTCAGTGTGTCCCCTCATGTCCTCTCGGAGCCCAGGTGCGCTGCTCTCTTCAATGCACTCGGCGGCCAGATGAAGACTCGGCAGCCCTTCGGCAGATTTCCAAGTTTCCTTAGGAGCCCTGAAAGCCCGGGAAGAGAGTCGATCCCTCTGCTCCCACGCCAGAGGGGAGATCGGCCTGCTGGGCTTACTGAGAGGTGGCACATCGGTCTCCAACTTGGCACCCTCCTCAGGGATTTTCAAGGGCAAGTTCGCCTAACGCTCAGCTTTCGCCTCAGCTGCTGACTCCGGACATCGTTGCCCCTGGAGATGCCGCCCTGGGAGACTGTGACACTCGGCGTATTGTATGCGAGGTGTTCTCTGTTCATAACGGGTGATTCCAAGCATCCCGTCACCTGCCTTCCCTTGTAGGCTTTTAGAAGCACTATGATAGGTGACAAACAGGTGTAGAAGGAAAATCACCCAAAAAAGGAGGAAAGCTGTAATGCAAAGGCCACATAAAATGCACCCGTAGGAAATGGGCACGAGGCAAGGGGAGGCCTGGAGAGCCCAGAGAGGAGGGACAGCACGTTCCTCAGCTCCAACCTGCCGTTTCAACTATGAGCCCAGGGTTGCCTTCTCCCCCCTAAAAGAAGCTGAAAATCTGGATTTCCATATGAAAGGCTCCCGAGGGATTTAAAAAATAATAGAGAATCCTCTGGATTAAAACCACAGGGGCCCAAGAAATAAGACCCAAAGGTCTGACAACACAAGGACCACCCACTGCAGTCTCTGGGCCACCATACCTTCCTCACAGATAAGCGGCTTTTCCTAAAAGCAAAAATATAACCATCTGCACAAATCCAGCGCTCAATTAACATCCTGCAAGTTGCGTGATGCCTGCTTTTTCTTCTGTTGGGCAGTTATGGCATTTTGCTGAATTGGGCAAAAATGCAATTTATGGTTTGGTTGAGAGAAAGTACGTAATCCCTCCCAACACTTAAGGACATTCGAGCACGATGCCAAGCCCATGGCTGGAGCTCTCGCTTTCGGTTAAGAAGAAACGCCCCCCGTTACCTGTTTACCTAGGAGGTAAGAGAGAAAATTATTTACCTAGTTCCCTGCACCTGGAAGTCACGGGGGATTTCTTCTTGATGGGATCACAGGCCTAGATCACCGTCGGACTCGCCTGTAAACACTATTGGATGGTTTCTCTATATTAGAAAAATTCTGTATTCCCCCCCGGATCCAGCCTCCCTTGTGACTCAAGAAATCCTCATCACAGGCTGCATTCCCAAGAGGGCAAGTCGGGGCTCTAAGGACACAGCTGTTGGCAGAGAACAGCCTGACTGATGTACACGCAGCCGAAGCCGTGGCTTGGAGGTCAGGCCCCCGGATCATTATTCCGAGCGCACCAGGCCCGCCTGCTCGTTTCCTTACTGGCGCCCGGGGCACCGGCCACCAGCGGGGGACGAGTCCAGGAGGCAAACCGTGCTGCTTGGGGCTGGAGGGGCTGGAGGACTCAGCAAAGTGGGGTTACTCCGCCAGCAAAATAAATCGGAGGGCTCCCCAAATTTCTCGACCCTCAAATCACAAGCAATGTGTACATTTCTTGCCGGTTTCTAGTTTTACATCCAACATACGGTGGGGAAAAAATATCCCAGCCCAGCCCCGACATGAGAGGCAAACGCCGCTTCACAGCCTGACAGGCCCCACACAGCCCGGTGCCGGAGATTATAAATCCACCTTTGTTTTTCGTCTGTCTTTCTGATGAGCACGTTTTAAAACGGCGTGCAAGATGCTTCCATTAAAACTGTCGCTTCTGTGACTATCGTCTACTAATATAAACTGCCTGGCGCAGAATAAACGCGAAAGCTAGTGCAAGCTTAAATATAGGGAACCTCTTGTGGGTGTGGAATGAACTGGATAAAGGGACACTTGACGCACCCTAATCAAGCTGGGGCAACTCAGTGGGGCAGCAGATATCCGCCTGTCACTGCTCTGCCCAGGTAATAGCAGGAATTGCCAAGTTTTGCTTATAGGAAATACAGGGGGGTGAACTGATACCCACCGATCTTGGGTTCGAGGCCGTTGTTACTCCGTGTTGGTGTCAAGGTCGTGGGAAAGGCGATGTGCACACACCTGCGGGGCCACGCCACGGGGAGCCACCCCATCCGCGACCTTGACGAGCGCCCGTCTCTCACAAAGGCGCGCGCGACTACTGCTCTACATTTACTCCCAGTTTAGACCTTCAAATAGATTTTCAAATGATTATTTATAGCTCATATGCAAGAGCTATTTGAACAAACGCCGGCGTTTTAATTACACATGTTCAGAGTCCTGTGCTGTGGGGTTTTGGCTTTTTTAAATCTTCAGAGCGCTCTGATGCTGCTGGGTTTCAAAGGTACGGGATAATCTGCCACGTGCCACCCAAAGATCGTGAAATTGATGAGGGCAACTTTAAAGGGGCACGTTTTCTTGATCAAGTTTGATTTGAGCAAAAGGGACTCGTTTTCATGTAGTCTTAAAACATTTTTATTAGAGCTGTTCAATTTTATGACACTGGTCCAAAGACTTTGTCAAAAGTCAGGGAAATCGCCTGGATCTCTCTCTTCTCCTTCCCCACCCAACCTCCTCCGTTCCCCCTGTATTGAAATACAGGGTCTGATTTATTTTATAATTTAGGATTATGTATAATTCCTCATCTACTAGAACACTCAGATTCGAAGGATATTTCTAGATCCGGAGTGAATTCCGAATCTTGAAATCAGCACCAATGTAAACCTTGTGTCCATCTCTACATGTTCATCGGTTTCCAAAACTTGTTTTAGAAGCTCCTACTAAGTGCCTATAAAATTTTAACCAATGTCACCTCAATAAATTCAATAAAAAAGAAAAAATAATATTTATTAATTAAAAAAATTTTCCCCACCTCTCCCAATATTAAACAACAACAAAAATAAATGCACTGTTATTTCTAACTTGCGTGTGAAAAGATATGGGTTTTTAATTCATTCCCATGAATTAAAGAGATGTTTTTCAGTCCTCTTATATTAACACTGAGCTCGTCCCCCATGGAGGTCTAATCACATGATTAATTAGAAAGCCATTTAGAATAATGTAAAGACATACACTTTTGCTTCAGACATTTCTATTACTACTACTACTAATGATAATAATAAAAGTTCACCCTCATAACCATGGTCTTTCACATGCCTCTGCTCTTGCCTGTCCTTAATCTACTGCTAAAATCAACATGAAGTGTCTGGGCGCCTACTATGACCTTGGCACCGGAAAACAAGTAGACGTTTTCACCAAGGTCACTTCATATCTCATTGGCAGGCTGCACCATACATGCACACAGGCTGAAGAATCATACATATGTGATAAAAAAATCACAGTTAATATAATACCTGGTACTGTGAAGGACACTGAGTGTCACAGGAGGGAGAGGGTGTTTCTAGGTGCGTCGCTGGGGGATATTTGAGGCTGGCCGTGACGTCCGGGTAGAATTCATTAAGTACGAGCAGCGTGTGCGTGTGCACTGAGGTGGTGGTAGGCGGGGAGGGCTGCGTCCGGGAGGAGGAGCGGTGGCATCAAAGGTAAGTTTATGAGGACAGACATTTTATGAGGACAATGAGGAGATCGCCTGGCTTTTCCAGGGAATACTGAGCTGTAGCCAAGCTGAGAAATGTGGATTTTTATTTAGCAATTAATAAGAAATGTTAGAGCTCTTCTGCATTTTCTATCATCTTAATGATTACTATTTTCATTTCTTTGTTATTTATTTATCTAATTGTGTGTGTTTTTCCCCATTGTACCCATCCTATCTTTATGCTTTTGGTCACTTTTATTATGTTTAAATTGCTTTAAAATATGGCTTCACTATCTATCTACATCTATATATCCATATATAGATAGATATTCCCCTACATTTCTTTTTGGATGAATAAATGATTGGTTTTAACTTTCTTCTATTACGTAGATTGTCTTCTTGGGCCCGTATATTTCTTTTTTCACTTCTTTGAGAATAGAAGCCATTTATCTAAATTCCTGTGTATTTTCAGGTAGGCATTCTCATGATGTGCTTACTTTGCTACCATTTGCTTCCATGTCTGCTTCCTCGCCTGCCCCACGCCAAAAGTTTATTCGTTGGTTTCTAAGTTTTACTCAAGTTTGACTGAGGCCAGCTAGGTGCCCGCTGAAAATAATGTTTAGAAGGATCGGGGCGAGTGTGCTAGCAGACAGGGCAGCCCGGAGCCTCAGCGGAAATCTGCGGTCGCCAGCACTCTCCCAGCAGATCAGTCACTTTGTGATGAGTGTGTGACTCCCCTCTGTGTAAGGAGTCACTGTGACTCGTGTCAGAGGTCCCCTCCCTGCTGCCTCGTCACCCTGCGTCACCCGGAGCACTCCCCTGGCAACGGACACCAGCCAGGCTGCCGTCAGCGGAAACCAACCCTGAGTGTCGGCGGGACCCCAGTTCAGGGCCACCTCCCTGCCCTTCTGTGCTACTAACGTGTATTCTACGGGAGGGTGTCTTCTTCTCTGTAGCTACTCCACCCCCTGGGTCTTGTCATCCTTAATCAGAGAATCATTGGCTGTGCCTTTCTGGCTTGTAACATTTTGGCTTTTAGAAAAATAGATTCCCATCCATGCTCCCGAAGCAGGAGTAGGCTCTTAGCATCCCCCCCTGTTTGGGGCTCAGATTTTACATCATTTTGAGGGTGGGCCAGTAGTTCACAGTCTGAGATTTTAGCCATTTCTTGTTTCATTTTAGCCAGAAGTATTTCTGTTGTTGTTTAAAAAATCACTAGTCGTTTTTGATGGATTTGAGAAAGAATCAAACGGCCTCAGCCCCGCCCTCTTAAACCGGAAGCCGCGTGCACGCGTCCCAAGGACCTGGTCAGGGGTCCCTCTATACCTGCCTCTTTGCAGAGCCATCAGGGCGCTGCCCTGACCCAGGTCCTTCGAGCGCGTGCACGCAGAGGGCTTGAGGACACGACCATCCCAGGCCAGGAAACCCTTCCTTTCGAAGTCAGGACCTCGGGGGCGTCTGTGGAAAAGCGAAGGGAAGACTGGCCTGGGCAGGGAGGGACAGAGTTGTCCTGGCGTCATTCAGAGTAGGGGACGTCTGATGCCGCCTTTCCGACGTGACACCTGTGGGCGTTCAAAGCCACTCGCCCTTTCGTCTGCCCGGTTTTCAGCACCTGTCCTATCGCTCTCCGTGTCCGGTTACAAGGAGGAAAAAAAGTTCCTGCCTGAACGATTTCATCCCTCGCAATCCATTTTTCCTCTCCCCCAACCTGACCCCGCTGTAAAGTCAAAATGACAAATCTGTGACATCATCATAATTCCCCCCCCCCCCCCCGGGAACAAACTGTGAAGCCATTGGCCCAGGACGGGGACTTCACCGCGGGGCCAGGCAGAGCAGCAGCTGCTGGAGCGGAGAGGGGAGCGCCGCCCGTCAGACACACATAGATCTTCAATAATAACCAGGGAAATTCGGAGGATTACTGTCAGAGTAAATTGCATTTGGCATAAATGCCACCTCCCTTCAAGTCCGCCACACGGCCATCCCTCTTTATTTAGTGGCTTTGCCCTTTTCTCCATTTTCTTCCACAAAATCTCCTTCGCTATGTCATGTAGCCTTAAGGGGACTCACGTGGGTAGGGACGGACACGCCTGGCGTTTTTTGTTCATTATTTACGTAAATGAAGAGGTGTTCTTAGTTTTTACCTGCTGCGGTTCCGAATATACATTTTTGCCAAGCGGATTCAAGGCTGATGGTAGTCGAAAGCCCTGAAGAGGTAGGGCCTGTTCCGCTGCTGGTGCACCAGGCCCAAGGGCGCGCCTAGGCCCAGGAGGAGTTCCACGAGGCGGTCCTGACGCTTCAGTGCTTACTGCGCGTTTCCGTTCAGATCCACGCATGGCGAGGGCGAGGGACAGCGTGCGCTTGTATACTCTGTGCACAAGGCTAATACACATGAAAAATTAAACAGTCGCGCCCGGAAACGGGAAGAGTGCCAACCGAGCAGCGCTGGCAGCACGGGCCGGTCGAGGAAACGGTCAGCGCTGTGAAGGCCCCGCGGCCGAGGTGGAGAAGCCCGCACTCCGGGCCGGGAAGGGAGCAGCGTGGGGCGCGGGCGGGCAGCTCCCCAGCGCCGCGTCGTCGGCAGAGGTGCCCGGGGCGGGCGCCGCGGCGGGGGAGGCGGTTCAGTGGACCGGAGCGTGGAGACAAACTAGGACCAGGAGGGACCGTTGAATTTGACAAATGAAGACGTCACCCGAGGCCGTTTCCGAGAGCGGGCTGGCGAGCCGCGGGAAGAAGGCGCGGCGGGGGGGCCCGCGCTCAGTGCGCTCGGCCTTAACGGGCAGAAAGAAGCTGACGTGTCTCCAGTGTCAGGCAGGGGAGTCGGTGACTCCCGCTCTGTCCCACTTTGGATGTTAACCGCGACCCCAAACAGCCATGTCAGAGGTGCCTGCTCTTTCTATTCTTTCAGATCCTCACCCGAGGATATGTTTTTATTGATTTTAGAGAGAGAGGGAGGGAGGGAGAGAAACATCGATGTGAAAGAGAAACATCAACCGGTTGCCTCCCACATGGTCCCCGACCAGGGATCGAACCCCCCCCCCCCCCCCCCCGGGTATGTGCCCCGACCAGGAGTCGAACCTGCAGCCTGATGGTGTCCGAATGAGGCTCCAGCCGACCGAGCCGCCGGGCCAGGCGGAGCGCCTGCTTGTGCTCGGTGGGAAAACTGAGTGATGCAGACTCGCCGCGTCGCGAGGGAGGACTGCCTGGTGACAGTGCCTCGTGATTGCGTCATCTTTGTCGTCACAGCCTGCGGTTCGTTTTTTGAACACTGCCCACAGCTCTGAAGCCCCAGGAGGCAGGAGCTGCGTTTAAGAGGAAGAGGGGGGGGGACGCTGTGCCCATCCTGCCGAGCCCCAGCAGGAGGCCTCCCCCCCACGCAGATTATGGGTGAGCTCTTTCATCACCAGACACCTTCCCTCCTTGATGACAGAGCCCACGGCTGTCAGCCGCTAACGGGCAGCGGTTCCTTGCCTTACAATCCGCCCCACAATGCGCCGCCCCCGTAAGGTCCCCAGGGTGGAGAGAATCACCGCAGCGACGCTGTCAGACACCCAGGCGGATTGTATCCCGTCTCACGCCTGAGCGAGCGCAGGAGCGCCGGGCGTCGGCGTGTCCGAGGTGAAGGCAGGACAGCAGGCCGCCCTTACCGGCCCGTTCCCACCCTATTATCACGAGTCACGAGCGGCCTGGCTTCTTCGGGTTTGTGTTTCTCGGTCAGATGCCACCTGTATCACCACCTCTTCTGAAAAGCCCGTCACGCAGCCCTGAGGATGGAGGATTCGAGATTCGGAGCCGACCCCTCCGTCAAGCGGCTGAATGCTCAGTCCCAGGCGTTTTTCAACTTATCAATATTTATGCATGTTCTGAGTCTCACTCACAGAGGGGCAAGCCGACTTGTCTGCTCCTTTTGGAAGTCTGACCACCTACAGCACCTGGCCGGGCCGGCCTTCATGCTCTCTCACGCTCGGCGGCTGTCACAGAAGGATTTCTTCTGTAGGCAACACGTTTCCCCCAGATCACTGGCCACTTGATGACAGATCCCAGTTGGCTATACTGGTACCGAAGGAAAGCCAGGGCCCACACTGGTTGGTGGCCTTTTTAAGAAAAGAATAGAAGCCATCACAAGGGTCCATACTGCTGTGAATTGTTTTAAAGGGAAGGTTGGAAGTGTGCCTGTGATCGTTTTCAAATAAAGTATTTCTCCTACAGTTCAGACTCAATCATGAAAAAATAATACCCTGTAGAAAATATGTCGGGGAGAAAAACATCTAAGACACAGCGAGTCCTCCAAGGGGCTCATCGTCCTGAGAAGACGTAAACCACTCGTACGTGCGAAGCGACTCGAGAGCGACAAAGCCACGTGCTCCTTTAACAATCAGACTTCCTTAAGAATCGCAAGCCTAATGCCCGCAGGAGCCGCGCCCCAGCGTGCGGCTGAAGGAGGCGGCAGGTACTCGGCCCCCATTCTTCGTTCCTTTGTTTTGCTTAATCTTGTGCTTATAGTATTTGTTGAAGCATAAAGTATATACAGTAAAATGCACATATCAGAAGTATATAGCTTAATATTATCAAATGCATATAACCAGCACCAACATCAAAATAAATGATATTTCCAGCAGCCCACACATGTCCCTTTTCTGTCAGTTCCTCTGCTGCGCCCCCCGGAGACAACTGCTGCTCTGACCTCTAGCATCATAAGCTATTTTTTTTTTAATCCCTAAACTTCCTTATACGTGAATCATACAGGATGCACTTCTTAACGCCTGGCTTGTTCTGTGCCGTAGGACTTTTTTTAGGCCACCTGTGTTGTTGTGTGTCAGTAATTTGATTTTGTTTTTAGGGCTGTTGAGTAGCGCTCTCCTGTATGGCTCTCCCACGCTTGGCTAATACAGTTTCCGCTCGACAGGCCTGTGGGGTGTGTCCACTTGGAGGCTATTCTGCTTAAAGTCGCCACGACCATTCTTGTATAAGTCTTTTTGTGGATGGACACATACATGTACTTCTCTTGACTAAATTAGGAGTGGGATTTTGAGGTCCTATTTCAGATATATTGTTAACTTTATGAAAACTTGCAGTGTTCCAAAATGGAGGCAATATTTTTAATCCCTTTGGCAGTGTATGAGAGTTCCCGTAGAGTTGATTGTTGAGAAGTGAGAACGTGGGTGCAGTATCGACATATCTCCTAATTTTTTTTTTTTTTTTCAAGAAACCAAGAGATGCCAATATTTGGGTGACAGTTTTTGATTTTTAAATATTGGCAGAGAGCTGAATATTTAGATCGCTAAAGTATTAGCCTCCTATCAGCAGGGACTTTCTTTCAAGGGCAAAGACCCAAATAAGGGACTGATAGGTAGAAGTATGAGATGTTCTCACAATGTACATTTCTTCAGGGGGAAAAAAAAAAAGCATCTCCATACAACAGGATAGTGTTTATGGTGTTTATTGTGATTATTTGTAAAGGCTAATGTGAACCATTGGATTTCAAAAGACTACTAAATATTTTCTTGAAATGCAGGAAATACTCCCAACTCTTGGTTTAATTTAGAAACAATAATTGAGCGTGTAGCACGTGCTTGGGCGTCAAAGTGTTTCACATGCAGCGTCGTGTCTGGTCCTCACACCATCCAGTGAGCACAGCGATTCTGGTCAGGCCCGTATTCCAACTGCGGGAACTAGAGGCCAGACCCATTAGCAGATGGGTCAGATTCACTGATCAAGCTTAGCAGACGGTGGGAGCAAAAACTGATCCCAGAAAATGTCCTGACGGAGCCCATAATACCATCCGCCACGTTCTACATTCCTGTCTCTCTCTTTTTCTCTTCTCAGTTGAAATCTTAGGAAAATAATTAATTTAATTAATGTCACATTTGCAACATATCCGTGTCACCACAGTCCCCTACATTCTCCTGTAAACTATCAGAAATCACTACTGAACGAGCAGCATGCTCTGAATAGGCTGTTTTTTAACAAGCCTCTGTGTTAAGGGACCAAATTGTGCCGCCGAGATGCTCGCCTACATAATAGATGCCTTTGAGGGGCATAAAGAAGGCTGTGAAGGGCCCGCTCCGTTCGCGGCCACGGCCCCACTTACACTCTGGCCACAAGTAGGCACTGCCTGTGGGAGCCCCTTTGACACGCCACTTAGAAACCAAGTGATTTGTATCCTAGGTGTTTACAAAGAACAATTAGCTTTCTATTTAGAAAGAAAAGAACCTGCACAGTTGTGCGCAGACCCGGTACTAGCTGCGTCGTGTTTCCCTGTGCTCAATAATTAATCACATATCTCTAAAAATGTTCCATTTTCTTGGTTTACTAGGAAGGCTTTTCCCCGGTTGCTGGTTCACCGAGCCCTGCCACTCCGGCAGCTATAATTAGAAATGAGTAGGATTTCTAAGTTTAAAATAGGATTTGCTGGGCAGTTAACAGAACTTTTAGTATAAATGTGTGAGTGGGTTTGAATGTTTTAAAAAAAACATCTCCTACAAGACTATAAAATATGGGATCTTTCGGTGGACACGTTCCCCACGCGTAATCGCACCAGACCTCCGCCCTCTCCCACCTTCTGTGGAAGTGGGAAGGTCAGCCTGGGGGGGGAAGGCAGCCTCTGCTCATGGGATCTCCACCCTCATCTGAAACAAGGCCCTGCTGGGAGCCTTGGCAGGGGCGGCTGGGCTCCTGATACTCAGCTCTTCAGGGGCCACTGCAAAGTGCTAGACCGTGTATTCTGGCTTCTTCCAGTGCAAACCGGGAATAAGGAACATGTTTCCTTGTCTCTAATGCCTTAGCGACCGCCTCTCCCAACAGGAATCGTTGCTCTCTCTTAGTCTGCAGAAAACACTAAAAAAATCATTTTTCTTAAAAAAAAATTTTTAAAGAAATAATAATACAAGTGGAGTCTTTGGGTTCAACTATAAGATCCAAACACTCTTGTTTAACAGGATGCATATTAAAACTTGTCCTGATAGCTTTTAAAATATATATATATAAATATATATATATATGGTTTTTATTGATTTGAGAGAGAAAGAAACACTGATGTGAGAAACACTGATCGGCTGCCTCCCGCATGCCCCCTACTGGACACGGAGCCCACAGCCTGGGCATGTGCCCGACCAGAACCGAACCGCTGGCTCCTTGGTGCCCGGGTGGTGCTCAGCCACCTGAGCCACGCCAGCTGGGCCTGATACCTTGAAAGTACAATCGTTTTTATGCAGTTCTCTGTGTGAGCTTTCAAATGGTTGTTACAGGTAAAAGAGTGACAAGCACTAAAAGATTCTAAATAATGCCATCGCCATTTAACAGAGAAGCCAGCTTTGCATAGCTGTAAAACATTTAACAGAGGAGGGCTTCGGGTTCGGGTCCCTGTCAGGGCACAAACCTGGGTTATGGGTTCAGGCCCTGGTCAGGGTGCTACGGGAGGCAACCGATCAATGTTCCTCTCTCCCCGCCCTTCCTCTTTCTCTAAAAATCAATCGACGTATCCTCGGGTAGGGATTAAAAATATATGTATTCGGTTGCAGAACATTCAGTCGGTGTCTTCTGAGAATGGCCCATGGGTAAGAAAATATTTTAGTCACATCCCCACCCTCCTGTTAAGTGCTGGATGCAAATTGAATCAGGGTGAAATCGAGGTCGCCCTCGAGGTCAGATTTTCTTCCCAGATCCCATGTCCCTCTTCAGATGGAATTAGATAATGTCCTGTTTGAAAAAGCAAAGAAATGAACACCTGCAATAAAGAAGTCATGCTGGAAATGATCATAATTCTCCACAAGCTAAAAACCTAGATAATTCTCGTGGTCAAGTTCAGAAAATCAATATTTACGTATTAATAAAAATAAGAGTTTTGGTAAAGTTTTGACATAGCCCTCGAAGGGATTCTTGACACTCCTCTGAGGATGTAGGTTAAAATAACTGATCAGATCTAGATTTTTTTTGTGATAAATTCCATCTGGCTAGTGCAGTGGAGAGATTTCAAAGCCATTTCTTTTGTCCTGATACCAGAATCAATCCCTTACTATTCTCATGTCTCCCTTCCCTGCGAGGTAACCAATTTAAGTGAAATAAAGCAATTTTTAATGGAATAGACTGTTCAAATGACCCTATTTCCTGAAGAGGGCATTTTCATGAATATTTATTTAATCTCTTTTACTTTTCCCAGGTTTTATTTTAAATTATGTTCACCAGTATAACCTCGGGAGTTGAAAAATCTATTTTTTCATGAAGGCACTGAATAATAAACATACACCTGTTGTCTAAGTTTCTCAGAGATTTCTATAACTTGCTTTTAAAATATTCATCTAATGCTGTCCAGCCACAAATAACAGATACTTCTCCTCTTTCCCTTAGATTTTTTAAAATTAGGGTTAAAAAAAGGCACATAGAACTGGTACAACTGAAAGGTAAAGCCAAATAATTAACTTTATTTAGAAAGCTATCACAAATATGAAACATTGATGAAAGGGGGACATATGCAAATATACTGGCTGCAAAGCTTTATCTCTCTGAAATAAACACAAAAACAAACAGTTTGCATAAAAAGTCTGAAGAATGCTCATCCCACAGAGGGAGTATGTTAAATTTTTATCCTATCTTGGGCAAGAATAACTCATTTATTAGTTTTCCTTACACCTGCTCTAATCAGAATCACTAAAATCTTTATTGAAATTCTAATTTATGTTTTGAATAACTGAAAATAATTGGTGAGTAAATTTGGTCCACACTGATTCTTTTCCCAGAAGATCACCATTGTTTGTGTGAGTGAGAGGGAAAAAATATATGTTTTTTTTTCCAAGAGAAATTCTATTATGCTTCCTCCAAGTCCTAACCAAAAATAGAAAACACATAACCCTAGACTTGTGGTTAATCGATTTTTTAAATGACCATCAGGGACAAATGGCTCTGGCCGAGGCTACCCTGTCTTGCCCTCAATCTGCCACCAGGGAAATCCCTCCTTAGATGTCCTAGGATTCAAATCACAATGAGCTCAGCTTCCAGAGAATCAATGCTAAAAGGGGTGTTTATTAGCAGGCTTTGTGAGAACTTTGAGAGCACCGAACTACAGCAGGTCCTTGAGTAAGGCCATTTTGTTCAAGGTTGTTTCCTCATAACTTGGGCGAGGGAAGAAAAATCGATTCCTGGGGAGGCCATGTCTGTGTGGAGCTGGCAGGGCCTCCCCACGTCCGTGTGAGTTTTCTCCAGACTCTCCGGTTTCGCCCCACATCCCAAAGGCGTGGACATGAGGTGAACTGGTGTGTCTCCCTGGTCCCGGGCTCGGGGTGTGGGTGCCGGTGCGAGTGGCCCTGTGATGGAAGGGGGTGTCCTGTCCAGGGTGGGTGCCCACCTTGCTCCCTGAGCTGCTGGGGAAGCTCGAACCTGAACCAGAATAAGCTGGTGGGAAAATCATTTCACTATTTTCATTCATCTCTCTTAAATGTATGTAGAGCTCATCTTTATTTCAGTGTTTCTCTTTGTACGCGTTTGGGGCCTTTATTGAAAAGCTTGGTGACGTTTTTGTGAGCAGAAATAAGCTGTAGAAACTTTACTCTTATTTCTACCAGTGAGCCTAGGGTAAAATTGGTTTCCTTGCACCCTTTTGCTTAAAGTCTCAGTTTCCAAGAATCCATCCACGATACTCAGTGAGGACGTCACTGTACTTTCAGCCATCACTTTGAGCACTTTCAACATTGGAGTTGTTTATTCAGCCAAAAATCAACGAATTGGCAAAGTACTGTGTCAGGCACTGGAGGTACCGAGGTAAATGATTCCCAGCTTAGGTGAATGGAAGGAGATTAATACCAGATCTAGGGGGAAAAAAAAGTCAAGAGTCAAGTTGAGGAGTACATGTCAAGAGCAAGGAGATACAGATCTGAAAATATTGATTTTGAAGACCTGGCTGAAAATCTGCGATGTGGCCAATAGATACATAAGGTATGTACAATCCAGCTCTGTCTTCCTCGTGAAGTACTTTCCTGGCTCATTCAACCAACGTTTTTTTGAGTACCATCCATGTCTCCCTCGCTGCGCAAATCTCTGAGGCCACAGATTTCTAAGGGCTGCTGATCGGCCCGATTCACCTCTCTCTGATCTGCCCAATTCTCTTTATTCCCCCCCAAATTACTCTAATTCAGGCCTCCATCTCCTCCCAGCTCAGTTCATGTGTCCGTCTAGCAGCCCCCTCCCCGCAGCTTTACCCACCTATAAGCCCATAAATCTGTAAATTCTCCGTACGGGAGCCTTAGTGGGTTTCTCAGTGAATCTGACCAGGCCTGCCTCCTGCAAAACACCTTCCAGTGGCTTCTCACAGCTTGAAGAATAAAGTCCAGATTACCCGTCAAGACCCATGTCTCCCGTCTCCTGCGCACTCAGCTCTCCAGCGCTTTCCCTCCCATGCTGGCTTCGGTCACATTTAGTCGGATCATCAGCCCTGCAGGGCCTCCCAGGGTGGTGTTCCTGCTCTGTGGACTCCTCTCTCAATGATCAGTGTAGATGGCCATCTCTCCTCATACCCCAAAGCATAGACCCGATGTTCCTATAACATGCTTTCATGACACACTATATTTCTGCAACCGTAGCACTTGCCATATTGCATTTTCATTTCCTGTTCATTCTGAAGTGCCTGTCACCCACTAGACTGTAATCATCATAAGGATGGGGTTATCTTTATCTTTATCTAATTCACAGTTGTATTACTGAAGCCTAACAGCACCTCAGACATAGCAAACAATTCCTAAATATTTACTGAATTAGTGGAAAGGCTTATATTTTAATGCAATTGAACACTGTTTTTTCTACCAAAGAACCAGGTCTGTCACATGTGCTCTCATCTTCATCTCCACATCAGTGCAGTTATTTATGTGTTTGTCCAGTACGTCATGAACTCCTTGAAGTCCGGGATTGCACTTGGCCATCTCTGTATGCCTTGCGTCACCCAAGCTGACCTTAACATGATGAGAACTCAGTAAATTTTCACTAAGTGAATAAAAATCAGTGCATTGCATCTACCGCTGCATCTGATTTCCGCAGCAACCCGGTGTTATATTTATAGATGAGGCATCTGATAATTTTGCAGCTTATTGGCAAAGTCTATTTGCTAAAATTCTAGATAGGCAATAAATTCACAGGTGCTAGTATCATAAACTTCCTCAGAGACAGTCACTGGAATCAGTTATTTCCCGTGTTATTCTGATAGACCGAAACAGAGTTCCCCTTGGGCAGGATACGGGCCAACTTCCTAAGAACTACTTGGGGTGCTAGTGAAACATAAGGATCCCAGGGCCTCGCCCACAACTTGAATCAAAATCTTGGGACTAACACAGCTTGAGAAATAGCAGAAGAGAGGAGTCAGAGAGCTGTCACTCACACTGGCCTGAAAGGTTCACCTCCTGTGATGCAACAAAACCCAAACTGCCGTCCTTGACGGCGTCACCATCACATCTGTTCTCAGGACTCTCCCGCCTGAGCCCGGAGCAGCGCGGGGCTGGGACAGCTCTGCGGTCGGACGGGCACGGCGCGGGCGCCAAGTGGCTCTCCCGCCTGAGCTCAGGGAGAATCCGCTTGGCTGTCCCTCTCCCTCCCTGAACTCTGACATTGGACACCTGGCCTGAGGAAGGGAGAGGCGACGCTCCAGAGGGGTGTAACCTGGCCCTGGCCCTGGCCCTGGCCCTGGCTGCTGTGGCCCAGTGGTGAGAGCATGGGCCTGGGCACCGTACGGTCAGGGGGTTCCATTCCCGGGCACATACCTCAGCTGCGGGCTCGATCCCTGGCCCCTGTCGGGGTACATATGGGAGGCAACCAAGGGATGTTTCCCTTTCTCTGTGTCTCTCCCTCCCCTCACCCCTTCCTTCCACTCTCTCTAAAAATCAATGGAAAAAATATCCTCACTCCTCAGATGAGGATTGAAGAAGAAAAGATATAACGGAGCCGCTTTCCCCGCACAGCCAGGCCCGGCAATGGCACAGCCGAGCGGGTGGCCCCCCTGTGCCCGCCCTTTCTGACAGTCCCTGCAGCGAGTCTCGGAGGGTCAGCAGCCCTGGCGGTCGTCAGTCTGGGAGGTGTCCTCAGCCCTCAGGAAAAGGGGGTCTGCGGGCACCCTCGCTGAGCAGAAGGCTTTCTGGGCATTGGGAGGACCTTTCCCTCTTACCCACACGCGCTGTCGGGAACTGGGACCGACCCCTGCTTTCCACGCAGCCCCCACCCGTCTTCTGCATTCACTGCGCCCAGCCACCCACCCGAGCTCCAAACACACGTTCTTCTGCGTGGTTTTTCTGCTCTGAGCCAACGTGAGTGCCCGATGGCACACCATGACAGATACATCCCTCACTATCAAATAATCAATTATGCAGGACGCTTCATTAACAATGACGACTGGAGCCGATGGCCGGGGTCCCAGGCAGGCGGCCCGTCGGTGCTGGAATCCACTGACCCCTCCCACTCTCCCTGTCAAGCGACATCAAGGAGCAGATTCATCAGGAGCAGCAGCCAGATGTTTGCTTGTTAACGATCCTCCCATAATCACAAACGCGATGACCACGGGCCGCTTCATCTTGTCAATTTCCGTGACAGAAAACATGCCTAATTTATCATCGGCTCTGCAGAAAACAGAGCTCTTGTTCGTCCAAACCGAACCAGGAAAACGGAATCACTGGGATGGAGCCTCATTTGCACCAGAAACCTGACATAAGCTTTGCATAGTTTGGCCGCATTGCTTCTGCTTCTGCTTCTGCTTCCAGAACATTCTGTATACTTAGCACTGGCAACCTGAACAAGTGGCTCCCCGACCCCACTCCCGGGGTTGAGCTGAGCCGAGAGCTGTGCTGCAGTGAGCTGGGATGGGATGGGTGCCAGGCTCCTCAGTCTGGCCTGGTCTCCATCAGCGCTCCCTCACCTGCCCGGCATGGGCATGGGCACTCTGCCCAGCTCTGCCGCCCTCGAGCTCACAATCACCTCGGCACTGAATCACGGCCTCCCCTCCCTTCTCGGGCATCCTGAGCGCCCCACAGACCACAGAGCCCCTGACAAGCTGTGCCTGGCCCATCCCGTCTCACCAGGGCTTGCCCACTGAAGGCCTAGCCTCTCTGTCCATTCATCCTTCCCTCTCCCAGTCCATTCTCAAGCATCAGCCAGAACGATCTCTATAAAATGCAAGTCTGGTTGTCACTTGCTATGCTCAGATCCCTTTAACTGCCATTGACAAGTGCTTCTGCCACCCACGCTGAAGGGGAGGCTGTGCTTCCGGCGTGCGTAGGATATGGAGCCACAGACAGGACTGAAGCGAGGCCTGCGTCTTCCAGCTGTTTGAGCTCGTTTTGAACGTGACCACATAACACGTCTCCTTTACTGCTCTCGGTCCCGGTTTCCCTGCCTGGCATCCTTGCTGGCAGATTCGAGCGACAGCAAGAGCAGTGTACGTGGGCAGGATTCACACCAGGGGAAAGGAAAGGGGCACTTCCAAGGAAAATTAATTACACCCTAGTTTGGCTTTCACCAAAATGATGAATGATGTTGTTTAATTCATTTTTTAAAAGGCCAGCCGGCTAACACTCTGGCCATAGGATCGTCTGAACCTGCAGCCTTCACCATTAAAAATCCTGGAAATGGCCAACGCCTCTGTCTTATGAATACACCTTCAGGTCTCGGCCCCTCCAAAACCATTCCCTTGGTGATGAATTTGTTCCCCGGGTGGCAGCTGGTGGGTTCCGTCCTGATGTCACACAGACAGTGACTTTAATCTGAAGAGAGACCTCGGCCCCTTCCAAGGCCGTAAAAGCAGGATGCAGTCACGGCTCCCCGGGACGAAAACATGAAACTTGATGGAAAGCAGGGAAGAGCCCCATTCTGTGCTAAAACCTCGAGAAAATGCCAGCAGAGTTGCTGTGGGGAAATATTTCCATGTTCTTGTCCATTTGGGCTGGTTCTGGCCCGTGTCTGGATTCTGGGCAGAAATGTCACTGGCGAGTACAATGTACTCAGCCTCCGCTCATCACCGAAGTGACAGTATGTGACAGTCCCAGAGAGACCCTTCAGACAGCTCACCCCGGCCAGCCAATTTATGGGAGAGAGCCTTATTTTTTCTTTTAATCTATTTTTGTGGGAGGCTTCAACTGCAGTCAACAATAATCTTTGGTTTTGATTGTTTATTTATAAAAATGTTTATTCTCTGTGTACATTTTCCTTCCTATTAAATATTGGGTGTTTCTTTGGGGAAAGGTAAGGCGATTAAAAACTTTGAAGCTCAAATTATTTTTCTCTGATTTCCTGCCGATGATAAAATAGCCTGGTCCACGGGGGCAGAAAAACACAACTTGAGTCCACCTAAAAATACTTCATTTTTTGAAGGAATTATTAGGAGGCAAACCAAACATTCCAAGGCCGCGTGTTTATTGGGGCCATTGTTCTGAGGCTCCTGCGTTATTCGAAGGAGTGTTTTCGGCGGGAGCGCACCTGGTGCATGTGTGAGTTTTCTAAATTAAGGCCTTCGGATCACAGTTGAGGCTTTAACAGCCCCTTTCAGATGACTTCGCTTCCATCGGAGGCTGCCATTAAAAACAGGATTTTGAGAGCTCCCGGGCGCCCTATTAAAATGCTAACTTTCGGTTATTAGGGAATTGATCACCTCAGAGCCACAGGTGAACCGATCGATGCGCCACCTGGCAGAGCTTTTCATACCCCGCCCTACCTGCGTGTCAGCACCGTCCACCGCTCCAGCTCCTTGTTAAAATCCTGCAATAAATGAGGAGCCACCTGCCAGCGCTCTCTTGGTGACTTCTAAGTGAATACTCCATGGGGCCAAGGAAATGCAGGGACATTGTCACAGTGGTGGCAGGGGAAGGAGGACTGTGGATCCAGACGTGAAAAAAGAAGAGACTAAACCCTAACCCAGACCCTGTCGCTTATTTCTGTGGCCGTTACACTTTCAGCGCTCAGGACTTGGCTTTTCTTAGGTGACCCTGGTATGTCTACACTATTTTATTTTTTTTTACCCTCTTACTACCCAGAATATCAATGCTCAGATAGTAGTCTGACTCTCCGGTGGTGACGGCAAGGACTTAGAAGCAACATTTTGATGATTGCACATTAGGAGGAAGGAATAGATTTTTATCCCAGTTTCCCCTCCATTGCTGTTCCCTAAAGTCACCCCAGTTATTAAGAGACAAGAAAGACAGAGCTCACCCAGGTAAGCACTTTCAGGCGCGAAGACATATTTGCAATGACGAGACAGTCCACAACTGCGTGAATTCAACGGTAGCAGAAACACGGGGCAAGAGGGAATAAGAGAAGTGAGAGCCACTCCAGTCGCCCCATAGAGATAGAGACGCTTCAAAAGCCAGGACATTCCCACGTGTACCTGTGTTACCAGAAGTGCAAACATTACTAACTTCTCATTTAAATATATTTCCAGCCTTCCAGATGTCGGTAACACAAATGGCATGTAAACTACAAACATGAGCAGTAAGCTGATGCTACCTGTCATTTTGTTGGCTCTATTTAATTAGGGAGTTTCGGGTGGTGGTTCGAGGTTTTGTGTTTGGTTGGTTTCCTATCTCTCTTGAATTGCATAAAATAACTTTATGACCTCAGTTAACTCTCACAAGTCTATATAGTAGGGATCCTCCATGTTACAAAAGAGAAGATTTAGGTCGAAAAGTTAAGTCACTTGTTCAAGACTCACATAGATAATAGGAGACAGAGTCGGGGATTGAACCCACGCCTACCTGGCTCCAAGGCCTGTGGTTATCCTGTCTTTTGAAATGAGCTAAAAAGAGAAGTGTGCCGTTGTGGAAAGAAAAGCAATGATGTTCCCACTAAATGAACCCCTGATCCTAAGAGGAAGCTGGTCTGTGAGATGAAGGGCTTGGTGCAGAGCTGTCTTACGGGGAAAACTGAGCCTCTCGGGGCTCATAGATCAGGAAGGGAACTGTGAATCTTCCCTGTAACATCCAGGATACCCCAACCCAGCTGGAGTAGCCCCGATGCATATAAGATGGGAAGGAATTTAGCAATGTGGTTAAGGTCACCGTGAGGCCCACCTTGTGCACAGTGTAGACCTGGGTTCAGACTGTCATACACGCTTCTCGGTGTCCGTTTCCTCATCTGGAAAATGGGTATTTAATAGTGTCACCTCCCAGAGTGGCTGTGAGGATGAAATGAGGTAATGTAGGTAGGTTACCCGGCATATTTGCTTCAAGTAAAGCTAGCGACGGGCGTGACGATATATAGCAGCATCGCTCCCATTGAGGAGAGCAGAAGTGTCCTGGGTCCTTGCGTGTGGATATCGCTGCTTTCTCTGAATTAAAATTCCTCCCCATGTTTGGTTCAGGAGGCTTTGAAAGGGGGTAGGTAGCAAAAGTCTTTCCAGTAAGATGTTCATCTCATTATTTTTGGTGATGGCTGAAGGCAAGAAGACCCAGCGAAGGTAAACCGAGCCCTTCACGTTAGGCACAGAATGGCTGCAAAAGGAACAGGTTACTATTAGCTGTTCCTGTTACACCTTATTGGTTTAAACTGTCCAGCTGTTTAAGGACCAGTGACTCTAAGTACTGTAACCTCCCCAAGGACCAAGGATAGGGGGGAAAATAGTCTCTGAGTGAGTAGCATTGCTTTTGGGAGTTCTCCTTGGCCAACTTAGGACGTCATTGCAAAATCCAAGTTACTTAACGTAAAATAAATAAATGAATATCCCTATATAGGTCATGAAGGAGATGAGAAAAGTGACACCTATTTCTTATCTCACTGACAAAGACACACACACCAAAAACAAGCAGACACTCCACAGGCTCCTAGGTGTGTTTAACTAATTGGAAAAACACTGAATTTTGAACAGATCCCTCTGTCTGCCAGAGGCCACGTTTTGCCACCTAGGAACACAGCTGCTAATGTGAATTCAAGCAACGCACTCGGGACCGTTTCCGTGCCTTGCAGAAGTCACAGAACACGGGCCAACGCGGTCCGTCTCCGTGACCGACAGAGGCCCGTTTGGTCATCACATCCCCAAAGGGGTAAAGCACAGTGACACGTTAAAGCGGGGGGGGGGGATCCTCAGGAAATAATCTATCGTCCCCACGGCACGGGACGTCTACAAGGTTGCTGCTGTAATGAAGTTAGGCCGCCACTTTATGACTGCCCTGGAAGTAATCCTATTTCCTTTCCCAGCCAGCGCGCAGGCGGCGAGAGCGATCGCGGCCGCCCTTGTTGGCGATCTGGTTAAACACGTCGTCGCCTGACTCTGAACTAATTAAGGAAATTGGAGCCGTTTGCACAGCAGCCGCCGTGGCGTCCCCTTTAACTGGGTTCCTGGGCTCGCTTCTCCGTTCCTTTGCCGTGTTTCTCTAGATCCCTTTTCCTTCCCGCCGTCATGTCACCCAGAGTTACCAAAACCTGAACCTGTCAGAGCTGCTCTGAACCTCCGGGATGTGTCGTTCACAACAGCTACTCCCATCCCTTCCCATCTGATATGGAGGACACTGCGGGTAGGAAGCACGAGAGAACCATAGAAGCCAGAAATAGAAAATTAATTGCTACACGTTTTAATAGGACGCTTCTATTTGCTGGTGGACCTATGAATTTTTAAGTAAATTCACCGGGGTAACGTTGGTTAATAAGGCCATCTAAGTTCCAAGCGTCCACTTCTGTAATACATCATCTATATATCGCATTCTGCGCTCGCCACCCAAAGTCCAGTCCCCACCTCGCCATGCATGTGACCCCTGCACCCTCCGCAGCCTCCCCTCCACCCCATCCCCTCTGTGCCTGTGATTTCGTTTGTGCACTTTGTTGCTTTCTGTTTAAATTCCACATGAGTGAAACCCTGTGGTTCTTGTCTGTCTCTGTCTGACTTATTTTGTTTAGCATGAATTCGACCCCAAAGGCAAGGGAAGTAAAAGCAAAAATGAATTTCAGTAGAAGCAAGCCTGCGGATGGGCCTGAGCCAACCCGCGCCCCGAGAACTGTGACGCTGGTCCCCTGGCCTCTCAGGCCAGCTGCCCGGGAGCATCCTGGCCGATGGCACTGCCCCGTCTACGCCCCTGAATTCAGCAGCCCCACGACCCAGCTCTCTCGGGCCCCGAAAGCTGATCTGTTTCCCAAAGCAGGTGGATGTCAGTAGGTTGCTCTTCCCCAAATGCTGGCTCTGAAATGTTATTGGCCGCTTCGTTTATGCCTTATGCTACCGAAAAAGCACCTTCAGGACACCGGGGACCCGAAATAGAAAGCTCTTGGAGGGCTTCAAAGGAACGAATGAAAACAGAGAGACTCAGAACTGAAGCTGAACTGACTTGCTGTACCAAACCCACTTCACCGAGGTCTCTTTCCCAAATGAGAAAATCTCAGTACTTTGTGTTTCTATGATGCTTTTAACTTTTCCAAAGCTCTTGACCTATATTATCCCATGGGATCCAGGAGCTGGCTTTTATAAATGGTAAGGACAGAAATGATCCTAGGGAGCTGGCTTTGAGAGGTTCCCAGCCAAAAATAGCTGTCGAGATTAATTAAAGTAAAAGTGTCCCGAAGATCATCAAGCCAGTGCTGACCAGGCAGCCCGCAGTTTACCAGGGAAAGAGAAGGCCTGTCGTTTTATACGGCTGAGAATGCGACGCTGTCAGTCACGTAACAGCAGCTCCAAGCAGGACTAACTGCCCGGGGATCAGCTGGAACCACTTTTAGCCACGACTGATTGATTTAGTTTTCACAACACCCGTCAGCCAAACGGGTAAACAAAGGTCTTTCAACTCCAACGGGTTAGATCGACTTTAGACTCGATGCCTGTATCACCTCTGATTCTGAAAATGATAAACCCAGGAGACGGGCGATCTGGGACCAAAGTCAGGGCTGGTAATGCTTGTGGGTTTTAAAATACAAAAAAAATAATGGGCTACATACCCAGCGCGGATTAGGAAGTAGAAAATGAACTTAAGGCAGCTAGTGAGCAACACACCCCTGGGTAAGGCTCGTAGTTCAAGAACCGCTGGGCTGTGGGCGGACGAGGGGGGAGCACCTTGGGCAAGTCGCTGGACCACGTGTTTCTCTGGGATCCCTTTCGACCTCATTAGGTTAGCATTCTGCAAAGAGCCCCTTGAAAACGGGGCTCATCCGCATCTCCATCTATAGGAGCATGTGCTCGTTTACTGTGTCACTCACTACAGGAAACAGAATGACCAGCTTGTGCCAATATAAGGGAGGAGGGAAGGAAGGAAGGGAGGGAGGGAGGGAGGGAGGCAAACAAACTTCCCCGGGGCCAGCAAATCCATTTCTATACCTCGATTGGATATAGAATCTCTCAGAATTTTCCATGAGCTTCCAGACACAGCCCCGGTGCACTCTGTTGGCTGGCCCTTGCTAGCTGCCAACTTAATCCATCAAATGCTTTAACTGCAAGCCCTGGAGAGCTGAGGCAGCCAAAGGTATTGGACTCTCCCCTCTCCCGGCACAGCCGAGGAGACGGCCCCTCAATAGCTATGGAGACATGGCCTGGGATTGCTTTTGCACTAAAAGGATGTAATTGCTAATGCAGTTATTGAGTTGATGGATCTGTCCCAGTTTAGCTTATTTCATTAGGGCTGTTTCCTCGGCCATTTTAGGATGAAATTTCCTAGGTACCTTACCACCAAAAAAAATAAATAAAAAAAGAAATCGTCTGTCTTCCTAGTCTCCTTTCTTCCAACATGTCATTAAAATTGATTCGTGTGTTTTAAGGGCACAGAAGGCCCTGAGCACTCTGTCATGCCAGGCTGTGCTCCCCCCGCAGATTATAGTGTCAATAGGCCTCCCAGTGAGCGGGAGGGCGGCCTCCGTGCCCGGTCCCTGAGACGCCTGGGCGAGGCTTTGCTGCTCTCTCGGGTCAGCGACGTCAGGGCGCTGACGGTCCATCGATCCTCTTAAACAGCTGCTTGACCGTCTCCTTCTCATCAAAATCCGGGCCCTGTCGCCAAAGAACAGCTGTAGCCAGAAGCCTTGGGTCTTCCTCTTGTAGGGTCTGAGTTTTGAAATGGCTTCTCTGTTGCAGATTAGGAGAGCGCACCCCATCTTTCTCATCGGTTACCCCAAGAAAGACCCCGGTGATAACAGTCGCCTGCAGCCGCTCTCAGACCCGAGTCTGAGGCCCACTCCCCACCGCAGCCCCGGAAGGCTGGGCTCCTCGGGGCGGGCGCCTTGCTCCCATCGGATCTTAGGAACGAGACCGTTCATCATAACCCTAAGATAGTATTTCTCAGAAGGGGCAAAGAAACTGAAATAAAAGAGAAGCCACAGACAAACTCGGTGACTTGGCAATAGGCCTTTTCGGGATGGAATGGCAGAGCCCACCTGCACGTGAAAGAGTGAAGGGGTCACCGCCGTGTGGCCCCCAGCCTCTGCCTCCACCAGTAACTCTGCTGTGATTTTCAGAGGTTTACGACTCAACCATAAACATTCGCTCCCGGCTGAAAACTGGCACAAGGCACTGAAACTTGAGAACGCAATTTTTGCACAGAAAATCATGTCAGCTCTTTTGAGGTTCTAGAAACTTTTTTTTTTCTTTCAGTTTTCATGCTTGCATAATGCAAATAAATCTGCTTATCAACAAATTTTTATGAGTTTATTGAATTTCAATAATCTATAATGTTTAAAGTTCTAAAAGATTTCTTTTTATACCTCTTCCCATCCCTCAATAGAAATTTTGGATGCCAGTATCAGGACTTCGCAGAATTCAAGTTGGAAGAAAGCACAAGGGGGCCTCAGGCCTCACCGGTTTTTTCCATGAAGTGTCCCCGCCGATACCTCCTTTCTTCCCCTTCCCTCTGCACACTATTGATAAGTTAAGACTAATTTCTCCCTTGGGTTTCTCAAGAATTCTTTTTTAAAAATCTGCAACACTTCCAGGGAGATGATGGTATCTATTCTAGCTGGAAATAAAAGAGAATTCTATTACTTTTTTATAAACTGTCTCTAGAAGAATCTGTGGTGAGAAAGGCAACGTGATTGGTGCCTCAGAGGCCATTGATCAAAAGACTTGGTTTGGCCGATGTGGATGGAAAAATCCTAAATCATCTTCTCCCTTTGGGCGAGGAGAAGCAATGGGGTCAGAAGGATGGATGTGCTTTTCAGGTACAGGAGCTACAAACCTGTTCTCACAGGGGTTTCTTTCGTAAAACCCTTTTAAAGTCACACATCTTTCTGTGTCATTTGCTTCCCATAAGCTGTCCCTTTAAGAAGATCTTAAAAAGTATAAAGAACCATTGATGAGATCAAAAAGTCCTTCCTTGAAACAGCAAACAAATACCATTAACAACAAAAAGATGACTTTCTCCTTTAAGCACGTTCCTTTCTCCATTCTTACAAAAAAGGGATTGTAAACAAAGAAAGCCCGTCCTGAGCCTGTTCTCTGATGAACTGTACATCTTCCTGTATCGAACATGCTGTTTGAATTCCATTGGTTTAAAATAATTTGGACGGTGCCGAATATATCATGAAAATCCTTCCTAGACAAAAGAGAAAAGGTATGTTGATCACTTTAAAAGATGAGTGCATTAGAAGGAATGCAATCAAGTGCCCATTTAATCAGCATCTATTGTGTGCCAGGCAGTTGACATTTGCATGTTGTGCTTCAGGTGCCAAAAAAAAAAAATAAAAGAAATCCAGTGGAAGCCAACGCTTTCCCTAGGAGGTTAAGAGAGCCGAAGTCACCGGTCACCGGCGTGGAGGGCGCTGCGGGGCCTGCCTGGTCCGGGCACAGCCCCACGTTGCCAAGGGGAAGGACGCTCGCTCTTCCCTCCTGGCACAGCGCACAGCGCCCGCTCCAGATCCACAGGCGAGGCAGGGGCGGCCCTCAGAGAGCGCCCGGGGGAAACTGAGCCCCGCTCCAAGTCGATGGAGCCGGAGCTCAGCGATTGACCCTCTCGGGGAAGCCTGAGCTCAGGGAACGCAAAGTGCTCTCCACTCCGGCTCCCTCCTTAAAAGCCGAGCATCGATCTCCAGGTGGCAGGGCTCCACCGTGGCTCACAGTGTTTCCAAGGTGGAGCTTCCTCTCCTGGGAGGACAGACTATTCCAGGTGGTCAGGACCATAACCGGAGGAAGCCGAAGGAGTCTTGGCAGGCGAGAGAAATGTTTCCAGCGACCCAGTCTGAAGGACCGTCGCCTGGTGGGGCGCAGAGAAGGCAGCAGCCTGCGGGACGCTCCCTGATCGGAGGGGGGCAGGTCGCGGGGCCGGGCCTGGCTGTGGGGCCGAGAGCACCAGCGGGGCGCACTTGGCAGCCACGCAGGCCCCTCGCTCCGGGGACAGGCTGGCCTGCGGACAGTGAGCAGATTTTTCAGCCCCGTCAGCACACACAGAAAGGAACAGTCCACTTGGTCCTCTCAGGATGTAATGGGCAGGGACAGAAAATGACGGTGGCCCTCAAGACCAGGGCATAATCCTGCCCAGGGAAGAGTTTTGAAATAGCAAAAATACTTTTCCTTGCATGATGGACATGGGCCTCTGGTTGTTGATTTGTTTTGTTGTTTAAGGCGTTCACGATAATTCACCGAATGAAAACGTGGACTTCATGTTTTCCCTTTAAAGTTATTTTTCTAAGTGGAAAAAAAAAGGCACTTGATCAAAGACTGTATTTGGAGCACTTTCTACTTTGGTTTCAGTCTGAAAGTTCGGACAGAGCGGGACGGAGGCAGACACGGACTCCTGACGCTCGAATCTTCTCACCGTCCCTGAACTTACATGTTTTTTTCAAGGACATTATTTGTGAGATAATTATGCACAGAGAAATCAAAACTACTTTTGTAGCTTTTAAGGTCTTTGTATTCATGAATCAATTTAGATTTGGGATCATGATTTACATTTGGATGTTCAGACCGTAATTAGGGCAGTTGTAGATTTGTAGACGAGCTCTTAATAGATCTTTGATGTTTCGTGAATACCAGCAAGGAGAAATTATCATTTCATTATCTGTGCCCGACACCGTTCAGTTTATCTTGACTGAAAAAGCTGCCCAAAGCGCTAAACTGTCGACCAGCCCAACTTCCCTGAGTCGAACCCAGGCCTCACCACTTCTGCTCACAGCGTCTCAGAAGATAAAGGAGCAGCGCGCAGCTGGGAGCCGGTTCTGCCGCCGGGATGGGTTCGCCGCCGGGGCCGGTGCTGAGCACTGAACTGGCAGGTTCTTCTTCCCCGGCCCGGCTCACACACCACACACCTGCTGTTCTGGAAACCAGTTGATTTTAGAGAGAAAGAGGAAGGGGGAGAGGGGGAGAGAGGGAGGGAGAGAGAGAGAGAAAGAGGGAGAGAGAGAGACTGAGATTTGTCCACTTGTCTGTGCATCATTGGCTGATTCTGTATGTGCCCTGACTGGGGATTGAACCCGTAACCTTGGCGTATGGGTCGGCGCTCCAACCAACTGAGCTGCCCAGCCACGGCCACGACCACGTGTCACAGAGATAAGTGATTCTTCTTTTGCGGCATTTAGAGTGTAGGAAACACTTTAAAGTTATTTAAAGTAATTATTCTTTTAACTAATTATTAGTAGTTATTGTTTATTATGTATAATATGTATTTAGTTTATTGTAAGTGTAATTATTTTGAGAAAATATTTAATTATTTAAAATTATTATTATTTTTATTAATTATTCAAGTACTTTAAGTAATTAAAGTGGGCTGAATACTACAAAGAGAAAGCACGGAGACCTGTGGGGGCCTGAGGGTAGAGAGGCACCTGTTCTAGTCTGGATGGAGGTCAAGAAAGCCTTCCAACTAAGTGATGATTAAGCCGAGACCTGGAATGTGAGTAGGAGTTCACAGGCATGGGGGGAAAGTGGGGTGGGATGGCGAGGGAAGACTGTAAGAGTATTTCGGGAATCTGTAAACTCATGTGTACCCTACACTCCACCCACTCTACCCCGTCGCCCTGTCCTCTTCATAGAACTCACAACCATTTGAAAATACATTATTCTCTTTATTTATGGTCTGTCCCTATAAACCATTAAAAGAATGTTCCAGGAGGGCTGGAACTTTGTCCTTGCTGCTCCCACTGTCCTTGCACGCTTAGAACAGGGGCCGCCTTTTAGGAGGCGATTGGTAAATGATGGTTAGATGGACGTGTGGAGACCTTGAAGCAGTCAAGGTAGAAGCAGGACAGTGAAAGGTTAGCACTATGGCTGTGCCATCAGATGGAAGGAGAAAATGGCGTAAAATAAATTGGGCTTTGGGGCAGGTGGGTAGCAGAGAGCAGGACTAGGAAGCACGTTAAGGAAGGTTGGGTTTTCTCCAAAAGTAGTGAAAAGCTAAGTCTTAAGCAGCTGTGTTCCACGATCAAACCCATGACGTGAAAACACCACTGGAGCTGACGTGTAGAGAATGAATCGAAAAGGACCCAAACCCAAAGAAGAGCAGCCAGTGTTGGAGAATTTCGCAGTTGTCCACATGAGCAGTGACAGTCCCTTGGACCAGGGTGGAGGCCATGGCAATAGAGAAGAGCAATTGGACTTAAAGAGTGTTTGAGTGATAGCATTGAACTGATGCGATGGATAATTGGATATAGCAAGTGACGAGAGAAGACAGCGTTGATTCCCAGCCCTGAGCCACAGATGAATGGTGGAGCCGTTGCCTGTTGGGGAAAGTCACTGGAGGGAGAGACAGTTCACTCCCCGGGGTGACAGTTCAGTGACTGTGTGGTCCAGAGGGGCCTCTGAGACTTTCCGGTGGGTAAGTCTGCCCCGCAGGTGGGCATGCGTGTCTACAGCGCGGGCAGGTCAGGCTGGAGACAAACACGGTTAGGAGGGTCCTGCATTATTGTTGGTTAATTGGTTGGTTTTGTCATCACTGTGTATTGATAAGACTCTGGATTCAAACTGCCTGAATTTAAACCCTGGGTCCCCTCCACTGTTGTTGAGTGATCTTGGCCACGTTATTTACTATCTGCAAACCTCTGTGTTCACATCTGCAAAATAAAGTTAAAAAAAGGACTCACCTCACAGGAGAGTATTGTTCTGAAGGCGAAATGAGATAAAAGAGGAAATGTGCATAAATCATAGCCTTGATAGGGTAAGTTCTTAATAAACATTGACAATTCTTTGCCATTCTTAGCCATTCTGGCATTTTGCAAAGGCTACCAAATTCGTGAATTTTGGTTAAACGTAGAGATAATGCAAAGCCAACAGACTCTCATGGGCTCATGTTTGCTCTATACCCACCCAGACATAGACCACATAGTTCAAATCTTCAACAACAGTGATACCTAAGTTTACAGGTTGATGCCTTGTTATAGCAAATAACAAGTCCCAACACATTTTTAACACATTCTATTCCATGTTTACTCTGTTCTTCAGATTATACTTCTGTCGTCTTTGCTGAGTAGTTACTGGAACACAAATACGCATTATCCTAGCAAGGAAGCACTGATAGGAATTAAAGCTACTTATCCTAAATTCTGTCATAATTATTTTTCCTGGCTAATCAATGAGAAAGCATTCAAATTGTAACATTATGCTTCCCGGAGGGATACGCTGAAACTTGCCACCGAGTGAGTGGTTCCCTTTCTACCTGTAACAGAGAGTACATGTCTAAAAGCATAAGTAACTTGATCGGCTGTCACCAGTTCGCTCCTCTCCTTCATCTAAAGACACTGTGGGATGGGGCGACACACTAGGGAGAGACAGATGTGTGTGTGTATAGACACACACATATTCTCACACACATGTGCCTATTCCATACACATACACATATTCGCATACCTATATCAGACGCACAGAGTAAATTATAATGGAATGTTGGTTATAGACACAGAATAGTTTGTAAAATGAAGTGAATCTTCGACCTGGAAAGGACCCTACGATCGCATGTCCAGTGGCCTCATCTCACAGGCACGGTGTTCGGAGCTGAAAGCGATGGGATGAGTTGCCTGAGCTCATGCAGCGACAGGGGCAGAATCGGGAGAGAATGCGGGTCCCCGGGCCCCAGCCCGATGCGGATCGACCACCGCGCTCTACCGTGGTCGCTTCTGGTGGAGTCACGAATGTGCCTGTTGTCTTCAAAATTCCGTATCTCTACTCGTCACTCACCAGGCTCGAACGAAAGCTAAACTGATTACCCATCTCTCCTTTATTTAACCATATATTACAGCGTTAAAGAAGAAACAGCCCAAGACAGACAATTAAAAGATTCATACAGCGAGTCATTTCTACAAGAGCTTTGAGAAGAAGGCTGACATCTGTTACAAAGAAGGATTAATTAGGTATTACTTTAAATGATGGATTCTGGCTCCGTTTCCCACGAGAACAGTTGGTAAATGTACTGTTCTAATTAGGGATTTGGATCAAAATATCAGCTTATTCTAATCATGAAGTCTATTAAGATTTTTATTAATACTATCAGTTTTACTAACTACGTACATCTCGCATGTTTATACGAAAAGCACAGATACTTTTCCTGGGGTGAAAAAAACCATCTTGTAGATGGTATTAACGTTTATAATTACTGGTTATTAATTCAGGACTCGACCACACTGTAATCCCCTTTCATCACAGCGGGCTTTCTTCGTGATGTGTTATTAAACGTAAGTGTGTCGTTAGAACCTCCTAAGGTCCCGTAAAAGGAGTGACAGGAAGAGCAAGGCTGTGCCCAGAGGTTTGCAGCTGTGGCTTAAATATTGGACTTGGATTCGATATAAAGAACTAGTTCCTCCAAAAGCAATTTTCAAAAGAAAGCAGGTGCCATGAGCCGCGCCTCTCAACCACTGCCTTCCTATTTCCCCCTGAATCCAGTCACCTGACGGTGCAGATAACAGAAAAAACACAGAAAATTAGAATAGAGAGTCCTGGGCTTAAACCCTGCCTGTGTCACTTCCTCCCTCCGTGGCTGCAGGCTAGTTACGTAAGGCCCCCAACCCTGCCTGCCTTCATGCTGTCTTGTATATTAATTATAAGGATAAGTGCTGATGATGATATACCCGTTTCTGAAGGGTTGGTTTGAGAGTTATATGAAATAACTTACGGCTATGACCTATAGTATTCCCCAAAGAATCACTTACTCAACACTTAGCAAGGGCCTGGCCTAGAATCTGTGACTAGATCTTATACATTTTCTCCACCAGCAGTTGGGGAAGTTAAAAGGAAAATCTATGTATGCGTGTACAGAAATAGTCAATCGCTTGCAGATTTCTACTGACAACACGCTTATTTTTTAATGAATGCTTGATTGTTTATTTATGGAAAAGAATGATCTTCATCTTAGCGCAACCATGGAAAATTACTTCGCTTGTTAAAATTTTCATTACCGTGGGCCGGAAGGTAAAACGCCAAAGCATCCTATTATATAACAGATATTTGGAAATACTCCGTTGTCAGCGCGTCCTCACTCCCACCATTGCGTGCTGTCACCTCAAAGGACAAGACAGTGGTGGTGGCTGGGGTGGAGGTCACAGCCAGGGCACAGATGAGAGAGGGTCACTTGCTGCATGGATTTTATAGCTGGAAGGAAGGTGCCTGGCAAGAGGAATTGTTGTGTGTACGAAGGTAATTAGTTCATCTTTTACAAAAATCTATTGAGCACACATCTTAAGGGAAAGTATATTAAAAATAGGAAAATGTCCCCAAACAAACAAAAAAAAAAACATTTACAAATTAGTTTCTCTACAGTTAGACTCATTTTTTTAAACTTCTTTAAGGAAACTTGGAACATCTTTCACCCAACCGGCCAAGCAAATGCCCGTGATATCAGACGACAAGGACGTTTCTGGAAGCAGGAAACTTCGCTTGGCCTTTCGTTTAGAAAGATGTTCCGAGCGAAGGCAGCCGCCCGGAAGCCGCTGCCCACTTATCCCCTGAGCCTGCGGTGGCTCTGACCAGCCACCCACCCTGCGTCTCAGCAGCGAGCTAAACCTTTGCAGCTGGACCAACTCAGAACAGAATTTTTAGAAGATGTTTACAAGCCCCGTGCTTAGAATTCGATAGGAAGAGAACCTTTGCAGCGATTCGTGAAAACGCTCATTCTCACGGCTTCGATTCCTGTATTGAAGAGAGCCAGTGACAGAACTTGCCGCCACCTCTCAGCTACTAAAGTCGTCTTCTCTGGACATAGCTGGGAAGCAGCAGCGAAGAGCCGGGCGCTCGCCTTCAGCGCCCGCGCGGGGCCTGCAGCCGCTGCTCCCCCAAACCCCACGCTCAAGCCGAAATCGCCCCCGTGCGCGGCCCTGGGTGGCTCCCCACCCTCCGCACTGCGTGGGCCAGGCTCTAAGCTGGGGAAACCCGGTCATCTGCCCCTCGGCTCTCTCCTTGAAGCTGAGCGTCCGTGAAGAGACTTATACAACCCCGGACGTTTGTGCCATCACAGTTTTATGATCATTAACCTCTTCTCCCCATAAAAGGGGCTCCTGCCTCTTTTCTGAAGCCCAGGCAGCCTGACCTTCTCAAGGAAGTGACCTCATTGCTTCTCTCTCCCCTTCGTCTGCCACCTGTCCACGCAACTGGATTATTTCTATTAACAGATAAGCATATTCTACTATTTCTGATCTTAAAAAAAAAAAATGAAAGCATCTCATCTACCAGTAGTGAGCGCCCTATATTTCCCTTTCTGTTTGTACTCAGAATATTTAAAGAACGTCCTTCTTGCCCTGGCGCTAGTTGTGCACTTGCCCCCGAGTCTGTCGCCTGCCTGCAGCACTCGCCGCCGGGATGGGAGTGGAGCCCGTGGCCCCGAGGCCCGCTGTCCCTCAAAACGTGTGCTCCCTGGACTCCTTGACTTGCCCTGTGTCCCGACTTCTTTGGGAATTTTTTCTAAATCTCTCTTGCTAGCTACTCATCTGCTCGGCCTCTCAGTGTCAGAGCCCCTCGGGTTCAGACGTAGCACTTCTTTTCCCAGGCGCTCCTCCTGCGTGGTCTCGCCCATCCCCACGATTTTAAATACTGTCTGCTAACGAGGCCCAGATCGATTTTGCCAGTCAGGACCCCTCAGAATGACAGACTCGCATCCAATTAATGGCAGCATGTCCTCGAGTAGCATCGTTTCATTCCACGTCGCTTCTCTATGACACTGATGAGATGCCGTAGGAACTTAACTCTTGTTTGTACCAATTGGCCTGTGGTAAAGTCGGTTTTGTTAGACTATGTTGTTTCACTGGAAGTCGCGGAGCCTATTAAGACATCAGGTGAGGACCTACTATGCTTGACCTCGGGTCGTTTACCTACCTCGGGTCATGGCAAACCAACCTGTCAGTACGGAACCCCCACCCCCTCCTCCCCGATCCTGCTCGGAGGGTCCCCGTTTCACTGAGAATACTGACATTGGGAGCTCACATGAGCCTCTGCTCAGGGTTTAGTTACTATGGGGGGGGGGGTCAGATTAAGCTGTCATCTAAAAACAATTAACATATGCACCTAATTGGCTTAGGTTCTCTTACTATTATTATTCATACAATTGCGATTTATGTCTATAGAAAACACGGCCATTATTTGTAAATTACTGTTTCAGAAAAGCAAGTTATCCACATTAGGGTTGTGACAGAAGTAAGGGAAATTCATAAAACTGCAGAAATTACAGCTAAATCCAAAACGGGCATATCGGTACATAAGTAGGAACGCGTTTTCAACTTCTGATACGCTTGGCCTCGGTCCCGTACGGCTAATTACTTCTCGGCTCCAGTGGGCAAAATCGTTAGCAATTTGCTTGGCAATAGGTAAAAAGATATGTTTCTTTTTTCTTTCTTTCCCTGTGGAAAATTGTCTGCATTGTACTGCAATGCTGAGCAAGTTATTCTTAGCAGCAGTCTCCTCAGACATTTTATGGCAGCCTGGGGAATATTAAATGTGAGATTAATAAATAATTATAGCTATGTGTCCAACCATTGATGAGCATTCAAAAGGAGTTGTGACTGGGTGAGGCACTGGAGAGGTGTTGTGAAAACAATACACTTATAC
This sequence comes from Miniopterus natalensis, assembly GCF_054644295.1. Taxonomy (NCBI): domain Eukaryota; kingdom Metazoa; phylum Chordata; class Mammalia; order Chiroptera; family Miniopteridae; genus Miniopterus; species Miniopterus natalensis. Next base: position 4,042,859 of record NC_142099.1, read on the forward strand.
ATTTTAATTTAGATGTGTTCAGGCGTTAAGGTACAAATATTTACACATTCCACGCATCCTTGACATGTAGAATTATTTTATCCATTGCCAGTATACAAGGACCCCTAGGGGGAAAGGCAGTCAAGAATGTAGCAGCAGTGAAAATACAGTAAACCATTTAGGGCCGAAGGTAAAGAGCATCGTCGACGAGGAGAATCTAAAGTCAGAGACAGAATTTTTAATTGGGTGGAATGCAGTCACTCAGCCGGAATTCCTCTGTTGCAAGAACAGCAGCGTTCTCTTACTGTTCTGGAAAGTGCTTTCAGATATTTCATAAGCAAACCAAGCAGAAAATCCCACATCCGCCTCACTCACTGCCCCCCTCTCCCCCCCGAAGAGCACAATGCAGTAGGAGCTTAGCGTATCTACCCCGGGCAGCGATATGACATTGGGGTGATCGGAGCATCTGCAGCCTGGTGTAGTCGTGGCGAGTCTAGGTCCTGAATTTTCTGGAAAAAGACCCAAATTCCTACTCGATCGAAAGGCAGTGTAAGAGCTCAGATTTGCTGTTAATTCGGTTTCTAAGCGGCTGCTCCCTCTTTGTACTCATAGTGTCCTAGGAAATGGGCTTCGTTCTGTGTAACTAGGAGAAACCACCTGAGCGAGCGTGAACTGGCCCACAGTCCCTTCTAGTGCGTGACACCCAGTATTCAAATCCTCGTCGGCCTGGCGTCGAACCTGTGCTCCTGCTCTCTGCTGCTTCCCTGGGGTCCCCAGAGAGTCTGCAAGCTGATTATTACTCTCCTGTGATATGCGTTCGTCCCAAGTTCATTGCCTGCAAACACACGTAACAGGCATGATCGTTGGACACGGAGTGACCGAGAAGCAAGGCTGGTTCATGTTCTCACAGAGAAGAATCACGTTAAAGGGGCAGAGCCTATAGGCAGACTACCTGGGTTCGCAGTATCGACTCTGCCACTACCTGGGTGACCTTGGGCTTAAAACTCTGTGACTCAGATTCCCTTTCTGCTAAGTGGGCACAACAGTGCTTAATTCAGAGGGTTGTTAACATGTTAAATTAATTAATAAAGCCTTAGACATAGTTCCTGGCACATAGGAGGCGCTACAGAAGTGCTTATTAATATAATTATCACTCTACTGCTGCTATGACTTGGGAGGGTTGGGGCGGGTTAGAGAAGAGACATTCAGTAGTAAGTGCTACACACAGGTGTAATCAGGGTGCTACAGAAAAGGGTAAATGTGTTTCCAGCTTTTATTCAAATTAAAGGGATGCGATCCTTCCTCCTCACAAGCCGTTGCTTTAGTTGCAGAAGGGACACTGATCGCCAAAGAAGAGACACTTAAAATGCTCAGTTTAGAGATGCAGGCAGGCCGCTGGGGATGACAAAGGCCCAACCTAACAGTAAGCAAGAACATTGAAAGCGGGCAAAGCCTTCCACAGAAACTCGCTGTGAGAGAGTCGGGTCTGATAACCAGTCTCTGAGCAAGTACATAAGCAACAGACCAGAACTTAGTGGCGACCCAGCTGACCTGGGTGACCGGGCGCCGTGCACAGGAGGCGAGAACTGGCCCGAGGCATCTCCTCGGCTGCACCGGCTCAAAGCTTCGGGCAGTGAGTGAGCGAAGAGGAAAGGGAAACTGACTGCAGGAACCTCGTGGAGCCTTGAAAATGCCTCGTGTTACGTATTCAGTGCATAGCTCTTAGTACACGAGGGAGTCTTGGTGCTTTTTCCCGTCGGAAGAATCCTGATGAAAAAGTCCTTTCGGGTCTTGGAAAGAAGTTATCTAAACTGGCTGGACCCCACTCAGCTGTTAGGTTTGAGATTCTGGTGATCAGAGTGTACAAAATAAGTAGCACTAGCAATATTCCCTCTTAATAAGGCTTATTTTTGCCCGGCTGGTAGCTCAGTGGTTAAGCATTGACCCATGAACCAAGAGGTCACAGGTTCAATTCCAGGTCAGGGCACATGCCCAGGTTAAGGGCTCTATCCCCAGTAAGGGGCGTGCAGGAGGCAGCCGATCCATGTTCCTCTCATGGATGTTTCTCTCTCTCTATTCCTCTCCCTTCTTCTCTCTCTAAAACAATCAATAGAAACTTTTTTTTTTTTTTAAATAAGGTTTATTTCTTGGGTGGGCTCTTCTTAGATGCGCCTTGGTAGGGTTCAGTCTCCCATTTGCCATTTCCTTTGTTTTCAGCAGAGGAAATAACATGGACAGATGTGTTGAGAGACCCAGTGATGGGTCACCGAGAGGACTGTAGATTTTAACAGACTCCTCTCTTCTGGCCATGCTGCTAGCAGCTCTTTCCTAAAACCCAAAGTTTGAAGGATCTGAAATAGAACTTTAAACATTGTAGAGCTGAGTCATCAAAGGGTTTTAAACCTGACACTGGATAAAGGACTGAGAGAAAGTACCATCTGATCTAATGCCAAGAATTCCTAGCAGCGAGGCTGGTTCCCCAGGAGCAAAACAGAGACCAGCAGGAAAGGAGATGTTTAATTGAACCAAAATGGGCTCCTCTGACATACGGGGAAATCAAAGCTTTAAAATGACAAATTAAAATAAAGAGTAAGGACAGCAAAGGTGGTGCTATCTTTCTTTCCTGCAGGCTGTTGACTCACCTAAGGCAGTGGCTCTCAGACTCTGGAAAAAGCACTGGTCCGTAATGATGTTTTCAATGGTCCCCTACAAATGGAAGGCACAGTGGCGACTTTCATCATTAAGTGTAATTTATTTGATTGAGAGGATTATTGCTTACTCTGGGAGCCTTCTACCTGTATTTTTGTATGTAGGTAGAATGATGGAAGAGACGGTGGGAATGCCTGGTAGTTTGCGTTTTTTCATTTCAGTGCCCTTACTGATCAAAGGTATAGGTCAAAACACTACAGCCCCAACCCCGCTTAAAAAAAAAAAGTTCCGATTTGTGAAAAACAGACGCCTGAGACCCAGCAGTCTAAGTCAGTTCTCTTTCAGGGCCCGGGTCACAACTGCCCCGCACACATTTTCACAGCAGACGCTGCCCCTCCTCCAGGGTGGGCCCAGAAGGAGAGCGGGTGTGACCCTCATTGGCATCCACAGTTGTCAGGAAGAATGAGCAGCGGTGACCCCGGGAGACCCGCATTTTCTTTGCTTTTGTATTTTCCTTGAATGTATTCATTCGCCTCTGCGGGCAGGCAACAAACCTCCCACCATGGATTTTCCTGAGTAAGACAGATAATAGCTCAGGAAACAAGTTTCTAGGTCCACGTAAAAAAGGTCTTTGAAGCAGCAGCTTCGAGCAATGACCGTTCTCTCCACAAGGAATCATGACTTTAAGACTCTAGGGAGGGAACCGGCGTGTCCTTGACGGTGGCGGCCACTAAACAAAGTCCTCGAGCTGATTTCAACGGGAAAGCGTCCCTCTACCAACGGAATCTATAAATACGTGTTTCTTGAGCTCTGAGGAGACGGCATGGAGGGATTAATGCTCCCGCGAAGATCGAGGGGTGGAAGACGGTAGAAGAATAAAAGTAAACCCGGGCCCTTCAGCGGCCTGAGGCAGAATAAGGTGTTTAAGGTGCTGGCTCCTCTCTGTCCTTCAGGAGATCAGTCGAATGGTGTCATGTGGTTCCAACCCCGCGGACTTCTTCACCGGCCTGTGTATATATATTGACTTCCATTTTTTTTTTTTTCCAATCTTATTAAGCATCGGTCGGCTGCCTCCTGCATGCCCCCTACTGGGGGTGGAGCCCGTAACCCGGGCATGTGCCCCACCTAGGAGTCAACCAGCGATCCCCTGGTGCATGGAGTGATGCTCACCAACTGAACCACGCCAGCCAGGCTGTGTACTGACTTCGCTAGCAGCTGATTTCCATGACAGGCTTTGTTTCCTTACAATGTTATTGCAACTAATGCTCTACCCTGTGCCTCCCCCCCCCCACCCTCGTGCCAGCATAAAATGCATCTCAGCTCTTCCCGTGCAAATCCTACTCATTGTCTAATGCCTGTTTTGTTCACACAGACACTGAACCTTTAGCACGGTGCCAGGCATCTGCTAGACCCCAAAAAGCCATGCAGGACAGTGACAGGTTTTAAGCCCATTTGTGTTTTCACTGTGGGACGTGGCTCAGAAAACACCTTGGATAGAAACAGGGAGGTTCGTTAGGAGGCTACTGTAATCACGCAGGACAAAAACTGTCAAAGTGTGGTGTCCAAATCAGAAAAGCCCAAGTCACATGGCAATCTGCTAGCCACCCACATTGTCACGTCCCATTCCAGACCTGCCAAGTCACAAACACCATTGCTGGCTCCCTCCCAGCAATCTATGGAGTAGCGAGCCTTCCAGGCCATGACGGTACATGTTGACGGTGGTGGGCCCTGACTTCAGAGCCGTGGCAGTGGGTTTGGAGAGCAGCAAACACACTTTCCAAATGTCACTGAACTAAAAGGCGTGGTGACCGGTTAGATGACACGGAAGAAATGAAATAAAATGTGGAGGCCATGATTTTTATGATGGATGCCCAGTGGAGCCTTTCAGAGATAGATAAATATAAGAACATAGAGGGTATAGGGTATTCAGTATAGAAAATAAATGTTTATTTCGTCTTGGGATGTGTCAAATCTGAAAAATTGGACCTTCGAATGGAGATGTCCAGAATGGTAGTTTAATAGAGCCATCTGAACATAGGAAAAATGACTGAGATAAAAGTGATCCTAGAGGAGATTAAAATTGAAAATCTGGGGGGAAAACGCACATACACACATACACAAAACTCAAGAGAACAGGCCAGTCACCCAACAGAGTATGAGAGGAAGTGAAGGAAATGAAGACAGAATCCAGAAAACACTAACATTTAGAGAACAGATAATGGCAGAACCTGGAGGGAGCCAAGACATAATTGTGGTATTTTGGAAATTCAGCAAGGCAAGGCTTTTCCGAGGAAGGATCAATCAATAGTTTTAAATATCACAAAGAGATTAAGGTAAGGAGAGAGCCGTATCCATTACATTTAGAAAGGAGGACAGCTGTGACTTTGCTAAGAGGAGCTTCCGTGGTGATTGCTAAAATAGACTCTGCCCCTCCTGGAGCTTCGCTAAAACCCCCAAATCACAGCCAATAGATGCAGGTAACCTCCATATTCAAACACAAGTCTATGAGATCATTTATGAGGAACCTTCCAAGTCGGTGACCAAAAACTTGTCCCACCTCCTAGGCCGCCTCCAGGCCGTGGAGAAGGCCATGGGTGCGCTGGGGGTCGCTGGGAGCGGGACGTCCCTGGGAGACCTTTTCTTCACGGCGCTGGGCACTTTCCCTGCCCCAGCCCCAGCCAGGGGAGCTGGGCCTGGGGGATGCTTGGAGAGACACTTGGGAAACTAACTTGTCCCCCTTGGAGCTTGGGGATCGCAGTGCTGCTGTTATAAGAGAAAAGCATGATCGCCAGTGGCCAAGCTGACTGCGCCCTTGTTTGTGTGATTATGGAGTGCGAGATATTCAATAAAATAAGTGGGTGACAAAAACAGATGCTTTCAGAAATCCCTTCGATTTCCTCTCTGTTTCTTAAATCGCTAATGGAGTCTTTGTCTTCCAACATGAAGACCATCCAAAGAGGGAAGAACACAGGGCGCCCTGCACCGCTTCAGACTCTCGGGAGTTGCACACGTGTCCCCGCGTCCTTGGACGAGTCCACGGTGGCAGCTGCCCCGTGCTACTTGGGCGGCCGCCTCCAGCAGCCATTACCAGCCATCGCCATCATTGCCAAGGCGCAGTTTCTTCTTGGAGGCTCTTGTCTGAAACCTGAAACTCCACTGACAGTTGCTAAAGCGCGAAGCTTCCACGAAGCCTTGGCTCGATCTCGGTGTGAAGTGAAGCTCCCCAACCCGCGTGGGGGCCTGGGCGCGGGCCCAGCTCTCCCCTCCCCGTCTCGCCCACACCGGGAGCCCGCCTGCCACCCCTGCGGCCTACGGGGCCGCCCTTGGGCTTGACACTCCCTCTGTCCAACGTGCGCAAGCCAGGTGGCCTTCTTCCAGACTTAGTTCGCTTGCCAATCCCTCCGTCACCTTTTGAGGAGGACCGTACAGGGCAACCCTTTCTTCTTGTCACTTTGGAAATGTTGTAAGATACAGCCGGTTGGTTGGTTGAAGAAGATCCGAATGAAAATAGCTGGGATCTCTAAATTGTCACCAATCGTCCCCTCATCCTGTAAGTAGTTGGAACCTACAACAGCGGTGAATCCTCTGGGGAAAACAAAACAACAACAAAAACACCTTGACATTTTAAAAAACTAACAATTTCACTAGATTTTCAGGTTTAATTACATTAAAAATATAACAACAAAGTTGAAAAAGAAGAGCCCCAACCGAGTATAAATTTAAAAATTTCAAAACTATTTTTTATCTCCTAACCTCTGTGGTTCGTAATAAGAGTATCATCCAGGAAATTATAAAAGGAAGTTTCCCAGGACTGGCTGAGGAGCCCGCCAAGTGTCGGCAACAACGATAAAGATACAGCCATTCCCCAGGACATGGCGGTGAAGTTTCTAACCACCAAGGACGAAGACAAGCTCCGAAAAGCTTCAGCGAGGGGAGGGGGGGGTGTCTCATGTACAAAGAAACAGGGATCAGCAGCCTTGGGTGCTCAGCCAAGCATCCCGGGAGCGCACAGCTCACTGCACAGCGGGGCTCTGCACCAACACCCCTCGTCTTAATCGTGTAAACACAGAAACCTGCTCCTTCCAAAGCTGAAGGGTGGCTGGACGTGTTGCGGGGACGAGAGTGGGGTTTCGCCCTCAGTGTTACAGGACAAGCATGTTTTCTAGATACGGGAGGTAAATACCACAGGCACTCTCTAAATAGATAGAGGAGTAGGTAGGTAGGTAGACAGACAGACAGACAGACATCTGGCTGTGAAAACCGGCTGGGACTGGCTGAGTGGGACAGCGGCTTCCCGGGTGTTCCTCTAAAGGGCCGGCTCACAGATTTACTCAGACTCACAGCAGCTGGAAGGGTGCCAGGGCCGTATAGGGAGGTGCTTGCACAGGCCACTGTCCCTTTGCTGAGTTGTCCCCCCCCCCCCCACCTATCCAGGAGGCAGGTACCATATATCAGTCTCCATCGACCTGGCTTTTCCATAGAAAAAAAGCCTGTCTTGGTTCACACTGTGAACCTCTACAAAATCTCTCTAACAAGCAGCACCTGGCCTCCACTCGAACCTTGCACTGAGTGACCCCAGGCCCAGCACTAGCTGCAGCTGGCCTTGGTTCAGAGCTTGGTCTCTCCTGGGCACCTCCAAGCCTAGGACGAGTAGCAGCCACCTGCAGATCACTTTGTGCTCAGGCACAGTGGCCCCAGCCAGGGCACAGAGGGTGGCTGACCTGGGCCTGCATCTCCCAGGAGGCCCCGGAGCCAGCACGCCTGGTAGAAGCACCGCCCAGCCACCTCCAAAAGCAACACCAGTCAAGGGGTGGACTCAGCAGGCACCAGGGCCCGGCTGGAGCAATAACGTGGGTGGGCCTAGAGTGCAATAAATCAGACAGAGAAAGGCAAATACCAGGTGATTTCACTTATATGTGGAATCTAAAGACCAAAATAAACGAGCAAGCAGAACAGAAAGAGACTCACGGATACAGAGAACATTTTGACGTTTATCAGATGGGTGGGGGGTTAGAGGGGTGATGAAAAACGGTGAGGGATTGAGAAGCACAAATTGTCAGAGAACAGTCACGGGGCTGTAAACTACAGCGCGGGGACTGCAGTCAATGATACTGTAGTAACTATGGATGGGGCCTGGTGGGTACAGACTTATCAGGGCGATCACTTCGTAGATCATATAAATGTCTAATCACTGGGTTGTACACCTGAAACTAATATAATATTGTCCATCAACTGTACACAATTGAAACATTAAAAATTATTATTTTTTAAATCTGACCCAATCTAAGAACACCCACCTTAGGTTGGCTTCCACCAGAAGACCTTGAGCACGGTTAAGAGTTCAAGGTCATCCTAGGACGCACCCACAGAGGAGGGAGCAAACGAGACAGGGGAAGGAAGGAATTCAATGCAAGGTGTGTTGAAAAGCAGGACAGCACCGTGGACAGCAGGGGCCCAGTCCCGCCGAGGACCTGGGGAAACTGCAGAGCCCACCTCAGAGGGCCCAGGAAGCTGACGCATTGTGCACGCTCTTGTCAGCCATCAGTGGAAGCTTCTGCCAAAGACATTAATTCTAAAAACGTATCTGGGCTGCCCCTTGCGGGCTTAGAGCTCCCCACCTTCCCAGGGCAAATCTCAGCAGAAGAGATGAGCTCTTTCCAGCAGGGAGCTGTTGGGTCTGCAGTCGCAGGAACGCCGTGTGTCAGTGGATATGGACACCACACTGACAGCGTTTTTCCACCGGGAGCTCATCGTTTGGTCATCGTAAACCATTCTCTAGGAAAACACCGGCATCGTCTAGCCAACAACTTTTTTTTTTTTTGGATGGATCCTGTTCTTTTGTGTTGTATTAAAAAGTTATCACCAGAGTCAAGGAAACCTCAAGTTTCCCCTGTAATCCTTTCCAGCAGATTTTGAGTTTTGTGTTTTACGTTTCTATGATTTTAGTTTTTAGGGCTGTTTTGGTTGCTGTTGATCTCTAAATATGAGAATATTTTTAATATTTCCTTTAATTACTGATTTCTAATGTCAATAAATTGTAGTAAAAGGAAAAAAAATACCCATTCTCAAGGAATGTGTGCTGCAGGAGCTGAGTAAAATTGACTTAATTATCTACGTCGTTGCAACTGGGATTCCTGCATCCCGGGTCTTAGGAGGCTCAGACGGGCCATTCGTCATGTTTAGCGTGGGTTCCCCTTCCATACCACTCCGTTCTGTTAGGGGCCTATACCAGTCCGAATGTATACAGGTTGCTTTTACGAGCACACTGAATGGGAATGACGGTCATGCTCTTCTGTCCTGATGAGCTCTGGCGGTGGACATTGGGGGAGACCCTGCAGCCCCAAGCCAGCCTGGCGCTGGCGTCCGGCCCCGGCAGAACCAGGGGGACGACCTGATAGGCCACACAGCTGCTCGGTGCTGCTGACTGTCCTTCCTCCATGCTTCCTCTGCCCTCACTGACTTGGCACGTCTGTCACACGTTGGCGAGTCGTGATAAGTGCACGCTGCAGGGTGGGATGCTGGAAACCCTAGGAGCCGCGTGCCGTCGGGGCCAGCCCCGGAGTTAGGCAAGCGGGGTCCTCACCCAGTATTCTCCCCCCACTGGGAGGTCTTAGGGAAATTCCGTAACTTTTTTTTTTTTTTTTGCCTCAATCATTCATCTGAAGAGTGGGGATAATTACATCTGTTTCAGTTGCTTCCGAGGGATTATAAACATGAATTGAGGTTAATTTCTTAAAATAGTTTATTGATTTTTTAGAGAGAGAGGAAGGGAGAGGTAGAGAGAGACACAGAAACATCAATGAGAGAGAAACATCGATCGGCTGCCTCCTGCACCCCCCACCGAGGACTGAGCCAGCAACCCGGGCCTGTGCCCTGCCCGGGAACCAAACCGGCGACCTCCCAGGACATGGGATGACACCCAACCAACTGAGCCACACTGGCCAGGGCTGCGGTTATTTTTTAAGTTCTTAAAAGTCTCTCACAAATTTGTAACGACATTTTCTTTAAGGTTTCATTGACCACACATTTTTTACATATATTCCTTATTATAAATAATTAAAACACTGAAGAACATTAAGTGAAGGTGAAGTATCCCTCACAACTCCCCCCAGCCCTGAGTTAATCACTAATAATTTTTTAACTAGTGGTTAACTGGATAACCCCTGTGTAACTTCGATGGATTAGTGTTATTATCGGACTTCTTTTTAAATCTATTCTCATGACATAACCCCAAGCCATACCATTTGTTCCCTTTGATCCTGTGGGGATTCAGAACAAGCCACCCCAAGATGTGCCTCGACCCCATATGCTTGAAATTAGATGGTTTTCCACACAAACACACACCAACCAGTGCCTCTCAGGGAACAGGTTTGAAATTCGTACCACTCGCTTAGAAGCCTGCAGTTGTCTTCTCAAACAGAAGTCATAGTGTTTTGACTGCCCATCAAAAGATATTAGGGCAGGTTGGGGGCTCGGTCCCCAGTTGGGGGCGTGCAGGAGGCAGCTGACCAAAGACGACTCTCTCATCGTTGATGTTTCTCTCTCTCTCCCTCTCCCTTCCTCTCTCTGAAGTCCATAAAAATATTTTTAAATATATATATATTTAAAGCAATATATATATTAAGGCAAAGGCAGCAATGAGGAATTATCTCAAATGTTCATGCAAGTCAGGGCTTTGGCTAAAGACCACAAACTGTTTCAGGAAGCCTTTGATATTTCTTCTTTCTTGTCAAGAGGTGGTTGTCTGTTCCCTCCATTACCGACCATCCCCTGACAAATAGCTGTATTACCATGCCGTGGTCAAACAAGACCCTTCTACCATTATCCTGTGCCCAGGAGATGTTTCCTGCTGTGGCCTCATTGCAAATTAACTCAGTCAGTGGTGCTGGAATTAATCACCCAGACTCTTTATCTCTGTTTAGAAAAATAGGGACTTCTTGGCGTTTTGTCATTGGTACCACGAGGAGCCCAACATAACTTTTGCATCATTTATAGGGCTTCGTAATTGCCCTAAGACGGCTAATTAGTACACTGGGTTTTGTTTTCCAGGAGCTTGCATATTTTAATGGGTTTGCTCTCTTGTTAAATGGTCTAAATGACTTCCCATGAAGGCCAGAGGGAGGCCGCATATCAATAGAAAGACTAGTCATCTCGGGAGGTTTTCCCCCATGATTTTAAGTTCAAATATTGAGTGTCGAATTTTCACCAGTTACAAGCAAACTACTACATTCATCGTGAAATGTCAAATCTCTTAAGAACACACTTTGCATAGTTTTAAGTTTAAATATTTAGAAGTGAATTTTCAGCAATATAAGTAGACGTGCTCTGTTAAAAATGAAGATTCAAATGTCTAATGGTGGATCAGGAGATATTTTCCAAATTACTGCAGTCCAAATGTTAAATAATAATATACCTGGAAAGCACAGCAAAGTGCCTTCATACCCATTAGTCACACTAATGAATCTTAAATGTTTCAATACTGGTGGGATGTGGAGGCTTTAAAGATTTTTCTATAGACATAAATATTCTCTTTATGTTTCTTTTTCATGAATAGTTTTACAACTTTTTACAAATTGGGTAGATTATAAAGACTGGTGGAAATTCTGACAGTTTATTTAAAGGAAATCATTTGTTTCCATATATTGCTACGGAAGAAAGATTATGGAAGAGACTCAATGGGAATCATAGCATCTAAGGAAGATACAATATATGATTACTTTGATGTAAAGAAAGGAAAAAAATAAATAAATCAAAAGTGGTGCTCCACAGATCAGATATTTTGAGAAACAGAAGTAAAGGAAGAGAAACCAGAAGGAAACTAATGAAAATTCCAGGAGGCAGCAGAATGCTCAGCACCGGGGCACCTGTCACTGGGCCCCAGCGGCAAATCCATCTTTAATTAGACTTCGCATGATAGTGACTCGGATTTCTACACACTGGTTTAAAACACCTACTGTCCAACACAAGGCAGAAAGAGAAAAGCCTTTGAACCAAATGCATAAACATACTGAGTAAAATCAATAATGCGATCAATATGTAGACCACATTTATGTGAAGGGGAAAAGCCACTACTGTGATTTATAAAACAGAAATAAAGGCACTGTTGTTTGGCTTCTCTTTCTGACGCCTTAGAAAACTACTTAATTACATTTCTCTGAAAAATTAAAATCTAAGTTACATTTATAATGTGAAAGTGAAAAAAAATGCTTAAAAATTCACTCACTACTTTTGGGAAATTAGAATGCAGACCTCACAATCTGATAAAACTGGAGTTTCATTGTGAAGCTCCCTTCAGCATTATCAATAAAATGCTCTCTTGACGTATGTGTTTTACAATAACCAGGTAAAGGCTCTCAAATAAATATTTTTGAAATTAGGAATTCCATAATCCTGGATTTTATGAGATTAAAACAAGCTTTTTAAAAAACATTTCACTTTAGATAATGTTGGCTTTCTTTATCATTTATACAAATTTATCTGCCGAAGAGATGGATAGATGATTGATGGATGGATAAACAGACAGATAAAAGTACATATGCATTCACTTTATAAACACATTAATTGGGAATGATAACTACTTATGCAAAACCAAAATAACTTAGGTTCTTATATTATTTGCTCTGAAGGTTAATCTTTTATGAGATTTCATCATATAACTAATCTAAACAATATTCAGCAGTACAGTGAGGGCAGAGCCAAAATATTTTTTAAGAAAACACAGACATTGTATAATCCTGGCTCTGCCACGTACTACCTGTGTGACTTAAGCTAGTTACCCAACTTCCCTGAGCCTTAGCACCCTCTCCTGTAAAACCAAACTAATAATTCCTTATTGTTTTAAACATGGCACAATACCAGACACCTATCAATGTGCTCAAAAACTCGCACCTGGCCATGAATCGATTTGCACATGTGTGACACGAGGTCTACAGGAGGCTATTTGTTGTAACATGGAATATCCTAGTGAAATACCAGAAACAAACAAGTCCTCATCAGTAAGACCTTGGTTAAGTAAATGATGGAACCTTCGTCAAACAAAATACTACTCAACTGTATAAAAGAACGTGTTCTTCTATATTTTTTGATATGGCAGAAGCTCTAAGATATAATGTTAAGTGAAAACTGAAAGAAGCAGAGTAACAATATCTTGTGTTTTAAAAATGGGTCAATAATAATATAAAGAAACAGTGGGAGGGTGTATAAAAAATTAATAGAAGTAGTTACCTGTGGAGTTAGGAGGTAGGGACTGGGCAAATTAGAGGAAAACGTGGGAGTAAGACTTCTCGTTGTATATCTTTTTTGGATTTTTAAATATTATTTTTGAACTATGAAAATGCATTTCTATCCTCAAAATCAAATGATGAAAAATAGTTGCAGAAAAACAGCTCCTAACAAAATTTTATCAGTACTACAATATTGAAATGCCAGCTCACTTCATTTTCTAAACGCCTTGATTGACCTCTTTCTACCTACCAAATAGGAAACCAGAGAAAAAGAACGTTTCTCAGTTCTGACTCTGGGAAGACTGTGATGAGGGAGGAACAGGAACTGGTAAAGAATTCATTACTATTATTTATTGGATCCTGCGGGCCTGCAAACACGTCAGGAATCCAAGCAAAACAAGCCAAGAAACAGTGTTAGCCTCAAAAACAACCACCGACAGTGAGCGGTGTCACTTGCAGAATGAATGAACAGGTGTATAGCCACTTAAAGATTAATTTCCACATAATAGGAACAAACAGATAAATAAAAGAGAAGCCTTCCCACGGAGACTAAGAGAAATTGGACCACAGAGCAGGAGCAGCACTATTGCTGGGGGAAAAAAACACACAAGACAGTAGGTGATGAAAACAGACAGAAAACATAAAACCCAGAAGCAGCCCTCCTAAGACTTTGCATCTGCCAACTCCTTTCTGTGGAGAGTTCAAGGTCCTCCACTGAAGAGAGACCTCTCTGCCTACGCTCCCACCTTTGGGTCCAAAAGTACACAGTGAAAAAGTGGTAGGTTAGGGCCTCCACCTACAGATTTTGAGGAAAAGACACAAACATTCTGTCCATACGAGGAGCCAAGTTAAACTGCTTTCTGGGTGAGAAGTGTGCATGTGGTGGAGACCTGTTGGAGGTGATAGGATTTTTCAATGATCTCGTGTTCTTTGGATTTTAAATTTGGTGTACTTGAGAACATTTCTGCACTCCAAGCTTTACCCTCTAAAGTACAAATATCGCGCCCCAACACGTGGCATCCTGTGGCTCCTCTGTTCCTATCGTCACTTCTAGAAGAGCCGTGAGCCTGCCCCTCCACGCCAGTGACGCACAGGAAGCTGTGGGGTGGCCAGTTTCATGTATGTGAGAAAACTGTTCTTGTTCATTTATATTTACCTTTCATGGGAAAAATCAGTATTTCTAGTCAGCAGAGATTTAGAATCTAGTCGATAGTGTGATAGATAAAATCAGCTAATTAATTTAATAATGCTAAATACAGCCAAATGAGGTCACACGTTTCACTTTAAAATTAATTACCTGTGCATATTCTTGACCAATGTGGGAGCATTTCACTTATTTTACAAAACAGCTGTTCAGTGTTTAATTTTTAAAACCGTGCTGCTAAAAACCTGCCTTTGCCCATAAAAGTCACCATATTTACATCTCAGTCTCCGTTCCGGCTCCTTTCCTCTTGAAAGCAGGTGGCTTGTGTTTCAGAATTAGCAAAATGCTAAAATAGATCCCCAAAACGCAACTTTGTCAAGCTCCTGAAAGAAAGAGTTTATGGCGCAGCGCAGTCCAGGCCATGCTGGCGACAGAGCTGGGACAGGCCAGGTCTGGGACGGACCTGGCTCTTTCTCCGCCGGCCCTCCCTTCCCAGGCCTGCCTGTCAGGGTCCCCGAGCTGGGTGAGGAGCCGCTGTCCCCGGTCCACGCAGAGGGGCGAGGCCGCCCACTGCCGGCATTGGCCCGGAGGCCTCACAGCCTGTGAACACCCCCACCCGAGAGCCCACTACCCGCAGCCCCTCCACTCGCGGGCTCCGGGCCACTGATCCCGCCGACCTTCAGCTCCCGCACCTGCAGAGCGATGGGAGCAAGAGGCTGAGCCCGCAGCACAGCGTCCTGCAGAGGCGCCCGGGCAGGTCGCAGAGCAGACAGAGCGTCCCCACGCTGTCCCCTCCGCCTGAAGCCCATCCTGTGGCGCTGCTTTGCTCCCTTTCAAGGCGCAAGGACAAAGAGAACAGGAGTGGGAGCAAGGGAACCACTGTTTTGAAGCCAGAAAGTAACTGACTGACGGGAGCTGACAGCAGACCCGGGAGCTCAGAGGTCAGAGCGCGGGCCCACACACCACAGGGTCGTGGGTTCGATTCCCAGTCGGGCACAGACCTGGGTCGCAGGTGCAAAAATCATGAAGCCGTTTTCTTCAGTTTGCTTCTGTATTTTCTGATGTCTCTACAATGCACAGGTATTCCCTGGATAATAAAAGTTAACTCTGTGTACATGAAAATATACAAAAGAAGATAAATTCAAACCAATGCTGAAGTACCTTTAATTTAAAAAAATTCCCACCTCTTTGTGAAATGTACTTTGAGCCAACGGGGGCACAGAATTTTCCTGGACACGCACCATGACCTGCATCTGTCCCGGCTCCTCCCAGGTGTACAGAGCCAGGGTCTGAGGGAGAGGGACCTGGGCACGCTTCCCAGCAGCCTCCCGGGCAGGGCCGAGAGCCACCGCCGGCGACCACGCGGGCTCCTCGGCGGTGCACCAGCCCAGGCCCAGGGGACGCCACCCAGCACCTGCAGGCGGTGGCTTCTCTGGTCTCCTGAGGGCGGGAGGGAGGGGTGCAGGAAGAACGGGTCTCTCGGGGTGACTGCCGAGCACAGCTCAATCCGGGCCCAGAGTACCTATTAAATGAAGACAGTGGGAGTTACCGGGCTTATTCCAAGTGTATCTTGCTTTTCTGTATTTCCAATGGGTAACCTCTAAGACGGTGACCTCCATTTAAACCCACTCTTATCTTTTTGGCTGGCAGTTCTTTCCAGAGTATTAAAGGCGAATTTCAGTTTTTAAGGAGCTAGTTGATCAAAAGTATATTCGGGTTCACTTGCTTGGTGTCCTTTGCCAACCATGCTTCTTCCCTTTTATTTTTCTAAACTCAGAAGCTGAAATCCTGTTCGCCCGCACTTTATTTTTACTCGCCCACTGTATTAGACCAGCATCGCTATTATATTAATGTCAGATCCGGTCCACAGTCGAGTGTGAATGCCGTCACCCTGACCCTTCCAGAGTTACCAACTTCAGCGCATTCGTTGGGTTTTTCAATGTGGCCGCAGAGTAAATAACACAACCCCAGGAGGCTCTAACATTCCCAAACCTACAACAAGCCTGCAAAGCCGGTGGAGTATGAACTTAAAAACTAGATCAGTCTTATCTTGTGAAAAGGAGATAAAAGGTAGTTCTGTCTGTCGGTGAGGACAGCCGTGCTTGAAGCTGTAAACCAGCCCTGAGAGTAGAAAAAGCAGCCGGGCAGCATGTGTTAAATTCCGATTCCTGTCCTTGGAGAAAGTCTTCAGCTCAACAGACATTTAAAAACCAGACGAACGAACAGTTCGGTCCCCCAAGATGTCCTCACGCTGACTGCTGAGAAAGCACGGAGCCAGCAACAGCAGCGGTCGCTATTGTAGCGTCATCTCGTGGCACTGCACCGGGGACTTCAACATGCACAGAAGTGCGGATGAGCGGACCCTCCAGCAGGGCCCCTCCGCCGCCGATGGCGCCCCAGCGCCTAAGCACAGAGCGGAGCAGGATCTACCAGCAGCAGCACGAGTTCCTCAAGTTGGCAACCAAAAAACTCAGTGCAAGTTCAGTGTCCGCAGAGGCACGGAGGAAAGATGCTTGGGTAGGCCGAGAAGGAGCCGGGGGCGTTTGAGAAAGGCACGGGCTCCGTTTGCAAACCACAGGCTGGCAGGCGGATCCGGGGCTCTTCCTACAGCTGCTCCGCGCCCTCAGGAGCCTCCCGGGTGAGCTCGGGCACGGGTCCCCCCACCCGGACGCCCCCAGAGCACCCAGGAGGGCAGAGCCCGAACTCCTGACCCATGGACACTACGGGATAAAAAGCAGTGGTGGTTTTAAGCTGCTACACTCATAGTAGTTTGTTACACAGCATTAGAAAAAATAATGGACCCTCCATCCCATCAGTGCTGCAGGCCCTCACCCTGGCCCGGGGACTCCTCAGATGGCCCAGGGCAGTCGAAGGCCAGCGCGCAGGGACTCACCTGGGGCTGTTGGAACAGCAGGTGCGGAGCCCCAGCCCCACAGAGTCTAACCCATTCGGTACAGAGTGAGGCCCGTGCTCCTGCCATTCTAACCGTCTCCCAGGTGAGGCTGACGCTGCTGGTCCACAAGTCGCACCTTCAGAGCCACAGGGCGGCCACGGCCACATGGACTTCTTTGCACTTTAAGTGCGCTCAGCAGCGGAACACTAAGAGACACCAGCATCCGATTTAAGCAGACAGTTAGCATCCTTTCACATGAAAGGTTTCCACAAAAGGAGAGAGAAAGAAGAGATCTGATTAAGTTACATTTATAAGGCTTAATACCTCATTTTCATTAGGCTACCTGATTCATAGTGCTCCTGGGGCCGGTGGGCAAACGCTTATGTCCATAGATCACTGATACGTGACTTTCCTCCGTATTATAATTTAGATCCTTTCTTTTCTGTACCGTTTTCATTATAGCAGCCTGATTTATACTAGAAATTGTTAAAATGCCATAACCTATATTTATACTTGGAATTGTTCAAACGCCATATTCAATACTCTAAGAGGGCCCAATAAATTTAGGCTAAGTTCATCGTATGCCTGTTGTCACTACCTAACAAGTCAACATTTTCAAAAGAATTACAACTACTCATAATAGCACCATCAAGGAACTGTGAATTTGCCATCCATCTGTTTTAGTATTAGGTTTAATAGCTGGGCTCATACACCATGGATCTAAACGGCACTGTACACACGAAGAGAGTACCATACACCTAGGCTTTTTATGTTTGATGCTCCAAGTTGGTTAAATACAAAAATCACTACATTTTATTTTCATTTTCTAGAAAGTATATTTTTTTTTGACAGAAGTGCCTCTTTCTATGCTAGAAACTTCCAATAAACTGCAGAATGGTGAGAACTACATTTATAAATGAGTGTTCATATCAAAGGGATATATATTACATCATTTTTTTGTGTGATTGCTCCTGAGCCCTTCCTTAGCACACACTCTGAGAATTACAACGAATTCTTGAAATCCTGAAGGGATGACCTTGTTATGCTAGGCTTTAAGATACATTTTTAAACAACAAGCCTTCCAATTAAAAACGAAAAGAAATTAGAAATAAGTGTTTGTGGGAGGAAATCACATCGGTAAATCCAAGATGAAATAATACAGGAAAGTTGAGAGTTAAAAGGGGTATGTTAATTTGCTTAAGGATAATTTCTTATAGATAAGGTAACATTAACACAAAAATATCAGCTCCTGGGAGAAAGGGATTTTTGTCTGTTTATTGATATGGCCCTGTTTCTAGACTATTTAGCACAGATGAGAAGTCCAGAATGTTGACTAAAAGAAAGATTGGATCCCCAGTCATACAAAATACATCTGTGATGTTGTGTGTGCTCAGCACTGCCAATCAGGAATGTGGAAACAGCTCAGATTCTAGCACATGCTAGATTTTCAATATAAAAATGAAAAATACAAAGCCTTGGTGGTCCAATGTCCACCAAGTGGCATGGAAAAGCCAGGTATATAAATAGCTCTGGCACAATGGGATAAATGAAGAAAGAAAAGAGTTACATATAAGTATTATCAGTCCACAGACTGGCTGAAAAAGCTCCAAATAACACTTGAGCACTTATGTGAAAAGATGAGCAGAGACGGCAAAAGAGGACCAGCAGCCGAGGCAAAATGCAGAAGTGTCATAGTTCACAGAGCTTTTGAAGAACAATACACTATGGATTTCAAACTTTCCCACTGTCAGCTGTAGCAAGAAATACATAGAGTTTACTTAACTGAAACAAGTTTCATGAAATAACATTCAGCTTTACTCGTTTTATGCATTTAATATTTTCTATTCTTTTAAAAACTATGTACCCCGCCCCCCCTCCTCTACTGCAGTGGTTCGGATTTAATCCGTTTGAGGTGGGACAGGGGCATAGATAGGTGTGTTGTTGTTGTTTTTCAAACTCCACAGAGGACTGTAATGAGCAGCCAGGACTGAGAGCCCTTAGAAGTACAGCTGAGGATGTGAGTTGAGGTGAATAACCCTATTCCATCAAATGACAGGTTAGCGAGAATGGGGTGAAGGAGCTTTCCCCAAGATAAAAGGAATAAAAGGCCCACTGGTTAAACAGACAGAGTTCCTCACTACAAGAAAATAGTCAGTTTCCTTCTATGTGATGTTATTTTTAGCAGAGAAAAATGGGATTCTCACCTTCTTAAGAACACGCTCACATAGACATCACACATATTCAAAATACAGTTTACTTCTACGGTGAACGGCAGAGGTGTGAGATGAACAGCTGAGGGCTGACTGCCAGAGGGGAAGGGGGTCCCATCTTGCCCAGACACAGGGGAAAGCAGAGCGGCAGTGGGAAGCGGTCACGGGGGATGAAGGACTGTTGTGGGGGGGGGGGGGGGCAGGTACTGTAATTGGCGACCAGACTACACCTGGCGATGGGCTTCAGGGCACCTGAACCCTTCCCAAGGCTTAATTCTCGAATAAACCACAGAAATGAGCAAGTAACTATTCCCCTGAAAGAAAAAAAAAGAGCCCGAAAACCGAATTCTCGGGCGGCCTGAAGATCCCCGGTGCCCTGGGCGGTGGGGCACTGAGAGCCGAGCGCCCGCTCGCCGGCCCAACCGCTCCGGTAATTCGCGGTCTCCCTGCGATCAGAACCAGGGTTTGACGTTCTCGGGGGTTTTTCCTTCGTCCCACTTACACCTGCCTTGCCCCCTAAGGCCACTCAGGACAGAAGAGAAACACTTGCGGTGCAGTTTCTAAATCTCAGGTAGGAGAGAGCGTTAGGGGCCCCGACCGCCCAGGTGAGGTGCCGCCGGGGTTCCGCGGGGATAAAGCCTGGGAAGCGAGCAGACGGCGCCACGTGGGTTCAGAGTGTTGAGTGGGCGTGTCCACTTCTGGAAGGGAGAGGGGGCCGGAGGGCACCGCGGCCCGGGGGACGGCGGGGGAGCGTGGAGAATCGCAGACTGCGGGGCCGCTGCGTGGGAAGGGGGGCCCGGGACGCCAAGGACGAGACTGGAGCGCAGGTCCCGGGCGGCGGGCGGCAGGCGGAGCGCGAACTACAAGTCCCAGAAGCCCCCGCTCCCCGGCGCCCGCGCCGCGCCGCGCAAGGCCCGCCGGGAGCCGGCCGCAGCGGCCAAGATGTCGCAGCCCAAGAAGAAGCGGAAGCCCGACTCGGAGGAAGGCGGCTGTGGCGGAGGGGAGGGCGCCGCGGGGGAAGATGGCGGCGAGGCGGGGGCGGCCGCCCCGCCGCGACGTCGGTGCGCCTGGCGGGAGCGGGACCGGCTGTACTACGAGTGCTACTCGGACATCACGGTGCACGAGGAGATGCTGGCGGACCGCACGCGCACCGACGCCTACCGCCAGGGCATCCTGCGCAACGGCGCGGCGCTGCGGGGCAAGGCGGTGCTGGACGTGGGCGCGGGCACGGGCATCCTCAGCCTGTTCTGCGCGCAGGCCGGCGCGCGGCGCGTGTACGCGGTGGAGGCCAGCGCCATCTGGCAGCAGGCCCGGGAGGTGGTGCGGCACAACGGGCTGGAGGACCGCGTGCTCGTGCTGCCGGGCCCGGTGGAGACGGTGCAGCTGCCCGAGCCGGTGGACGCCATCGTGAGCGAGTGGATGGGCTACGGGCTCCTGCACGAGTCCATGCTGGGCTCCGTGCTGCACGCGCGCGCCCGCTGGCTGCGGGAGGGCGGCCTGCTGCTGCCGCTGTCGGCCGACCTCTTCCTGGCGCCCGTCAGCGACCACGCGCTGGAGCTGCGCCTGGGCTTCTGGGACGACGTGCGGCAGCTGTACGGCGTGGACATGAGCTGCCTGAAGGGCTTCGCCACGCGCTGCCACATGGGCCACTCGGCGATCGTGGTGGAGGAGCTGAGCGGCGAGGACGTGCTGGCCAAGCCGCAGCGCTTCGCGCACCTGGACCTGGCGCGCGCCGGCCTGGAGCGCGAGCTGGCGGCGGGGGTGGGCGGGCGCTTCCGCTTCCGCTGCTACGGCTCCGCCCCCCTGCACGGCTTCGCCTTCTGGTTCCAGGTGACCTTCCCGCCGGGGGACTCGGAGCCGCCCGTGGTGCTGTGCACGTCGCCCTTCCACCCGGCCACGCACTGGCGGCAGGCGCTGCTCTACCTGGACGAGCCGGTGCCCGTGGAGCAGGACACGGACGTCTCCGGGGAGATCACGCTGCTGCCCTCGCCGCTCAACCACCGGCTGCTGCGCGTGCTGCTGCGCTACCGGGTGGGCGACCAGGAGGAGAAGACCAAGGACTTCTCCATGGACGACGAGCACTGCCTGGTGGCCCCGCTGCCTCCCGAGGAGGCGGCGGCCGGGCCCGCGCGGTAGAAAGGGGACGCCCCCACCTCCCCGCTGCAACGAGGGGCCTTTGCTCCTGCCTGCCTTTGCCCCCCTGGCTCCAGGGGAGGGAGAGTGATTCACTCTCACCTGGAGGAGATTCTTCTATTTTTAGAATGACCCTGATGCCCCCAGCGAGGGAAACAGCGAGTTTACGAATAGGCTTTTTAAGCTCAAAAGTATGTGGTATACCAAGCACTTGTATTTCTGGTTTTTGTTTGTTTCATGAAAAAAAAAAAAAAACACGAAATAAAATGTCACTTTATGAAGGTTCGTGCACAGTCCTGAAATCTCACACCTTCTCTCAGCCTGAGGCCAGGGAGACAGGTAAACGTTTAGAGTTAGACTCCGCAAGCTTCCAGGATAACTAGACTCTCTCTCCAGAGCCCTCCTTTCTTTTTCTGAATTCCCTCCCTTCCCTGTGGCCTCCGCTACAGGACTTCTTCCTGGTCTTTTAAATAAGCTTTACTACTGGCCATGGGAGGGGGGAGACTGAGAAAGCAGTTTAAACAGCCCTGTTCTCATTACACTTACTACTTCCATAAGGCGCTAAAGTCGATGAACACGTTAAATAGGTTTTATATATAACTGTACAACCTACCTGAGGAATCGAGAAAGGCCTGAAAGTGAAGTAGTATAGTTGTTGTGTTTTTTTTTATTCTTGGCTGTACGATTAAGATTTAACCAAGAAACTCTTCCATGTATTTTCCACAATACATTTTTGTGTGATGTTATGGAACGGGCTGCAAGAGGACATTTCAAAACCTGACTCAGGGCCTTTTCATCACCATGGGTAAATCATTTAAGCTCACTGACTAAGAAAATATTTTCCCAGCTTGACAAGTTCACTGGTCCTCTAGGCTCCCTCACTTAGGTGGATCATGTGACTTGGCCTACTTACCACCAAGTGAAAATTCCCTTTTTAGGGTTTATCTTTTTAGCTCAGCCAAATGTGAAAGCTGTGAATTTAGGGAAGTCATTTGTAACGTGTGAGTCATGTTATCAAATTTATCTCACCAATGTTCCCCCCCCTCCTCCCTGTGGCAAATAAAACATTGGCTTTCTGTCTTCATAGAAGTAAGAAGTCTGGTGTACTCTCTGAGTGGCAGTGCTTTGGCCTTTGTAATACGGTCAGTTCTTAAGGAAAGTGTTAAAGCCCCTTCAGAATATAGCTTCAGGGTCAGTCAAACTGCTGAGTGGAGGGTTTTTTCAGGCTGTTGGCTTTTGTATGCTAATAGGAAACAGGTGTGAGAAACTGGCCTGAAGTGCTCCAGCAGTTTTGTTTGTAATGAGTTTTCTGCCCTTCCATTCAATGCATATTAAAGCACTTAAGTATTATAACTAATTTGTTAAAATTTGGTGAGCACAGGAGGATCTGCCATTATGAAGGGAAACGTAAATGTACAAAATCATAGACTTGACAAGATCCTTGAGTGGGAAGCAATACAATTATAGCTGTTCCCTTTGAAGTCCAGATAGCTAACAGCCTAGGTAAATGGTGCAGCCATAGCAAGCGAGGTGTGGTTCCAGCTAGAGGCATAAAATACCTCCTTATTTTAGGGTCAGCTGTATTTTAAGTCAAATATTTTATTTAGAATTTTAGTGTATTGTTTTGAGTAGATTTCTGGTGATTTTGTTTTTTTTTGTTGTTTTTTTTTTTTTTTTACCTTGTTATAACAATCCCTTTGCTGTATGGGCAAATGAAAGCAACTTCCAAATTCCATTTGTAAAATATGGTTTCTAAATATGTAAGTACTATAGAGTTCTTATTACCAGTATAAGCACACAAAGGGAACATTAGTTGAAACTTTGGATAACTAACCAGAAGTAAGAGGAAAGTCTTTTATAAATAAGCAAAGTACACTTTAAAATCTTTATTGTTGCTGTTTCCCAAAAGAAAAATGAATTATCATAAAAATACAGCTACTAAAGCAATTAGTGAAGAGGAAGCATAGCCTAGTGGTTAGGAGCTTGGCTGCTCGAGCCAGTCAGCTCCTGCTGTCTTAGCCCCACCAGGCTGTGCAACGTTGGGCAAAATACCAACTTGTTTTTCTCTGGTGCTCTCTGTACATTGGGGATAACAATGGAAATGCGAGGAAACCATGAGTTAAAACATAAGCACACAGTGCCTGGAACATAGGATCTCAGTGTCTCCCAGCTGTTTGGGGAAAGTAATATGCAAACCCGGAGCAGTTGCACACAGAATGGGCTACAGAATAAAGTCAACATTTTGGTTTTTTAACAGGTATTGGTTGACGACTTCAGCACGGCTGTATATGGCAAGCAATGTGTGTCAGGACACCAGAGGGTCCAAGGGAAGCTCAAGCCCTTTGGTGTGAGGACACTTGCGGAAGGATGAGAGTGGGGTGCATGAACCTCCAGGCACTGTCCAGTCTTGTAGGAACTGGTGCTGATTGCTTAGGGCCATGTAAGCCACGGGAAGGAGCTCCCAGCCCCAAGGAGAAGCACCTGGTGGAGTTCCACCTGCTTTCCTCCAGTAGCTTATATTTATTCAGCACTTCGAAACTTTCCAAAGATTTCCTTTAGTTCACTGGACCCATGGACATTTTATCAGGTGCACACTGTGACAGTCACTGTAATAAGCACTTAGGATACAAGCCCATGAAACGTAGTTTCTGCCTCCAAATAGGCATGTTCAGAGGCTCAACCAGAAAATCAAATCAATAAAGAATCATGGGATAAACACTGGGATGGTGTAGGTGTTAGGGAGGGCAGGTAATTATCCTCAGTTTACAGACCAGGAAAAAAATCACAGATACTGAATTAGCCTAAGGTCTCATAGCTAATTGTTGACAATTGGACACAAGGCTCTCAATTCCTTACCCCAAACAAAATTTTAATTAATCCGTGTGTGCTTTAATCTTTTTTTTTTTTTTTTTTAAAGTACATACCTCTGGAATGGGTTTTTTATCTTGTGATAAATGAAAGAGGGAACTGTTCTTGGTTTAAGTCTCATTAGAACTCATAGATCTCAAAGATCCACCTTCAGCATATAGATTCTCAAGACTGACAGATAGTAAGCACTCATTGAAACAAGCCCTGTACCTATTTTCCTAACAGAGCTAATGAAAGGTGGCACTTTCTCAGGTCCGCAGGAAACTAAAGCCTCAACACAGGAACAAAAGTAGCTGCGCTCTGCCAATCTAGCTGCACACCTGGTGCTGGAGAGCAGAGGCTGGATGTCCAGTGAGGGATTCGCTCAGTCAACCGCTCAGCACACACCGACTATCTGGCCATTAAGTTCTATGGTAAATGAGCACATCCTAACCTCGAATTGCTGGGACACAGTAGGGAATACAAATTATCAATAATTTGCGTACATTCTTTAGCCCAGAAAAACCTCAGTCCAACTACCTCTTCCCTCTGCTCACGCAGGTCGAGAAGCCAGGCCTCATGGCACCTCCAGCCTTAAAACTTCTCCCAGGTGCAGAAACCACTACCTATCATTACATAGATTATGAGATGTCAGGAAAATTCCTCTCTGGTGTTAGTTCCAAAAATAACTGTGCCTCTGAATAACTGGTTTATTTCCTCTAATGGACACAGCAGATTGGGTGGATGTCCTCACGTTGGCGATTCGCTGAGCCAAATGTATGACTGACTTGGGCTCTTTTTTAGCTTTATATTTGGCTCCATTTCCATACCCCAGGTTTTTTTTCTCTCTTGATTTATTGCCCCTCTCACTTATAATAAATATTGCATGTTTTGTTGTAATTTATGTATCTTTGTTCTCTTCTAATACTTTTTGGCATTAAAATATGTTCCTAGTTTCTGAATACCTGCAGAGGTTCTGAGGGCAGGGAGGTCAGAGAGGGCTGGAGGATTCTGAGACGCGCCCCCTCCATTTCCTGTGAAACTTGGTGTCCCTGGTGGTTCATTCGACGGGTAGCTGATTGGATCCCATCCTTTTAGCCAACCTACCGAATTTTACATATTTGTAGAATCGAGATTTCTGAACGTGGGAAGAATTCAAAGACCTGTAGACAATCTTGAGGAAGCTCGGAACGTTCTGCAGCTCTTTCTAAACCTAGGATATGCCCTAATCAGATCTTAAACACAACAGAAAGGGAAATGGAAGACTGTCAGACCTGTCCCCAAGATGTGTCAGAACAGTTTAAGGTGATCGTAAGGAGGAAGATGGTACAAGGGGACTGTTTCTCAAACTGTCCTACATGCTTATAGGAAAGGACGTTTGAAACAAAGAATCCTGGACCTAACTAAACACAGAGGATTTTAATAAAAATTAAGATATGACCATTGTATACATGCCCTTCCTCTATCCTCTCCCTAGGGGGTCTCATCCGGTCCCATTAGTTTTAGTAGTGGGCCACCTGCCTGCTAATGACTCCTCGGAGGCGCCACCCCAGGTCATTTGCCTCTGACCCTGGTCCCTGGTGAGTTGCTGAGCGCTTGTTTCGGGAGAGTGCCGGGTTTGGTTTCGGCACATCCGAAGCTCAGGCCTAGATCGCTGGCCTGAAGCTGAGCCTTCAGAGTAGGCCTCGCAGCTTCCCAAAGACGCCGTCATCACAACGCAGCCCGCGCTCAGCGCCCGGGCCGTCACCCAGACGCGTGCGGGCATGAGCGGGCGGCCACTGCCACGTGCGGGAGTCAGAGCTGCTCGCGGGAAGCGGGAGGGGACTGGCTCTTGCTAATTCTCAGCCACGCCAAGGCCCTCCCTGAGGCGCTCTCCGCCTGGAGCATGCTTCCCTTCGCCGCACGCTGGCACGCTCGCTCTCCTTCAGTTCTCCGTCCAGTCGTCACCGCGGGTGGCTTTCCCTGACTCCCGTGCCACACACCACAGGTCCCGTTTCCCCGTCACCTGAAATTCAGCTGTTTGTTTGCCTTTCTCGTAAGATTGTGAGAGCAGGAATCTTGCCATTGTCTGCCCATTGCCTGAAACATTATCTGACACAAAGTAGGTATTTAATAAGTATTTGTTGAGCAAATGGGCCTTGTATGCCACATGGAACTTGCATAAGAGGGCAGAGTACCCATTCTAGGCAGGGACATTGGCTTGAAAAACGAGTATTCCTTCGAATTCTTCCCATGGTGGTTTAATAGATAGACGTCTTTCTGCTCTCTACATGGGAGTTCAGGTCATGCCTGGGTTACTGACGATATCACGGATGGACGGTGCAAAGGATGGGGCTCTTGACTGTGCTGATCTCGGCTGGAAGGACTCACGAGGCTGTGGTCAGATCAGAGGTCAGAAGATGGCTGGACTCGGCCAGGGCAAAGGGCACGGCTGCTGTCCCTCCCCCGGCCGTCGCGTGGAGCGTTGGCTCGTTTCTGCTCCACACGCTGTCTGTGTTTCTTCCTACCCCCCACAAGGGACGAGAGAGTTTTTGTGCTTTAAGGTAGAATTTCTGGCTGAACTGATTGGACAAAAGGCCTTAGCTGAGCTTGGCATCCATATGTGAGAAAATCCTAATACTAAAAGGAAATCAAAATGCTGTATTCCAAGCGGAAGATGGTATATGTTTTTACTTATTTATTTTGTATATGTATTGGGGTGACACTGGTTAATAAGATCATATAGGTTTCAAGTGTACATTTCTATGACGTGGTACCTTTACAATTGAATGATAACTTTGAGACTAAGTTCCAGCTGGCAAAATAATAAAATAAAAGCGAACATATTATTGTTCCTCAAAAAAAACCTTAACCAATTTACAACACATTTCATTGGGAAGCAATTTATTTAAAACTGCATTTGCCAAGCTTTCTATAATGTGGTAAAATGGCTTCAGTCTAATGTTTGGGTCCATCCATATCTTCTCTACACATACGAGATGTGACATTATCATAAAGTGTAATTACTTCCAGGAACTTTAAAATAAAAAGTGTTTTTAATTAAACATTTGCCTGGCCATAGATTAACTGCAAGTCACTCTATCTCAGAAAAATAGGCAATATTTTAACCAGATCTTGACACAAATGCATTAAACCTATTTTAAAAAATGTTTTATTACTTGCAAGTTTCGGCCTGATGCGATTTTAAAATAGCCAAGTTATAAACCCCTGAAAATTGGAGTTTATAGCGGGAGTACTGACAGAGCCTTAACTTTTAGGAGGACGGTCGTGCTGGTGGCATAACGTTGGCCGACGCCGCTCAGTCCGTACGGCCGGTGACGGGGCTGTGGGTGCAGCTCTTCCAGCCTGACGCTGGTTGACTGCCTGCTCAGAGGCTTTCCTATGCTTCTAAAATTTTAGAAAAGGCCTTTCTTGTTTTGGAAAGTCCTTCTCTGTCCAAAGTGAAGGCCCGATCTCTCCCTCCTTTCTCCGATGCGTCCTCAGGTACCTCACCTTCTCCCAGGGCTGTCCCCACCGCGCACTCCTGCCTGGGGTGCTGCTCTCCGCCCAACGGCTGGTTATTCCGGCAAGAAAATTAGAGGTCGGCCCTAACTGCCCATATTGCTTCCTTACCGTATCCGATCGGTTGCAGATACTGGGGGGTTACTGCCAAACTATCTTTTGAAACTATTTATTTTTTATCATCACTGCTCTCATCACCTTAGTCCCCGCCACCCAACCCTCGGCCAAGGCAATCGCAACGGCCCCCCGACTTGCATTTCAGGATCCCCAGTGCTTGGGGAGGGCCGGTTTGTATTTATAGAATTCTAGCCAATAAAGCAGTAGGAAAGATGGAATTAAAAAATCACCACTTTGTAACTTATGATGAAATCACGGGTCTCTGCAATGACCATCCGCAGTTGCTGAAACCAGGAGCGGTGGTTAATGGAGAATTTTATAATGAAGGAACCCGGCTGACATGCTCAGAACCCATCAGTCGCAATAATCACTAAACGTGGGGAAACCAGGTACTAGATGTCTTAAAATAAGATGAACGCAACAGGATGTAGTCTTGCCCAAATATTGAACCTGATTTCTAGCCAGGCATCTAGATTTATGGGATCTATAGGGGATGGAGAAATAAGTTAAACAACACTATGAAAAAATAATCGGCCAAATCCAGAATGTGAGAATTCTACAGAAAAAAACAGTGGCCTAATTTCTCCAGCAAACCAATGACATATAAAAGGCGGTAACGATGGGGGGTAGTTGTTACCAAATAAGAGTCTTAAGAGAGATCATGTGCCAGTTGTCTTCCTCTCTCTGGCTCATTTCACTTAGCATAATAATCTCCAGGTCCATGTAGAGCGGTTTTACATTCATAGTTGAGTGAGAGGAAGGCGCAGAGGTTCCTCCATACACCCCTTGCCCCGTGGATGCATGCATCGTCTCCCCCGTAATCAGCATCCCTCACCAAAGTTGTACGGCCGTTGTCACTGATGAACCTACACTGAGAAATCATAATCAACCAATGTCCGTGGTCCATCATGGTTCACTCTTGGTGCTGAATGTTCTGTGGGTTTGGACAAATGGGTAATGGCATGCACCCCTCATCATAATATCATGCAGAGTATTTTAACTCTCCTAAAAATCCTCTAGGCTCTGCCTAATCATTCTCTCCCCTCCCCCCACCCTCCAACAATTGACCTTTTAACTGTCTTCATAGTTTGGTCTTTTCCAGACTGTCGTGTAGCTGGAGTCACACAGCATGTAGCCTCCTCCGACCGGCCTCTCTCGCTTAGCAGCGTGCATGTCAGGTTTCCCTGTAGGTCTTTTCACGCCTTGGTAGCTCATTTCTTCTTATTGCTGAATAATATTCCATGGCCCGTACGCACCAAGGTTTATTTATCTTCTCACCTACTGAAGGACGTCTTAGTTGGATCTAAGCTTTAACAATTATGAATAAAGTTGCTATAAATATCCGTGTACAGGATATTGTGAGCGTACATTTTTAACTGCTCAGGGAAATACCAAGGAGCACAATTGCTGGATTATACGGAAGGAGTGTGTTTAGTTTTGTAAGAAACCACAAAAGTGTCTTTCAAAGTGGCTGCACCCTTGGTGCGTCCCCAGCAGCAATGCAGCATTTGCTGCTGTTGGGGTTCCGGATGTGGCCACTCTAGCAGGAGAGCAGGGTATCTCCTTGTGGTTTTAATTTGCATTTCCCCAACGACACATGAGGTGGAGCATCTTTTCATATGCTTATTTGCCATCTGTGTATCTTCTTTGATGAGGTCTCCGTAAAGGTGTTTAGCCCATTTTATAATCAGATTTTTTTAAAGAGTTCTCTAGATATTTTGGATAACAGTTCTTTATAGGATGTATCTTTTGAAGATATTTTCCCCAGCCCATGACTCGTCTTCCCATCCTCTTGATAATGTCTTTTGCAGAGAAGAAGTTTTAAATTTTAATGAAGTCAAGTTTATCAATTATTTCTTTCATGGATTGTGCCTTCGGTGTATCTAAAAAGTCATCTGCGTTTTCTCCTATGCCATTTTCTAGGAGTTTCATAGTTTTATGCTTTACATTTAGGTCTAGGTAATTTTTTAATTTTGTGAAAGGGGTAAGGCCTGAGTCTAAATTAGTTTTTTACTTTCTTTCATGTGGATGTCCAGTTGTTCTAGCACCGTTTGTGTGTGTGTGTGTGTGTGTGTGTGTGTGTTTAATATATCTTTACTGATTTCAGAGTGAGGAAAGGAGAGGGAGAGAGAGAGAGAAACATCAATAACGAAAGAGAGTCATTGATCGGCTGCCTCCTGCACGCCCCTGACTGGGGATCGAGCCCACAACCCGGGCAAGTGCCCTGAGTGGGAATCCATCTGCAATCTCTTGGATCCTTAGGTCGATGCTCAACCGCTGAGCCACGCTGGCCAGACATCCCGCGCCATTTGTTGAAAAGGTTGTCTTTGCTCCACTGTATTGTCTCTGCTCCTTTATCGAAGATTAGTTGACTATATGTGGGTCTATTTCTAGGCTCCTCCTTCGGTTCCATTGACCTGCCTGTGGTTTTTGGTAGATGTTGTTTTGTTTGTTTGTTTGTCTGTCTTTGCCAGTACCACCCTGTCTTGACCCCTGTAGCTTCACAGTAAGTATTGAAGTTGGGTATTGTCAGTCTTTCAGCTTTGTTCTTCTTAGATACCGTGTGGGCTATTATGAGTCTTTTGCCCCCTCTCCATGTAAACTTTAGAATCAGTTTGTTGATAATCCGCAAAATAACTCGCTGGGATTTGGGCCGGGATTGCACTGAATCTACAGAGCAGCCTACAGGCCTGGCGGCGGTTCGAGTTCTCGACGCTCAGTTTAGGGAACTGTTTTCCTACCTTCTTCTGGTCCAGAGGTTTCAAATCAGTAGCCTCTGTGCTTTGTTTGGCTCAACCTTGTGTCAGCCCCCAAATGTTTTCTTTGTGAATTCAAACAGCCTTAAATTCAGATAGTTAAGGATCAGGAGATTTTGCTTAAAACTCTGGAAGTTTGACTTGGATGACCTGCGATACCGGCCTAGAATCCCTCCCGGTGGCAGCCAGGAGCGGCCGAGTAGCAGGCACGGCTGTCTCCAGGCCGCATCTCTCTTGTACGCGATAGACCAGGTGGCCAACTATTCGCCCACATTTCCGTGCCCATAGAAATGGCTTTTTCTTATCCCGTTATTGCTAAGGAAAAGTCAGAACAAACTATTTTTTTCAGTCTTTGCATGTAACCTGCTTGTTTTCCCTAAATACTTGGAGAATGTTTTCTTCACGGAGCACACATGCTGAGCACCAAATCCCGTGACACTCGGCTCGTAATGAAAAAATTTCTCTGTCGTTCTCAGACCCAGCCCTCCTTCCCAAATGGCAGACGTTATCGGGAGTGTTTCCGATTTGCTTCGCTTACTTTCTAAAACACCAAATGACTCCCTTTGGAAGGATTATTTAATGTCAGTTTAGAGTGTCTACTTTCAATTCTGTTCAGTTTATACTGTTCCTGAAAGATGTTTCAGGAAGTTTATAGCATATGTTTGAAACGAGTCCCTAGTTTCAAGCTCCTTGCCTGCTTTGTTCACTTGGGTACATTTCAGCGTGGGCTGAGCTACGTAAGCCTTCTCCTGTTCCTACACATGTCCCGAAAATGTCTTCTCTATATGTCTCATCTGCAAGCTACATAGTGCGAGGTCCACTAAACATCTTAATGATGGGAGCGCTTGCTTTATTTCCTTCAGACACTCCCTTTTCAAGGGAAGGATATACGCCACCTGTATGCATTCAACAAAACTAATTACGTAGGGGAGTTTATGAACAACTTACTCATGGACTTGCTCTGTGAAGAAATACTTGGCTGGTGCTCAAGGTTATTCAACGAGGTAGGCAGTCCCTTTGCTTTTACCTTAATCTACCAGTCAGCCAACAAGCTACTTTTCATCTTGTGTTTACTCTGAACATTCTAAGAACTCCCAGTTAAAAAAAGATTTTTTACACAGATAGAGGGACTTTTCTAGGGTACTCATAACATGTATTAGTCCTGGGCCTCTAGAGAAACAGAATCAACAGGTTATGTGCTTGTATCTGTCTGTCTACCTACCTACCTATCTAATCTATTAGCTATCGAGAGATGGGTTTATTTTAAGGAGTTGGCTCATCCAGTTGTGGAAGCTTGGCAAGTCCAAAGTCTGATGGGGTCAGCCAGCAGGTGGGAGACTCCGGGAAGAACTGAAAGTCTAGTCCAAGGTCAGTCCCCTTGCAGAATTCCTTCGTACCTGGGGAAGGCCAGCCTCGGTTCTGTTAAGACTGTCAGCTGATTGGAGGAGGCCGGCCCCCATTAAGGAAGGTAATCTACTTTCCTCAGAGTCCACCCATTTAAAAATGAATCTCATCAAAAGCCACCATCACAGAAAACACCCAGAATTACATTGAACCAACTATCTGGCCACCGCGGCCCGGCCAACACTGACACATAAAATTAACAATCACAGAAAACAATTTCTATAGGCGTTCACAGTTATAAAAGGAGGTTACGCGCGAATTTGAGTTGTTGGAAAGGAAGATATGTACTCCCGTGAGCTGTCTGTGTTTACTATTAATGTGAACTGACTGGAATCGCAGCTATTTTAAACCAGCATTATCAGAACACATTACAAGAACTGCATATGCGGAAAAAACACTGGGCAGTAAAACATATCGATGAGCAGTTATTGACAGCTTTTATCCAGACGCACATTTGCAGGAACAGCGAGTCCATAGTTTTGCAACAGGCCGGTTCCCCGGCGAAGCTGCTCGGGCCCAGGGCGCGGCGAGTCCCGGCGGCGCAGCGCGGGCGCGAGGGGAAGGCCGCTGGGGGCCGGGCGCCCTGTGCACGAAGCGGGCGCTACAAGGTTCTTTGTTAAAGTACTTTTTACATCAAACTTTTTTCCCCCCAAAGTAATAGAGGAGAAATCGTTTTTCCTCTGGAATATTTACAGACTGCATGTTCTTGCCTTTATGGCCCGTTTTCTCAGTCCTGTTTCCCTTCGGGGAGGAGCGCCCCGTGACGCAGCGTTTGCCCACCTCCAAGCACTGGGCGCTTAGCAGCAGAGCCTCGGAACATCCTCAGTTCATTCCCCCACCTGCGCTCAGCGCCACGTACCCGAGGCCGAAACTGGGCACCGCGCAGGTTAAATCAGTAATTTCACTTCTAAGGAATATAATCAGTCCCTAAGTGACTAAAATAATGTTTTAGTTACTACCAATAGAATGACCAGAGATTCAGGTTGTTCACCATTACTTTTTTTTTTGGTTTTTTTGCAAAATAACCACCATTTTAAAAAATTAGTATTTGTGCCAATGCCACTCTTTGTCCTGGGAAAGTGTTCACCCCTCTTCCAAGCCCTGCTTACGACACTAGAACATTATTTGAGACTCTACTAGGTATAAAGTTGTACAGAATAGGCTTTCTATTCCTGGTGTCTATATATTTCACTAGCATTCAAGGATGAACTTTTAGATGAACTAAATGCAATTTTAGACCAACTATTTTATTCAAACATCGAAACCTTCAAGGGAAGACGTCACTTATTCTTCAACACCTCCCCTTTCCAAAGGGGACATTTTATAAGTGATATTTTCTGGCCAACCATTTTTCCCAGCGCTCCGAGGTGTATGTGGGCCGTGTTGCTGCTGGCTCACTCGGAGCGGGGCCGAGAGCCGGGTCGCTCTGCCTTGGAAGTGTTCACACGCCCTGGGCTGGAGGATTCTTTGTTGTGGGGTCGTCCTGTGCATCGTGGGATGTTCAGCTGCACTTCTGGTTTCTACCCACCAGGTCCCACGAGTGCCCCTCCCATCTGGTCTTGACAATCAAACTTGTCTCCAGACATTGCCAGATATCCCTGGGGATCTAAAATGCCCCCAGTTTGAGAATCACTGATTTAGAGCCACTGCTTGGCACTTTTTAGCTTTCTAAAAAGAATTCAAACCAAGTGAAGGTTGGGGACAGATTTCTCTAAAACCGGTACTGAAGAATTACTAGAAAAAAAACATTCCAGCCAGAAAATAGCGCACTGTAGTAAAAATGGGATAAGATGCTTCACAGAATATACACATTAATGAAATGAGGTACATACTATGTAGGATGAAACCAATGAAGAGCATTATGCCCCCAAAACTGTGGTGGGAAACCACTCAAACCATAGCAGCCCTGTGACTGTCCTCCTCAAGCCCATAGAAGAGATTCATCCTTCCGCCTTCTGCAGCAACCTTCTAGCTACGTATCTTGAGTGTTTTCTTAATTTAGAAGATTTCTCTTCTTGGCTATTAGAATTCCTACGGCATTTTTTATTGCCATAGTCAACATTTATTTATTGTCATGCTAATAAATGTCTGTGCGTCTGGTTGATCTTTTCTGGTAGGGTAGTTCAAGAATGGTCTTAGCAGTTAAAGTCTGTGAAGGGATTGTCATCATATTGACAACTTTTTCCTGATATTTTGAATAACTGTCTTTCAAATCGCTGAGATATTATGCCCTAGAAAATGGCTCGAGAGTTCTGCAGGAACAGCTTTTCATCTGAGTTATGAGTCTTAATATTCACTTACAGCATCGACTCGCGTAGTTTCAGATACGCCGTTATGAGCCACTTGGAAATGTAAAGGCATTCATAAATAAGCGCGTACTAGAAGTGTTCCAGTTGGTGGGATAAGTAATGCCCATTTAAAAAATTACGATAAAATAATATCAAAATGCACACCCACTTGGGTTAAATAGAGTCAGTGTCTTTTGAGTCATTAAAATAAATTCATTATACCGAGCGAGTCTTTCAGGAATGTTGTTTTTGCATTTTATAGCAAATAGCTGGTTGGACGCTAGAATTAGCAGATGCCAGGAATCAGAGTGAGGACTTCAAATGGGACGAGAGTATCACGTTATTATTGTGATGAAGCCTTGTTTATTAAGGACATTAATGCAAAAAATACACAAAAGAATCTGAGACTTTTAGTACTTCGTATTCAGCATGCATCGTGTCTGGAAAGAATCAAATGAGATCACGTGCATGAAAATTAACTGGCTGATCGCTAGTATTTTTTTCAGGTTCTTATATATTCAGAGACTTTAGGACAGAAGAAATATCAAAATAGCTTTCTTTGCCAATATCATAAATCTTCAGTCTGCCTCCCCTCCTCCCACAGATCAAGGATGCTGAAGTCTCTGGGACCCGCTCTGGCCCTTTTCCTCGCCCAGACCTTCGAGGTCCTTTTCAGGGCGTGTCCCTGCTTCATTTCTGAGCCACGGGTGACCGTGGGAATCCGTGCCAGGGATCCAAACTTGCCTTGGCACATGAGCGGCCATCGCCATTTGACGTCCTCCCTGGCCCTCGTGTGCTGGTACAAATGGAAAACAAAACTCCTTTACTGGTCCAGCAATTCTTGCGTCCTCCTGGGCCCAGGGTCTGGCCACTTCCATCATCCTCTCGGAGGCTCGCTCCCATTTCCTCCCCTTCCTGAGCAGCCCCATCTCCTTCTCGAACACAAGTCTCAAGATGGCTTCAGACAGATCTTTAAAGTAGCTGTTAATTACCACTGGGGCAAGGGAAGCAAGAACCAGAGGTTTAGCTCTTCTTCCATTCTTTCTGTTCTCTCCGAACAGTGAGAAGAAATCAATATTTTAATAGGCCTATCAATTATAGATACTGCCTCTATCCAGATTTCTCTATTCCTCACGAAACTCTTGCAACACACGCTGCCATTCCACGGACTCACCATGACCCCGAGAGTGTCTGGCTGTCTTGCCCAAAGTCACAGAGCTAGAAGAAGAGGCGCAGCTCAGCGCGACGCGGGCCCCCAGCCCCGTAACGGCTTCCCCGAATGGATGAGCTCGGGGAGGACGGCGGGCTAGGCCGTCTTCACCCGTGCTGGTTACAGAGCAGGAATTGCCATCCCGATGTTTGGTATCTGTGGTAGGCACGATAGCGGCCCTACAAAGATGCTCACCCCCTGAACCTGTTAATATGTCAGGTGACAGGCACGGGGGCATTAAGGTTGTAGATGGAATTAAGGTTGCTAATCAGATGACCTTGAGATGGGGAGATTGTCCTGATTGACCCAGGCAAGCCCGCTGGAATTACAAGTCCTTAACTGTGGACGAAGGATGCAGAAGAGTGAGTTTCAGCATATTCTGAACTTTTCTAAGACCTCCGTCCCACGAATATCACCTTGTCCAGGGAGAAGCCTAAACCCTCCAGGGAAAGAGTGAGTGTCCCTCTCCTATGGGCTTCCAAGCATGTCTGTGGGTATATATACTATATATTTATCATATACAGCGCAATAAAATTGCTTGTAATTACCTGCCCCCCCCCCCCAGTGTGAGCAACTGAAGTTTAATGATTTCTGTTTATAACTTGATAATCAGAATAATTATTCTGCCTTACACAGTGCCTCACACGTACTACAAGTTCAGTAATGGTCACTGAATCCATAGTCAAATTAACACATTCGTGAGTTAATGGAGATAGTTCTTTATATCTTGAAGAGAAACTTGAGACTTTAGAAAAACTAAACAACTAATTAAAAAATAAAGAAAAAGGAATGAATATTAGTTTTTTTGAGACCAAACCAATGCCCATTGCTCTTCAGATTTAATAATGAGACATCCGTTAGGCACTAGCTGTTTGGTGTTTGTTCCAAGGCACGGGGCAGATGGGGATCCCATGCATAAGTCAACCTTGGGGCAAAGTTCAACAAAAAATTAGTAGAAATAGGCATTTCTCTTACAGTTGTTGCATGGCCAGTACTTCTGCTCAACAGATACCCGTTTGGGCTGCTTTAGAGTCCCTATGGAAGAGGTAGGTCCACCCCGTCAGCCTTGAGGACCCAGGAGTGTTTGACCACGTCTCACTCGGAACTAGTCCTATTTTATTGTTTGGCTGCATCTCATTCAGGGATTGCTACACTCATCTATATTTAAACAGAATTAGATACAATCAAGAGGAAGGTCAAGCACGTCTATCTTCACCAGGGTTCAGTTTAAATAATAAATGCAGAGATTAAACAGCAAAACAGACCACTCACCGAAACACACCACTAAGCTTCAGCAGCTGAACTCACGGGCCTTCCCCTCTGTTCGCTTGAGTAGATGTTAAAGAAGTAAAATGTTCTGTGCCCCCTGCTTTCTGCCAAATCACAGCAGCCAATAGTCACAGTAAATCAATGCATGTTCTCCGTCCAAGTCCCTTCGGTGCTGTTGAATTGTAATAAATGCAACTCTCCACTTCAGTGAGCTGGGCTGGGATCCAGGACAAAGGAAAACCTTGAGTTTAGAGGCGAGGCTTTTATCTGCAGCTCAGCAAGACAGTCCCCATTTTAAAGAAGATGCAACTACCAGTACATGTAAATAATGAAACCCGAACTGTTTTTATTGAGGCTGCGACATCCTACTGAGTTTGGGAAGTAATTCTTTTTTGTCTAGTTAGATTTCAGGTGGCTGTGCCATTGCTCAGACACACCTTTTATCATGTACTGTGTCTCTTCGGATAAGTATTTCCTATTTTTGCTGTCGTGATTTTTAAACATTTTAATTTTAGATTC
Organism: Miniopterus natalensis; assembly: GCF_054644295.1. Classification (NCBI taxonomy): domain Eukaryota; kingdom Metazoa; phylum Chordata; class Mammalia; order Chiroptera; family Miniopteridae; genus Miniopterus; species Miniopterus natalensis. The sequence continues at coordinate 4,080,001 of NC_142099.1, forward strand.
AATAGTATTTCATATAGTAACTTTGAACTTAGAAAATATCATGTACTCTCTGGCAGTGTAATTATCAGTTGTTTCCCCATCAGAAAGTAGAGCTTAAAGTTCACCTGGGCACATGGGCAGGTGAGTCCATGAATGGGCACAAGATTTTTTTTCCCCCACCAGTTTGATCAGAGGCTTCTAGACCAATTGATTTTTAGATATAATTCGCTTGAAAAAAAGGATTTTGGACTCTGAAACATGTTATGATTCCTACAGGTTTATTGTCTTAAAATTATAGTTCACACGCATAGAGATCATGAAATGGTAAATGCTTTACCATAAAATCCCCTATAATTTCTTCTAGAAAAGAAAAAGACTTTACCTCTTTGTGTTGGAACAAGTAAGACAACAGATACAAAACATAATTAAATCTTAAAGCCCGGTCGATGTGTGTGTGTGTGTGGGTTGGGAGAAAAGGTGAGCACTGGGTACCAGTCTTGAAAACAAACTTTGTTTCATTTCCAGTTTCAAAACACGACGCACTGAGATTTATTTTAAAAAGAGCAAAAGAGCGGAACCCGTCTCTTCAGCTTCCCAGGGACCCAGACTGCCACTGGCTGTCTCGGACTCGCAGCAGCCAGAGGACAGGGTTGAGATACCCCAGAGGGCAAGGGCCGGGCTCGCCTCCCCTTCTTGCCCAGAGCCGCTCATGCATCGTCCCTGGAGCACCCGCTGAGTGGCTGGCACTCCGCTGAGCACGCGTGATACTGTGGGGACAATATTTTCCAAAGATAGCAGAGGATCGCTTGAGTGGCGCTCGCCGAGCACGGGGGATGCTGCAAGCAGCAAGCTCTCAGCCCACATGCTCTCCTAGACGGGACCCGGCTAACAAAAAATAAATAAAAATAAAAGCGAGGAGGGAGCCGGGAAGGGTTAGCATGGGCCACGTTATTCGAAACGGGATATACAAAACCATACACAAAGTTCGCAATAACGGTGACTGCCGTTTATCGAAAACTTTTATCACGTGTGCCATGTGACCCTAACAACACATCGCAATGTAAGAATTATCATCGCCTTTTGACAGCGGGGGAAACTGAGGCAGCACTTAGCCAAGGCTGTAGAGCTGTTCGGTGGCGGAGCCGGGATTCAGGCCAAGGCAGCCCCGTTCCTGCCGACGCCACGAGTTCCGAGCCCGAGTTCCGTGGTGGCAGGTCCTGAAGCATGTTTCCACCCGGGGTTGGTAAGGGTCACTGCCGAGTCGGGCCTCGGTTGCGAGGACGAGAGAATATGAATTGTTTTGCCTCCTGGAAGCGCAGGCTGTAGCGTGAAGAGTTAATAACCAGAGAGTCACACGCTTGGAGACGCCCGAAGGAGAGGCGCGGGGTCTGGTGAGCGCCTCCGCCAGGAACCCGCTGCTGACCTGGGAGGTCAAGGCTAAACCAGGGCCCAGGGGCAGGGCCCAGGGGCGAGCCGCTGGGCAGGGGACGCCAGGCCGGCAGATGGGGAGGAGGGAGGGCGAGAGGGACAGAAGCGCGCTGAGCATGGTCACAAATAGAGCACTGAGCAGAATCAGAGTGACGGGCAGGCCTGTCCACGGAGCTGGGCGGTGTCACGCGGGCCACGGCGCCACTGGCAGGCATTCTAAAACCTGACTTGGGGTTTGTTAAATCCACTCTCCTCTCTGTGTACAGAATGAGTTGAAAGGCTGGAAGTGGAGAAATAGTGGGGAAAGTGGGGGTATTTTAAATATTTTCGGGAAATAGAGTTGGTAGGACCTGGCGACCGGTTACACATCAGGATTGAAAATGGGAAGGACAGTTTAAAGGACAGCTCGTCCGTGGACAGACGGTAGGACTGGGCAGGCAGGCGGCCACACCAGGCAGGCACATTTTATAAAACTGGAGGGACAGTGGGGGTGAGGGAGCGAGATGGGCTCACGGGGCCCGAGGGCCGTGAGCCGCCCTGGGCGAGAGTCGCGCGTAGTCGGATATGAGTGAGGAGCGGCGTCGGGACTGGAGATGCAGCCCGGGAAGTTCCTGGGAAACAGACCTGCGGTCAGTGACGCTAAGAATCACTCGGGGAGGAAGAGCGGCGGCGAGAGAGGCGTGGCAGGGACCGTCCCGGTCGCTCGTGCTGTGCGACAAAGGGGACGGAGGGGTCGGCTGGAGAGTCAGCGGTGAGAACCGAACAGGGCGGCGTTAGAGGGAATTCGGAGGCGACGGCCAGCGGCAAAGAGAAAGCGTGGAGCTGAGAATGAAGTGTTGGCCGAGGCCCCAGGGTGGCGCTGGTTTCGGGCAGCGTTCAGGAGAGGTCACGGGGAAGGGGTCGCACCTCTGAAGAAACTCCGCAGCGAGGACAGGAGGCGGCGATGGGGGCAGACGCGGGGCCGGGGAAGGTTCTTATCGCTCGTTTGTTTTTCCGTCGCTTCCCTCTTGTTCCCTGGGGGAGACTCTGGGCGCTGCTTGGATGTCGCAGCCCGCGTGCACCAGGCAGAGGAGGGCGGGTGCCACGATGCCAAGTCCTGCCCCTTCCACCAAGAAAAGGGGGTTGTCCCCAAGCATGAGCTCCGCGGGGTAAAAGACACCACCAAGATCAGACCTGGCCTGGAAGGCGCGAACGCCCCGAAAACGCACTGCTGCAGTAATTTTGAGAAGTCTTTCCCAGAGTCACATTCCCCCCTTTCCTTTAAATAAATGGGGCCGGCTGTGCCACGGTGTCCCCTTCCCCTGAGGGGTGCGGGCCTCCCTGTGGCGAACAGCTCCCCGGTTTCCCGGGAGCAGGCGCCAGGCCCGCGCCACGCCCCTGAAGTCCCACAGCGTTTCCCAGCCTGTGTCTCCCACACGTCCCTAAACTCATCTCCACGTGACGAACAAGAACCTGTCCTCTAAAAATAAGCACAGGTTCCTGATTTCTAAAAACAGTAAGAAGGCGCAGGCCGCTGGCTCCCTTTATTGAAACCCAACCCTGGGCGTAGAGGTGAAATAAAATTTCTCGCTGAAAACTTAAGAGCAGCAACGGCGGCAGGATCCCGAGGAGACGGGCGGCCAGCGCCAGGGTCGGGGGCCAAACGGGGTGGCGTCCAAAGCCACCTGCGCTGTGGAGGACACGGGGGCAGGTGCAGGGACTGGCAGCTCCTGGGCATTTCCCCCGCTCTCAGTGCTTCCCCTCCTCACCCTCAGCACCCAGGGGGCGTGGCGGGGCAGGCTGGCTGCCCACTGGGGGAGCGGGCGGTCAGAGGCGGTGACGCCGTGAAATACCAGGCGGCGGTGAGAGGCGGCGACTGAAACGTGCGTTCACAGACACGGATGGACGCTAATGTACGCCGGGGCCCTGAACAGTGTAAGACACAGCTCTGGCCGGGGGGCTCGGTGGGTTGGAGCACCATCCCACCCACCGAAAGGTTGTGGGTTCGATTCCCGGTCAGGGCACACACCTAGGTTAGGGGGTTTGACCCCCCGTGGGGGGCGTGCAGGAGGCAGCCGATCGGTGACTCTCTCATCACTGAGGTTTCTCTCTGTCTCTCCCTCTCCCTTCCTCTCTCTGAAATCAATAAAATATATTAAAAAAAAAAAAAAAAACCACTCAAGAAATTGATCAATTTTGTCAGGCTAGTTCAGAGATTGCTGTCATAGGTCATAAAATATTTTTGAGAGGCAGCGACCTAAAGGCATCGCCAATTAATAAATACAGAAAAATCTATGTACTGGAAAATTCTGTGAAATTAATATTTTATGCGTGTGTTGGATGTCGATCGCGACCCGAACGATGCCGCGACTTTGAGGGGAACAAAAGAAGGTCAAAAACGTCCTTCACATGAAAGTTTTATGTTCCGACAGCAGGAAGGAATGAAACACTTTCTCATTCGAAATAGCGGTTGTCTGGAGCTTCTTTATTCCTCCATCGCCACCCAGTAAACTGAGTCTTTTCACCAGGGGTGCAGTGGGGGACCTTAAAGATAATTAAGGAACGTAAAATATGCCAGTCCTCTCAGCCGTCGTCAGAATATAAGTTTTCATCTCTCTCCTTCAAGAGCATTAGTGTAAGTTTAAGTCTAGACTCATAATTTTTTTAAAAAATCATTTAAATTTATACTAAGACGAATGTCTAATAACTGTACAGAATATAAAATGTTTGCGTTTTTATAAATATTTAATAGGAGCCGTGCTTAAAATATATTGCTGATACATGAGCAAAAATATTCCTTAAATTTGTTGGTGTAACGTAGCAAACAAATAACAAAGGAGACAGGAAATCCTTAAATTTGTTGGCTCCGGGGTCAGTGTAGGCACGTTCCTCGCTCCTGAATGCCCTGGAGGTCGCAGGCAGCGTGCAAGGAAGTGCGTCTGTCCGTCTCCTTCCACCGTCTGTCTGTCTGTCTCCCTCTCTGCGAATATGCTGCCCCCTTCTCCCGGCTCCCGGCTCGGAGCAGGTGAAGGAATAAACACGGGTTCGCCGTCAATTCGTCCCGTAGCCCCGCGCGTGGCTCAGCCGACGTGGCCCGTCGGCTGGTTCTCTGGCCATGCCCAGCGTTTGCTTCTGTTCCTGAACTGTTACCCGGCGATTCCCCTCCCAGGCTTTCCACTCTGATTTGTCTGTGGCCCCGTGTAGGGTCCCTCCGTGTCCTACGCCCTTGAAGATCCCGCATCTGCCCTTGACGCCCCCCCATCCCGGCCTCTCCGGCCCCGCGCCGGCTCAGGAGAGGAGGCCCTGCCTAGACAGGCCTGCGCCCCCCTCGCCTGGTTTTGGGCTGTGAGATGATCAGTTTTGGATTTTCTGTTCATTGCATTTGGACCTTCAGGGAACATAAACTCATCTGACCCAATCTTAAATCCCTACACGTAGCCCTACGGTATCTAAAATTGTGGGTTCTTGCGCCATTAAAAGATTAACCTATTATGGATTCAAATTCTATAAGCATACAAGGATATATAAGCTTGCAACTTTAAAAATAGCAGATATTTGTTGAGCTTTCATTATGGCCAGACACAGGGCTAAGCATTTTCTGTATATTATTTCATCTTATTTTTTTATGAAGAGGGACTATTATTTTAGCCCCATTTTTTATATAAGCAAGACTGAGATTCTGGGAGGCTAAGAAGTTTTCCCAAGATCACACTTAGAAGTAGTAGCAGAGCTGAAGTTCATACTCTTTATATAAGGGCTTCAGCCAGGAGGCCAGCGGGCTACATGTGTTTTACTTGCCAACGGTTACGATTCTAATTAGCACCTTAAATAAAGGCAGTGGCCGGGGACCGATAATCAACGCGCCCGACCCTGTGAGAGCTTGCGACCCACCCAAGTTCTTTACAAAGTCCCCCTAATACTCTAAGTACCGGTGTGGTCAGGGGCGAAACGCCCTTCGGTTGGGCTCCCTCTCCCTTTTCTCGTGGCTCAGCGTGGATAAGCTGGGAAATGTATTAGAAAACAACCTTCCTAATGGTTTTTATTTCAAAATAGGTTTCAGGTGTTTCACGCTGAGCAGGCTGCCCCGTGAATTCCTAAGCTGCTGGGATGAACTGAATGCTTAGAATTCTCCTGTAATCACTTCTGAAGTCTCGAGAGGGGGGAAAACCTCCAGAAGGGGGATGACTCTGTGACCCAAGCCCCTCCTGCGTGTTGAGTTTCCACGGGGCCCCATCTGCGTGGCCCCCCAAGCGGACGCTCTGCTCCTAGCCCAGGGCTCGGCGGAGGAGGTGGCCCGGAGAAGGCAAAGGTGAGAGGAACAGATCCCTGGCCCCCCGAGGGCCACAGCCGCTGCCACCGAACTCCCCCCCTACCGTTTCGCTCCAGCACCCTGCCCGGGCTGCCCCCCCATCCCCGATTCCCCCCTTCCCCCCCCCCCCCCCGCTCCCCAGCAAACAGGATCCCTCACGCCTCCTTCCGAGCGCAGCCACCTTTGTCAACAGCCACGGCTGCGAAAATAACTCCAAATAACTCCGAGTGAAAACCAGCCAACCAAATAAAAACATGCTGTGTCCCTCACAATTGGCGAGGGGAGGAAATTACCCGGGGATGTTCTATCCAAAGGGAAGGTAGTGAGGAGGCCCGAGAGATCATTCCAGGCGCCCTGGGGGGAGCACAGCCCTGGGGTGAGAAGCCTCCCCAGGATGGAGGTCATCCTGGCATCTTCCGGCAACGGATACTTAAATAACAGAACCTTCCGGATGCCACTGGGCTTTGGCAGTTCGGTTGATTCAAGAGGAGGGTGAGGAGAAGGGGGCTGGATGTTTTATCTTGTGGCCCCAGAACACGGAACACAGCTGCTTCTGGCCTGAGGACGGAAAGCTCTTGAAATCCATAAAAGAAGGTGTCTGAGACTGGAACTCTCCGGTGTTACCTGGCAAGAATAAGTCGTTTTCATGACTGCTGAGACAAAACCAGGGTGCTTGGGAGGCGGGTGTGACGCGGAGGCGAGGGTAGGCGGCCTCGTTTATTTCCCATGATCTCAGATAAGGTCCTGCAGCGAGGGCCACGAGGCCTGCCGACAGCAGGCCTGCCACGGCGCAGTCCCGGCGCCGCCTAACCCAGGGTGTCTCCGTATTCACTGGCACTGAAAACCGCAGGGGGACATCGATTATCTTAGTGAGGCTTTGAGAAGTGCTGTCCACCTCATCACAGTAATCACGTGATACCAAGAAGCAGGCCAGGTCGTTGTTCTTGTTTACTGACCTAAAAATTTGGTCTTACACAGGTCTAAAAAAATTGTCTCTCAAACCACGTCTCCAAGGCCCAGGGATAGTACAAACATATCATCAGAGACATTCCCTCAAAAATCCCATTTTGATTTTTCCCTTCTGTCGAATGAGCACCTTTTTTTTTATGGTTCCTTCCATAGATTGACTCTCACAGGAAACTCCAATATAAAATCAATTGTCCCAGACGTCCTGCTGCAACCCCTCCTGACCTACAGCTGCATTCCAGGTTCCAAGGACCTGCTGGCTTGCTGTAGAATAAAACAGTTCTTAAAATTCTACCACAAAGCTCTTCTAGGATACCAGGGGTCCCCCCCCAAAGTTATTTCTCATATCATCATGGAAATGGTATCCTATGAACCCCTTGAAGTGGGGGAGCAGGTCTTCAATAAAAAATAAAAATTGAATATTCGAAACACCCTCAAACTTTGAATGCCTTCCTCTACAGGAGTCCAGGAAAGTTCTGGAATTTTAACATCTTTGGTGTAGGCTATTTTAGATCCATATTTCAATCAACCTACACACACACACACACACACACACACACACACACACGTTCCAGCTCTTCCACTTAAAGCATGAAATCTAGAACGTCTCCTTAGTGCACCTATAGCAATATTTTAGGCCTGATACAACATTATATTCCTTGTACCTTGATCCCACACCTGTCAGACCTCTTCCTACTCATGTCCCCCAAGTTCCTCTGACTCAGGTAAAGGATCATGCAGTTCTCCTGGTGACTACTGTACCTCATCACAGGTCATGATTTCGATACCTCACCCTTTAGGGCTGTTGAGACTTGAGTCTGGCTATAGATCGAGAACAGTGACAAGAGTAGGCCCAGAGGGTGACCGGGCAGTGCTTTGCAAGGCAACTGTCAGGGGAGGTCACTACAGGTTCTTCAGGAAAAGAAAGACCAACCTGCCCAGGTAGGGGGGAAAGGGCTGCTTCCACCGCAAAGAAGGCTCCGAAGATTTTAAGACATTGGGTCATCAATCAATGTCATAACTTTGAGAGGCTCTTCAAGGTTGGGAATTCAATTCCCTTTGTAGTTCAGCCACATACGAGATTAGGCTTCGGGTTTGGTTTTCAGATATCTTGGTCCCGCTATTATAAGAAATGAGAGTTTTCCTCGGGGCAGTCCTTGAAACAGACCTTGAGATGGGAATTCAAAGCACCGTGAGCTCATTGCCTCAAGTTCTCCAGCACAGTTAGAAGCAAACAACCAACCCCATTATATTCTGTATTTTTACTATAATGTTTGAAGTCTGCAAATACCTGGTTGCCCAGAGCCTTGCCTCCTAAAGGCGCTTGATTACAGGTATCTCAAGGCCATTAACTGAGTCACTGTGTTGCCGTGGGTTAGCAGCGTTCCCTTTATCCTGGGCTACGGGATCATTCACGCCTGTAAATTTAGTCACAGAGAGGGGGGCAGAGGGATTTGCCACAGGGAACTGACCTCATGCAGTTGTGGGGGCTGGCGCTGGTCAAGCGCTCGCTGCTGCGGGGCTTTGTTCTATTTGACGCATCTGCGCGGGAACCTTAAGTCCACAGGCCAAGTAGAGGCAGGAAGGGAAGATGGGTGCGGGTGGGAAAGGGCTGGAACCGTCAGCAGGAGCTGAACTCATGAGGAGGGTTTCGCGTCTGGTTCCTGTTGCCCCCGACCGGCCGAGCGGGCGCCCCGCAGAGGCCAGAACCTCCATCCTGAAGCTTGGCACCCACTCGCCCAGGGGCCGGAGGAGCCCGAGGAAGACCCAGGACCGAGGGCCGGTGCAGGCCCACAGGGTGGGGGTGAGCCACAGCGGGGCCGCCCTGTGGTGTCCCCCTCCAGGCCTTGCGTAGCCCCCGCGGGCCCACCGGGACAGGAAACACGGGAGAGGGACTTCTGGAAAGGCAGTTCAGCTAGCGGGCCCACACACTGTAAAGCCCTCCTGCGCCCGGGGACTGTTCCGTCAGAATTTTCTGGAAATGCCTGACAGTAGAGAGGAAGCAAAGGGCATAGAGCAGAGCTGAGTGACTAAGAGGATTTAACAGCAAACAGCAAATGTCCTTCGTGGGGAAAGGGAACAGCGTAAGAGGCTCCCGAGCGTCACAGCAAATGTATGCACCTTAGTGTGTGCGACACTGGCGCCTGGTTTCCTCTGGTACTTCGCCCAAATGCCGCCTTTTGTTCATTTCCCTGGATTCCGGTGGAGATTCCTTGTTCTCGTGGAAAGTAGATGCAGGGGGTTGTGTGATTCCCACGGTGAAATATTTAGACCTCGGCTTTCCTCTCACGCCTTAGAACTGTTCCCACATAACTATTTATTATTTGCCAAAACAGTAACAGGCTTATCTATATATCATAGAATTGATGAGTTTATGAGGCATAGAATGGTTTGAAGTGTTATGTCAATTCTTGAGAGTTGAATCAATCCTTAAGTGTAACTAAATAATAATTGAAAAATAAATTAACAATCATTATGGCCAGATTATTATGTTCCGATAATATTATTTATGGTTTTCATTTCCATGGTAGATTATAAAATTGAAATGTTTTTATGCTCCTAATATCTTTACTAATGACATTAGGATATAAAAATTTGGTTAGAAAGATTAAATTTTCTAAATCCTTTGCATTTTTGATGGAGAAAATAACCATGATAGATACTGTCTCTGTCATGAAATTCCCACTTAGAAATTGCCGGTTACTCATCACGTTTTCCTTCCCCTCACTCACCTGAACTCTTTCTCCCTCTGACTCCAACAGAAAATCATAACGACCATTCACTGAATAATTTTTACGCGGCTTATTGATGAACCTCCCAAAACTTGAAGGCGGGGAGCTCTATGTACCTATTGCCTTCATAGGACAGTTTTTCAGACCTCACGTCCACCTGGGGGAGGGGGCCGAGTGAAAACCAGAAAAATGAGAGGTAACTGGTCATTGGAAAGGCAGCAAGTCACAGGGAGCCAGGGAGGCACATAGTAGGGCCACCTGGCCAGCCCGGATGAGTCAGAAAAGCTTTCCAGAGGGAGCGAGCCTGAAGGCTGTTTTGGAATCAGGAAAAGATAGAAGAGGAGAGAGGAAACAATACGTGCGAAGTCCAAAGGTAAAAAAGAAGGGCTGTGTGAGAAGCGACAGCAGGGTGGCTGAGAGCACTTGGAAAGTAAGCACGTAGGTGGCATTTAAAGCAGGACGTCGGGCGGGGCGGGTCCCTGGGCTGCGCTGCCAGCCGGGCCCACCCGGAGGCCGGGCCTGTGGAAGCCGCGGGCACCGCCCCAGACGCTGGGTAAACACTGAGGTCCCTCAGCACTGTCACTGTCACTGCCCCCCGCCTTCCACGTCCCGCAACTGAAGGTGGAGTTGTTGGCACCGCATTAAACAGAAGCCCCTGCTGGTTGTGTCTGGCAGGGGCCTGGGCCTTAAGGCTTGTTTAGCATTTGGATATTTTCAAAGGTGTTAAGCTCATTATGAAGTTTTGAAGAAAATTCGTAAATATTCCTTTGGTTACATATATTACGTGTGTTTGTATGTCTCAACTGTATTTTTAAAAAATTACGTAACTTTTTTTTTGTATCATGATACGTGTACAATATTCAGTTGAAGGGAAGTTCACCAGGACGGTAGGGGGACCGCCGTGCTCCAAACCAGGGGGCAGCGGATGGAATGAGAAAAAACAGGTAACATGTGCCCTGGTTACAGTCTCTGTTGAGACTACCAAACACAAGCAGCGCTTAATTGCCCACCTCACTCGCTTTAATTCGCAGCTAATAAACGATTCCGTTCATGCAAGGTCTTAAGTTTTATATTAGAGCCTCCCTTTGAATCCAAGATATTTTTAAGCTCTCCGTAAAACATATATTTAAATCCCTTTATTTGCTGACTTATTATTGAAAATCATTGTTGGCAATAAAAACACTTTTTAATAATTCTCCCAAATCAAAGAGACCCCAGCCAAATATTCCCCAAAGTGGGGAAACAACAAAGGCAGGAGATGAAAATGAATCAGAGATGCTGTCTGGAATCTCAGCTTAATTTTTCGCAGTTGCTCAAATATTAATAACTTGCGATCTGATCTTTGGAAACATGTGGAATCTGCTTAAGCCTTAAAAAATAAAAAGGTATGCCCTAGCCGGCTTGGCTCAATGGTTAGAGCGTCAGCCGGAGGACTGACGGGTCCTGGGTTCAGTTCTGGCCAAGGGCACATACCTCAGTTGCAGGCTCCATCCCGGCCCTGGTTGGGGTGCGTGGGGGAGGCGGCCAATCCATGTGTCTCTCTCGCATCAGCGTTTCTCTCTCCCTCTCTCTCTCCCCCTCTCCATCCCTGCGGTGGGGCCGGGGGCACATGCATCTGGCCCAGGCCAGGCTTTGAGACCCACGTGCACATCTCTTGACTTGATTAAAAAAAATAAAAATAAACAGAGCAGATGGATTTGGGAGCCCAGCACCAGTGTTAGATGAGAGAGAGAATCATGGACCTCACACGATTGCTCCCCACATCCGCCTGGGGACGTGCGGGTGCCTGGCTCTGAGGGCCTCCCTGTGGGAGGAGGAATGGCAGGTTAGGAGGGCGGCGGGGCCTTCTCTGCCCTTTCCCTTCTGTTCCCACACTCTGAATGAGCTCCCTTTTTTGAGCACCAGGTGTGAAGGATGCTTATTTAGGTCAGCACTTGGGGGTAGCTGCCGGGAAATCAGTCACCCCAGAAGCCCTCTGTAGGAGTTCCGCCCCTGCCCATAGTACACCCCCCCAGGGGTATTCGTGGGGCTGATTAATTACAACATTTGGGGGGGGTGGAAGGAGCCCCCCAGGCCCGTTTCCAGGGGACAGGTGAGTCATTCGTCTTTGCCCCCAGTTCTCAATGCAGGTGACACCCGTGGAGGCCTTGCGTGCATGAAAATTGAGCATCCTACCACGGAGGTTCAGGAGGCCATAAAACCTGGGACACAGAATGGAGACGGCGAATTTTCCATCTGCAAAAAATGGCCCATAAAGTGAGTCAGCAAGAATGTGTCATAAATAGCACCGTTAGAGGAGCTGCAGAGGAAAGGGCCAGTTACATTTTCACAGAGCACCTGCCACCGAAGCTGTGACCTGCACACACCTCTGTCACCTCACCTGAACGCCCGTCCCACCGTGGATCTGCCCTCCAGCTTATTGAATAATTGAGAAAACGCACTCTGTCTCTCTGTTAAATACCATTAATTCCCAGCAGCCTGCAGTATTACCATACCATGAGCTCAAGCAAAATACAAATCCGGATGCATTTCACAAAAGCCCAGACTGGGTCATAGTTGTTCCAGTAGATACACAGAAAAGCAAAGGACAGACACAATAAATCCCAACCAGAGGCAGCGTTTCTTGGCCACCCAGAAGGAGGCTTCCCGATCGTGTCGAAGGCAGACGTATCCATTAAATAGAAAACGGAACTGGCCACTCAAAGGCAAGTCTCGCTGACTTTCGGCTCAGCCCTGCAAAATCCCCACCCAGGGCTGGCCTTGCTACCCAGGAGAGAAAAGAAAGAAAGCATTACAATACCCAAGAAAGTAAGAGGAAAAAAAAAATTCTAACTCAGGGTGAGACTCGCATCTTTAAACAAAATGTGTGTGGCGACAAATGAAGGAGCTAAGTGTTAGGTGTTGCGGTGCTGACTGCCTGGCCAGCCCGGGAAGCCTGAAGTGGAGTTAAGTCAATAAGGGGGCGGGGGGGGGTCTTTTCTGTATAATGCTCTGTGCTCCTGCCTCCTTCAGCTGTGACACGTCCACAGCCGCTCCCCCGTGGGGCCCGGTGGTCCCCGTCCAGCCGTTGTCTTCTTTGGACGCAGCATGGATTCCGAATTGTCTCCTCCGTGTCCTGTTGTATAATCAGGATTCTGGAAAATAAAGTGATAAGAGCATGTAGATTACAAACAGCAGTCCGCCGAGAAATGATGCCTACACACAGGGATGGGTGCCCACTCTCCGCTCCTTAGCCCCAATTACGTGCGTTTCTTCTTCCTCCGTCTCCCACATTCACAAGCACCCGCTGTGCTGAGTCAGGCACTTACCGGAGGAAGTCTCCTTAAGTCCTTAGGATTAGTAAGTTTTATGTCCGTGCATTTGGAGGAAAGGAGATGGAATTACAGCTCAGGACTCGCGCGCATGAGGAAACGTAGAGGGCCCCCATCCCACGGCATTTTTTAAAATATGTTTTTATTGATTTGGGAGAGAGAAGGGAAAGGAGAGGGGGAGAGAGATGGAAACACCGATGAGAAATATCGATCGGCTGCCTCCTGCGCGCCCCCTCCCGGGGAGCCCGCCCCCCGGGCACGTGCCCTGATCGGGAGTGGAACCGGGGACCTGTTGGAGCATCACCCCACAGCACTGAGCAGGAGAAAGAAAGGCCCAGTCGGGTCACAGAGGCAACATTCTATAGCAAGAGAGGGGGACTCCGAGGCCACACGGTGTTGGGTCCCACCCGTGAGTCGGAAGTTGACGAGCAGGTTCCTTAGGGCGGGGCAGCCTCCGTTTCTCCCCCTGGAAGAGCTGTGAGAATGTGGACTTCGCAGGCCTCTGGTAAGGCTGCGGGTAGACGGTGACATCAGTGTCTACACAGGACTAGGTGCCTCATAAGCATGTCGTACTTATTATTTGCCTCCCTTCCCTTGCCTTGGGCCACACCCTAGTCAGGGGCAGAAGGGAGGTGATGACACGGGTCTCTGGGCTTCCCTTACACAGGGCCCCATCTGTGATTAGCTGGGCCGAGCTGTGGTCCAGTAAAGCTGGACGTCTTTGCTAATGGCCATCCTGGAAGATTTCAGGCCATTCAGAGTCCTCACATCATGCTCCTCACCAGTGATAGAAGATGAAAGGGAGCCGAGGCTCTGGGCATGGGGCTGTCACCACCCCCTTCCCTTCTGCTGACTCACTGTAGTCGCTTAGGATCAACACCCCCTCTCTCACCCTCCAACCCACGGTGCTGAGGAATTAATTCAATCAGGGAGCTCTGGCAGTGCGTATAGCGGGTTGCAGGGATTTCCCCCCTCTCTCGTACACATGATTAATCTGCCGCAAAAGAACGGAGTTCGAGTCATGAGCTGCACTAGTATCTGGAAAAGATTGCATTGAATTTAGAGCGATCGATGCCCACGGGTGTTCCATGGAATGTGACAATTCTTTCACTTTCAATTTCAGACCCATGTCTTTGGACGTTTATGCTCTTCCATAATGCTATATTTTTGGATGGCAGACTAGAGGGCGAGAAAATATTTGTGTTCCCAGAGCAGCTGCAGAAAAAAACTTTGATTTCTGCTTCTCTCCAAGTTCTGTAAGAACCAAATGGTTCTGACGTGACAAAGGGTCACGTTAATGATAGATTCTGGGTTTGTGTTAAGACTATATTGTTTAAAGGTAGCCGGTCAGAACTATGAGCATAATATCATTCATTCGCAGCCGATACCTTTAAGCCCAACAAAGCCGATCATTTTTATCTACAACCCGAAATAACAGTCAGTGCTCCTTGTTGAGTGTTGCAGAGCCCTTGGCTGCCACTCGGTTCGAGGTCTTACCACAAATCACCAGCCCGGGCGAGTGCCGAAGGGCGAGGACCTCCACGCTCTGCGCTTCCGCATAGCACGCGTTGGTGAAGATGAGCCGGCGAACCATCTGGAATAACTCTGCCCCCCGAGGCTCGCAGGGCTGCGTCCTATTTATCATGTGTGTCCCTACCCCCGCTTGAAATCACTCTTACCTTACCTATGCCAAGGGGTCCTGGATGTCCCTGTGGCACACGGAACTCATTACGGGCCAGGGAGCAGAGACTGTCGCAGAAATCTAACACAAGCCATCGTCAAGAGGTGGGGGCGAGGCCCCCGTCAGTCATGGTCGGTGCACCGTGGGCATCCCATCAGACGCCTACGATGATGCCGCTGGAACTTTTTCTTTGCTTCCCCTAAACAACTTTTAAGAGCATGGCCAGTGGGTGGGAGGGTCTTCAACTGTGTCTTTTATCGTAATGCTGCCCGGCAGAGCTCAGCGCCTACTGAGAGTATTTTCTGATTATTTATTCTCAAGTGTTAACGTGTTGTTCCTTTCTGGCCAGTATAAGGGTGATTCTTAATATTTCACACGACCCCAAGTTTAACAAGCTTGGTAAAACTGGACTACGGGACAGCGAGGCCTCCCAGGGTGGCCTTGTTGGTGATGTCCTAGCTCCTAGGCTCAGAGGCTTCCCGGCGCCAGACAAAATGTTCCAGTCTCTTCTTCTTTTGGTTTGTTTATCCTCATGGGAGAGTATTTTTCCCACTGATTTTTCAGAGAGAGTGGAAGGGAGGGAGGGGGGAGAGAGAGAGAGAAATATCGATGTGAGAGAGACACATCGACCGGTTACCTCCCACACACGCCTGGACCGGGGCTGGGGATTGAACCTGCAACCCACGTACATGCCCTTGGCCTGGAATCAACCCCACGACCACTGGGTGCCTGGGCCGACACTCTAACCACTGAGCCACACCGGCCAGGGCCGGCGTCTTCCTCTTGAGAATTCATATGAAGATGTGTAAGGACACTAGGAATGTCATCCGAGATCCCCTGGTTTCAATTCCGTGCCTTCCTATGGAACAAGGGACAGAGATGTAATTTGTGGGGTTTGTAAACATGTAGTTATGTGACACCCGAAGTGAGAAAACGAGATTCTGTCTCGCCAGAACAAATAGCACTCTATGTGCGCCCGGGCCTCGCCAGAGGTGCGCAAGAGAACCAGCCAAAGCCTCGAATTCCGCTGCCTTCCTCTGGAATGTTTTTTTTCCCATTTATTCATGTCTTTGGCAAGAATGCTGTGAAAAAAAGATTACTTCCTCACATTGTATTCCCTTGCGAGGACCCCCAGGAAAAATGCATGCCTGGTCTTCGTACAAAGAACAGCTGTACATTTTCTATACCTGGTTTTTAAAAAATCTCCTAAGTACTATCCATTAAGTTATGAGGTTTGTCGCTTTTTTATGGTCCACTAGTTGGCTTAGGGGAAAACTGTGGCACATGGACATTATAAAGTGCATTTTAAGCTTTATTTCCTGTTGCACTTTGTTTCTGCTCCTTTTGGGGAATCATGTTTTATGTTCTCTCTCTTTTTTTGTATTAAATTTATTGGAGTGACATTGGTTAATATTACGTTCTCTTGTAAGTGCCCTGAAATCTTTTCTGAAATACGGGGGTAGCACAAATTTTAAAATGGGCAAAGGAGTTTTAAGCAAACTTCCCAGCAAAGTGCAGAAATGAAATTTGCATACAAAAATCAGTATTAATAAAAAAGTAGTAATAATGCCAGCTGACACCACCTGTGAAAAGGGCTGTTCTACGTGCTTTATATCCATGTCTCTACCTCTATCTCTCCCCAAAGGGTCAACGCTGCTTACTAGAGGGCCGTGGGGCACACGAACAGAGCAAATACGGTTAAGCCTCGAAGAGCTGCGTGAACACGGATCACCGTGATTTGCTGTTTGTTTCAGTCAGACGTTAAAAACCAGATTCTAACTCTCTGACCAGGATGACCACGTCCAGCATGCCAGGGAGCCTCAGGGCCTTTGTGTTAGCTGTTTCCTCTTTCTGGAATATCCTCCCACCCCCGCCAGTGTCTGTGGGGTCAGCTCTCTTTCCTCCTCACCTCTCTGCTCAGCGTCACCTGCCCCGGGAGGTCTACACCCGCCAGTCTGTGTTGCAGTGCAGGTGGCCTTCGGTGTCCCGTCCTTCCTCTATCTTGTTTCCAATCACAGTAGAAAATTTACTCATTAATTAGGTTTCTTGTTTTATCCTGTGCCCCCCAACTGGAGTGTAAGGTTCATGAGTTCAGTCTTCTTTCGCTCGCCACTGAACCCGAGCTCCCCGACGTCGCTGGTATTACGCGTTCAACACACACTTGGTTGAACATCTGAAGAAAACCAAAACTGTGAGAGTTGCATAGGGCTTCTTAGTCTCATGTAATTTAAAAGGATTGTTTCGTTTAAAACTATTTTTTTTGATAGATAAATGCCAGAAATCTCACTATGGTCTCACCTATTTTTTCTATTTCAACACCTATCATTTTAGTGTAAAATCATGACTACCTGGCTTCAAACGGTGGCCTCCCAGCCACTGCCCCTGCTTCAGCATCTCTAGCATCTATTCATCATGCACAGTATTTCCAGATAAATTTCTAGAAACCCACATTTTTCATGGCTCTTCCCTGCTCGGAACTCTAATTGCTCCATGTTATCTCCTGGCTGAGCCTCAAACTCTTCGAAGGGAATTCAAGGAGCGTTGACCTTCGAGCTCATCTAATTTCCCAAACGTGGGCCCGCAGCTCCCTGACGTAACCCCTTCAGCCCAATGACTCCGTTTCCCACCGTCTCCTGACACTGGCCCCACCTTCCTGGCCGGGCTCCCTGCCTTCACCGTCGCTCAGTCTCCTGCTAAAATCCCCTCCCTTGTTGACCCATCAGACTCTAAGCTCTTCCTCCCTCCTTCTGCCTCCATCACACAAACACTCCCTGATCTTTGAAGACCAATCACACCTTTATTCAGTTCTTAAAATTCACGTTTCAGTTTCTAACCATCTGCTGTGTGATCTTGTAAAATCCTCAAGTGAACTTGAAGTGACTTAAGCATAGAAATTAGAGTATCTACTTCTTTTCCAGAGGGTTTAGTACAAAGTTAGACGTGTAATAGATGGTTTAAAAAATGCTTGTTTATTAAATAAATAAGTGAAGTGTCAATGGAAGAATTTAGTCTGATGTAATTATGGAAGGCTCATTATTATAATATGGGAAGGAGATAATAACGTACACAGAGTTTTTTAACCAAATATTACATTTATTCTTCACAGCCATCCAATAAGATACTCAGGATTACCCCTATTATTTCCATTTTATGGTTGAGGAGAGAGAAACTCGGAAATAGTAAGTCAGCTACCAAAGGCCATACACTCTTTCCGTGATATATGAAGGACTTGAACTCCGGTTACACTACATCACATAATGACTTTGACTTGAATACATAGGAAATACACACACGTATACAACATATACTCATACTTATGTGTAGTTTGATCTATGAGTTGTCCATCTGAAATGTTTTGGAAGTCCTGACCTTTATGGAAGTCCGATTGTAGTAACTGACAAGTGCAACTTGTGTAGATATATTAGCACTTGCCATGAAAGAAAGCCCAAAAATCACTGACTGATTTGGAAAAAACTCAACTGGAATAAAGTGTTCAAAAGTTCTTAACACCTCATGACTGCATGGTAGGTGTCAGAGAACTGGAGTTTACGGGTTGAGTGATACACCTCCAGGAGAGAGTTATGGCAGCTTATAGCTAATACAAGTCTTCAGGAAACTGGGCCTGAGCGAGCGTGGTTACCAGTTAACTGTGTTAGGGAACAAATGCTTACGCTTGATTTCCCCTTTCCTTAGAAGTATGACTTCCAAGTTCCCAGCCTTCATTCTATCCACTCTTTCAGGGAATCAAACCTATATCCCACTTACTTCTAATATGTAGACATGGATATAGGACTCTTAGAAATCAGCAGTCCAATTCTGTTATCCAGGACTGTGAAGGATACATTTCTCAGCTTTCATTTAAATTAATACCAACCTCAAAGCAAGACTCAAAATGCAAAAGCTGGAAGAAACCTTAAGCTAGTGATCCTCAAAACTTAATGTGCTTAAATAAGAATTACCCGTGGAGGGGCTCATTCAGGAAGCTACTTTCTAGTGAGCCCCCAAGGCCATTCCAAGGTAGGACATCCACGAACCCCACTTTGAGGACTACTCCCTTAGATGCACCAAACTCAGCTTCCTTGTTTTACAGACGAGGTAGGGAAGGCCCAGCGAAGTGAAATGACTTACACAGCTTCACACTGCAAGGCGGTGTCTTAGCAGGGTCTGTGTCTCTTGGCTACTAGCCCAGTGCTATTGAAACTCTAGTACTTCACTGGATTTTCTTTAAAAAAAAAAATCATTCAAAGGGTCTAAACATATAATGGTTCAGATTTTTTCATTGCTGAAAGCTGGGCTTCCGCTTCTCCATCCTTAAATGAGCTATGAGGGTTCAGCTCCCCCTTGTCTACCCATTAATTCTTAATATGAAGACAATTGCAACATCTTGGTAATATATACACCATGCTACACGGTCACTGGCAGTCTAGCTCTGTTCCTTTATTGCAAACTCAGCCTTCAGACTCGCAGGGGCAGATCGAGTTTCAGGGAGGTGGCTGAGAAGAGAGGTGCTTTCCTAAGTCTCATTTTACACAGATACGAAGAAAACTACGGTTTACAGAGGCAGAAGGCAGCTGGGAGTGTGTGGGGAGGGCGGGTAAGAATCAGGACCCGATTCTTCACCGTTTTCCTCATCGCCAATCCATCTCCTGACTTTTTGGTCATAAACAACTAAAGGGCGTGACTGATTATCCCGTCTTCACCAAATACGAAAAAAATATGAGGTCTACGTCGACTTAGCAAGTTCTGATTGCTGCAGACACCAGTCTGTTGCTGTTAGTTTATTCCTCATAATTTCTAAATCTCTTGAATTTTAGCATCTTTTCTATCTTGCTTTATTTTATCCCTCCCCCCCCCCTTTTTTTTTTTTGGACAGATATTTCCCGGCAGGCGTCTGAAACACACAGATTTAGAATGACACAAACGCGAGCCACGGCCGAACGACTGGGGCTGGGCCTCCCGTCTGAGGCTCACTGGGGCCTGTGGTTAGCGGTCACTCAGCTCTGCACTGTGCGTGGGGGGCTGGCTTACCCCCGAAAGACGCTTGAACCCTGGGTTTCCCGGCCACCAGTCTGTCCTGCAGCCCCGCCCCTGATACCACTGCTCACTCGGGGCCATCCAAGGACCTGCAGCCCCATTCTAAGCACAGAACCTCATCGGGAAGGTGATCTCCTGCCAGAAGAAGGCGTGTAAAAAAAAACTAAAACAGGGTTTTTTTAAAAAAAAAAAAATCTGGGTGTCATAATTTTAAAATTACTTGCTGTTTTCCATCCCTCTCTTCTCTTACACAGAGACTGGGGCATGGCCTCCAGCACCTCGGACAGTTCCCGGCAGGTGGAGCGGGGTCCGCCGTTGTTTGCTGAATTGAAGAACCATTGGGATGGCATTGATGGAAAGGTTTTGAAATCAGGCAGGGGGCTCTATTATTCAATCTTCCTTCGTATGTTTTTCATTCTCGGTCTGAAAAGGCTTCTGATTTTGTTGTTGGAGAGGAATTGGAAATACGAAAATTACATAAATCACGTGTGAGGAAGCCTACACAGCTGTTGATCTGTGAAGACTGAACTTTCCCAGCCCGCATGCTAGATATATGATGAGATCTCTCTCTTTCCTTTCAAGGAATAACTTAATGATCTTAGACAAACCTAGTGCAACAAAATATAAGTTCATAGACGTGTACTGGATTCACTATGTGTTCTGAGTCTCAAAAAAACCTAAAACAGGTGTTTTTTTAAAAAAATCTAGGTGTCATAATTTGGACAGATTTCAGTGGTTGGATAATAATGTCTAAAAATAAAATAAAAGTGTCACATGCTCTGGAAGCATAAAAATTAAGAAGTCATTTCTTCTGGGTGAGATAAGATAAACAAAAAATAAAAATAAAATTACTATTTTCTCACAAACACTTCTAGGACTGTAAAGCTGGAATAGTAAAGACGTGAAATATTTGACAGGAAAAAATCTGTCTTTGAAGTTAGCATACTTTCTCCTAAAAAATACCAAAACCCCAATTTCCGGTTTTTAAATATATTATTTCAACCAAGCGGCCAGTTTTATTATTTTCAGACTGTTTTACACAGTGCCGAGTATTCAGAAGCACATGGATGCTCATGGTCATGGTCACGTTCCCTCCATCCATCACCAGCTCTCAGTGGCTTAGACCATCTGCTATTCTTCATGTTCTAGAATCAGTAACAGTCAACATGCTTATTTTCTTATATTAAACAGTATGTCCTTTGGTCAGCTACTGGCCCTCAGAAGAACTAAATGAGATTATGAACATGCCTGTGTTGGACATGCTTGATACTTGGGTAATTTGGGCTTGTACGTTGAAAATTTCATGGTAAGAGTCCTTGGTAGTCTGGCGATCAAACCCAGACCAGATGCGTAGGGCTTGCAAGAGGTTTAAATGTCAAAATATTTAAGCATTAAAAAAATCCTGTTAGCGAAGGGCTTCAAAACCTGTCAAAACCACACCTCTAATGGCGCTGTGATAAAACATGTCCCCGAGCACAGAGTGGAGGCAAGATCGAGCTAAAGGTTTACCAGCTGCCCACAAGGACGTTTCTGCAGGGACACAGTCAGCAGTTATAAGAAGCATCTATCACTCTAGAAACAACTGGCCAAAGAGAACTTGTCCCTGTTTGGGGTATTTCAGACATCTGAGTCTTAATTTAATATATGGGGAGTAAGTTCCTGTTACCAAGGAGGCCATAACCGAATCCTGGGGATGGACAGAAATCACTCACACGCGCAAGCGCAATGAGCATTTGTCTCCTACCTACTTTACGTCAAGCGCCTTTGAGTATTTATAAGAAGGCAGGTATCTTTTTGGACCAGATATATTGCAAATACACCACCACTACCAGCTTGGCAGATTGACAGTACAAGTACTTACCCAACCTGCCAAATCTCTACAAAGAAGGATTTTAAGCAGCTAATAACCCAGAAAAATGGACAACAGCTAGAGACCTAGTAGGATTACAAATAAGTGAACATTTAAGTCGAGGAAGGAGGACCGCATGGAAACCAGCCAGAGCTCCGAAGCCAAAGGCCTCAAAGATCAAGCGATTGTCCTCTAAAGGGGGAGAGAGAAAAAAAAGAGCGGAAAGGTTAAATAAAAACAGACATGTTGTTCTTTCCAGAGAGAGCCAACTATATATAGACGGAGGAAGCAGAGGGCAACAGGAAAAGTGAGCCTGCCCTAAATTATTTTCCCTGATGCCCAGAAAACATCTAAAGTAAATTCCTGATTGGTATGTATTATATAAATGAATGTGCAGAGGTAGAATCCAGAAAGCTGGTTTCATATATAGATGTTAGCTCACAGGTTCTCCTAAAAGAAAATATTAGATCTGCCCTAAGTGCCCTTTGGAGGGAAAGTCCTTCCCACCCCATCCCGGCTGGTGGAGGAATCAGATCCGGAGGGGAGGGGATTTAATGCTGAAGATTTTCTCCTGCGGATTCTGACTTCCTGCCGTGGTTGAGATTCACGTGTCTAGCTGGTGATTTACTGAGTCTGTGAAAAGATCAGAGCAGATGTGACGAAACTACCTAACTAGAGAGAGACCCCATTCTCATGTGGGACCAGGTGTGTGCCGCCTGTTCCAGGGAACCCTGGACTGGGGACAGGCCTGGTACAGGGAGAGGGGGAGGGGGGTCAGCGGCAAGATTTGGGCAGATGAAAGGGAACATTTCTCCAGGTCCGGAGCCAACCATCGTCAGTCACCAAGATCTTGGTGTACCCCAGAAGGGAGCTTCCTGATCTCTGCATAGGTTTCTCCTCTGTACTTTTTACTGGAGCGGGACCTAAAAAGATCAGATAAAGCTGAGAATGCGAATTCAGAAGCGGTTTTCTTGGCCTGAGGGAAGAGGGCAGGCTGAGAGCTGTGCGCTGCGGGCCAGGGGCCAGGGAGAAGTGAGGGGCTGCGTGGGTGATGCTTCTCAAGTCCCTCTCACTCCCCAGAAGGGACTGGGCTGGGGGAGCTGTAAGGGAGGGTTAGGTGGTGAGGGGCACCTCCATCTCATGAACCCTGGAGGAGAATGGGCAGAGACCCCGTGAAGGGCCAGGGACGGCCACTGTCCAAGGATGCCTTCTGAGAGTTTCACCCCTGCAAGGGACTTTATGAAATGTGGGTGAGAAGGAGGGAGCAGGGGAACCCCAACTTCCTGGCGGGGAGGGAGTAAAGGGAGAGGGGACTCGTGTGGCCTCTCAGGTGTGGGGCCTCTCAGGTAACCCCTGCCAGGAATCCCCCGCCTCCTTCCTGGCTGCTCAGGGCCAAGGAGGGTCCCTCTGCAGGCTCAGACCTTCTCCCCTGCGCCCCCTTCTGTTAGCACCACCCCAGTCGTGGCAGAGAAACGCTGGCTCTGCGCTTAGCTCTGCGCCCTCCTCTGCTGTGCCTGGACCACCCCACTGGATCCTGAACCCGGGGAGCTGGCCCCCAGATCGGATGCAGGCCACATCTCCTCCTCAGTTTATTCCCTGAACCCCTGGAGCACAGGGAACACATTCCTTGTTCAAACCACTCGTGGCGCGCCCGGGTTTGCTCCCTCACTGCTCACCCCTTGCGGTACAGACAGTGATAAAGCCGATTTCCGTGGGGTTCTGAACATGCGTACCTCATGGCAACCTCCTTTTTTCCTAGGTAAAGGTCTCTGTCCATCTAAGTCTTGATTTTGTCGTTGCTGGTGTGAATGGGTAGCTAAGAGTGGGGCCCCCCAGTGGGTAGCTAAGAGTGGGCCCCCCAGTGGGTAGCTAAGAGTGGGCCCCCCAGTGGGTAGCTAAGAGTGGGCCCCCCAGTGGGTAGCTAAGAGTGGGGCCCCCCCGCTGGTGGAAACAAAATCTTGGGGGCGCTGGTCTGTCTCTTGGGAAAGGCGCAGGGGCCTGCCATGCACCACCCTGGTCTTGAACTTGAACTTCTCCCCAAAGGAGCGCGCATCTCCAGAGGGGGAGGCTCGGGGCTTGCGCCGCGGGGCCGCCGGCGGGGCCGGACGGCCGGTGGAAACACTGTTGCCATCCCCGCGAGGGGCCGAGCGCTGCGCGCGGCAGGGCGGGGGGAGGGGTGGAAACCAGGAGCGAGGAAGGCACGGGGTGGGCGGGGGCGTGAGTGACAGGCACGCCCGGGGTCCCTGGAACCCGCGGCGCCGTGGGCGTGGGGGCGGGGGCGCGGGGCCCCGCAGCCGCCGCAGCCCGAGGTCGCCGAGCCCCGGCCGCGGTGCCTCCCGCGGCGGCGGCAGCAGCAGCCGCGAGCGCGACGGAGTTAGGACCGCTCGGAGCGCTCGGGTCTCGGGGAGGATCGGGTTTGCGATCCTTCCACTTGCTGCCAGTTGCAGAAGAAGATCCGCTTTTAAGTGAGACGTCCACGCCGCCCCTCCGCGGGCTGCGGCTTCCCCGCCGGCTGCCGCCCTCCCGCGGCCCCCGCCCCCGCGCTCGCTCCCGCGCCGGCGTCGCCACGCGCCCCTAAGTTTGCCCGGAGCTCGCTGGCCGCTCGGACGGAGCAGGGTCCGGCCGGGCGCGGCGGGCGCGGCGGGCGGGCGGGGCGGGGAGCCGGGCCCCGCAACCCACGAGCGTCGCGGGCCATGTATATTTCATCAAACGGACTTGGGGTGCGCCGCGTCGCGCAGCCATCAGCGCCATGTGCGGTGACATTTCTGACTTGAGCGGAGGAATGCGCGAAGGGAGCCCGGGCGGAATCGGTGCCCGAGCATCTTCTTGGCGCCAAGGCGAAGCGTCCTGATTGATGTCCCTTCGGACTGAGCTCGGCGTCTCCATCTGAAATGAAATGAAAGCTGTGCCGAGCGGGGTAGAGCCGCCGCCGGGCTGCTGGTTCTGATCCCCGGGGAATCTGGAAATCGTCCTGCAGCTCAACACATTAAAAACCAAAAAAAAAGGGGGGGGGGATAGAAAAAAAAATTAGGAATTGGAGGGAAAAAAAAGAAACACAATCCCTCCGTAAAAGTTTAAGGGGAGAAGCGGCAGAGGCAGCGGCGCGAGGAGGCGCGGAGCAGAGCGGGCGCGGGGACCGGGCGGCAGACCTCCCGGGGCTGCGGCTCCAGCGCGAACGCCGCCGGGGTTTTGGAGGGAGAGGCACCTGGCCGTCCTCGCTGCCTCTCCGCCCACCGGCCTCGGCTACCTGTCCAAGTCTCCGATCTTTTGCATTTCGGAAGGAATTCCCCCCTCTCGGCGCGGAGGCTGCCCCCGGGGCCCGGAGGCCAAGGTAATTGAGCGGCGGGCGCGGGGCGCGCGGAGTCCCCTCCGGCGGGCGGGCCGGGCGCGATCGGGACCCCGGGGCTGCGGCTGCAGCGGCTGCGGCAGCGCGGGGTCCACACCCCGCCGCTCCCGCTGCGCCCGCGCCGCCCCCCCACCCCGCCCCCCGGGAGGCTCGGCCGGAGCCGCCACCACCGGCCAAGCGCCGCCCGCGGGCTCCCCCGCTGCGCTGGCTGC
This sequence comes from Miniopterus natalensis, assembly GCF_054644295.1. Taxonomy (NCBI): domain Eukaryota; kingdom Metazoa; phylum Chordata; class Mammalia; order Chiroptera; family Miniopteridae; genus Miniopterus; species Miniopterus natalensis. The sequence continues at coordinate 4,104,827 of NC_142099.1, forward strand.
CGCCCGAGGTGCACCAGGCTGGGCAGGGCCGCCGCCCGGTGCCGTCGGCTCAGTTCCGGGGGGCGCCGGGGCCATCGGGCCACACGGTGAGTGCCGCGGCGACCCCCTCCTTCAGCCCCTCTCCCCGGGTGCCCCTCCCTCCCGCCCCCCGGTGCCAGCCCCCCGCGGGAGGCGAGGAAGTTTGCAAAGCGCGGGGAGGAGGCAGCGCGCGGAGCCCCTGTGCGCGCCCCCGCCCCGCCCGGGGCGCACGCCCACCCCCCCACTCGGGGCTCCCCGGGGTGCGCCCCTGCCGCCGAGGCGGGCTGAATCCAGAGCCGGGACGCCGGGCTGTGCCTCGGCGGACGGACGGACAGACAGACGGCCCGGCACAGGGCGCGCTGTCCCTGCACACACCTGACCAGACCCCGCGCCTCCATGGAGGCTCCTCTTTATTTCTTTCACCAACTGTGTTTGCTTTGGGGGGGAAAAAACTTGCCCCCTCGCCGGCCCTTTGCAGCCGGTGGCCCCACCGATTGCTTTTGGAGTTTCCCTCATGGAATGCCCTGCGCTGGGGCGAGACGGAGCCTCGCGGTCCCACGCGCGCCGCTGGGGAGAAGGGGCAGGACCCGCGGGGGAACGTTTCCCCGCTGCTCTGCCGGCACTGCGGTCGCCGGCGATGGACCCGGCTGGGGACAACGCGCTGCTCTCCCGTGCGGATCGGTGGAGATCTATAGATAATACAAATAGTACTGAATATTATTGGGCCCAAAATAACCAATTAAGTGATTCATCCGCGGGGAAACTTGGATAGAAGAAGAAACTGCGCCCTCTGCCGTCGGTCTTGGTAACCTCACCCGGGGACCTTTGCCTTTCTTCCCTTTTTCCTGATAATCCACTTGGGCGGTTGTCATTTTACAGGGCGAGGGAGGAAAATTCCCAGCGGGGATGTTAGAGCAACTTTATTTGGAAAGGCCGGAGGGTGCGGTCCCAACCGTACAGGTTTCCGGAGAGAAGGGGCTTCTGTCCCCCGCCCCCTGCCCGGGTCTCCTGACCCAGGGAAAGGTCAGGGAGCCACACTTCGTCAGCCTTGGGAGTGGAAAATTCTGAGTAAGATTCAGCATCTCACGAAACATCACAGTGTATACCTGGCAGTAGCTTTGCTCGAGAAACAAGGCCCGATTTTATGACTGAAAATACTGAGTTTTCTTCTTACAGAAATAAAATTTTAAAAACCAACAACAAAAACGGGAAGACCTGACAACAGAGCCATTTATTCAAATATACTCAAGGATTAAGCTTGTTAGAGAAAGTTTCCCAGGCGTCCCCTTTTACGGAGGAGAGGCAGGGTTTGGGGGATTTGTCTAGCTCCTGAAGAGCGTGTCTGAGCCCTGGGGAATTAGCAACCCCTGGTTTCGTGAAGTATTTTTGAACTGTGTCACTTTGAATGACTAATATGCCCCCAGGCCCTTCTCTTTGGGAAAAAAAAAAGGCTATGAAAAAAGCCGCTCCATGACTGTCCGAGATATTTTTGGAAGACAAGCAACTTTTAGTTTTTCATTAAGATAACGTTTGATTCTTTGCATGTGAATCATAATACAAAGAAAAAAATCATCAGGTATCCCACATGTCCTGCAGTTCCAGCTTCCATACGTAAGGGGTATGTTTCCTGTCCTTTGCTGGCTGTCGTGAAATTAGGACCCGCATGAGGCATTCCGAATTCCTCATATTTGTCTAGCAATTTGGTGATGCTTCCTGTGGCGGGATTTACGTGGGATAGTCTCACAATTCTGTAAGAAAAGACTTCATTTGCCCAGAAGGCTGCTCTTCCTATTGAGGCGTCTGTTTTGTCAGCTTTCACCGGGCGTGTGTGTGAAAGCGATGAGGGTTACCTTTTTTTTAGGAAGAGGCTGATAATTTATTTGCAGCGTCCTTTGGCATATTTGTAATTAGAGCAAATACCTATCTTTGCTTCCATTATTGTTCCGGGGGGGAAAATCAGGCAACGTGCTTAAAAAATTTAAACCGTTACACATTTAGTTGGCATGTTTTGTAAGTGTTGTAAGATTTCAGGAGAGAGTTTTAGTTTCAAAAAGCCCCAAGTCTCTCAGAAAGAATAAAATTGCATTCAACTCAGGCAATTATATATTCACAGAAAAGTGTGTGTGTGTGTGTGTGTGTGTGTGAATTGTATTTTAGGTCAGTAAGAGACTTGGCATACTTTTAAAAATAATTTTATCTTCAGAACCCAGAGTTTTGTTTGAAAACTCCCGTTGGGGGTAGATTTCCTCAGCTGCGCTCTTTAAGCCCGGGCTCTCTGAACTTCCCTGCGCGAGAAGCAAAAAGACTTGTTGTCCTGTGGTAATGAAACAACAGATTTCTTCTCGGCTTAACTGCTTCTGAAATGATTTTATGAATTTTCCCATCTTCCAACATCCTGCCAAATGCATGCTGTCTAATTCCTCTCATCAGTCTTGTCTCTGCGAAAACAGACATCTTTCCAATACTGAGGTATGCCGTTTGGTTTTATTAAGAATCTCATGATAGGCAGTTGCTCATAGGAGCCAATCAAGTCTGAGCAAAAAAAAAAAAAAAAAAAATGCCAATCACGTTGCAGAACATGTTCAATTCCTTATATATTGAGAGACAGTGAACAAAAGGAGAGAAGCAGATGTTTCCCATGAAGATGGAAAACGCTCTCTTCCCCGCCAATAAGTAAATGCAGAGAACACCCGGTGCGTTGCCCACCTCGTCCGGTGGGCGCGTCCGGACAGTGCCGGGCGCCGCTCCTTTTCATAGGTTACGGGATTTGTCATGTTTCAGCCTCTCTTCACCTTTCCACTCTGGGATGTGACGACCGTCCCTTTGTTCCTTCCCATGGAGAAGCCAGCGTGTTTCGAAAGCCCTTGATGCCTGCGAGGAATGAATGAGTCGATAGCTGCCTGTTTCGGGTGCCCGAGAGGAGAGCCCAGTGCTTCTGGAATAAGCAGCCTGCTGCCAACACCCCCACCGCCCAGCGAGATTATGTAAGGGAGCGCGCGTGGAAAGGCAGCTAGCGCGCGTGGAAAGGCAGCTAGCGCGCGGGCCACGCGCAGTATTTTCCCCGCAGGTGATGAACTTGGCAGTCAGCCGACCGTGATTTGGGGCGCTGTTAGCTCCATGTAGCGTTTCGGGAAGGCTGCCTGTCTGCTGAGAGAGAGGGCCCGGGAGATGCCTCGTGCAGAGTTAATCCAGGAGGGAGGGGGTGAGCCGCAGGCTCCCCGAGACGGCTGAGGCCCCGTGTGCGCGAAGCCAGCTGGTGGCCCGCTCAGCCCAGAGCAGCGGCATGCGTCGGCGCGAGGCTTGGCACGACTTCACAGTGTTGTGTCGGCGCTGCGGACGGACGGACGGACGCCCCAGCCGGAGGTCTGGGGGGCGCCCGCAGCGTTTTCACCCAGGGGCGCCCCGGCGCTGTAGGGCGCAGGAGGGTGCGGCCTTACCTGGGTCAGACTCCCACGGTCTGCAGGGTGAGGCGCTAGCAGGGGGCTGCCCAGAGCTCTCCTGGGGCCGCCAGCGTTTAGGTGACGCGCACACCTGACACACAGCCGAAGCCCACGTCACTGGGCAGTTAGTGCCGTCACGGGCCAGAAGGGACCCGTGTAGTGTATTAAATCCCCAGCTGTGTCACTGACTGTCCTCCTGATCCGTCTGCCTGGCCATTTGCTGTGATGACCTAGCTTTTAAGAGGCCAGGGATGATTCTAGCCTGGTTGAAAGCATAGCCAGATGGGGACCGGTGCCATGAGGTAATAATAAACGTTAAAAACAGTGTTTTTACATTGTTTTATTTTCTTTGAAAACTCCTCTGTTATACTTGTTATACGTTAGTAGAAAATCCCTGATTTCGACAGAGGCTTCTGTGTGCCATAAGAGTTCACGGCTTCGATTTCCTATTAACTTTATATTAAGAGGATTTCTTTGACGGGTAAGCAGCACCGAAAACTAAGGGAACCCTGATGGAAGGATACGCACCAGGTGAGGCGCGCCACAGACCTAAAATATGAGAACACGGCCAAATAATTACGTTAGAGCGCAGCTCGCGGCCCTCCCCCCTGACCTATAACCTGCCGCGGTCGATATCATTTTCCGTGTCAATGGGAGCTCATTAAATGTAAATTCTGCAGACCGGCCGAGCCACGCCATATTAGTGCTTGCCAAGGCTTGACATTTTTAATACATTAATAGTACGTCTGTAATGTAATGGAAAACTATTAATCACAACTGGTTATGTGCCAGAAATGGAAGCTATAATTGGCTGCGTCTTGTCAGGGCCGTCTGTCGCACAGGCCTGCCAGTGCCTCCTGCTCAAATATCTTGCACTGCTCTGCATTTCTCCTTGTCAGTTCTCTGAGTCCGATCAATGGTCTAGTCCATAATTCTGGGTAATGACCATCATTATCATTCCCGGTCATTTAATGAGAACTCGTTACCATGGGATCACTGTTGGGTCAAGAAGTAGTAATAGGTTCCCATACATTTCCTTCCTGTCCAAATTTTCCACATACCTGTATATGGTCACCCCTTTATTTTGTGGTGGCAGGAAGGCCACATGTAGATAAAGACAGTAATCAGGAATAAATAGATTAGGGGGGTGACATCCATTGGTTTTTAAAAAAAAAAAAAAAAGTGAAGATTAAGCTCAGGGAGAATTCAAATATTTACTTGGGGTCATGTTTTGAAAAGAATAGGAAGAATTAACCCCTGCCAGGCCAGTGTTGCTCAGTGGTGGAGCACTGACCTATGAACCAGGAGGTCACAGTTTGATTCCTGGTCAGGGCACATGCCCGGGTTGTGGGCTCGATCCCCATTCGGGGGGGTGCAGGACGCAGCCGATGGATGATTCTCTCTCATCATTGATGTTTCTATTTCTTTCTCCCTCTCTCTGAAATCAGTAAAAACGTATTTTTTTTAAAAAAATTAATTCCTGGTGCTTAATCAGCCCAGAGTCATTGCCATCCGTTTCAGATCTTCCGGAGTATATTGTCCTTGATAAATAAGTTGCTGTGGATTTGAAACTAAGAACTGAAGTTGATAATTTCTGGTCAAGTGGATTTTAGAGTGCCTCAGTTGTAACAACCCCTTCCCCCTACACACACCCCATGGAAGTGTTGGTTCTGTTTATAATATAGTAGCAAACATCACTGAAGCATCACCTAGAAAATGAACTTCTATGCTATTTAAACACCTTTTTGGATTATTACTTGTCAAATTGGTGGATGTTTCTGAAAATATCAATTTATATATATTAACGAATCTAAAAAAAACAAAAAACACACAAGGAAACCAGAAGGCCATAGTAGCCACACCACATGCGCCCCTGTGATGTTTTTCTCTTTAGCTTAAGACCTCACACGGAGCTGCACACAGAGTCATCCTTACTCTCCGAGGAGGAGGCAGATTCAGATCAGTGGCTGATCCGTGTTTAGACAAACAGCTAATTATCGCTTCGCGGGAACCCAGCTATTCGACGTTTCCTAATAGGAAATACCACCATTTGCAGCTGTATGGTAGCATTTTATGAATGGCGATATAATGAAAATTGTACTTGCATCCATAAAGCAATTATTATAAATTACTTTGCTATGGAAACACAATTCAGCCATCTGCTGGCATTTCATAGTTTCTGGGGCTCCGTTCACTTGAAGACGGTGCATTATTTAAATATAGTGGATTCCTTTTGGAAGATTGTTTGAAGATGGTGAACCTCCATATTTAAGCCGCTTCGTGTGAAGCGGGGGGTCTCTGAGGCTGTTTTCTTGAACTCTGGGCTTTTTGTCCTTTCTTAGTGGTTTAAAAAAATAATGGTTGGGACTGTGACAACATGGACCAACTAATTAAGCAAATACACGTTTTGAAACGTGGAATCCAAATTTTATCGTTTGTTAAGATATGGACTCCAGTCTCCAAAGGGAAAAGTTGCCAGTTCAACCCACCAGTGACTTCCCCCCATAGCAATGGATGCTGCATTATCGGTTAACCAAGAGTATTTTCAAACAGTCATTTTTATTTTCTCTTAGAATTAGTGCCATATTATTCTGCTTCATGGCCTGTTAAGTCACCCTCAGCTATTTTTAAATGTGCATTTTAAATTGTGCATTTTACTACCGAGCTTTTAGTTTTAAAGTGTCGTATAACATTCGCCTTTGGGACAAACTCTCTGCTTCTGTTACAGAGAGTAACTGCAGGTGCGATGTCATGTCTGTAAAAAGATGCCAGAGAATAGAGAGAGTTTTGAAAGGAAAATGTGCTCCTTTGGTTTTATTTTGCATCTTTTTTTTCCCCCCAGAGCGCAGAATTATCTTTATGACTAAATGCAACCAAACAAAAGATGCTCAATTCTTCTGATCTAATGGGCAACTCCAAAGGGACGGGCTGGTGGAAACAATGGCAGCTTTCACTCCAGCTCACAAAAGCTGAGAAACGTACAAGGAATTGGGAGATTATTAGGGTCTCTTTGCCAAGAGACAAAGGCATACAAGTAGCTGCCACCCTTTGTCATTGTTGTAAAGGGACTCATTTCCTCCATTGTGCTCCTGGGAGATTTTCTAGCCCTCCCACGCAGAAGACATGCTTCAGTCCAGCTCTTTGCTCTCAGTTGGGTCAAAATGGAAATTTAATTTTTGAAGCAAAAACCTGTAACTCACCCGGAGCATACACACACACATGTGTCTTGGTTACATGCAAGAGTTCAATCCTTCCTGTTGAAACTTTCCCCAACGGGGATGATGTCTATGGTCCGCTCGCTCTAGCAAAACAGCCGAGTCACGGTGACCCCCATCCCACCCATCTGCTCTATGTTGCTTCCAACCTCCCCAATGCCAACCTAGCCTACCTTTGATAATTTTTTTTTTTTGTCTCTATAGGGGTGTTGGTGCCAGAAGAAGAGAATGGTTGCCGAGAAACAGACACCAGGCTAGAGACACTCAGCCTCTTGCTTCAGGTATTGACACCTGAGCAGGCCTGGGCAGCCCTGATGAGCCGCGACCGTCGGGGATCGCCCAGGGTGATCGGATGTGCAGCCAGAGAACCATCCCTTTGTTGAATCACTGTCTGCAAGTGGACGCCTTTTACGAGAACCAAACCAGACCCCAGTCTCCTAGTTATGCTCTAGGACAACAGACGCGCAGGTTAACGCCTGATGCACAAGTATGATAGCCTCCCGCCAAAGTCCTCGACGTCCCTGAGCACGCACCGTATCTCTCAACCCTTCCCCTTCCGTCTTGGATTCAACTTTGAGGTCTCATCCTCTTAATTATTTTTTTAAAATATACAGCCCTACCTACGTATGGACATCTATGTACATGTAAAATAAACGTGGACCACAGATAAGCCAAGCCTGCGTCAGTTACCGAGAAGATTGCCAAGAGTTTAGAGATGTATTTGTCAAGATTCCTGTCCATTCACGCCCTTTGGGTTACGGTGTCCTCGGTGATGCAGCCCTACCCTCTGGTGTGGGGACACTACGATGTGTGTAAGACCCAGATTTACACAGAAGAAGGCAAAGTTTGGGATTACATGGCCTGTCAGCCGGAATCCACGGACATGACAAAATACCTGAAAGTGAAGCTGGACCCTCCAGACATCACCTGCGGAGACCCGCCCGAGACGTTCTGTGCAATGGTGAGGCAGCCCTTTCGAACAGTGTTTCAGAGTAGGTGGGGCCTGTGGTAGGTGAATATACACCAGGTGGGTCAAAGACTCACCCCGTCGATGAGCTGGGCCCGTGGGTGGGGGCCATCTGGGCCGCCAGGCCAGCCTCATCTCGTGGATGGAGGCTTGTAGCATCTGGAATCCCAAGTCACAGTGTGATGGAGGCTCTGGAGCCTACCTTCCACTTTCCAAAGGTCTCACAAAGACAAGGGCACTGTCTATAGATGGTCAAAGGAGACGTGCGGCTGAAGGTGACATTTCAGATTGGAGAGGGGGACTCTGATTAGGCCGTGTGTGGTGTGGTCGGGAGCAAGCCTGAGGGTAAACCAGCTTCAGCCAGAGCGATTCAAGGCCAGTCCCAGGTTCCATCGCTCAAGGCTAGAGTAGAGGCCGTGGTGTTCCTCGTCAGGAAACAGCTGTGATTTGGAAATCTTTGGTTAGGAGGCCGGCGAGAAGAAAGCAGAGGAGGAGGGAGGGGCTAAGGCGTCGCGGGCAGCTGTTCCAGAAGAGTCTGACTTGTCCATCCCTCAGCCCCTTGTCTTCAGGGGCTGCGGTCTTCCACGGGTGTTTCAGAGCTGAACGTTGGGATGCTGGAAACATATCTACTGAAAGGTAATGGTGTGGGGCATACAAATTCAGGTTCAGCGAGTCCTCACTTAACTTCGCTGATGGGCGCCTCGACTTTAAGCAGGACCAGTTGTACCGCAGGCTAATTGATGTAAACAGCATTCAGGTTCCTCTGGCATCTCACCAGCCCTAGAACGAGGCAGCATTGAGCGAACGCCTGCTACCTGAGAGCCTGCTGTGCTAGCCGTGGATAAGCCAAGCTATGGAATTCGTCGTTTTCTCGGTGTGGCTGAGTCTCATTCTGGGCGGAAAGGCAAATGCTATGTGGAAAGATAACGCTGGAGTGACACGTTGCATTTTCACGAGGGACATTGCTGAAAATATACCTAGGAGGTCTTAGGATAAGAGTTTGGCGATTGAAATGATGTAAATCAGCATGCTGAGGGATTCAGGTACCGTGTTCATTCGGTATAGGTCATTGTTTTTTGTCAGAGGTGGTCTTCATTCGATCCAGGAGTTGGGATTGCATTTTTCACGTAACTGATAGAATCGTTTGGCGGATTTTAATAGTGTTCGTACCTGACTTTATTATCTTGAACCTGGCCGGGCATTCTCAGGATAGTGAAACTATTCATCAAAGTAGCATCTGTTCGCAGTCCCCAGCGAGTGAAATTAGCATAAGGTGATCCCAGACCTAGCACTGGAGAAAGGTTTTGCAACAGGAGACGATTGTGAGCAATAAAGAGTGTTTTCACCTAAAAGCGAAGGGCTTGCCATTTTTCAGAAGTGCCTTTGGGGACTGGTTTGAATTATGGTCCAAACCTGATCCTGTGGAGAGTGAGAGAAAGAGCTTGGCGATGAGGTGTCACTGTGACTAAGGTGCCCAGGAGACTAAATATTTCAAAGAAAGGACCCGTCTCCCTGGGAGGCGGGCAGGCAAGGGCTTTGCAAAGAAGTCCCATGTTAGAAACCAGAGACCTCCAGGAGAGGAGTTTATTCAAACACATTCGCAAAACTACAATAAGTATATAAACAGGGCAGGGGCATTTGTGAGCGTTATATGAGGCCTTTGACCATCTCTCACCCAAGGTCAGATTTTAGATCTCATGGCTAATCTGGGGGGAAATGGCCATGCAGGTGGTAGGTTGTGGGATATTTCACTCCTTACACCACAGGATGAGTCCTGGGCCAGCTCTTCATATTATTAAGAACACTCTGGCTCTATGTGTCGGTTCTCATGCCCTTGTAACAATACGTCACTTCAAGATGGGTTCAATAATTTACACATCTAAGTAAAATAGCAAATCTCCTTGTTCAGAGAGCCATTTCCACTTGCATGGCCCTGTGTGATGACTTCATGGGTGGTCTGATTGTGTGGCTTCCCCAATCTCCGCCTCCAGCCAGAGAAGCCTACCTACCACTGTCCCTGACCCTGTACTTGATGTCTCCCTCACCTTTCTCCCATCACGAGTGGGAAAGAGAAGTTCATAGACCTTCTTGTCCCTGCCTTTCACAGGGACATGGTCTAAGGTCCTTAATCAAGCCAGTTCCTACCAGCCCATTGGCTAAGGGATGTTAGCGACCAAAAGGGAAAAAGGAATTCAGATGATACCCCTCGGTGGCTTCATCTCCCAGGATACCCCACAGGACAGTCCTTTTAAAAAAAAAAAAAGTATGTTTTTATTGATTTTAGAGAGAGGAAGGGAGAGAGAGAGAAACATTGATGAGAGAGAGAAACATCCATCTGCTGCCTCCTGCACGCCCCCTACTGGGGATCAAGCCCACAACCCAGGCATGTGCCCTGATCGGGAATCAAACCCCTGATCTCTTGGTTCATGGGTCAATGTTCAGCCACTGAGAAACACCAGCTGGGCAGGGCAGCCTTTTGAAAAGGCTGCATTTTACTAGGATGGCGATACAGGGGCGCCTTGGTGGACTCTAAGATGGTCAATGAGCTGGACAGTTTTCCAGCGGAGAGTGGGTGGTTGGTGAGACGTTACCCATCAGGGCTTCATTTGGACTCCTTGATATGCATACGTTTGGCATTACAGAGTTAATAATCCATGCTATAAATGCATACATACTTTGGGACTGTTTGTGTGCATATTATAAACCAAGCCAACAGTAATGGCCCAGTATAGAAGCGCGTTCTCTGGGCAGGTTTGGCCTCCCCATGGAGCTCTCCCATGTCAGGGCTCCTGACGCAGGGCGCTGAGGCTGCCTCGGGACGCTGTCATGTCAGCCTGTTGAGGCTCCTTAGCCCCAGGTCTGATGCGAATGCTGCAGTCGTCTGTGTTAGGCTCTCAGGCTCTCCCCTCCTGACACACGCACCCGCACCTGCTCGCTCAGAGTCGTTACGGCCCATTACATCAGCGGAGCTGCCACAGCAGCAGGTCGCCACGTAGCCCCGATATGCAAACGTTTCCTGCAAAATGGTCTCAGGAATCACCTGCTCAGCGAGTGACACCCTGATTAGCTGTGACTATATCGGTTCTGAGCACCTAGGGGACATTGGTCAGAGAAGGGCCCTGTAATCCCTATAGCCTTTATCTTACGTGAAGTTGAAGTTCACTGGTGAGGTATGAAGAGCTCATGTTGCTGCTTTTCACACTCGTGTCCTTGGTCTGTGCCGTCCACGAATGCCACGTTTACCTTAGAGGGGAAATTTAAGAAGAGAGGACCACGTGACTCCATTTTACAATAGATTTCTGCTTATTAACCTGCATGACCTACTTAATAACTCTTTGGTGTCCGGTGATTTTAAATTTTTGTATATTAGTAAGGTCTGCATTTTAAACATTAGTTTTATGGGAGGATTCTGCCATTTCTACTCAGGATAGTGGAATAGGGGAATAGATACAGATACATGTAGAGACGGATATATGTATGAATTGTATATATTGAGGTCATAGATTTTTCTTTTTAATTTAATATAATGTTTCTTTTAAGTTGTTGGTGGCTAAAAAATAGCTGTTTTTGTTCCAGGGGAAGGACGCAAAGGGTAGGAGAGGGCTGAGCGTCTTGTCTCAGGCTGGGTTACCAGGTTAGCATGGGTCACAGCCTGCTTTGAGTCAAGTAGAAGCTCCAGGCGCACAGCTTGGTCAGAAAACACGGAGCATCTGGCAACTACAATTCCTTCTATTTGCTTAAAGAGCAAAGAAGGGCCAGGCTGGCATGGCTCAGTGGTTGAGCATCTACCTAGGATTCAGGAGATCGGGGTTCAATTCCCAGTCAGGGCACATGCCCGGGCTGTGGGCTCGATCCGCAGTAGGCGGCGTGCAGGAGGCAGCCGATCAGTGACTCTCTCATCATTGATGTTTCTATCTCTCTCTCCCTCTCCCTTCCTCTCTCCGAAATCAATAAAATATATTTTTTTAGAAAAAGGAGCAAAGGGAGTGACATGAACCTGTGGGCCAAGCCGAGTGACAACCCGGAGCTGTGCCCTGCCCTCTGTGTTTGGACAAACGTAGCTGCCATAGCTCCATCCATACCCCGGGGACTTGAAAATGGCCACATGATGTGCAGTGATCTGCAGCCTGTAGCTCATTCTCGGGATAAACTCAACAGAAGCTTTGAAAGACGGGAGGAGTCGGGGCATTCGTACAATTTATGGCTCCGAAGTGCTGATGACTGTGAAAACCGGAGCCCTTGAGTGCAGCTCTGGATTTCAGAGCCAATCAAAACCAAATTAGGAAACAAAGATTATTAAAAAGTCTTCTGTGCGTGTAATTCTGGCATAATATTATGAGGTGGCCATTAAACGCGGCCCTTGGAGACTCCGGGCGGCATTAATGTAGCATGCCTTTAATTACAAGCAGGCTCGTATTACTAAAAAAATGCAGAAAAGAAAGGACTCCGAGGGGCAGTTAGCAACACCCTCATTATGCTTACTGAAATAATGAAAAGGAGGGGTGTGATTTTTCTAAATAAAATGTCAGAATTTGAAATGGAAATGGATTTTCTTTAGGAAATGTACTAATGGGTGCTCGTGCTCTTGATGGGCATTTATTCAAGTGCTGTAGCAGGTCTATTAACGATCATTTTATATTGTGCTGTTTTGAGATAGGCTCCTATTAAGAATGGGGGGGAAACTTTAATTATTGTAAGCATTGTGGATAGAGCATATTTCATTGTGTGCAAATGGAGTTTATGGAAATGGGGGAGAGCCTTTGTGCTTTAAGATTCTAAAGGACCCAGTGGGATGAGGGAGTAGGGACGTGTAGTCCCAGGGCTCTCCATAGCTTACATTTCTGATTTGACATTGGCTCGGGAAAGCCATCTGGTGGCCATCAGGTGGCTTTTGAGAAGTTAATTTGATAAACTCAGTGATGTTTTCAATGACAAGGCATTAATATCAATTTTCCCCAAACGGGAAATGACATTGACTTATATAATAATCGAATGATCTTAAAAATGCACTCCGTTCGCATGAAACATAATTCAATAAATGGATGAAGTTTTAATAACAGCAACATATTTCATTTGAACTGATTTATCCCTTAATTATGCCAGAATGGAATTTTTAAAAAACCCCAGTTCCTTCATTATTAACACTCCATTGTTATTAGTTCATTATTTAGACTCATTTCTTAGAAAAGTTTAATTCGTGTTTGCAATGAATTAAGTTCCACGGAGATCAATCTTTCTGAAGTATCACTGTATGAAGTATTTCCTTGTTGAGGAGCCCGCAATAGCGCCTCATGCTCTGTTGTGTCGAGTATGAGGTACTCTGCCTGATCTTTAGCTCTGGGTGTACACAGCCTTTCTTCCCATCGCTTCCCACCAGGACCCCACGGCGTGTCTAGTGGACTTGAGCCTGGCAATCTGACTGGAAGGGAACCATTGGGTTTGGCTTGAAGCTGCATCGGCCTAGCAATGCTTGGTTTCTGGGAAAGGCCTTGGGAGGGAGCTGATGGAGATTGTGGCTGTGATGCTCTGGCCGGTGTGGCTCAGTTGGCTGGGCATCGTCTGGTGCACCAAAAGGTTGCCAGTTTGATTCCCGATGGGGGCACATGCCCAGGTTGCAGGCTGGGTTTCCCAGTAGGGGGCACCAGAGGCAGCTGATTGATGTTTTGCTCTCACATCAATGTTTCTTTTCCCTTCCCTCTCTCAAAAAATTAATGAACTATTCATTTAAAAAAAAAAAAAGATTAAGGCTGCCAGCCCTTGTTCCCAGGCAGTGTTCTCTGTGTGCACAAGTGCCCTTGTCCCTCTCTGTTGGGCTCATGCTTCACAGATATTCTCGCAGACGGCTGTGAGCACAGTGGCGTGAGCAGGGCATGTAGCGCACGCAAAGCCTGGCGGCGGTAAACCGGGTGGGTGGGGCGCAGCGTTTAAGTGACAGGGCAGCAGCCTGTTTAATGGCAGAATGACTTCTGATATCCGGCTGGACAGCAGAGGAGCAAAAACTTGTGGAGCCCTAACTTGGGACACGCTGGGGCAGGCTGAGTAGATAAGCCATGATTCATCTTCCCGGAGCTCCAGATTCACACCGGGGCCAGGGCAAGCATTTAACTGAATGCACAAGTGCAGGATGTTTAAAGGGGAAGCGTGAGAGTCCCGAATAGTCACTGCCTTGCGGTAGACCACCTTGACTTACCCCCCACAGCCCCCCACAGGCAGCCTTGCCTGCCCTCGGTCTAGAGGCATATCCCCTGGGAAGTGTGAGAAGACGTGTCCTAAGAGCACCGTAGCCTGTCTGGACTCTCTGGGGGTCCCTCGGGCATATTCCTTCTGGGGGGGATGGGGGCTAGCTCTGCTCTGCTTTGGAGCTCTAGGTGGGTCTTAGGCTGGTATGTAGATCTTCTGACTTGGAGATGAGAATCATCCCCTCATCTCACATGTTTTCTCTACCTGGACGAGCGGAAGACTCCTTCTACTTGGAATACTCTACTGTTTTCCACGTATCCCAGTCCCACCCACCCTTCAAGGCCTAGCTCAAGGCGATTTCTCTATAGGCCTCCTGCCAACTGCAGCTCATACTCTGCCGGCCTTTTAACTCCTCTGTGTGTGTGTGTGCGTAATATTATAATGTATATATCACCATGCCTTTGTACTCTGCCCGTGGAGTCTACTGCATTCCACCATTTAGCACTGCCCTGCATTTTGTTGATTTATACATCCACGTATGCACTGTTTCATGTGTTTACGATGTCCTGACTCTAACTAGATCATTACGCTTTACATGAGATAATATGTGACAAGGCCTACTGTATACATCATAGTGTAACTTCCTGTTTTTATTTCAACATTTGTTTTTGAGACACCCGGTTATGTAGTTTCTGATACCGAGAATGCAACAGAGATTAAACCTTATATTGCTTTTCTACCTCCAAGCATTTACCACACTCGCAGGCAACAAATAAATAATAACATGTTTTTAATTGATCAGTTGATTGAGTACAGTAATGATTTTCCAGAGTGTTTTCTTCCTTCTTGAGAACTTTGATCAGGACCCTAAGGTTGTTTGGGGGGTTTTTTCCCTCCATAAATGAAGAGACGGCTAGAAAAATGTGCCTGTTGCACTTGGGCAGCTTGTGATGATGTTTTTAAAAGACAGATGGGAGAGGCAAGTACTCTGAGCTCCGATACTGAAAGCGTAGATGAGGGATTTGTCCCATTTCTAATTGAATCCTTTAAAAATATTTATCCATTTGCGACAACGTGGGTGGAGCTTGAGAAGATCGCACTAAGCAAAGTCAGTCAGACAGAAAAAGTCAAGAACCATGTTATTTCACTCGTATGTGGGATATAAAACCGAAAGCAGCAAACGAACAAATAAGAAAAACCTCATAGACACAGTACGGTGGTTGCCGGGGGAAGGGGGTGGGGCAGTAGAGGGCAACGGGTGTCAGATCCGTGGTGATGGAAGGGGTGCTGACCGGGCGGTGGGCACACAGCGCGACGTGCGGGTGATGCGTCACAGAACCGGGCCTTCGGGAGCAGGTGCGCCTGAGACGTGCTCTTTGTCTGGAATCTGCCTGCATCGGGTTTCGTTCCCGAGGCCAGAGGACAGGCTGGTTTCCGTGCACCGTGTTTAGATTTCAGAACTCCTTCCCTCACGAGAGGGAGATGATGAAAATCGTTGCACACCCGTAGCTCTGGGGAAGGACTTCCTGAGGCTGGCAGGTTGTGAGTCTCCTCTCGTCCTTCTGGGAACAGATCCACTCACAGTGGCCGCTCCGTGAAAATCAAAGATGCGACTTGAGGAAGGAACCGGGGGCGGTTTTCACTCCTTGACCTGCCTGGACGCGGATTTCTGAAACAGGAACCGGAGAATTGAGCTGACGTGGCTTTGGGACAGAGAAATAGCCCTTTCGTTCCAGGGGGTCGGTGTCATCTCGAGGTGCAGCAGTTGACGTTGTCATCAGGTCCCATCTGAGCAGTGGTTGCTCAGCCGCCTGTAACCTCCTGTTTCTTCCCTGCGCCCCCTTTCCCTCTGGGAAACCGCAGAACGCGGAGGCTGGGGGCCGAGCGGCCCGATGCCCGGGGCGCTCCCGCCAGCGCCCTGCGGGGCTCCGAGCAGCGCTCTTCCCACCCCGGCCTTGCTGCCCCCCAGAACCTGCTGCTTGCTTGTTGGCGTGAACTTCGGCTGCATTTTTCACAAAGAATATTTGTAGCTGATGCTTATCAAGAACTTGGATGGTGCCATGGGCCATCCTAAACCTTGGCCTTGGTTGGTTAATCTAATCCCCGATCCTATCGTCATGTTACTCTAGATTAATGACGGGTTAAGTCATAGAAGCATGAGATTAGTAACTTTTCCAGCTAACCAGGGGGGCCAGGCTATCAACCCGTCTGACACGCGTGTCCCATTCTTAAACCGTGCGGCAGGCTCTCCCCTAATTTGATTTGTTGCATGTGGGATAAAACCATCGCGGAAAACCTTTTTTAAGAATCGCATTTATGATTTGGACTGTGAGCTCCAATACTGTGATTTTGTCGTTTAAGAAGCCTTTTATCTGAAATAACTTCGGGAAATTGGGTTCTGTACACAGAGAGCCGGGACGTCGGACTCGCGCGTATGCGATGAGCGTCTTCCTTCAGGGGTGCGAGCCAATCAGCGGGGCTTGTCTCCACTCCGCTCCCATTAGCGCGTTTATATAAATGGAAATAAGCTGCTGGAAATCCTGGAGGCCGGAATGCACACGGCGTTCACCATGGCGAGCCAGGATAGTAAGTCAGCGACTGTTGGCTAGTTAAAAAAATGAAATTAAATTAAAAAATCATGTTCCTGTGGGTGAGGTGTTGCAAAAAGCAATTAGCAGGATACTTTTGATGTTTTGATTTTTACAATGTCAATAACAACTGCTGACCATGTAGCCAGCTGCCTCCTTGCTGTCCCCCTTGGATGTCTGGGGGCATTTTTAACTTAACATGTTTACTATAAAGCTCTTGATTTCTTTGCCCCTCACCTGTCTTTAGTCTTTTTCATTTCTGTAAACATTACTTTATATTTACCTAGTTGCTCAAGATGAAAAATCTAGGAATTCTCCTTGTCTCTTTTATGTCCCTCACAACACACATCAGCAAGTCCCATTAGCCAAATTTCAAAATATATTGGGCATCGCCCCCCTTTTCACTGCCTTCGCTGCAAACAGGCAGTTCCCAAGGAGCTTTATCTCTAGGCTAGAGCCCTTCCCTGCCTCCCAGTCTAGCTCTATTATCAAATTCATATATGGTTTATAGTGTTATAATACAGTGTGTAATATTATAGCATATAATATAAATATTGCTTAATTACAGGCTATATACATGTAAAATTTTAAGGGTCTCAGTGAGTAAGGTCCTCTCCTTGTTCAGTTTCCTTCCATAACTTTGTGTCCCATTGAGAATGAAGCCCAAATGCTTACTGCCGCCTGGAAGGCCCTGATCTCTCTCACCTCGTTCAGTCCTCGGCACCTGCCACTTCTTGGTGGTCCTCATAAAACTAAGTTTATTCTCGCCTTGCTGTTTGGACCCACATTTTCAATATCTTTTCATAGTTTGTTTCTACCATTTATTCCCTGCTTAAGTACCTGTCTCAAAGGGGCCCATCTTCTCAAAGGGACACTATCTAAAAATAACATCTCCTGCAACCCTTTATCCATCCCTGAAACAGATTAATTTTTCTTTGTTGAACTTATTACAGGGGTGATGTTGAAATGATTTAATAGGTGAACCGGCACCAACACTGACCACTAAGAAAGACATCAGTGGCTCCGCCTCACTGGATGCCTTCTGACCGAATGACATTTATTATATCATATACGGCTCGTTTCTTTATATCTCTCCTTCCCCTCCACAATACAAGCTCCAAAGGGCAGGAATTTTATCTTGTGTCTGCTCATTGTAGGGCTCAGTAAATATTTGTTGAGTGAATGAATGAACGGCTAAAACAGAGATATGTTAATTTGATCATAAACATCATATTAAAGATTATTACTCAAATACATACATGGTCTTTGGGATATATAGGCTGCGTTGGAGGTCCTGAGTCTTGCACAAATCATAAAAATTTAATTTTTTTCACACTTGCAAGTTCATAAACAGCATATAGCTTTGACTCTTTTAAAATATTATCATCCTGAAAAACTATTCTGTAATTTGCTTTTCACTTAACATTATCTTAGCAAATTATCCATTTGATCTGTGTGATCTAGTTTATTTGTATTAAAATTGTATATATTCTTTATTAGTGAGAATTTAGGAAGTTAATTTTGTTGTTGTTGTTTGTTTTTAGTTTTTGCATTTAGCAGCCATTCTTCAGGAAGACATCTCATCTCTGGGTGCACATAAGCAAGAGTTTTGTTTGCACCCAGAAGCCAACCTGTCAGACTATAGAGTGAATTCAAATGCCATTGTACCATCTTCCATTCCTACCAACAGATTATAGGGATTCTCCTCTCTCTGTTTTGTTTGTCTCATTTACTGATATGCTTCCTCCTATTATCTAATGAAAATATTTAAGAAATCACATTTCTCTTATTGTCTCAGCTACCAGGACACTCACAGTTAGACTATATACTCTGTCACAGCAACCATACTTAACTTGGGATTTTTGATAAAACTCTATGTGCCATGACTCTAATCACTCATCTTTGTTTTAATTATTTAGTAGTAAATCACTTGGAAGTTGTTTGAACATTACTAATAAAAATTCATAATGGAACACAAAATTTGGAGAAATAGATATTGAGCTAAACCGTAACCAGACTTCTCTGACTAGCTCTTTGTATGGAGAGCAACAAATTTTAAGAGTGGCATCTTGCATCTGGCCATCTGAATTGAAAGGTATGCTCAGACCTGTACAATTTACACAAAAATCACGGCTTTAAAAGTTATTTTTAGTATTTAGTTGTATGTCACTTTTCCCCCCAAATCACTGTCTTCATTACTGGACTCTGACAATAGCCCAATAGTGCTTATAAGCTGGAAATCTCCTCGCTTACTTTGCAAGATGATATATAAATATTGCCTCATCCATCACCGGATGACTGGTCTCCTCCGTGGGAACCTGAAGATGCTGTGTAACTGTAATAAATTTGGACAGTGAGGGGAGGGTTCTGTTTCCAATGAAAACTATAGGCAGGAACTTTCCATTTAGACTCACAGTGTTGGTAGATCAGTACATTTTGTACATTTGCTTGTTTGTTTGGGGCAAATTTGGACTGTTTTAGGAGTGCCAACAATAAGGCGTCCACCTCTTTTATACCCTCCTAAGAAGGGGCCAATTAGATGCCCAATTAATATCCAAGATACTTACTGGGTCTTGGACATTCAGAAGTGGATTTGTCTAACTTGGAAAATCCTTTAGGGATATGTTATTTGGATTCCAACAAATTGGAATGTTCAAGTTCCAACGTAAGTTATTTCATTTCTTTCCTCAGGAAAAGTATGGTAATGGTGTACCCAGCACAGGGCCTGGCACATAGGAAGTGCTCAGTAGATATCAGTCACCTTTATCACTGTGACATCACCTTTGCTGCTGAGAAGCTGAAGTCATTCTTAGCCTCATTTTTGGCTTTGAAGGGATCTTCTCAATGTTTTCCCTGCTGTTTTCCTCTCTCTGGACTGTCTGCCATTCCCGATATTACTAATGGCATCTAATAACTAACTGCTTATGAGGCTCTGGCTCCAAGCCAGGTATTTAAAATCAAACTAATTTCACAACGGTTGTTTAAAGCAAATGAAATGTATTCTAAACAGCACAGTGTTGAAATCACCGTTCACAGACGCAATGGCACCGAAATGATCATGGGTCAGTGTTTTAACAACTGCACTAGACGCGCCTAAGAGCAACATCATGACTCCAAAAACAATGTTAACAAAATAAATAACGATATGAAAATGAATAAAAGCTCGTTTTGTTAACTAACTGTCATAATGGGCTTCACGTGTCGGCTCTCACGAGGGCTTAGGAGTAGAAGGGAAATTCAAGCACAGGGAATGGAAATGCTGCGTCCAAAACTGATTTTCCTGGCCCGTGTGTTATCCTCTCTCAAAAAGCATCTGAATTTGGTCAACAAAGCAGAGTGTCGTCGGCGAGATCGGCCTCCCGCGCTGATGAGAGCTCCTGGAGGACAGGGACCGGCCCTGTGCTCAGTTACAGCCGGTTTAGTGCCCGGCGCACCGTGAGCCCTTCGCACACGACTGTGGAATGGAGGGTCCTTCTAGCACTTGCTTCCCTGAATCTAGGCTCTCCCCACTCTTGCTCTTTTATTTTTATTATTGTCCCTCACTAATCTCTTCTGCCACTTGAGTTCCTCTTTGCAGTCTTTGCCATCATTGGTGATATCAGGGTCACCTCCGGCAGAATCTGGCGGAAGGTGCCGCTTGGGGACATTCATGGGCGTATTTAGCGCTCCCCCGTCAATTGGTTCTGCGCGCGTTTATGTGAGGCCTTGCTCTGGGAGCCCTGTGCCGGGAGCTCAGTGGGAGGTAACGCCGACAGGCCAGCGCTGCCTTCCAGAAGCTTTATCCAGTCAACTATTTAGAGAGAAGAGGGAAGTAAATGCCATGCTGGCACTCCATAGGGACACAGAGGAGACTGGGGACACAGGAGGAGGGTTCATTGCAGACTCAGAGGTCAGCGGTGGCGTCACAAGGAGCCGACCTTTGAGCTGAGCTTTGGGGAAAGAATGAACTGATCTGTGAGGCCAGAAGAAAGACAAGGACATCCCAGCTTAAGGAACAAGCACAGCTTTGCCTTTAGCTGTCCTTTTAAAATAATTCCCTTTGGTCGATCTGGCTGAGCCGTAATAAATGTTACGACTGTGCCATCAGGGATTAATCTGAATTCTGCTCAGCTGTCTTTATGGTTCCCCATAACATCATTCCTTACACGAGGCAGATTCCCCCTCTCTGATCTGTCCATCAGCAAACATGATCGTGTAGGTGAAGTTCTTTAGAAAAGGCAAAGTTCTATATAAGTGGGGGAAGGCTCTATGCAGGTGCAGTGATTCCTGTTACCTATTTGTTACCTATTTATTCTTATTACCTGTTTATTTCCAAGCTCAGCAACCACAAGTCGTAGGTAGGTACTTAACAGATGACATAGAGATTCAGTTCAGTAAATATTTATTGAGCCCTAATCAAGTAATTTTGGACCAGTTACCTATTTCAACCTTCAGTGTTCCAGTTTCTTTTGCATGGTTTTTGTGAAGATTGACTGAAATAATTAACCTGGAATCCTAGCAAGTACAGAGCAAGAAAAAGCCACCCCATGCATACCAGGCTTTTGGTTTGACCCAGGGCTCTGCCGACCAAGAGTTTTGCCAGAGAGATGACAATGACATAATTGAGACATGCAACAAATACACAGCAATGGATGGGTGACTGTATTCAAGTCGCTGCAACTGCGGTTAAGTATCAGGAGTGTAAGTGTCCTTGTTTGGAGATGGCAACCGTCAGAAAGATCTCAGGGAACATAGAACTTGAATATAGGCAACCTCACTTGATCTGTGTCCCTAAGCTCTGGTATTCAGAGGGTCTTCCATAATCCTAGTCCAAACTTGACTTTTCCCGAAATACTGATTCAGGACTATATGGCGTTGTCGCTGGCACCCTGGACTATTGGTTTTACCATTGTTTTCCAGTAAGAGGCATGCATAGAACTGTTGAAATGCCCTTTTCTTGTATTTCTCTGCTGTGCTCCAGAACGAATCTCCCTGACTCCATGAATCTCCAGCCATGCTCAGACTGGCATGAATTTATGCATGATCCCTGAGAAGAATATTCTAAAGCATCTATCCGCCAATGGCAGAACATTGGTGTTAATTTTCCCATTTATTAAATAATCAGGATACATAAATACATCTGATTTGCTATTTGCAGTGTTCATGAAGTCTAACGTTCACATCCCAGATTTGTTATACTGATCACTTATGTTTGTGTGCAAATAACTTAAAAATGGTCTCATGCATTTTGAGGCACATCAACCCTCATATATAGGTGGAAAAGCCCCATTTTATAATCGAGGAAGCTGGGATTTGAAAAGGTTAAATGACTTGCTTTAATTCACAGTAACTAACAAATGGTAGATGCCTGATGATCATGTATTTGTCAATATATAATAATGAACCCGTATTGAGTATATTGTACCAGGCACTAAGTGCATGTCACATGTTAATTCAATCTTTGAATGAAAGCTGGAGTAGATTCAAGAATATAAATATATCACCCTTGATTTTTTTCAAGTTTTTTCAAAGCCATACTTTTCTCTTTTCACTCGTGCATGTCTTCCATTAGTTAAGGCCACTGTAGTCATCACTGACGCCCCTTAGCGCGGGTTGTCACCTGGCTTCCGTGGCAATAAGGCTCGAACCCGTTCCTTGGGGCGCCACAGGATCAGAGGCATCGAGCTGTTGACAGATGGACGCCAGGGGAGAAGGTCCAGGTCTGGAGGAAAAGCAGCCTGCAGTTTCCAAGGGTGGCTGACGGGCTGCGCTGAGAAACGGGGAGCTAACCCCCGAGGCCGGGGCCTAACCTGAGCGAGCCAGCGCCCCGGCCGTCCCTCTGCTGGCCTTGCCTTCCTGCCTGCCTTTGAGGGGCGCCCACAGCATCATCGGTAAGGTTCTCATTTCCATTTACAATAATGCCAAGGAAGAAAGACCGCAGCACTGGATTCTAATATAAATCATTTCCAGGAGCTACGAATTAATGTTTATGATTAAGTAGTTACTAATCTGTGAAATGAGGCGCCATGGCCAGGAGAGTATTTTTCTGATAGGCACGTCTTACTTCTTTTTAATATTCCGGATATTTTTTCTCGGTCTCGGTAGACACGTGTAGTACTTTAACCTGACGCCGTGCCTCTGGTCTCGCCTTTCGTGGGCACCTCTGCTCCCTTGAGGAGACCCGAGGTGGAATGACGTGGGGGTCACGTTTGCGAAGGTCAGCATAAGAAACCAAGTAGTAAGTCTGTTTTTAAATAATCGTCTTTTGTACCAGGCGCTGTCGAAGAACTGCACCCTGGATGCTTGTGGAATGCGTCCTGGTTCTTCTGAGCCGCATCCTGGATGAACACAAACACAAAAACACAGACGCATAGTGTGATTCTTTTCATACCTACGGCACTATCTTTGGCTTCTCTGCTGTTTGGCTGCGTTCTCCAAACTCAGGACAGGCCTGCCAGTCTCTAGACCAGAGAGGGCTAACTCAGAGAGACCACCAGCAACAAAGTCAACAGCAGCATCCTGAGGTTACTGGATATTTTTCTGTGACCTCATGACATTCTAAAATATGGACCGAATCGACCCATTTCAAATATGCACCATGCTTTTGCCTCTGATGCTCTTATTTATCTTTAGGGTTGGGATATGGTCTAGTCCAGGACACAGGAAGACCTGGGATTCTTTAGAAATTCCAGTTTCACAGGAAGGGAAAGTGTTCCGAAAGTGTTTCGGAACCTAAGGAAGATGAATAAATTATTTCTGTTTTTCTTGGGCCATGTCATACTTCAAAATTAAAATGGTTGACAAGTTTTAGTACCAGGCAATATTTTATTTATCTTTATGATCGGCTCGTGGGTGATGATTTAATAGGATAATTATAATTAGCAGTGTTAATGAATGGCAGATCAACTAATTAGAAGGAAAACTTATTGTTACTGATGAATCTGGCAAAAAAGTAATTATTTAAGTGGCAGCTATAGTATCATTAAGGTTAATGGCCAGATGCACACTGAACATCATTATTGATGCTGATCATCAAAACCAGTTGCAAATGAATCAATTGGATGTGCCATTTGGTATCATGTTTGGTTATGTTTTGTGTTAAAAGCAACTGATACAGGTCAGGTTTAGAAAACACAATTTATCAAGTTACCATTGCTGACCCCCAAATCAAATATAGGCAACCAGTTTTCACCTTAAATGGCATATTTAGGCTTGTAATTCCTTTTTCTATTTTTGGAATTATTTAATAAGAATAGGAGATTAATAATGGGACCCTTATTACTCATCCCAATGTACAAATATTTAGTGTTCCAATCCCCATTTTAATAAGACAGAATTTCACTGTGTTGAAATCTAACCCTTATTTGAAAATACAAAGCTGGCCATTTTTAAAGCAATGGAAACTTGATAGAATGTTTATGTTGTATGAAAATAATTTTTCTTGGCAAACTCTAAAGTAGAGTTTGGTCGTGGGTCCTTCTGCTACCCATGAGCTGTGAACTTGGCCCTTGAAAAATCACCTCATTCAGAACAGCGGACGTTTCTGCTTCCAGGTTGGTATGAGATCGGTACAGGAGAGCTCCGGAATAAATGAAGTAGTTCCCAAGAACATCGTAATGGCCCTGGAGTAGGAATGGAAATTATACTCCACTTCCAAGCCGCTCTGAGATATTTGTCAATGCATCAAGTAGCAGCGCTTCAGAGACTTGTTGAGGTTTCCCGGCCAGGACGCAGGGTCTTGGCCGCTCTTGTTTTCAGTGTACTTTAACACAATTCACCGTTCTAGAACAGAAGTCTTTTCCACTTTATTCTTCCTTCCTTTTTGCCTCTTCTGCTTTTATTTTTCTTTAGGGTTGGGATATGGTCTAGTCCAGGACACAGGAAGACTTGGCATTCTTTAGAAACCCCAATTTCACAGGCCTGGTTGAAAGGGGTTGGTGTTCCTCTCTTTCAGTAACAGAGATATTGACTCACCTGGAACGTTTTTTGCCTGGGGCAGGAGAGGAGGTAGGAATCAGGCCAACGTTTCTTTGACAACCAAATAGGACCCACAGCACTTTGCTTTGCCTGAAAAATTACATGCCTAACCCAACACCCTTCACGAACGCCCCAGCACGCCCCGTACCTTGGAAGTGAGCGTTTCACAGCTCTCTGGATCTTGAGGAAACCCAGACTCCCCTGGTGGAAGTAGCGCGAGATGTTTAAGAAGCTCTTAGTTGCAGCTGCGAGGTACAGTGAGGAAAAAATCACAGCCCTTTCTTCCTGCCCACGGCCCTTAAGATGGGTGAGCCAATCTGAAACACCCGAAGATTTCGTGAAGAGTTCAGTGCCTCCCTGAGTGTTTATTCTTGGTCCTGGAATTGAGAATTGAGTGTCAGAGCTCCGTTTCTATCTGGCATTTAGGTCCCAGTCTAACTCCTGCAGAATTTTCTGATCCTGATTAACCAATGCAACTGGCTCAGGATTCATGTGGCATAACAAGTAGTATATACTGTACCCCACAGTAGGAAGATATGTCAAGACTTCTAATTTAATCGTGAGATTCCAGGCTTCTAAGCAAGCAGAAGGGACGGTTTTAATCTAATCACCAAAACAGAACTTAACTAGTATCTGGGTTGGAATCACCTCTGTGTGCTTAAGGACGGCATTGATCGAGTGTTTCATGCCACCTGTTATTTCTGCTCTTTGCATAATAACACTGTGAGGCATCTGTGATTATCCCCAATTTACACATAAAGGAAAAAGACCAAAGAAGTTCAGGGACACCCTGCTGATCGCTGAGCCGAATTCTCTGAATTTCCTCTCTGGGATCCCACTTTTTGGCTGGATGGTTGCTCATTAGTTTATTGTGCTAAATTACGCATGTCTCCTGGCTTACCTTCTTAATTCTTCTTTTCTGGTCTCCCCGCTTCTTTTCTGACCTTTTTGAGAAGGTATTTTGTTCTTCTGTAGAAATGATTAAGTCTTTTTACGGATAAAGCTTTCCCTGCCTGCCCCCCCCCCCCCCAGGCTGGTTTGTATGACTCTCCCAAGTGCTCCCCTCACATCCTGTCTGTCCCTGTGCCAGCATTTCTGCGCTGGCTGGGGTCTGTTTGTTCCCACAGGTCACTGACTTGAGCGAGGATCTCATCTTCTGCTCTGTGTCCGAACCTCCGGGGTGGGGGGTGGGGTTTACGCAAGTTCAGGGTTTGGAACTATATATTAGCCTATAAATTCTTCAAGAGCAGGGATAATTCAACCGTATTTTCAGAATTTAATACCGTTGCTGCTACATAACAGAGACTTACAAAATAATAGTTGTTGCTTGGTTGGTTGGTTGGTTGAATGAATGAATGAATTTAAAATGCTGACTTGCCTTGGTTTTTGCAATATAAATATTTTATTTATTTGCAGTGTATTGCTGATGAATGCATGAGTGCCAGGATACCATTAAGAATTCAGGAGCAATTGTAATAAATACCAGCTTGAAATGTGGCCAGTGCTTTCTGATGTTCGCCCTTGCCTAGCCCACCCTGCACAGTGGTTCTTGTCTATGTTTCGTAAGAAGCCCGAGCTCCAGAAGAACCAGCTTGTTAGGGTGAATGATTGCAACAAGAGTGCAGTCAGAATGTGAGGATGCTTCGCAAGTCCACCCCGGGATTGGAGAGCGCACTGCTGTGTTATATCCTGCCCAGATTCTGTGTTGGAAAGAAAGCAAGAGGCATGTTAGACTTCAGCAGCCTGCGGAGGGATCCTGGGAGCAGCGCGCAGCAGGCTATCGCCTTGGGCAACCTACTAGGAGAAATTGATTGTTACCCTAGGTGGCCATCAGGATATTACTAGATTTCTTAGAGCCCTAAGAACATTAAGTGGGGTTTTCAGGACTGTAATACATCCTTCAGGTCTCATTTCAATGGCAATCAATGCTCATAGTCCCCCTTTCAGAGCCCTGCGAAGCATGCTGGTAGAATTAATGTCACCAAGGTATTGTTTTCCCCTTTGCTTTCTGTTTTGTTTTGTTTTTTTTTTTCCCTAAGAAAGGCAAGTTCTAAGACAGATGCCTTCTATGAAAAGCTATTACACAATTTGAAACAGAAAGCCGTTCTCTAATAATAGTGGGGCGTTGGGGGACCATGAGTAAATCTGCGCAAATGAGATCAATCATAGGAACTCTCGGGCCCCATCTTTCAACTTGACATGCAAATTCCAAACGCATTTCCAGTGTGCGTGGTGAGGCCACAGGTAGCTCCAAGGCCGGTTTGGTAAAGATTCGGAGCTTTGTCAGTTGGTCCTGTCTCTGCCTAGGATCATAAGTAATTTCAGTGTTGACAAGTACGGATTCTTGCTGGGGGCAGGTTGAAATTAAATTCAGCGATTCAGTACAAATCAATAGCTACTTATTGAGGACTCACTCTTTTCAAGGCTGGGCACTTAGAGGGAAACAGAGTTGAATAAAACAAGGTTCCTACCCTCAAGGAACTTTCTTTTCTTTTTGATTATAAAATAAAGTCCTATTGTAAAGAAACTAATGGTGCACAGAGTAGCTCAGTGGTAGGAGAGACTGATTTAGGGAAAGTTAAGCGGACAGCCTTTTTTTCCCATTCAACTGAAGTCGGCAACTCATTTGATTAGGGAGCTATTGGCAGGGTATATGATGTATATGTTAGTTGTTTCTGAAGTTAAGCTAAAAATCACTATGCATTTTCATAGACATGAAAAGCATACTTTTACGTGTCTGAATCCAAGATGCTCTGGAAAAAGGATTTCGCTGCATTAACCCTTATAAATAACTCAGTTGTATTGATCCTCTGCGAAGAAATTCAAGGATTACCCCTGCTCATTCGTTTCGCAGCGGACACATGTTGGCGTCTCATTTCGCGCACCGGCCCACAGGAATGAGCGGCGCGCTCTTACGCTGAGGCTGGGATGCCGCGGCTCGCGTGGAGCACGCTGAAAACCCACCGGGGAAACCGCACTGCGCCGCGTTAGGGAACCCCCGAGAATGGACGAACAGGATATACCTTCTCACAGCCTGTATTTGCGAAGGCCTCTGCTTTTCATGATCACACCCAGGTTTTCCAAAACGCTGCCATCTCTGATTTGTTCTTTCAGGTAGTCCTTCTTGCTCTTGGTCCAGTTGGGGGCCCTCTTACTTGTCATTTGAGTAAATGTAGATAGTCTGAAGTGGGGGTTTTCGGCCTGGACATCATTGATGTCGTGGGCGGGATAATTCCTTGCTGTAGGCGGCTGCCCCGTGGGCGGTGGGAGGCTGAGCAGCATCCCTGGCCTCTACCCGCCGGGTACTAGCAGCACGCTCCCCCAGACGTGACAAACAGAAATGTCTCCAGACATTGCCAGACGTCCCCTGGGGGTCAGAATTGCCCCATTTGGGATCCATTCATCTAAGGTGACTTCCTAAATACTCTTCCTCAGCCTCACCTGTTCATGATGCCCTTTTCATGGTTCTAGGCATTGCTTTCACGCGTCACTCCTGCACCCCAACTTTCAGTGACAGTTTGCCCTAGTGTTGGGGCCTTGATCGCCTTCACCCCTGTCTTTTGTAAGTTCCAGTCTTTAGCAAAGTCCTGTGTGCACAGAGAGCCATGCAAAGCAGCTACCCTGCCCTGTTCCTCCCGTCTCTCACGGCTGAGAGGAAGCTTGAACAAATAGTTTCCAGTTTCCTTCTAGCTGTTTTCTGACATATAGCTCTAGATACATACTTCTGTTTACTGAACAATGTT
Organism: Miniopterus natalensis; assembly: GCF_054644295.1. Taxonomy (NCBI): domain Eukaryota; kingdom Metazoa; phylum Chordata; class Mammalia; order Chiroptera; family Miniopteridae; genus Miniopterus; species Miniopterus natalensis. Next base: position 4,132,934 of record NC_142099.1, read on the forward strand.
TAGTCAGTGTTTAGGGCCTTACAAATAAAGTGTGTGTGGGAAGTAAGCTTTGCATGGGTTCTTGTATGAGGAACAATTTCTCTGTTGTATCCTCACGTTGATTGATAGGTTGGACAAAAAATTCTAAGTTAAAACGTTTTTGTTTACAATCCTAAAAGTCCGGTTAAACCCAGTGCCGGGGAAAGGCAAATAGCCCAAGGACGGTGCTTCAGGTTCCCCTCTGGGAGGTGGCTGCTCCTGCCAGAAGCTCGCCTAAATATTTTGATGGGAAATTGTGTATCACACATACACAAGATCAGTGGAGCACTCTCTAAGATTGATCACAATCTGGGACTAGTCGAGAAAGGGGTTCAACAGAAAACATGAGGCGGGTACAGTTTGGTTACGCAAAAAAAAAGAAGTCTGCTTTCAGAACCGCTTCCTTAGAAAACGAGACCGTGGCAGTGAATTCTGTATCAAAAATACATCTCAGTGAACTAGCCCAGGACCGAAAACGAGCTGTGAGGTCACCCATCGTTAACATTAATTGACTCTGTGTTGAGTAAGTGAGGGTCTGTTTTCACTTGTTACTTAGGGGACTGAGTACCTTTCAAGCAGCCAGAAAGTTGCATTAAGCGCAGTTTTCAGAAGATTCTGACATGCTACTGAAAACGCTTAAGTGTTGGTTTAAAAGGGAAAGTCGCCCAGCTGGGTGTGGCTCAGCGGTTGAGCATCGACCTAGGATCCAGGCAGTCAGGGTTCGATTCCCAGTCAGGGCACAGGCCCGGGTTGTGGGCTCAATCCCCAGATCAGTGACTCTCTCATCACTGATGTGTCTATCCCTCCCTCTCCTCTCCTCTCTCCGAAATCAATAAAGATATACTTTTAAAAAAGAGAAAATCAAGTACTCCTAGGTAATTTTTTTCTCTCCAGTGGGGGTTGGGAGGGAAATGACTCTTTAAACTTTTCCAGAGCCCTTCCAAAAAAGTGTTGCTGAGGAGGGGCCCTTTTAAGTAATAGCCAGACAAATAATCACAGATTACGGTGTCATGCAATTTAATGAACTAGGTGAAGGAAAAACAGCAACATTTCCATTGTAATGAGAAGCTAGCGCCCTCCCTCACTGTAGCCTGCATCTTAATGTCCCCGCTGTCTACCCTGACTTGGGGCGCCAGGGCTCTGTCATTACTTGGCAATTCCTTTCTCTAATTTCTTGTGACACAGGGTGCTTAAGTCCATGAGAAATGTGAGGCGAGGCAGAGCGAATTCCCGCAGACTGCTTTGCTATATGCAGATCACTCATTTGCATTATTCATTAGATAAGAGCTCCGATTTGCATCTCTTTACCGTTGTCTCCTGTACGTGAAAAAATCCTGGAGAACTCTCCATATCCCCCCCACACTTCTTATATTAATAATAATTATTAGGAGAATTGGGCGTGATCGCTGTCCTAGATTTTGTCCTGCACTATTTGCAGTTTCTCTTAAAAAAAGAAAAAAAGACTCTAAGCATCCCTAGGTCCCCAAACCAATGTGGTTTTTCCCTTCTGTGTTTAAAATATTTAAAACTTTAACATTTGATGAAAGATCTGAATACATAAATATATTTTATTGAAATGCAAACCGAGACATTTATTTATGATCCACATCTAACATTAGGAATGGAAAGGAGGAGGGAGTGGAAAATAAAAGTACAAGTACGTATAAGCACAAGTTTAGCATTTAAGTCTCCCTGCATCTCATTTCAGAGACATTTCCCAGCAGCGGAAACAAGCCGCAGATCAGAAGATGCTGCCGGTAGTAAATTCTCCCCCTCTTTGTGGTCAAATCCAGGCGATGAAATTTTGCTTTGCCTTTAAGCAATGACCAATTAAGATGATCATTTCTCAGCATTAGCCCCATCATTATTTAAAAAAACACAAAAACACAACACTCATTGATGTCCTCTGTATGGGCCTCTGGAGTTCCTGCGATGAGAAAATAACAAAATATCTTTTTCATGTCCTTGGCCTGTAGTCTCAGTTCACCATGGTCATAGTGAACTTCCAGGCACTCGCCATTTCCTTGCCATGGGCTCTGTAGGTTTCATGTATGGTGTGCGATTCTGCGTTGTGAGCTACAGAGGGGACTCTGGTCCCCATTTGCGCATTCAATTGGAACCCCTGGTGTGCTGACAAAGGAGAAGCAGGACATGGTGTGGGTGGCAGCCTTCTTTGTCTTTCTGAGGAGAGAAGGGAGCTGAGGAGTCAGAGACTCTTCTGCCTGATGCTCATGTATTGCTGTTCAGTTGCCTCTGGAATCAAGGATCACATTTTATCAAAGGTTGCTGCCAATCCAGTGTCCTGGATCAATCCCACCATTCAAAACCAAAATGGGATTCCCACGGTAGCAAGATGACAGTCATAACCGGAAATACAGTGTCTGGCAGGCTAGGATGGCTTGTTCTCAACAGAGCTGTTCTATAGATTGCTCATTGTTTCATCAGCACAGGTACAACGATGGAACCGATTCTTTTGTTCTACTCTTTCCTGTCTCCCAGAGCCTTGAATTCACTGGTGGAAGAGGTCATCCCAAACATTTATTATCCTTGTGCACGGGGCGCCCCTTTACCCAACTGCTGTTTGTTCTTGGCTGGTCCATGCTGTGGTTCAGAGTGACCTCTTCTGATTGAAATAGCCCGTATTTGCACAGACCTGACACTGCAATCCTGTCTAAGATTTTTGGCCAGTGTCCAGTCAGGTCAATGTCAAATTATGTTTTTCTTGCAAGAGTGATCGTTGAAAAGACGGTTTTCCACTTCAAGCATTCAAATGTTTTCAAATAATAAAGTGCCTTTTCACTTATTTAGTTAGGGCCAAATGGTAACCTTTCAAAGTAACAAACATGAATATTAAAAATTGAGGTCAGCTTATGCTTAGTTATATTAGTTTTGGGTGATTATGCCATTTGGAGGACATCCATCTTCTGTTTTTGTTAATGTCATAGTGGGCTTGTAGTGCCAGGCTTCATAAAAATGTCACTGGTGAGCTGTTTCTATTATAGAGGTCTTCTTGTGGTTTCAGAATCCTGAATGAATTGAAGAGATTACATTTGAATGTCTCATATGCATTTCAAAAATAACATGGCCAGAGACAACTGTGATTTGCCACCCTGCCCACCTCCCCTCCTGCCCCTCCCCTCAAAACGATTACTGATCAGCTCAGTAAGTAGTATCTCCAATTCCCCTATTTGCCAAAACCTTAGCAGTCACCCTCGATCCCTTCTTTCATTCTTATGACCCGATTTCTATAGTTTTACAACAAACCATCTCAAAACTCCATGGCGCACAGTAAAGACAGGTGTGTGCAATGAAAGATACTGTCATAGTCACCTTTGGTAAATACTCTCTGTCCACAACTATTCACATCCTTTCCACATGCTAAATATGCCCAATCCTTCCCTCAACATTCCCAGAGTCAACTTACCACTTCTTGATGTCCAGGATGTTTTCCTCCAAATCAGGCCCAGGTACTAATGAGGCTCTTTGGAAACATCAGCACAGCATGGTCCTCTCCATCTCTGCAGAGCTGTGAATAAAAGACTGCATTTATCTTCCATCCACATACCCAACATGCAGTGGTACCAGGCATAGGATAACCGCTATACACATTCCTGTTTAAAAAAAAAAAAAAAAGAGGAATGGGAATGGGACGCACCCAGCAGTCACTGTCCAAGGGCAATTCTGGAGTTCAGTTGGGCAGACCTTGCCGGTTCCTTGCTAAGGCCTCACATCTCCTCCCTAGCACTTGTTTTGTCCCAGCTGTTGGCTCCACCTTCCCCAGGAGCCGGTTTCCCTCCTTGAGTCTGTCTGCCTTTCCTTGAGAAAGGGCCCACCTTTGCAGCTGAGTAGTTTCCTGGCCCTGCTTCCTTCCCAAAGTGATTCATGGGTGCCAAGACACCACCCCCTTCATCTTGTGGTGCTTCTGCTTCCTTCAGCCCAAGCTGATACAGTTCTTTTAACATCCTTGGGCTTCCTATGTGTCAATTTATAAATCCACTACATTAGATAAAAGACAGGCCTAGAAATCTCTTCAACATATGCCCTTTTCTACCTTGGACTCCCTGTGTGACTAAGCCTTTAAGAATCTGGTGCCTATTGTTTAAAAAAAAACATGCTCATAAACCCAGAAGGCTTCACATGTAGTTGAAAGGTTTATGAGGCACCATCTTAAATTTTTCTGAAGTTTTAATGAAAGATTTCACAATCACACACTTGTCTTCATTCCAACATCAAGACATTTTCCTAACAGGCCTGGATTCTGTCTTTGCATGGAGGCCCTTTCTCTCTCTGAGAATCTTCCCAGGGGAGACACTGAGTGAGCAATTTTTTTTTTTCCAACTCAGCAAGATCTTTCATATTTTCTTTAGGGCTTGCTTAAAAGCTGATTTTTTTCCCCCCTTCTATTTCTAAATAAGGCTACTTTCTGAATTTTTGTGGGACACTGTGAAACCAGTACACGTTGGAAACTGCACTATCTGTGCAACTTAGCCTAGGGAGTTACGTAGCATCATTTGCTCTGTTCTGCAGTTGGTGGGAGCAGTCACAACCACCCCCAGCTCCAAAGCAGGGAGGGTTAGCTCCACTGATCGATGGGGGCTCTCAGGGTTACACTGTAGAAGAAGGTAGGGTATTGAAGTATTGCTGTGTCCATCTTTGAAAAATGCCATTTGCTACACTTTTATCCTGTCCATGACCAGATTCTATTGATTCTACCTCAAAATGTATCCCAAACCTGCTCACTTAACCTCTTTTGCACCCCACTCGGGCAGAACACCATAATTTGAATTACTGCATTGGACTCTTCTCTAATCTTTCTGCACCTGCTTTTGCCTCTAACCCATTCACCACCACACTGCAAGAAAAGAGGTATTAAGACTGTAAGTTGGCTCATGTCACTCTCGGTTTAAATCTCTCTGGAGGCTTCCGATTGCATGTACTACAAAACCCACATGCCTCCCGATGGCCCAAGAGGCCCTGAATAATGTTCCCCTCACCTGTCTGTCCAGTTGCCTTGGTGAAAGGCATGCCACTGTCTTCTTAAGCACTGGTCTTGTCTCCAGACCAACCCAACCAACTTGGCGCTATCTTTCTTCTGCCTGGAAACCCCTTTCTTTGGTTCTCCATTAGGCTTGTTGTAGGCGTCGGGAACAGGACCCAGGACTGGGTGTTTGACCTGTGGGGTCCGACCGGACCAGGTTCAGCAACCTTGGTACTTGAGGGTCTGGCCAGGAAAGAATTCAGAGCCAAGGCCCGAACCATAAGAGAACATTTATTTTGTTAATCACAGAGGTAGAAAAGGTAATGCCTAGAAGAAATGGGCTTAGGAAACAAGTTATAGAGGCAAAGGGAGGGCCCGTGGAAGCCAATGGCTAACAGGCCTGGGGCGGGGGGAGGAGAAGAGACAGGCATGAGCGTGCTCCCAGGAGGGGGAGCTCTGGGTCCTCCGTCCTGATGGTTTTACCTTAGGGGAGGTTCCAGGGAAGGATTTCATTATAATATTCAGCGGCTTTCCAGGTGTGTCCTTTCAGGGTTGTGGCTCTGAGGTCAGCTGTGGCTGGTTTGGTTCCTTCTCTGGGCCTGGAGCTGAAACGCAACTGAGGCCTAGATGTTATCTTCTAGGGAGGAAAGGTCACTGGGCGAGGGGAGGAACGGCCACCCTGGGGGCAAGGCCCCAGCCTGCAATTGTCCTTTGCTAGGCACCTGGGGCTTTCCATCCTGGGGACCTTCTGAACCTGGCGGGTCCTCCTGGCTGTGCTCACATCTGTCTGACTGCCTCCCACAGGCTCATTTGCATACTAAAGCTTCACGTGAAGCGTTACCTTTTCAGGTGAGAATGCTAATCATCATTATAATTAACATTTGTTTGAGTCAGCTCAAAACGTTTGCCAGGCCTGGCCCTAGCTCTTCCCTCTGATTATCTCTTTAAGTCCCTATAACACCTTGGGAAAGAGGTTCTGTTACCATCCTTACTTCACAGATGAGAAGCTGAGGCTCAGAGATTTTAAACAGTGCTCCCCAAGTCATCCTACGTGTGCTGCAGACGTGTACCCCGCACCGCGGAGTTTAGAACCGGGCCCAGGACTGCCTGGCCCCAGGGGCTGCCCCTCAGCCTCCAGACCCTTCTGTCTGTGCAGGGAGACTTGCCCCTTACTTTGTTCCCAGTCACAGCACCTATTTCTTTCCTGCGTCTTGCTGACCACGCTCTGTAGGGTTTTTTTTTTAATTATGAGCCCACTTGTTTATGGCCTGTCTTTCCCCACTAGCATTGAAGAATCTTTGTTGTTCGGGGCTGTATCCCAGCACCAACACAGTGCATGGCGCATAGTAGGCACTTAATAGGTATTTGACGAGTGAGTGTAGTGGGGTGTTGGTTAATGCTTAACCACCGGTTCTGGGTGGCAGGGTGGGGGCCTTTCCGAACTTCCAAACTACCAGCGCGGGGCCGATTTCATGCTGTTGGCTTAACCAGGGACTCTCAGGACTTCTGAAAACAAGGGCTCGGAGCACCGAACGAACAAACAAACTAATGCTGCAAAGAACAGAGCAGCTCACCCGCAGCAACTGGCTTTCAGGGGGGCTGGTGTGGGGCGGGGGTGCTGTTCCCCCTCTCCATAAGCCCTTGTGGGTTTTGAGCTCCAAACAGACCACGCGCTGTGGTGAGGGCTCCGAGCCCAGCTCCTGGGGAAGCTGCCGACGGACGGGAAGGAGTTAACTCTGTACCCGAGACACTAAATCTCCGCCACAAAGTAGCGCGGCCCGAGACCAGATAGGGGTTGGGGTGACCTTGCTTCATCCTTGATGGCAGGGGTTCGAGCAGGAAGCAGTGACAAGGAAGGGGAAGGGGGAAAAGCCATTAATATTTCACATGAGGTGGAAAAAACGCTCGGTTACAGCTTTGGCGAGGACCAGAAACTTCCTGGGAACATCGGTTAGATTTTCATGCCCAACGACCCTGCAAAAGATTGATTGGCGATGGGTCCAGTTTTTGACCTCTGTATGCAGTGCGAAATGACGCAGGCTTTTTTTTTTAATCACTATGTGCCCCTCGGCATTAATTACAAATATATCAATTGTTGTTTTTTTAAGCGGCAGTCCCACACCGGTGTGAATCGGGCAGTGGAGCCGAATGAATCTGTAGCGTTGGGCGGGCTTGTATTTATCACATCAGGTAGGAAAGCCCTGACATCACGTCGGCGGTTGCTTGTCCAGGTGGTAAGACAAGGGGTGACGCTCAGGTGTCTCGTCTCAGCCACGGCCAGGGTGTCACGTGACTCTTGTTTAACTGGCAGGCCTCTACCTTGGCCCCACCTGCTGCGATCCTTCAGCTCTCTGCATGAGCAATACCTCCTACTATGTGCCTTCACCCTGAGCTTTTGAATGAATAAATTCTAAAAATTTATTTAGAATTGGAGTTGTTTCCACCTTTGCCGGTGTCAGGATCCAGAGTTTTAAATGTGCATGTGTAATTCATTTTTGCTTTAAAATTTTGAATTAATGCCGAGAGAAATGCCTTCCCCTTTGTTAATTGCCAGGTGTGAGTCTAAAGAACATACCAAGCCCTTTCCCTGAAGTCACACGGATGGTACAGAAGGGAGGCTGTCTCGGTGGAAGGCAAAAACATTCTGTTTGTGTCTCCTGGTAATCTATCTGTTGGTTAATGGACCCAGAACCCTCTAGACAGTTCACAAATCCACACAACAGAGCAGATTTTCGCATTAGGAGTCCCGACCTGGCTGAGGAAAGGTGAGAAATCAGACGCAGCCCAAGAGCTCCCCGTTGACTATGAATGTGAGGACCGGGACCGAGTTATTCCGTCCAAGGCGACACTCGCTGGTAACTCCACGGTGGTTGGTGGCATACAGATCAATGGCCTTTCTAGGGGATTCATTCCATCCCATTTGAGGGGCTTCCTAGGACAAAATAGGCATTGATATCCAGTCCGATTTGGGGGTCTCTAAGAGTTTGAGCGAATTTAGAGATTCACAGGAAGCTTTGGGACAAATTTGTGACTCACTTTTTGTTTTTAAAAAAAAGACTAGCAGTCTCTAAAGGGAGTAAAAATTCTGAGCACTGTCAAAATTACTCTTTCCTGCTCACCAGCTTTAACTCAACGTTTCCTGTACCATTTGAGCATAGTACTCCTGGAGCGCCCACAGGTAGGTCCGTAAAGTGTGTCAGCGCTCTCGTCTCTTAAAAAGGACCTTATTGGATATAACGCACCAGCTGTCCAGCGCCTCACCCGGTACAAGAATCCCCTATACATCACCCTGGACAGACAGACAGTTCTAGTGTGAGCGCATCTAAAAATGGAAAGCTCTTACGTCCTGGGACAGTTGGCACTCACACCTATGTCCTGGCAGGTAAATGAGAGTCAGAAGTTAAAAAAAAAAAAGTCTTATTTGAACAGCTCTCTGTACACCAATGTTCACAGCAGCATGTGCACCATAGTCCAAAGGTGGGAACAACTCCAATGTCCACCGACGTTAAAACTGAAAAACAAAAGGTGGTACACGCACACACTGGCGTGTCCCTCAGACCTAGAGGTGAATGGAATTCTGATCCATGGTGCAACAGGGGCGCGCCTCAGAGATACTATGCGAAGTCCAATAAGCCAGGCACAGAGGGACAAATCTCGTATCATTCCAGGAACGAGAGGTGCCGACGACAGTCAAGTTCACAGAGACGGGAAGTGGAACGGGGTTGGCCGGGACCTGGGTGAAGGGCGGGGGGGGGGGGGGGTGAATAATGGATACAGAGTCTCAATTTGAGAAAATAAACGTTTTTGGAGACTGACGGTGGTGATATTGTTGCACAACAGTGTGGATGTACTTAATTCCATGGACCTGTGCACCTGAAATTGGTTAAAATGATACATTTTGTATTGCGTCTGTTTTGCCACAATTTTGTATTGTGTCTGTTTGGCCACAGTTGGTAACAGTAACAATATAAAAAGTGGTGTCGGGGGAGAAGGCAGGAGTCCTGAGCGGCTGGTGGGCTCTCTCAGGCTCTCGCTCTCGGTGGCTTGTGCCCCCGCCTGTCCCACTCCTGCTTCGCGCCTCTGGCCGCCCTTCCACATGCCCATCCCGGAGGAATACGCTCACCTGGTGTTTCCAGGAGGAAAGTGGACGGACTTGGTTCAGAAGCCATATCCCGAGGGGTGACCTCAGTTCCAGTGTGTCTCGCTGTGTTTTTTTCCCAGGAGTCCTCTCATAACCTCCAGGCCCCAGATTCTAACTTTCAGCCCCAAAATGCCAATGTCTGGAGCTCGGCCCCTGCCTCCCTCCTTCCAACTCGCAGGGGCCCTAGAGACACATAGATTAGCCCGGAATCTCCCTCTCTTTCCCTGCATTTGCTGTTTTGGGGAACATCTTCCCTTATCGTATTTTTCTTATATTTCCAAAGCGTGCATCTGGTTTTAAAAGCTAAGATGCGATTGCTGAGCGTGGATGGATGGAACGGTCTCGGTTGCCGTCGCCGAACCACGCGTGTGAGGACATTATGCAGGCTTGGAAATTACCCGCGACGCCAGGGGAGTTGATCCTAATGTTCGCTTTAATTCAGTTGGCTCACATTAGACAATAAAACCTGACTAATTGTGGATAATGGAATTTAGACTACACTGGTTTCCTGTAAAATGAGAGCCACTGGCTGTTCTTGTTAAAGAATTAAATTTTCTTTCCTTTAAATTCCATGTGTATCGTAAACAAAGTAAACAGAGACTAGTAGGTAGCGAGATAAGGTACAGGAGGAGGGTAATTCAAAATACGCGGGCATGACCGCGTCCAACCGACGCCCTGGAAGACACGCCGGTGTCTCATGGCTAGATGAGGGGTGGACCCGACAGGTGGCCGGCGTGCCTTTCCCTCTGGGGGGCAGGACAGCTTCTCTGCTGCACCGCGGGCCCCTTTCTCCCCTGGCTTTCGTCTCGCCTTCCGAGGGCTCCTTCCAGGCCGCGCCCAGTGTTCTGTTTTCCGCTCGCTGCCCCTCGTTTCTGTCTTCCTGACACGATCTCAGGCTCTGCCCAGTTTCTGCCGCGCCTTCAACGCCCACCTTTCTGTGCTTCCCCGCTTCCCTCTGGCCGCGCCTGTCCCGCTCCCCTGCGCAGCGGCGCCTGCTACCCAACGGGCACCGTCCTGCGGATCAGCCCCTGGAAGTGCGTTTAACCGGGTCCTCGGCGCACACGAAGCAACACCGTCCGCTCAGATTTACACCGTGAGAGGAGGCGGGGTTAGGTCGGGGCTGTGAGATCATCGCTGAAGGATGGAGGTTTCACTGTACTGTTTTGTCTGCTTTTACAAATGCTCGAAATTTTCCATAATAAAAAGTCAAAACTATATTCCCGATTCCCAAACTCTAGTCTGAATATAACTGAGCTTAAATACACAAAATCTAGGATTTCAATATTCATATTCAGAGGACAGAAATAACATTTGCCTTAAAATCCAATACTTATTTGTTTTTTTGTTTTTGTTTTTCCCCACCCTTTCCAGTCACTGGAGAGCCACATATAATAGAAGAAATTTACAGCTGGAGACTCCGAGTCTAATTCCAGCAGCTCTTTGCCTTTTGTTAGTTGCTAGACCTCAGGCAAGCTGCTTAAACCCTACAGGCCTCGACTCTCTCATTACGTAAAATGAGAACTTGTACTGTGGTCTCATAGGATGCTCAGCTCTAAAACTGTCTGAGCTGACAATTTCCAGATCCACCGTGAAGGTGGCTCATGGTGTGTTTAATTTTTATTCTGTCATTAATGGAGCAGCGGGCTGTATTCAGGGAACAACTGATTTTTAACTTAAAATATTGTATGCTTCCTCTGGGTCTCCTGTACATGAATGTATTTTTTAAGCCCTTCTGAAATTAGTTGGTATTTGTTATGGCTGTTACCTAATCAGTGAGTTATAGAAATTATTTCCCACTTGGGAAAGTTGAACAGTGTTCTTGGCGTGGTGCTAAACTAAACTCTTTCAAGACTCAAAAGGGTGCACCCTCATTTTAGGATTCCAGGGTTTTCTTAATAATACCATATGTCATTTTATGATTTCATTCCATTCAGCTATGCCCCAGCCTCCTTAACGAAATCATTGATATATTCTCATGTAACAGGAATGTCCTTTTCATCAATTTTATTCTCAATTTTTAACTGCCCCGTGTCCCATAGTTTGACATATATTATGGGTGATGTGTTTATGGCATTTTTTAAAATATGTTTTTATTGATTTTAGGGAGAGAGGAAAGGAGAGGGAGAGAAACATTGATCAGCTGCCTCCTGCACGCCCCCTGCTGGGGGTCAGGCCTGCAACCTGGGCCTGGGCCCTGGCTGGGAACCGAACCAGCGACCTTTCGGTGCCCGGGACGGCGCTCGGCCAGCTGAGACACACCAGCCAGGGCTCCATTTTTTAAAACAAAGGCGAGACTTGAGTATGTGAAAGGCAGCCCTCACTCATTGCGAGCCTGAGTGTGTGTAACCTCCACCCAAGGATTCAATTTCATTGCAGCCCTGTAATCATTGCAAAACATCTGCTTATGAAAAATGTGCATTGGATACTACTTTATAGTATTGCTGAAAGTATTACCTCAATGTCACATCAAAATTCATCCATTCAACAAATGTTTAATGAATGTCTCCTAGGTGTGTTAATTTTTAAAAGAGATCACACAGGAAAGAAGCCTCAGAACAAATTACCAGAGGACACACATTTTCAATTTTAAACTGATTTATTCATCAGAAAAAAATGTTACTAAGAGACACTTACTCATTCATACACACAGCCCTCCTCCTGCACAGATACTTGAATTTCCATAATTAATCCAGAGGCCAACCCTGGCCCTCGGAAAGTGAAGGGCTGTTTCGGTGGACACCGTATTGGAATGTCCTTACCAGATCCACCAGATCCACTTTCAAACAGATTCTCCCTGCTTACTCGGTCTCTTGGGGGTAATCCATTTGATCCATCACTGACCTTCTGGACCAGGGTTGGTTTGTTTGATCTCTGCTGTGTTCCGGGCCTAGCTCCTCAAAGCCCTCTCCCCTGCCGACTCTGTTTTTTCCTTGGTTAGGTGAGCTTGGGAGTCCAGAGGGGGCCGGAGTGGGAGAGACGCCCTCCCCCAGCCGGGGTGATGCCCTGACGATCTTTTCCAGAACATTAAGTCTTTTATCTCAGCACACGGTACAAAGATTGTCCCCCCCCCCCACCAGAGTCACATGGGAATCTTTGGAGTGAGAGCCTGGTGGGATTCCTGGAGATAAAACCCGTAGGAGTGTCCCGCTCTCACGTTAGTCCACACTCAGCGCCTGGCAGCTCATCAACAGTAATGCATTTTAGAAAGGTGATTTGATGACGATGCTCATCACACCGCGCTGAACACTGGAAATGTGCAAAGAGCGGGCTTGGGTGCGCCCATCACACACAAAATGAGGACTGTGAGGTATGTTAATGCTTGACTGGGGTCATAATTTTACTATGTGTACATATATCAAATCAGTTTTGCACACCTTCATCATAGACTCTGTGTGCGCGCGTGTGCATGTGTGTGTGTGTGCATGTGTGTGTGAGTGTGTGCATGTGTGTGTGTATGCATGTGTGAGTGTGTGCGTGCATGTGTGAGTGTGTGTGAGTGTGAGAGGGAGAGAAACATGGCTTAGGCGCCCTAACCTTGTTGTAGTTGAGTCGTTTGGAGAAGGACCCCGTGGGGGCAAATTGGAAGGGGGGAGAAAGTGAATACAACTCCCGTGGTACTCCCGTCAGAAAGGGCTCAGGCTTGAGTTAAGGCAGCAGCTCTGGGGCAAACAAAAGGGACCCCGTCTTTGAGAACAAAGGGATCCCGGCCAGGAGGCGGCGGCTGGGAAGTCGGAGGGGCGGGGGGGGGGGGGGGGGGGGCCCCGAGGGCCTCGCCCGCAGGGAGGCAGAGGCCAGGCCGGCGCTCACCCGGCGAGCCGGGAACTCGGGCTGCCCCGCGTCACTGCGGGTGACTCTTAATAAAACACTGGTTTCGGTGCATTTCTTCCCTGTGCAAAGGTTGTGCAGGGAAGAGAGGTTTAGATTCGTTGATCTTTAAGATTTCTTGGGGTGGTTTTTTAAACAAAGAATTGATTACCTGTCACTGCCCAGGAATCTGCACAAAAGGTTCAACTTCTAATCTCTCCCCGGCTTTTAAGCCCCTCGTTTGAATCGGGCCCCTGTGCCTCTCTGATCATGTTTAGGCTGCTTTCCAGGCCACACTGCACTCGGGGAGGCCAGCGCCTTCCTTCCAGGCTGCGTCCCAGAGTCCGTCAGGCCCGGCCCCCTGCCGCCCCTCCACTCGCCCCTGGCTCGGGGGCCCGCCCGGCCTTCCCCGGGGTGCCTTTCTCCCCCACTGCCCCCTGCTCCCTAGCCCTTGCTTGTCTCCTCCGAGCATCCCCCCGGGCTCAGTTCCTTCTCCGGAATCAATCAGTTGCATTTGTTCCCTGCTATGTGGAACCCTAATGATCTTATAGATGGTGGTTTGCTTGGTTAACGAAATTAGTGTTCCTCGGGGTTTCCTGGGATGTGGAGCAGCGCTCAGTGAATTGGGGAAGCGTCCTGTAAACAGTTACATGTGGCCTTCGCCTCTGCGGGAAGCCGCCCGCTCCCACTCTGTCTGCCAAAATCCCATTAATATATTCCTCAAGGTGCAGGTCCAACTTTATATCATCTAAGCCCCACACTAAGTTAGTGTCTCTCTCTCTCTCTATACATATGTATATATGATTATATATACATGATTATGTATATATACACGAGTATATACATGTAGTCATGTCTATTTCAACATGTATGTGTAAGTGTATATATATTTGAGCATATCTGTTAACAATATTTCTTTTTTTTTATTCCCACCTGAGGATATGTTTATTGATTTTTAAAGAGAGAGAGAGAGAAACATCAATGTGAGAAAGAAACACTGATTGGTTGCCTCCCGTGTATTCCCCAACCGGCGATGGAACCCGCAGCCCTTTCGTGTTCGGGAGGTTGCTCCAACTAAGTGAACCACCCAGCCAGGGCTCGGCTACAATATTTCTTAATCTAAACGAGCATCTCCAATACTACACATAAACAGGTTTAGTTTAATATCCTCAGACCACCACGCCCGGTGCCGTTACTCTTTGACCCTTGGAAAGATTTTTGCGGACGAGAGGAGCTCATGTCCGTATCCATGGGGCCCCCTTAGCACACTGCGGAGCGAGGGGAAGGTCGAGCTCACCCAGGGAATAAGCCCATCAGTGGACAGAAGGCAGGTGGTGGGGTCTCTCTCCAGACTGAAGCAGGAAGGGCAGCCGCTCATTAGGAAACACAGAGATGTCTGCTTAATTACTTGAAAAATGTCTGAGCCAGTGCATTTTATGACACCTGCAGGGTATAAACATGCCCATAAATTTAATTAATTTTCTTTCTTCTTTCATTGCACCTGTATGGCCTGCAGGCAAAGGAGTCTAATGAAAGCACAATCAAGCACTTCTGCTGGACTTCCACAATTCATTTGGGCAACATTCAGGAAATGAAATACCGAATTTTCCACCCGTTGATGGGGAGAAATGTATTTGGAAAAATGCAGCCGAGCAGTGAAATTATTCCCCCGTCAAATTCTGATCAATGACTCCCTCAGTCTTATTTCCAAAAAAGAGCTTAAATCTCTTTATGGAGATATTAAAATATATTTAATACTCATAAATCTCCAAGATATTATTGTTTCCCTGGAGGAAAGCGTTATATGAGAATTCAAAGGCTTAGGGCTTGGATTGGTCAGACCCTTAGAGCAAATAATCCAATTTGCTCTCTGTTGCAGTAACATAACCACACATTTTTGTTAAAAAATCTTTAAATCTATGATATTACTGTTTTATCAATTGCAAACTTCATAGTAATGAGTTTGCTTGGATACCTATTATAATGATATTCTATCATTGAATAAGTGCTATTTGCTAGAAACAATACGAGTACTTTAAATATTATACCTTGAATCCTCATAACAACAGTGCAAGGAAAAGATGACCTCTTTCAAAATGATTCCCATGGAGAGTAAGGGGCTTCTTCAAGGTCACACAGCAAGTAAGCATTAAAACTTATCCTTAAACCCAAGTTCCTTTGGGTCCAAACTCTGTGCTCATTTAACTTGGTTCCATGAACAGCAATGCCAAGCGATTCCCTCTTTGTTAATTCAGTGTCACAGAACATGTGAAAAGTCCATCGACATGGCTGGTTTCCTTAAAAGAATCTTGACATTATTAAGCGCTGAGTGATGAATTATTCATAGGAGCTTCTGGACTTGGCCTGAAAAATCTACCTCCCCAGGAATTTATGCAAGAAAATTCCAGCTGTTTCTGAGACCATTTAACCTGAACTACAGGGTGGGGCAAAAGTAGATTTACAGTTGGGATTACTCGAAACACAGCTCATTTTTGTATTATTTTGTTTTAATTATTGTATTTTACGTAGGAACATATGGACAACTGTAATCCTACTTTTGCCCCACACTGTATGCTTGCCTGTGTCCAGTTCCTACAACAACCACAAAGGACTCCTTTGCTTCAATGCTATAGGGGGAGGGGAAAGAAAACACCACTTATTTTGCACCTACTGTGTGCTCTGCATTTCGCGTGTCATGTGGGTGATGGAGGTGACCAGAGTCACTGCCCACTGGGAGCACCCCAAGGCTCTGACCTTCCCACCTGGGGATTCTGCCTTTAAAAGACACAGTGGTGAACGCCAGGCTTCAGAGCCGACTTGAAAATCACTGCTGGATAAAAACGAAATGACATATTCTCATTTTAGCTGCGAAATCCCTTACTCTGTCATGAAACACTGTAGTTAGTGCCATTTTCGGTCTTAATCTCTTGTAAACGCATCGACTGGTCACGTTCTGTGGGCCCTACACTAATTCGAATCGATCTGATTTTGCGCCATCCAGCCCATTACACTTGTCTCAATTTTTTGCATCATGGCTCTAACATCTGGCAGCGCGAGAGCCTGTCTAAAGAGACTGTCATGAGAAATCACGTTCGAGGGCCTATTATTAAGACTCGGCCAACCGTCGGCACTAAAGCTCAGCCGCTCCCTTCCCGTCTCGGGCAGGGGCGCACCCCCGGGGACGGGACAGGACGGGATGGGCGAGCGTGGCCGCCGGCAGCTCCGAGGCCCCTCCTGGGAGCCGCTCCTCCCACCCCAGGTTTTCTCCAGGTGCCTGCTGAGCCCTCCCGGCCTCCTCGCCGCCCCCACCTCCCGGTTCAGCCTCCAAGGCCAGTTACTAAATTAGCTGCCACTAGTTCCTCAGTGACACTGTGGACCTAATTAAATCTGGCTGACAAATCCTTGTGGCAGTCAGAAGCAACGTGTGCACTCGACTCCACGCCCTGGTGCCTCAGTGGGACTCCGTCCCCCCGTGCCTTTTCCAGGCGTCGTGCTCTGAAGAGGCCAGTAAACAAGTAAGGCTGCCCTTGAACGTGGAACGTTGTTTCGAAAAGCCAGCCTGTGATTTTAGGCCAGACTTAGCAAGGGGGGATGAAGGCACTAAAGTCATTCACACGCTGGCTCGCATTTTACACCTCGATTTAGATGAACATATGTTTGCCTTCCTGGCCATTTAAAATATAGATTTATCTCTGGTGGCGGCTTTTGTGCATATGCCGGGCATGAAGGCAGAGGGACCTGTCCTTGCGGTCAGGTCCCTGGATAACTGGGTCTCTGTCTGCGTCCTCTCCGGAGGTGTTGCGCGGTGTTTATCAGAAGCTGCAGGATGGCCCTGCGTCCGTTTAATTTTGCAGGGTAATGAGAAGTTAAATAGCCTCCCAGCTCAGGTTGTACAGCGGAGGCCCAGGCTGTGGCGCCTGACAGTGGGGACGTTTACGTCCGAGGGAGCCCAGTTTGCGACCCACCTCTGCACACAGTTGCGGAGCCCTGAGACTCGGAGGCTCGGTGTTCACCTGCCGCAGGCGGTGGCATCCTTCACGGGGCCATGAGCAGTAAACGAGGTCACGCGTGGTCGTCAGTCAGCACAGTACCGAGCGCACGGTCAGTGTGGAATGAATGTTCCTGGTCACTGTTCCTGCTGCTACTGTTACTCTCAGCCCAACTTTCTAGAGACTGTCTCCAGGAAAGAAAGGAGATTGCCCCAGGGCAAGACACTAACTTACTGCTTAACCAGAACCTACGGTTCAGATGGGATGGAGCCGAAAGAACGAGCCATCTTCCTGTGGAGGTCAGATTCTGGACAGGAGCTTGACTTTGGGAAGGGGCTGTTGCGGGCCCTTCTGGGATCCGCAGACATCACAGCCAAAGGTATTTATAGCCATCTGATAGGTCACAGGCAGGGGAGGGCCACCTGTTCATAGGACAAAAGAAGGTGGAATGCAAATAAAAAAAAAAAAAAAAAAACATTAAAAAAAAATAAAAACCCAGCCCTGGCCTGTGTGGCTCAGTTGGTTGAGCATCCTGTGCACCCAAAGGTCACTGGTTCGTTCCCAGTCAGGGCCCATGGCCTGGTTGTGGGCTCAGTTCCCAGTAGGGGGCGTGCAGGAGGCAGCCGATCGATGTTTCTCTCTCTCCCTTTCTCTCTCTAAAATTAATTTTTTTTAAAACTTAAAAAACAAAACAAGCAAACGAAACCCTTGCCTGTGTCCAAATGAGTGAAAATAGGGAACCGTGCCTGTGCAAGGCTAAGATAACATGGGTCAAGGGTTTGGACATGACTTTGGAATTAGACACACCCGGGTCTGAATCCCAGCTAACTCACTTTCCTGACCGTGAGCCCCTGAGCGAGTTATATAACCTACGTAAAACCAAATCTTCCTCCTTTGGGGAGAATTAATTTTGCTGCTGAGAGCGAGTTAACAGCGAGCCTGGCAGGAGATAAGCCCCCCGTATGCGTTAGTTCTATTTTCCTCTATATGAGAACCTGACGTTGGAGTGTATCCAGGCAGACAATCTTTCTATCCCAAGAAAGTGCCCGTGTGTGTCAAGATAAAATTGAGAATTTGTTTTTTTAATCCTCAGTTACTCTACTGAATAATACAGAGATTTTTTTTTTTTTTTTTTAGTAGAAACCCTTCCAAATAATTAACATTTTAATTACTCAAATTGCCACTAGGGACAGCCACAGACTAGAGAAGTACACGGGAAGGCGCTGTGGAGACCACACTTCGTGGGCCCAGAGCTGTTCTAACGCAGACCTCACGCTCACGCTCCGAGAGGGGCCGCATCATCTCCGTTTCCATGAGTCTCGGAGACGTTAACTGGCTGCTCAGAGTTATGCAGGATGTGAGAGGAGGCGGGATTTGAACCGGAATCTGCCTGTCTCTCAATCCGCTCTATCCAGTGGCAATTATGTGGCATATACAGATGTCACATACAATGACTACACTGGAGAACAACATCGGCCCCCCGTGATGTCCCGGTAAACTCGGCGAGCCGTCTTAATGGGACCGGATTGGTCCCAGATGTTCAATGCTGCCCGTGATGGGCTGTTTAAGGTCTTCCCCCCCCCCCCGCCCGTTGCTATGCAAATACAACCATTCACACGGTCAGAAGGTAAAATGTTGCACCTGAGACAAATGCCACGCTCATGTGCCTTCTTCCCTCTCTCGTGGTGTAAGAGAAGAATTCTGTCATGAATGTGACACAGGTTTTATTTCCCAGGAATGAAACACGTGTAGATTCACATGCCCCCGGGGCGGTCGGGTGCAGACGCCGGGCCCAAGTGGCAGTTTCCTCCCCACCTGAATTTCTAGTAATCGCACTTTCCTTGTCACCTCGTGTGGCTTCTGCAGCCCCATCAGCTTCGGTGACGTAAGTGTTGGGATACTAGCAACAAACAGCATTTTTTTGACCATTGGCCCGCTCATAACTGTGTGCTCCAGCCCTACGTTGATTTCCTCAGTTATTCCAGGGAGATTTGCTTCAGTCTTTGTCAGCTGGCTTCCTCCTCGCTTGTTCCAACTTCCTGAAGGGACCACGCCCCGGGGGGTCTTTGATGTCTCCAAGCTGCTTCGATTCTTGGTGCCTCCAAGCAAACATATGGGGGACCCTCCAGAGCACCGATTGGCCCAGTAACGGGGAAGCGCCAGTGGTCTGCTGTGTTCTCTGGAATTCCTGAGGTCTCCAGATCACTTCTGTGTGTTTCGGATAATGGGGACCAAGCTATCCACCTGAAGATTTTGATCCCTAACCTGTGATGGATCTGGGCAGGGCCGAGGGGCCCGACGCCCGCCTGGGTTCCTTCATCCATGGATGAAGCGGCGCTCGCCCTAGTACTGACCTCCTAGGCTTGTGCGTCACGTCCAGCATGGGGCTCAGCGCACCCTGGCCACTGCTCCCATTGTATTCAGACTGGCTCAGGCCCGCAGGCTGGCGCAGAGATTGTTATTTGCTCTTTTCGTGGGTATTTAGTGGGACTCAGCCAGGAGCTGGAGGATGCCCAGGGTAGTAAGCACTAGGTTATATTCGCAAGCACCCTGCCCGCCAGCTCTGCGGTGCTCACCTTGACTTATGCCTCGGTGCCTTATTACTCCTTTCTGAGGACTCGCGCTCGCCTAGCTCTGATTTCCACGTTGGGTTGCCCCAGACCCCGGAGGCAGCGCATCTTCCGAGGCGCCGAGAAACAACAACAGTAATAATTATCATTGACTGGGGGACTAGGACATGCCATCCACCGGGCAGAGCCGTTACCCAGAAGGGTAGATGAATGAACAGATTGAGCCCTGGGTGGTTCCTGTGCCTTTCGGGCCAGTGAGGGGCACAGATAGCAAGAGAGCGAGCCCCCGGGACCCGCTAGCTGGCCCTCAACGCCATCTGTCCCTTCTTCACCCTCTCGGGCGCCGCCAGACTGTGGGAGGCGCGCTGTTGCCAAAGGAGATGAAGTGAAATGAGCATTCGGCTGGAGCAGGAGAAACACACTCAGTCCGTAGGTCGGCCCCTCCATTCTGAAACCTCAAGTGAAATCAGTCTAGAGACTCCCCAGGCCTTTCCCATGTACCTGTGGGTCATGTGTGCGTCGAACAGTTTTCCTGTAGCGAGAAGGAATAACAAAGGCCTCTCGATTCAGAAACTTTGGGCAGCAGCCTGGGATCGTGCGAACGGTCACAGGCCAGATTCCAGGCCTCGCTCCACCTGGTCGTCGCAGCCGTTAAGCGAAGGTGCAGGGAGCAAAGGGCGACCCCGTGGAACCATCTCCGTCTCCTAGCTACAAAAACGTTTCAAGATCAGACCCTTTTCACTGTCACAATCTCTTTTCAAGTGAAGGCAAGTGTAGCTCCAGAAAAACAACGAAGAAAGGACCCATCGTGCTAAATGGAGCTCCTTATAGGTGAAAAAAATTCCACAAAACAGTGGTCGTGCCCCACGCGTAGAGAAACCCCCAGATGACTGCTTAAACCTGTCCTCGCCCGCCGCTCTTTCCCTACATCCATGGAAACCAGAGACTCTGGATCTCTTGCCTTCCCTGGTTTCCCACTTCTCCTTAAATAAATATTCCTTGTGTTCTCTCCCGCTAATGAGTGTCACCATGTGCCTGTATTGCTAACCGTTTAAAGAGAGCAGTTCCTTTGAAAATATAATTTCCTTTTAAATGCGTCATCATTTTGAAGTGGCCTCATAAATCCGGTTGCTGATTTGGGATCTTAAATGCTATATTTATTTATATGAAAGTCGGCCTGCTGTTCGTCTTGAAGGTATTATATCCATATAGTTAACAGAAGCGATGAGCCAAATTTAATTTTCTTTCCACTCTGGAATGCTTTGCATCTTGTAATCACCATTGATTGCCTACTTACTAGTCAGAATCAATAAAGGGAGTAGATGTAAAATGGCCCGATCTCATGTTTTATAATATAATAGCCTAGTCAAAGTGGAGGGTGCTAATAGCATTCAGCTGCGTAGACATTACCTGGTAATGACAATGGGAAGAGCTCAGACTCCGGAGGAGCAAAGGAAAACGGGAAGCTTAAATATTGAACTTTATTTTATGTAGAATGAAGTTTATGCACAGATTTTTATCAGGATATGTGTTTTTACTGTTTTATGGACAATATAATTTGTCTTAACTTTTTATCATTTTAATTGCATTTCCTCTTGGTGACACCCAGCCCCGTTTTGCCTTTGTTTCAAGACTGTCTGTGATGTGACGGATGCATTTGCCTAAAATCCATCAATACGACATTATGGAAACATTAAAGCGTATAATCCTGAGCTGAGAATAACAGCTTTCGATGTCAGGTTCCTATAAATCAGCAAAACCCCACAGATAAAAGATAAGAACTATTCCTAGGCGCTCGGAGGCTTGGGCCACTTCTCCACTGTGCTTTATGGGTCTCAGAAAATAATTTCATTGAGCTTAACTATTTCTAAAATGATTGTTGTTTCATATGAAGCCCATTAAATGCGGGCATCCTGCTGGGAGTAAGCAGCCTTCGGACCATTCATTGGTATTCAGAATCGGAGGTCCTTAAGCAAGCACCCTTGATGAGGGTGTTGTTAGAGAAGAAATGGGACGTGCACGGTTTCAGAGCCCATCCAGAAGGGAGCAGCTCCGAGAAAATCAATCCGAACAAATGACAAATTGCATCCTGTATCGGAGGAGAAATGTGCTCCTGGCGTCTGGAAAACATTCAGGATGGGCGTCAGGTCCTCTTAGTGACTTTCCTGACAGTCACGGCCTTTCACTGTTTCCTACACCTGGAAGCAAAAGTCCGCCCGCAGACAGCCCTCCGATCCGGTGATTAGGGAGTGTCCACGGGGTAGAAACCTCATTTGTGGAATAATTTGTGGATTATGGCTTAATTACTTCATTGCCTGTCACTCATTCAGGATGGCTGATGGATATGAGTGTCTGTATGTGGATGTCACACCCCTCTCCGGCCACGTCTTTTGCTCCCTTTTATATTAGGTTCTCCCCACTGGAAGCCACGTGATAAGAGCCACCTTTCGTGGTCCTGTCTTCACGGGCCTCTACTCTAAAGCAGCACAATATTTTTGTTCTGGAGCAAGAGATGCGTTTGATGGAAGGCTCAGAACGGCCTAATTGTGCCTGTCTTGTTCTGTCACTCTACTCTGGAGATAGGGCTTTCGGTCATTGATTTTTGCCTTTCTATGGGATAAAAATGTGTAATAGAGCAGGAATAATGTATAAATTTAAGAACATACTGAAATAATAGTCTAGGGATGTGGAGATGCCCAAGAGTTTTTTCACTTTCCCCCCGAGACATCTATGGTCAGTGAAAATCCTATTTAATGCTTGAGTGCTGACTCTATGCCAAGCACTGTTCTAAATGCCGGATGTCACCTCTTTTGATCCGCACAGATGTTCCATGAGGTGGGCACTGTTTCCTTCCTGTTGTCAAGGTGAGAACACTGGTGCTCAGAGACGTTGAGTCACGTACCTAAGGTGATCCAGCTGAAAAGTGACAGAGCCACTGTTTTACTCTCTCCACCTCCACCCACTTTTAACAATACTCTGATTCCCATGGGAGCCCAAGGTCAACTGGTCCCATGAATGAAACACTGATAGTCGGGAATCATCCCACTGGATGAAGCTAATGATTAAAATGAGACTGCTTCCCAGCTTTCCAGTTTGTTAGCACCGAACTGCTCTTGCAGTGTCGGGCGGCCCAGTGCAGAGAGGCAGGTGCAGAGAGGATCCCGGGTGAGCGCGGATGAGAGCCGCCCTTGGGAAATAACAGCCGCTAACTTTTATTGAATACTTTCCCTGTGCTAGGCCCAACGCAGCGCCTTGTTTAATTTTAGCTCCTTATAATTATTCCAGTTACATCAGCGCTGCAGCTGGGGTTTTGAAAGGTTAGACGATTTTCCCAGGGTTACCTAACTGCTAAATGATGACAGCAGGACTCAGACTCCATTGGTCTGAGTTCCCAGGTAGATGCTCCAGGGCTCTGGTTTAGCTCTGACACGGCAAGAGTTTGGGAATCATCACGCCTGTCCTACAAGGAAAACCTGGGTGAACTGAAAGTCAGGGAGTTTTCTTGGTTCCATCAAAGATGAGGTTACAAGGCAGATGAACACAGGGGTGCATATATCTTTGTGAGTAAATGTTTTCCAATTTATCGGGTAGATCCCTAGAAGAGGGATTGATGGATCATATGATAGCTCTGTTCTTAAATTTTTGGTGAACCTACATGTTTCCCATAGTGACTGTACCAGTCTACATTTCCACCAGCAGTGAATGAGGCCTCCCTTTTCTCCACAACATCTTCAACACTTGTTATTACCTGTCTGGTGGACAACAGCCACTCTAACGGGTATGAGGTGGTATCTCATTGTAGTTTTGATTTGCATTTCCCTAACAGCTAGTGAAGTTGAGCATCTTTTCATATATCTGTTGGCCATTTGGATGTCTTCTTGAGAGAAGTATTTGTTCAGGTTCTCTGCCCATTTTTTAATTTGATTATTTGTTTGATGTTGAGTTGTATGAGTTCTTTATATATTTTGCAAATTGATTGTCGAACTTGTTGTTTGCAAATATCTTTTGTTGGTGGTTTCTTTTGCTGTGAAGAAGCTTTTTAGTCTGATAGAGTCACATTCATTTATTTTTGCTTTTACTTCCCTTGCCTTTGGGGTCAAATTCATAAAATCTTCTCTAAGGCCAACGTCCATGAATTTAGTACCTATATTTTCTTGAATGTAATTTCTTGTTTCAGATCTTCTGTTTCAGTCTTTGATCCATTTTGAGTTAATTTTTGTGCATGGGGACAAACTGTGGTCTCGTTTCAGAAAGTTCTGGTAGACGGCAGTGTTCTAACATGTGGGGATGGAATGATACAAGGGGAAAATGCAGTTAATGTCTTCCAGAAACAACTGAAAAGCAGCTTTAAATTTTTTATATTTATTTTGGAAGTGAGGGTAGTAGGGCTTTCGCAGCATAATTCTCCGACTGTGCCAGCAAACATGTGGAGGGGTGTCTGTCCCTTCCCAGTGGGATGAAACATCCTCATGTTTACAGATCAGGAGACTTAGTGGAGTCAGATCCCTTCACACAGTCATAAATGACCGTCAGGAACTGCAGTCAGGCTGCTTAAATCCAAAGCCTGTTCCCTTGGCCTTTGCACTTACAGACATCCCACCAGAGGGTCACCTCCAGGGCTCAGGGCACCAGTGGACATGGTGTGGGCACCTCTGGTTGTTCACAGCCAGGTTTTAGATGTTTTATAAGATCACTTTTGAAAAAATAAAAATAATGTGGCCCAGCCAGTGTGGCTCAGTGGTTGAGTGTTGACTCATGAACCAGGAGGTCACAGTTCAATTCCCGGTCAGGGCACATGCCGGGTTTCTGGCTCCATCCCCAGTAGTGGGCGTGCAGGATGTAGCCGATCAATGACTCTCTCATCGTTGATGTTTCTCTCTCTCCCTCTCTCTTCCTCTCTCTGAAATCAATAAAAACATTTTTTTAAAATGTGTACAGTCTTGTACACCTTGATCTTTGCAAAAAGTTCCATGCATTTAATGCTTTTCACTACCACCCAGCCAACCACTTGGTTCATGAGTCCAATTTGCTTCCCATTGCTCAGTGGAAAACGGTGAGAAAACTTTTTCTGGACGATGGGGACACACTTTTAAAAAGTAGCCTGAAGCTAATGTAGATTTGACCAATTAAAAGGTTAAAAAAAAGTAAATTCATTATTCTGTTACTAGAAGAATTCCTCAATTTCTCAGTTATTTTGAAATTTTGTGAAATGCCTTCATTTCACCAACCCTCCGTGTTTTTAGTAAATTCTTCTTTGGGAAGGCAAGAGGCTCAAAATAAGTCTCTCGAGTTGCTGTGGGTTTTCATTTTTTTAAAAAGAGCTAATTACTTGGCACCTTTTCCTTCCTTTGCTCTTAGTTTACATCAAAGATTTTTGGAAATAGCTGTTGAGATTTCTTCATTTAAAAAATGTCCTTTCTTTTGTAACAGTGCAGAAAGCAGCTCCTTCCAACATCTTTCAGAGGCTGGGGAATTGCAGTTAAAGTTGAATGGATTTCAGGCCGCGAGCTGGACCTCCGGCTCCCACGTGCCCAGATACGTTGCAAAGCCTCGGATCACCGGTGACTGGCGTTCAAAGCACAGGGCTCTGTTGTGTCTGGCCGTGTGGTGCGGAGCGTCCTAAATCAATAGTGATGCCATCAGAACCAGAAAGCCGATGCAAAATAGTTCCCTGGCTTCCTGCATAGTGACCTTTGCTCTGTTGATAAATTGCTAATGGCTTCTTGGACGGGAGGTCTCCCGGAGCAGCCAAGCCTGGGGATAAATGGAGAGGGGGAGACAGGGCTGTTTATTGTCCAGAAAAAAGTGGCTCTGTGAACATGCTACAGCAAGAATGTCCAAATGTCATCGAGTCTCACATTGTGATAGATGATATAGATATAGATATATAGATAGATATAGATATACATATATACATATATACACACACACACATATATAGAGCAAAAAGAAAAAATACTATAAAGATCCAAACGCCACCTAACTCGAGGGCTTCAGAAATTTGTGGCAAGAGGAAGTCTTCCCACCACACAGTGCATTAAACAGTCTAACAAATGCAGACCAGGGCCCGAGTTTTGCAGAATGTAGGGTAACATCCTATGAGATGTATTGAAACAGCAAGCAGCCCTGGCCGGTGTGGCTCAGTGGTTAGAGTATTGGCACCAAAGGGTCTTGGTTCAGTTCTCAGTCAAGGGCCCGTACCTGGGTTGCAGGTTCGATTCCTGACCCAGGTCTGCGAGGGTGCAGGAGGCAACCAGTCATTGTGTCTCTCTCACATTGATCTTTCTCTCTTTCTCTCTCTCTCTCCCTTCCCTCCCTTCCACTCTCTCTAAAAAATTAATGGAAAAAATATCCTCGGGTGAGAATTAACAAAAAAATAAAAGTAACAGTAAATAAATAAAACAGCAACCAGGTCCACGTGGCCTGTGCCTGTGCTCCATACGGCAAACTTGGGGCTCATTCTGACCCTAACCTTGCTCTGTATTTCTAAGTTGGTCGCTGTCGCTTTTGGATTGAAAATGAATAAAAGTAGGACTTGGCTGTCACGGCAAACAAAAGGCCCTTTTCCTTCAGCCACTTGACTATCTCCTCCACTTACTGCCCTAGCTGGGTCTCACCAAGCTGCCTAGAACGTTTGTGCCTCAAAAATACCTTTTGTTTTGTTGAATTTCCAAATTTTAAAGGGGAAAAGTTTTTTTATACAGAAGGGTTAAATGCCACCAGGGACCAAACTAATGAAAAGCCTCATTTGAGAAGAAGAAGTTTTGGAATAAGAGGTGACTGGATGTCACATGTCAGATACAGGGAGAGTGCGCTTTTGATTACTCAGAGGTAAGGCTGCCAGACGACTTCTGATTAAAATTTCTCAGGCTGGATCGGAGCATCAAGGGGTTGGTTGGAAATCTTCATAACTTGTGAACTTGACTTTTATCCCTTTGAAAAATTATACAAAATATTTTTTGCTCACATTTATATTCCACGTGGTATGTTTCTCCTTGTGGCTCCGCAGCTACTCTTGCTCAGGCTTTTGACTCCTCGTAACATCAGAATCGAATTTGAGCATTTCTAGGAAAAAAGAGGAAGTTTTAGAAATGGGAAAGTGACCCCCAAAGTTGGCTCTAAAAATGTGTTAGGTCAAAAAAAGACTGAGAACAACCTAAATGAACGTGAATCGGGACTCTATAGAAGTTTTATGGATGGTGCACTCATAAAACAGAATTCTACAGGGTGCCTCCAAAAATGTATATACACGTTGAATAATTGTTCATTCTAGTGGGTTAAATCTGTAAAGAAACATTAGTTGAGCGATCAAAAAAATGTATGTATATTTACAAGTTTAAAAGATTACAACAGTGTCTAGGACACATTGAAGGAAAACACACAAAGGGTCCCCACTGTTAGGTACCTTGATTTTTGTCACTCAGTATTTACACGCATGGAATCAATTAAGAAGACTTGCGTAATGAATTAGTGGTACTGCCTTTGAGCAAGGCAGAGATGCTGGGGCTCAGGAGTTGGGAGACCTATTTCTCACTGTCTGGACCCTCCTGCATGAGCCGTTTCACTGTAAAGGTGGAGAGACAGACGGAAAGGAAGAACTGTTGGGCTCCGCACACCTTCACTCTGCCCATGAATTACTTAGGGTCTGAAGTTCATCAAAACTTATTTTGTCCAGTGAAGTGGGAGTGTGGATGGGTAAACCAGTTAGGAAGCTTTTGTTTTATTTCTGAATGAAAAGCTAAAATAACCCACTTCCTCTTTGGAAATATATTGGAGGTAAGCGAACCATTCAGCAATGAAGCATTTTCCAGCCCATGACAATTGCTAGAAGGTACAATACTGAAATTTTAAGTATACACCTGTTATTACAGCTAATGCATAGGGCTAATAACCTTGCACGTGAGATCACCTGCTTTATGAAGATATAAGCCTGTAAGAGACGGTTACTCTCACCGACAGCGAGTTACCCGGTGCAGGTGAAAAGTTCCAGTTGCCTAGATAAAACTCTGGAATTCCGGAGTATTTCTCTTTCCTTTCCGTGGCCTGTAACTTTTGAAACTTATGCTTCCGAAGACTTGAGAGTGTTGACTGTTTGGTTTCCTCCCCCCACCCCCATCACTGCGACTCGTTCCGAAGCGGGTGCCACGTGGGGTGACGTGTGCCGTGTCCCCACATCTGCTGCTCCGCTACACCAGTGCCACTGCCCAGAGATAATAGGGCCTCTTTTCTTCTCCGGCAGGGACACTGCCATCATCTGAGCTCGGGTGAGAGCTTGAAATGTTCCCACGGGGAGTTTCTGTTTTCTGCTCCTCTGATGGGATAAATGCCCCATTATTTCTATAATTGTGCGTATTGTTAGAGTTTCAGGGCTCCTTCCTCCTGGGTCTCCCTCTTTGCCTCTCCCCCTTTCTTTTCTTCTTCCATCTCCTGCTTGCTGGCTGTCTGTCTCTTCCAGTCTCTCTATGTCTCTTTCTATCTCTCTGTCTCTGTCAATCTCTCTCTCTCTCTCTGTGTCACACACAGATCCCCTGCCTCAGGTGAAGGGTGTGGAGCAGGCCGCAGGACCTGGGGCCCAGGGGTGGCACCTGCCAGGCCAGTGCGCCGCCCCCTGGAGCCTGTGTGGCTGTCGCCGAGGGGCCTGCTGTGGTTCTGTGACTAGCACGCGCCTCACACAGCCGGAGCCCCGAAAGGGAAACCGCATCTGGTGTCGGAGCAGCTTGCTGATAAGATTTTATCTCCCTCCTGCAGATACTGATAGAGCCGGAGCCAGGTGGGCAGTAAATAAAGGAGATTTATCAGGGGCCGGAGCTGTGAGCTAACAGGACTTTCTCAGGACTGTATCAAAAGAGACCCAGAAGTGTTCATCTCCCACCTCGGTGGGGCGCGAGGAGGAATTGTGTGGCGGGGCAGGAATTTATCTGTGCAATTTGTTTTCAGCGGTGAGCATTTCTTGCACAATCGGCCTAATCCGAATAGATGGCCGAAAACCCAGGGGTTGATAAATTACGGTCATGGCACCCACATCTTATGCTTCGGGAACCTTAAGCAAACCCAGGGCCGTGCTCATGGATTAATTGAGCATGCATAATTTACCACCCAGTTTACATAAGTGTGAATATTTTTCTCATTCTGGTAAATAGGCTTTTCCAGCTTGGGGAGAAAATCAGAATATTGCTACACGATGAAATGAGCCGTCAGCCTATTCAGCTCTTAGAAGAAAAAAATAGATCTCTGCTCTTGCTGCTACTACTTACTTATTAAATCGAAATTATTTTTCAAGTTTAATTTGCTTCTCTCCATTTATATATATTTCTTCTCATTCACTTTTATTGTGTTGGTTTTTCCCCGTGCTTGTGATCAATACCGTTTCCCCCTTTCTAGCTTGATGCTACTGTACTTGAATTATTTAGCAAATGTTAGTCTAGGAAATTACTTTCGGGACAGTTAGCTCTGCGAGGGAGACAAAGGCAGGGAATCCTGCTCAGACACATCAGGGATCCGATGCCTTCTCACGCAATTAACGTAAATTAGCCATTAATCCTGAGTCCCTCTCTGTCATTTACAGAATGGGAATAGAAGGGCCTCTCCTGCAAGTGGCTGTGTTCGGGGTTATAACGGACGCAGCAAAGAGCCTGATTTACAGTTGGGCATGTACCAGGTGCCCGAGCAGTCGTATTTATTTTTGTCCTTATCTTATTAAAACAAAGTTTATTTTACATACCTAAGGGTAAAGTCTGAACCTCTGAATTGGTAGTTTAAAGCACGTCTTTGCACAGGAGAATTTGTTTAATTCTCCATAGCCTGGGCTAGGGAGGCCTTGGACACACTGCACAGGGCGGTGACTTGGCTGGTGCTGGCTCTGTGGCAATTATGCCAGTTCACGTGTAGGCAGATAACCTAGGGGCTCGCGTCTCTCACAACGTCTCCATTAGAGTTTTATTCTTTTTGTTTAAACCAAAAGGGCCCTTGTGGGAAATAAGAGCTTAAATGCAATTGTTCATAAAGGAATACTACTATGAATTTATTAATCCCCATTTTACAACGCGGAAATATATCTAAACCCGAATCCGCATGGCAGGTGTAATCCTGAGAGGCTGACTTCCCTCATCGACTCTCGTTTCCCATAATACACATGTTGTAGTTTTAAAAGTGTTATTTTTATTTATGCTAAATTTTTTACTACCATAGCCACTGATGCTAAAATCTTAAATTTTGCTAACTTGGGGCCTCTGTGTGATAAGTTATTTAAAAAAAAAAAAGTGTAAAAAAAAAAAAAAAGTGTAAGTAAATGTAGAGAAACCGGCTACTGAAAGGAGCTTTTCAATAAATCTTATAAAATTCACAATCCCTTTCACAAAGGAGGTAAACGTATTTGCATCGTAAGTTAGTATTTCATAGCATTCAGCACCCACACTGGTAAAATTCCCTGTACGCTCCTGTCCTGGTGCGAGTCGCGGCGCTCCGCCAGGCCCTGGGCTGTTCCTAGAGAGGCGTGTCACATTTTTGGCCAGTTCTCCGTGGCCTATTGACGTGGCTGTCACCCTAGAAACCCAGGGAACTCAGAGATGTGGCAGCCTCTCTGCTGGCTTTTCTCCGAGGTACGTGTCGGGAGACCGCTGCCAGGCCCCGGTGGGAGACACCAGCGGGGTAATCATCCAGAGGAATAACCTCGGGCCTCTGAGATCAGTGACGACCTTACACCTCTGTCTGCTTCCGAATCCTGGACGGAGTGTCGCCCGTTAGCCACCCCACATGAACGGGGGGGAACCCAGCTAAGGGGATCACTAATTGTGAGCCGAGGGCTCGGAGCTAGAAAAGAGACTTCAGCTACCTAAGACTCAGTTTCTTCTTCTGTAAAGTGGGAGGATTAATGAGATTGAGCACCGTGCCTTTCGGTGTATGTCAGTGGCTTCTAGACAGACCTACACCCGGAGGTAGGGACCTTCTCTTCTCATTTTGGCCCGGGTGACGTGGGATTGAGTCCTAGTCTTAGCACTTGGTCTTTCCCTTCGCTCTAAGTCACGTGGTCAACGTTCCCTTCTTGGCTTCCTGAATGCCAGCGTTGCGATGCCAGCCATCGGCCTCTTAGACAGTAAGGTCTTTATTTCTCTTGTGAGCGCCAGTCCCAGCGTCGGGTGAAGTGGGGTCCCAGCTCTGGGCTCCCTCGGACACCCAGGCCTTGAGGGGCTCTGCTCAGTCCACACGTGTCTGGTGCCACCTTCTCACGCGCAGCCCAAACAAGGAGGCCCGAGGCTGCAGCTCCGCAGGCGAGGCTGAGGGTGGACCCGGAGGCCCGGCTCGCCCACCGCAGCTGCTCTTTTCGGCCAGTTTGCAGGTTCCTGCAGAGCTTGGCGCTGCCACTCAAAATGGTCTCTGGCCACTGTGGTGGACTTTGGTCATTTTTGTAGCCCTCTTACTGCCCATGTGTGCACTGTTGTTAGAATATAGTGCCCTGTCTCTGAATACAGAGGGCAAGAAAGGGGAATAGACGTTCCCAAGGCCCTTTGGCACCTGGGGCTCAGCCATGTGACCCTGGCTTGGCCGACCACATGCTCCCGCTTCAGGCCGCGCCTGCAGAGTGCAGTGGGGAGGGTGCATTCGTGACACCCAGTGACCGGCAGAGGCAGGTCCTCGCTGGATGCCACGTGTATCGTACGGTGTCTTCTTCCATCGCTAGCAGGGGAATAGCGGGTGGGGAGGCCCGTATTTGGTGTGAGGAAGTCGGGGGAGTTTTAGACGCCACTAAAAATTCGGTGCTGCAGCAGGCATGGGGGTAACAAGGAGTTAACCTTACCTTGGACAAAGGATTACATATGCATATTCGCTACCCACTTGTCCTCAAGTCTTCTGTGACTTAAGACAAGCATTTTTTCATTGCTCCTGGCCATCGCATTGAGCTTGCTGCATCTATAATGACAATCCCAATAAAAGCGATTTTATTAACCTGTCAATTATTATGCCGTTTTCTTACTCTGGTCACACATCCCAAGTCTAGGAGGGTGTTGAAAATGGAAGACAGCATTTCTTCACATCCAAAGCGCTGAATTTCATATTTTCCTTTCACGAATGAGAATGGGGGTGGCCGTGCCTATATCTAGCTGCTTATTATAAGACTACTCCTGGTTTACTTCCTCAGAAGCTTAGGTATTCTATTGCTTGAAATTAGAAAGTTTATGGAGCTATGCCTATGTTTGGACTTTATCTCCTAAGAAATCACTGCTTTCATTATTCCCTGAGATAAGAGGTTTTCAGAATGTGTTGTTTGGATGAGACCACCCTAAAAAAGAAAAGGGTTCTGTGGTCAAGCAAGTTTGGAGAAAACTATATAAAATCTCTTCTTGAAAATCTATACTATATATTAGTTCACATATGGTGTCAGGTTGTGTGTGTATGTCTGTGTGTGTACTCTCATTATACATATGAACTCATTTTACATTGTCTGATCCAGAGTTTTTCAATTTTATCTGACTACCAAGATCTTTCTGGTAGAATAACAACTGTGAGCATCCTCTGGAATTAATTAGTTACAATCGGTAATGACAGTGTATTAAGAGACGCACTTTGGGAAATGTCTTTCCTATATTGTATTTCTGTTGTTGTTGTCATTTGTTTTGTGGGGGGGGGTTTTGCATTACCTATGTTTAACGACAGGTGCCTTGGGCTTACCTGCCCCCCACGGTTCACTTCTGCCTACTTACTAGCTCTGTGACTTCGAGCATGTTATTTAATTTCCCTCTGCACCATTTCCTCATCTGGACCTGAGGATAACAGCATTCATATCAGAATATTATGAAAATCAAATGATTTATACTTGTAAATGCTTTGAAAAGTGCCTGCTTATAGTGTTTTATAAATGTTGGCTTTTATTATTGGGGTGTTTTTTCCCCCCAGGCTAAGTTAATGTTTTCATTGACACCCCCTTTTGTATGGAATTTTTTTAACAAAGCCACATAACACTCAGTTCTTTTTAAACCCAGTAACTGATTCTCTACTTGCTGATCGTATGCCTGTGCCCAGATTTTTCTATTTTGTGATTCTTTCCGGTTCTAGCTCAAGGAATGTTAAATTGAAAGTCAAAGAAACCAATGCATGTAAACACGGCGTTTACTGAAAAAAACCAGCAAGCAATCACACCCACATCTGAACACAGGAAATTACAGGTAGCCAGGCCATGTGGGGTTAGACTGAGGTGAGACTTCTTCCAGTTCTGGGGCATTTCCTGTTGTTTTGGTCTCCTTCAGGGCCCTTCCCTAGTTCCCTTAGCAGACTGACGTTCTCTGCTCAGTTTTGCTGCTTTCCCGTATTTTTCTTGACCGTGGGTAGGTTCACCTTGCAAGGACGACATCACTTGGCTTTGCACCTGGTCTCCCGCAACTAACAAACTCCATCTCTCAGCACCTGAATTCCAAGTTCCCAGGGAGGAGTATCTCCCTGGCTCAGACCAGACTATGGTTTGGATCCCAGGCTCAAGCGTCCGCTCCTATTTCAGTTAGCTGAAGTCTGAGCTGGAGCTTCAACTGGTCCAAACAGGACCCCTTAGAGCAGCCCTGCTGTAGGGATGGTGGGTGGAGAATATCCCCAATACTAGAGATGGGCATGGGTGGTGCAAACAGCACAGAATGGTCACCATACTTACAGTAGGAAGAGATCTCTTAGTATTTTCTTCTAGAACGTCTGTTGTTTTCACTTCCTTTTTCCACCCATGAAGAACCAAAGAGTGCCGGGGGAAATGTGTTATATATAACCTAGCACTTGAAAACCACAATCTTGATTTCATGGAAATTTCTCCACACAGACATACGACATCTGAAGGTGGCTGCAGTCAGAGTCCCTGGGTCAGAAACACAGCCTTGAGGAAGCCCGTTACTCAGGAGGGTCCCTCCTACGGCGAGGCTGAGCGCCCGTCTAGACCACGCTCCCGGGCCAGGTGCCCGCTGGCTCCCTTTCACTCTCGCAGCAGCCAGCCTGCAATGAAGGTTTGGTCTTCATGCCACAAAGTGAAGTTTATGACACAAAGCGAAGTAGCTGATACCTGAAATTATTAAATTCAAGATCCAAAAAACAGAAACAGCCAATCAGGGATTTACATGTACCCGCTCATTCTAAGTTATGAGCATTAGCTCCCGTGCGAACCATTTCCCTGGGAAAACCCCCCCGGTCCTCTGCCCCTCTTGTGTGTTGCAGGTCTCGGGGAAGGGTGCCCTTCATTCCATTTCCGTTCCTCTGCCTCCACTGGGGCATCGATAACCACCTTTACCTGCCCTCGCCCAGGAGCGGGCATTGGTCTAGATCGTATTATAATAGTCTCAGGGCTTTCATGCCTGATGTTCGCTGGTGTCGCCCGTTTCCTCCTTCGTTTGAGAGCGTTTGCTCTTTTCATTTTAGCCTGACAGTGACATATCCCCTCAAACAAAGGAGCGAACACCCCACACTGCCTACACATTTGTGCCACATGTCGCTCCTGAAATTAGTATTCTTTTGAACTGGCTCACACACGGGCACCGCCCCTGCCACCTTTAACCACGCCAGCGATGAAACATGAATAGCCCACAGTGAGGGGCCGCATCCCGCGGAGCCAGCCGCTGAGATGAATTACCATTCGGGACGGTGTGTAGATTAATTATTTTGTTTGTGTATTATGTTCCTTAAGTGGCTGCCTGATCGCTGCCCGGAAGATTGATTACTTGTTCCATTTGCCGTGCGGTTTCTGCGGGGGAACATCTTTCAGGACTCATCACTTCTGAAAGCCCAGGGGGCTGGGTTGACACCAGGGTACTCCGGAAAGGCTGGAACACGGGGGCCAGGCTGTGGGAAGTGTGTTCTTTAAATAAACACCTGCAGCCGTGGCGAGGGTAGCCATCAGGCCCTTTGACCGTCAGGAGAGACAGCCGACCAGGAAACTGAGTTAATGTGAGCGATGCGACCTGAAAACGCAGCCCGCCTGTTGGATCGTGCGGTTGGGGGGAATGAGCCCCTCCCAAGATTTTCTTGGTCTCCAGGAAGCTGAAATAACAAACTGTGACTTGCTTGTCTTTTCATCTCCTGATGGTCGAATACCCCAGGGGCGGCCACACGGTGGTGACTGCTGCTGCTGCTGCTGGAGGCAGCCTGTCCTCACGGTGGCGCTCCAGAGCCCCCCTGGTTCCTCCGGAGGAACCCGCAGCGCGGCCCTTTGGGGGAACCTCGTGGGGGTATGTGCTGCCTCAGAACACGTGTGATCTGCCGTGTTCAAGGGGTGACCGCCAGCCCTCAGGAAGGACTTACATTAGTGGGATCGTGTTGCAATGGGAGTTCATAACAAATTTAAATAGAAAAGTACTTTTGAAAGAAACAAATGAGCTAAGATTAAGAAATAGGACAGCCTTTTGTTTCGTGAAAGACTGGGCTAGCCTCTGCATTTGGGGACGGGAAAACACGTTGCCTAGCGCGGAGCGTGTGCTCTCTCTCTGCGACTGAGTGCTTAAGGCCGGACAAGGCCGGTCAGGACTCAGAGAGATGTCGCATGCCCCGGCCGGACACTCCGCACCGGTGCCCAAGGGGGACCGCACCTGAGCCCAAGGCGTGAAGTTTCTCTCTCCCCCACGGCTTTGGCCTTATTGTTGAGGCCTAGTAATCATCGTCGCAGTCAACTGCAACGGTAACAGTAAATACTTAGAAGCAGGGCCCGGAAAATGCTTAGGATCCTTCGCATCATGGGTTAAAATTTAGCAACTGTGAATATATTTAGGGCCATTTTGATTAAATCATTTTCCTGTGCGACCTGAAAAATTGGAACTGGACAGGAATTTACTCTTTTCCTTTGTCATTGGCCCTCTCGGTGTGTCGGGGGGGGGGGGGTGCCTGCCTGAGTTCAAGTCCAGGAGGAAATCCTAGTAATGCAGGTTTTTCAGCAGTTACCCCCCTCCCGCTCCCCTCAAACCTTCCGTTTTGACAGACTAAGTTTGCTGTCTTGGGAAGCGGGGCTGAGACTATTACGGGAATAAAGTTGCCTATGAAACGAGTCTTCCAGGGTTTGAAAACTCTCCGGTTAGCATATTTAGAAATAGACTAGAATCGGAAAAATAGGGTCTGTTTTCCTCAGCGTCCCCGATGCCCCCCCCTCGTCCCCTGCACGTGTTGTTCTATCTTTTACGGCTCAGACCCACCCTCATGAATAAGTCTCTTACCTTGTTGATCGCCTAGGCTCCGAGGAAACTGAGAGTGTCGGGAAGCCTCGGGGGGCGCGTAGCTGTTATCTTCGTTGTAAAATCGGCCCGTTGAGTGTATCCGTGAGAGTGCGGCTTTAAGTTAATGAGACCGGAGTCACGTATCGTTTATTGAAGTCATTTCATTACTTTATGGTCACACCTCCAGCCTTGAAAGGTCCCTGTGATTATTTGATAGCTAAATGTGGCTGTCCTTTTCAAACAAAAATGACAGTATTGATCCATTGTTAGAACCAACCCTCGGTTTAGTGTAATTGCCTCTTTCCACTGGCCTCTCTTCATTGTCCTCATGTAACCAAAGTAAATAAAGACGCTAACCAAGGCGAGCATGGGGTGTTTTCTGGAGCAGCGTTCATTCATTCCCTCCATCAGTCATTCGCTCAATCAGTCAGCCTGTCAATAATAAAATGCATCGGGCACTTGCGAGATTTCTCACCCCATGCTTTTCCTTTCCGTGTGAATGAGAGCCCCAATCCCTGCCTTCGGAGGGCCCAGGGTTTTGCGGGAGGCCCTGCAGAGGAGCGAGCCGTCAACCGAAAGCCCAGCAGGGCCCAGGGAGGTCACCGCAGCCTCCCAGGGGAGAGCTCGGGGAGATCTCGGGGACCCCTAGGGAGCTGACGCCTGAGGGAGGGGGCGACAGGCACAGGAGGCAGGAGAGGAAGGTCAGGCGAGGCTGGGAGGGTCTCCGTAAGCCGTGCATTTGGCTTTTACTCCGCAGAACCCGGAGAGCAAATGGGGAATGTGACGGAGAGAATGTCTCCTGCCCTATTAGTATCATATCCGCACTGAATTAATCAGCCATACTTTATGCCTCTTCTTTACCTGTCAAAATGTCCAAACTGGTTCTGTTTTTTTATTTTTTATTTTTTTTATCGTCCAGACTGAGCCGGTTTCCATTTCTGACAGATTTGACTTTGAAATGTTTTTGCTTACCTGAAAGCTAGGAAGATTTTTCTTTCCACCAGAATTTCTAACTTCTATCTTCCTTCCTCAGCTACCTGCTGAGGTCCTTTCCCAGGCTAAATTAGAAAGGCAAATCAACGTCAAAACATACAGGGGATTTAAAAAGAGGTGATATGCTATGTATGTGATATAAATTATCTCCCTTTATGATTAGTTGGCTGAATGAACCAATTTAGAAGCCAGTTTGGGTCATAATTTATAACATTGAAAATATTTTAGTTGCTGTGAGAATATCACTGAAATTCACTTTCGTTAAAAAAATTTTCAAAACTAGAGAACAGCTAGGTCTAGGGAAATATTTGAGAAAATTCTGCCTTGTGACGTGTTCATTTCAAATATTTCTCTTATAGTTTAAATATAAATGGGGAAGTAAGAATATATGGTATAAAATGCACCCCATCTCTTTAACACTTTCTGTAGATGTCCCAGTCAGCTCTTCTGAAATAGAGAATTTGCCCCCTTTTTACTTAAGACAATGAAAGGACCAAAACCCACCCATACAGTCATTTTAGACACCTTCATGAATAAATGGAGTTGCTACACAGCTGTCCAAGTCACTTATATCCAAAAATACCAGCTTAGCTCTACGCAGCCAGTTTGATGGGTGCTCAGAGCCCTGCTTTAAAGATGGGGAGGAATTCGGGGGGGAAGGGGTAGAGCCCTCTGTGTGGGCCCGGCTGGAAGAGCCTTCCTGACATGTTCGTCCTGGAGATGCAGATTAAGGGGGCAGAGAGCAAGGGGTCGTGCACCTGCTGGAAATTCCCAGAACCCGAAGATCTCAGTCCTCTGGGACCTCAGCAAGGAGGAAGGATCCCACCCCACGTGGCCACGTTCTTAACCCAACACCCTGTCCCACACTGTCTCTCTGGCTCGGTGGCCTCAGGCCTGTGGTAACTCAAAGAGCCTTTTCCCCAAGGATATTTTGTTATTTAGGACATTGTCAGTGATAGCAGGGCCTCCGTTCCCGTTTTCCAGTTCCAGGCGAGCGGGATTAGAGCGTCCTGTGAAAGACGTCGCAGGTTAATCCCTGGCTCTATGTGGCATGGTCCCTTCTGCCCTGTGTAGTCAGGATCGTCTACATTCAGGTTTATAGGATGCATTTCATTAAGTTAAATGCTCTTGCTGGGATTATGTGCTTTTTCATTTAATGTTTTGCCCAGGGCTACTTTTAATAAGTATCTTAATGGCTCTAAGAAGTTTTGCTATTTTTTTGTCTTTTGTTTTGATTTTCACTTTAATAGTAGCTGAGAAAAAAAAATCCCCATGATGTTACTGGAAAAATTGTCATTGTCACTACATTAAAATAATATAGGTTCATCTCTCTGAATTAAAACCTGTTATTTCACCTACTTCCTAAATGAAATGATTTTTAAAAATCACATGAAAACAGAAGCAAAAATAGCCTCTCCATAATAGACTCCCTGTATTGTATTTTATTTTAAAAACCTCTTCATAAAAATACAAATAAATATTATAATTCATATTGTATTTCCAAGTCTGATCTTGAACAGAGATGACAAATTTTTTATTTAAAAAGATAACGGTATTCTCCCATGCCATTTGTTGCTCCCACACTTGTTACATAAGGGAAACACAGATTTGGATAAAGTGCTCTGGCTGAGCATGTGAACTACAGGAAACCTACCTTCTAGGAGAAAGAAGATACAGCGAAATAACCACAGAACAAAGAATGTCAGATAAGATCCGTGGAAGTTATCATACGGAAGGGCTGTTTATATATTTTGAAATGAAAACTAACAATGAATAGACTGATAAGACTTTTGCCCTGATTTATACAACCACACAAAAAATTTTATTAAGGTGTTTTTAAAAAGCTGTTGTACATACAGTAACACAAGTTGTAGATCACATGAAATCTGAACGATTCCTGAAAGTCAGGGGCACATAGTGGAGATGGGGAGGGAGCCCGGGGTGTGGGTTGGGGTGGCCAGAGGGAGACTGTGTGTGAAGGGTGGGTCACCAGGGCAGCTCAGGGAGCACGAGCAGGGAAGGCATCTTTGGGTAAAAATTTGAGGTATGCCTTAGAGACAAGTAGTAGACCAGTTGGTTAAAACAGAAATTTATTTTATTGTTAAAGAAAAGGCCATAAAGGTAGGTTGGGATCTGACCGTGGTGAACCGTGAATGCCCAGCTCAGGAGTTTAGATTTTATCTGATAGTTGATACCATGGAAGGTTTGGGGAAGGGGAGCATGTGAGCAAAGTAGAAAAATCTATCTGGAGGCAGCACATGGAATAAGGGCCACGTAGTGCATGTTAATTACTCAGGGTAGGAGCCCGGAGTTAAGAAATAAACACACGAGTTAGAAGATCTAAAACATCTCTTATGTTGACTGGAACATATGGTACCCACATTTCCCAGGGACTTATTTGTGTTCTGTTAAAACAAATAAAAAATCAATCTCCCTTTGCCCCAAAAAGTGGGGTGGCAAAAGACAAAATAAAGGGATTTTGGGAGGTCGATCTGTTGGTAGTGGACAGAGTTGAAACCCTTGTGCTGTGATGCACAACTTTACTCATAAATGTGAGCGTTCCCGAGCAGGGGAACCGCTGTGCTCGAGACTGGAGTGAGGGTCAGCCCCGTTCAGCCATTTGGTGGCAGAGGACTGGGGACCATTATCTCGTATAAACAAGGCATTTACTCAGGTGTGAATTACTGTTGTAGACAGTTCTGAGGAGAGAGAAGAAAAGGCCATGGAATCAACGTCTTTGTTGTGAAGGGGGAGGGGAGCACACAGACCCCAAAGCTTTGAAACGTGGCGAATCCCAATCTGTGTCTCCAAATACGTGGCTCATGGCCACAGCTCCCGGTTGAATGGATACGGGGACATGAGAGTGGGTGGGGGTGTAGGAAAGTGAATAACGTTTCCAAATTAGCCCCCTTTCCGTCTTTTTTCTTTCTTAATTTCCCTCAAACCTGTAAGATAGGCACGCTTATACCGTTGAGGCCTATAGTAATCTTTGAGGCCCGTTTTATACTCTTTCCATTTAGGCCTTAATCAGGAAGCTGGTCTTTTCAAAGTGAAAGTCATGAATAGTGAATAGGAAACATTTTAAGACCATGGTAGGAAAGATGAGCACTTTGGGGCTGGCTGCTGAGTGGAGCGAGGTCGCTAATGAATACTCCGTGTTACCCGGCTCTTGTCATCGGTGGTAATTAGCCTTAACAAGGCAAGTTAAAGAAATTCTTTCCCAGCCTTGTACCGGGTGACTCCCTACTTAGCATTTGTCTCCTTACAAGCCTATAACCCGAGGCAATCCCAGATACTCCCCATGGGAAAGATGTATTTCACAGTTAGGCTTACGGCACTTGCCTTTATTAATTTTATGGGGGGAAAAGTCCATTTTAACATTCATTTTAATGTTCGAGTATTCAGGGATTTGGGCGTTGTGTTGGTAAATATTGTTATTATTTAAACAAATAGAAATAAAGTATAATGACAATAAATCATGACCCAAACACATCTTAATTAAATATTCTAAAACTCCAAATCTTTTTTTTTTTTTTAATGTATTGTGCTACTTCTCTTAGGCGTCGTCTCATCATAGTTGGTTGAAACATTCTAAGGAATTGTAGACACTAAGCAGTCTTGGTTGATAGACGTCAACAGATGGCAGGAGATTAATCTGGGATCCTAGCTCTCTAGTTAGTCAATTGAGCAGATCTATGCCGACTTCGTTCCACTTTGTCTGTAGAATGCACCCCCTACCTGCACCCCTACTCTTCTGTTTTCCAGAATTCTTAACCATGCCCCTACCATCATTTTGCAACCAGGTTGCCCCATCCTGTAACACTGAGAGAGATTTCTCTTTGATCATCCTAGCCCCCCTCCCCCTGCAGTTTTTTGGAGGTTGACAAGGTCCCTGCCATGTTTCCCTTTGTGAAGGCTGTTGGGACCATTCATTATAGAGATGTCATCATTAACAAAGCGACCCCAAAGCTGCGGGGGGTTAAGCCGTTTAGTGACAGAGTGAAATGCTTGGTGCTGGCCTAGAGGGGTAGCCTCTCGCTCACGTCTTATATCACGTCTTTAAAATGCTTAGCAGTTTCTCCGAGTTCTTTTCAGAGATTTTTTTTTCTTTCCGTGTTCAAACATCTGCCTTGACATGTAAATCTAACTAACAGGTAGACAGCAGCAGCCCGAAGGAGGTTTGGAATGGGTGTCTTCACGACGGTGGTCTCTGCCATTGTGCGGCTCTGAGGATAGCTGGCGCTGTGATCTCTGTGCGTGCTCAAATGCCATTGAAAAGCCACAGAATATTACACAATGTCTGCCAATATGAAAAATGCCGCTCGGCTGCCATTTATTCCAAGCCGGGCTTCTGCACAATGCACCGCTGCAGATTCGGCGAAGCCCGCTCCAAGGCACTGTGAGCAGAAAGACTGGCATAAAACAGTGGATAACTTTCTAAAATGGAAACAGGCTTAATGCGTTTGCCCAACTGGGGCCATTATATTATTGCATTATTTTTTCAACATTTTCTGGCCCGTCACTTGTGTTGAGTTTTTCGTGGCTTCATCAAAATCATTTTATCATTTTCTGCAAAATAGTTTTATAAGGTCTGAACATGCCACTGCAGGTGGCTCTGGTTGGCCAACTTGCTCACTTAGTATTGTCCTTTCCAGGCTGTGTGGTTGGCACATCTCGGTCTGAAAGGAAGCTCTTTGAGTTCTCATTTCAGCAAACTCCTGAAATGATATAACATCTCCAAGACTCAGTCTCCTCTTTTATCCAATGGGAAGAATAAGCTTATGATGAAGGTTGAAATAAACAACATATAGCGTCTAATATACATTTGCTAGTATTTCTGTGGTTACCAATTACACTGTCAGGAGGACTCTTTATTAAAAGCTCACGATTTAGAGCTACATTCATCTCCACAGTACAAACTCTGCTCACTTTCTGCAGTTGCTTTTGTTTTTTTAAATCTTCACCTGAGGATATTTTTTCCATTGCTTTTTCAGAGAGAGTGGAAGAGAGAGAGAAACATCGATGTGAGAGAAGACACATCAATTGGTTGCCTCCCGCACGCGCCTGGACCGGGGCCAGGGATTGAGCCTCTAACCGAGGTGCGTGCCCTTGACCGGAATCGAACCTGGGACCCTTCGGTCCGCAGGCCCACACTCTGACCACTGGCCTGGGCTTTGCTCACGTTCTAAATGGAGCGTAGCCAGCGGAACGCATTGACTCGACTCCCTAAAGAGCAGTGTTTACTCCCCTCATCCATGTCAAGACCCGACACATTTCTTTGAACTTAAAAAGTAAGTTTTTCAGTGAAAATTATGTCCTGAAAAGAAGACAGGTTGGCATGACTCTATGCTTGCTTGACTCTCATAGCATCGGACGGACTTTAAAGGAAGACCCTCCTGTAGCTGACGCATCCCTTACCCATGACGATTATTCATAATATTATTAAATACTACTAAGATTCTTCAAGAGACCTAAAATTGGTAACTCAGTATCTTTTCTCAAATATTTTTTTCCACGTGGCAAAGAGTTTCCTTCTCAGTAGCTGCTTTCAGAACATGGAATAATAAGCATTGTGTCTTCCCCGAAGAGTCTGTATTCCAGACTAATGACTCTGCATTTGCTCCACAAGTTTTTAACTCTCTGCTGGGCCGATGGAAGCCCCAGAGTCCTTGGTGGCTAATAAATGAGCATTTTACAAGGAATTCTGCTGGGAAGATGGCATTCAGATCAGCCCTCCGGGGCATTTTGCGGCAGTGAATTCCCACCGGAGCGTGGAGGGAGATGACAGAGAAGTTCAAGTTCACCCTTGGGAAGGTTGTTTACAAGCCTCTCTGGAGCACCTGGCAACCCTCAGAGGCAGCCACAAGCGCCCGGGAGGAGCCCGTCGCCCGTCGCCCGTCGCCCGTCGCCCGTCTGGACACAGTCGAGCAAGCGGAAGGTGATGTGCTTTCAGGCGCGTTGCGGAGGGGTGACGGTGCTGCTCCCTAGGTCACTGGAGGCCGCCCTTGAAAGCGAGCCGTCCGCCTACACACGGCCTCCAGGGCGCTGCCTTCAGGGGCCGGGCGGCAGCATCCGACCCCCATTAGGCGCAAGCGCTTCAGCAGCTTAAAGCACTGACGGCGGAAGCACTTAGGAGCCGAGTAAAGTTGTCTGCAGGACACGCCGACCCAGGGCATCATCAATACTTAAAGGCGGCTTCGCGTATTCCGTGCGCCCCCCGTTTCCAGGCAGCCTGCTTTCTGCATGATGTTAGGAAGCAATGATCGATAATTTCCCATTTCTTAGTAAAGGAACGGGATGTGTCTCTGTTTTTCCCCTTCTGTGAAGGTTGTTGCTTTTTTTTTTTTTTTTTTGGAACAGCACCAGGCTCTGCCAAACGGTGTGGGTGACCCAGGAGCTGACAGATGTCCAGACAAGGTCCTGAGGAGGATGGCGCGGCCTGAGAGCAGGGGGCAGGGCAGCCTGGGATGCCTTTCCTAAGGAGCCGGCCTGTGCCTAAGGTCGTAGTTATCTAGATCTCAGGGCTCAAAGTCAAAAGGCCTCCTCGGAGGAATCACGGCGAACAAACTGTTGATGCCGCGTGTCTTGCGAGCAACAACATGTGAAAAGTCTGTTGTGTGGAATAGGTCATATTTAATTTATAGGGGTTTTAAGTGACAAGCCTTGTCTAAACTCCAGAAGGCTTTTAAAATTTGCATTCTTATGAATAAACCAGTCTGTCTGAGAGGCAACCTTAAGTGTAATAAATAAATAAAAGCCAACCATTCATTCACGTGACATTTTTTCATGCCAGAAACATGGTTCAAGATAAAATCCGGTGATCGGCTGACCACCCGTTCGCCGCTTTTTCTTACCTCTGGATATTTTCTCAGGGGTTTCTTCTTGTTGCAAAGGTCTTTCCATTTCCTCCTCAGCTACGTAAATCCATGACTTCCCTGTGGACATACTTTGAACTGGTAAAGACTACCCTCTTCCCAGAAGTCTTTCCTAAAAAAAAACTATGCTCCCAATTTTCTTTCAGAAGCTACAAAAATAAGTTGAAGCCGTCATTAGGTATTTGCGTTCCTTCTGCTCTATACCAGTAACTTTTACCTGGGCTAAGCAAGCACCTGCTTCGTGTGGCCTTTTCCTTAAACTGTTTCATGTCTCATTTCACCTGTTGGATCAGAAAGTCTTCAAGGAAATAGATTACTCATTTTTCCTGTAATATTCCCATTCATACAGTAGACCCTCAGCAAATGATTTTTTGTGCTTGTTTTTTCACCTGTTGCTGATGAAAAAGTCTAAGGCTGGTCCTGTCTGAATTCCTGTTCCTTTGTAGGTGTGTATGTATTTTTATTTTTTACTCTGGGTGTTTCGGGGATCTTCTTTTTAAAAATATATATATGTCTTTATTGATTTCAGAGAGAGGAAGGGAGAGGGAGAGAGAGAGAGAGAGAAACATCAATGATGAGAGTCATAGATTGGCTGCCTCCTGCACGCCCCCGACTGGGGATCAAGCCCACAACCCGGGCACGTGCCCTGACTGGGTATCAGACTGTGATCCCCTGGTTCATAGGTGGAGGCTTAACCACTGAGCCACAGCGGCCAGGCTGAATCGTCTTTTTAGCCTTGGGGTTCTTAGATTTTCTAAGGATGTGCAGGTGTATTGTGATGTCAGACTTTTTTTTTTTTTTTTAACTCATTGGTTTGGTTCTTATACAAGACCTCTCAATCTGAAGATTAATATTGGTTGCGGAAATTTCCTTTTTTATTTCTGATAATTTCTTATGTTCTGAGAATTCCTACATATTCTCTCCTTTTGTAACTCTATTAGCTGTACTTTGGATGTCCCAG
The DNA here is from genome assembly GCF_054644295.1 of Miniopterus natalensis. NCBI lineage: Eukaryota > Metazoa > Chordata > Mammalia > Chiroptera > Miniopteridae > Miniopterus > Miniopterus natalensis. The sequence goes on from NC_142099.1 coordinate 4,177,429, forward strand.
ATTGAATCTCTGTGTCACTTCTGTTATACTTGTGTGCGTGTTTCCTTTCACTCAGTATTCTGAGCAATTTTATCAGCTTTATTTCTAACCCTTTACAAATGTTTTAAGAGTTGTGAAATTTTCATGTTGTTGGCATAGGACTGGAAATGGACCAATTCTAAAATTTAAAAAAAAAAAATGCCCTACACTTTTCTCAATTAGGTTTGACTCGTTTACTTGGTTAAATGGCATCATGTATATAAATCAAGCCTACCCACAATGTGGTGTGTGGACCGCTGCAGGTCCACGAGCTGTTTGTCACCTGCCCGAGACAAGGTAAGATGCTTACACCAGAATGTAAATCAACTAAGTTTCTAAGTGCACTATGTAGTTAGCTGACATTTTTTCCTAGCAAGACTTTCCAATGGAAAAAAGCCACACATTGATTAGCATTTTGGCAAATGCTAATGTCACAGACAGGTAACAGTTTGCTGGTCAGCACCACTCCTTGGACCACACGTTGAAAAGATGGTAGAAGGCGCTTAGAATCGTGCCTGGCGGAGATGTTGAATAAGTGTTAGTTGAGTCTGGCACATGCTTTCCAAAATTTGCAAAGTCCCATGATCGTCCGCAGATAGGACGCTTAGCTGTTTATCGCTTTACTAAAACAATCCAGGGAACTTTGCTAATTTCTCACAGTGAAAGTTTTGTTATTTTTTAGTTTGGCAAAATCCCATAAACCCCTTTGGTTTATTCAACAGAAAACATTCACTGGTGTTGCCAGTGAGTCATTCGCCAAAACGGCGCTGAGCTCTACTTGTTGCCAACCCTCGCCTGCCTGTCCTGGCGCGCCCGCGGAGGGCCCCCGTCCTGGGACCTCGTGCCAGCTGATCCTGATTAATGCTCTGGGATCTGCATGCGTGTGTGTGTTTTGCTAGTGGGCTGGGTAGCGAGTTAATGTACCAACATCTGTCTTCCATCATAAGTTCCCCCCGGAGTTTAGAAATCATCTCTCCATCCTGCTCGCCGATGAGAGGCGGGACGTCTCTGCAATGCTTTGGAGCAAGTCCTAGCTCCTGAATGTGCACTGTGGCGAGCCATGCACTGGTCAGCCCCCTTCTGTAGGCACCCGGGGCTCCTTGGCTTCCTTCCTGAGCACTTTTACCCAAGGAAGAAGTCCACCCACACCCTACCTCGCTGTCTGGTGCTGGTCCATCTTGGGCCCAGCCAGCTCCAGATTGCAAAGCTCATGTCATGGCCCCGTCCTCCAGTCTCATTCCAGATCGTCTTAGAGTGGCCTCGTTTCTCAGTGGGGCTCTTGCCATCTTTGGACTCCACTCCCAGAACAGCACGCAGCCCGTCTCTGCAGAGACCGTACTCCGCCTGACTTCTACCACCCCGTTCGCACAGGCTCAACAGGCCACACCTGACTCCACCTTGGTTGGCGTCTCTGTGACCTTCCTCAGGCACCAGGACTCTGCTTCCCTTTAGGACCCCCCTGCTCTTCTTTCTCTGGATGCCATGTTGGTCCAGGGCATGGCCCAGGGCCACTCCTCACAGAGCCCACCCCAGCCCTGCTCAACCTCAACCTCAGCCTGCACGCTCCGCCTGGCCCAGTCCCCGAGCTAGGGAGTGGCAAACACGTACAGGTCGTGTTAGTGCAGATGACCCCTTAGTTTGTCACGTGTTCACTTTCAGATTTCTAAATACACGTGATAACCAATTCCTTTGTATTTAACGAGATGGCCTTGGAACGAGCAAGCCAGCGCGATTGCTGTCTCCCTATTCGCAGTGAGGTCGCCTCGTCGCATGTGGCCCATTTCAGTAGATCTGATCCAAATGCCTTGTTTGTTACTCTTCCTCTGCTCAGTCCATTCTTCAGGCCACTGCCACATTACCTTTCTTAATCTGCCGCATGAGCCCTCATATGTGTGCGGCAGGACCTAGTGGCTCCCGGTGGCATAACAGATGGAGTCCAAGCACCGTTGCCTGATGATTAAGCCACATCATTAACTCAGCCACTGCCTCCTACACTCTAGGCTGTCTTTCAATTATTCAGTCACATGCCCTTAATGATTGCGTCTAATTTTGCTCAAATTATTATATCTGAATTCTCCCTTCCTACCAACTCCATGTTTATGCCTCAGTTCACATGCTCTCTCGCTTTAGGACAGCCTTACTCGAGTGGCTCAGCCCCATGTGCTCTTGCCCTGTTTTGAACTCCCGTCGTAGTTACCGTCATTTCTTATTTATTGCTGTACTGAAGTCCTCTCTTTTTGATGTTAGCTCTTGGGGGGCAGGTGCTGCTCCCCCAGGCCTCAGTATTCACTCACAGTGGCCAAGAGAGTGCCCTTCACGTGGAAGACACTCAATAGACACTCAGTGAGTGAATATAATATTGATTGTTACAAACTGAGGAAGAACCGGGAAAGTAGCCATATGATGCTCACTTAATGAAGTGGGTTTGGGAAACTTTGAACAGAGGCAAAAAAACTCACAACAGGGCCACTTTATATGAACAGAACCTAATTCTCATGATACTGAGCAGCAGGCTAGATCATCCACCCTCCCAGTAATTTATCTGAAAGTATCGATTCATAGATGCCTTTCGGGAACCTTCACTATATGTATGCGAATAAAGGTGTCTGGAGTGTAGGAGGGCAGAAACACCTATCATATCTTTGAATCTTTAACAAATCTCTACTTAAGAAAATTGACTTAATAATATATTCACTCTTTGGAAAATTTTCTAACCTCTAAAAATTATACTTCATCGTTTGCAATACAATGCAAGTAAAAGAAGTAGCATAAAAACTCTACGTGGTATAATTTTAACTGTATTTTTTTTAAATGCATGAGAAATATTTGAGGAAAAGAGAAATATATCTAAAATATTAATGGTTAAGTGTAACCATGAGTGCTTTTATCTGTTTTACAGTATTTTGCATATCTTAAGTTTTTATTAATGAATATACTAGACTTTACTATTATGAAAAGTGATGGATTTTAAAAGGGAGGAAACTGCCTAATAGAATGAAGTCCAATTCATTGATGGCTATTGTTAGGGCCATTAGTCCACTGACTTGGAATGGAGAGCGGAGAATTATGTCCTTCAGGGAAGAGTATATAGTACTCTCCGTCTTAAATTCATATTTTATTAGATTAGCCACAGGTACATCTCTGTGGGTAATTTGTATCTCATTGATTGCCACTCATATATAAAAAATATTTTGACATCTGTTAAGTTTTTGTGGGATTGTTGGGAAATAGTGAGTTCTCCCAAAAATGGAGTTTATACTTCTTGATGCTGTAGAAAAAATATGGATGAAATTCAGAAATAATTTTGCATAACTACCCAGAATAAATTGAAGTAGAGTGGATAAGTGAAATCACTTCTTTCTAAAGAATTATACTGCATAATTGGAAAATATAAGAAATCCCACATCCAGCCCATGCTAATAAGGAGGTGGGCATTACTTCATTGTGGTCCGGCGTCCAGATATGCTCTTCCGTGCCCTGGCTGGGTGCCTCAGTTGGCTGGAGTGTCATCCTGTACACCAAAAGGTTGTGGGTTCAGTTTCTGGTCAGGGCACATACTTAGGTTGTGGGTTCGATCCCCTATCAGGGTGCATAGAGAGGCAACCAATTGATGTTTCTCACATTGATGTTCTTTCTCTCCTCTCTCTCTCTCAGTAAAAACATATCACGGGGAAAGGATTTAAAAAAATGGCTTTTTTTGTGAGTTTTGGATTACATGCTTATTGATGACAAATTGTAGGAAAAGTGAACAGCTAAGTAATCAATGCACCGTTTTAGAAAAGTGAAAGGAAATGGGTTCCACTTACTCCTGTGGTTTCTGTTTCTGTTGGCTTTCTCCATTGAAAGGCCCGTTCACACGAGGGTTGCTGAGCTCAGCAGGGCCCGCGGCCGTGAGGAAGGCCAGCGGAAGGTGCTCGCTCTCCGGCGGCCGAGCGGGCTTGGGGGTGAGGGCAGGGTCCCCGCCCGCGCTCCCACCGCCCTGGCGCCCGACCGTCAGCGGCGGCCGGCAGCTCGGCGCCGTCGGCTTCGCGGCAACACTCCGGCCGCGGAGACGCGGGTCAGAAATCGTCAGGAGCGGCGAGGGCTTCGCGACCAGCCCTGAAACGGGGGTTCTTTTAGAAACCCCACCTGTGCGGGAGCCCACCGGCGCGGAGTCCGCAGCCCAGCGGGGACCGCAGGTCACCCCAGCGTTGGCCTCCAGGACGCGAGAGGGGGCAGAGCAGCTCGTTCACCTCTCCGTGGCTTTGCCGTGGCCCCCTGGCCATCACCATGGCCCCCTTGCCATCGCCGTGGCCCCTGGCCATCGCCATCGCCGTGGCCCCCTCGCCATCACCATGGCCCCCTGGCCATCGCCATTGCCAGGGCCCCCTCTCCATCGCCGTGGCCCCCTCGCCAGCGCCGTGGCCCCCTCGCCATCGCCGTGGCCCCCTCGCCAGCGCCGTGGCCCCCTCACCATCGCCAGGGCCCCCTCTCCATCGCCGTGGCCCCCTCGCCAGCGCCGTGGCCCCCTGGCCATTGCCAGGGCCCCCTCGCCATCGCTGTGGCGCCATCGCCGTGGCCCCCTCGCCATCGCCATCGCCGTGGGGTGCGCGCCTCCCCCGCCCAGTGCCCTGAGCAGAACGAGCAGCCCGGAGGCAGTGCCAGCGCTTCCTCCTGAAGGCAGGAGGCACCTCGGGGAGCCTGTGGACACAGACCCGCCGTCCCCCTGTCACTCGGGAAGGTGTTCGCTGCGGATTCCCTTAAGGGGGCGTGACAGGCCATGGGAGCTGGTTTTGTCTTAGCTTCTGTATCTAGAATCGTCCAGGGGCCACCTTCAAGCCGTAATTCCTCACCCGTTCAGGTGCTTGCGGGGAAATGAGGGCTCCGTGCGTGGAAGCGGTGAGGTGGGAAGGGGACCATCTAATATTCTTCTCTGCTGGTAAATGAGTAAGACCTGAGACCTCATTGATGTGCCTCGGCCACAACCCCACGCTCTGTACTCAGTGTCCGCCTGCCCCCAATGGTGAGCTGTCCCAGTAACGCCTGAGCCCTCTGCTGGGGACATAGGACCATCGTGGAAAAATCAGCAAACTGACACTGACGCTGTCTTGTCTGAGGCACCCATCGGTGAGCCCCATGGCGGACTGCAGGCTGCAGTCGTCCTTCTGTAAGCCTTGTCCATGTGCCATCTACCGTCTGCTGGTTGCGGGTTGCTTTGTATAGAAGTGCACAGATACATATGGATTATTGGTTGTCGATGTCACGATGTCATTCATTGTGACATCCGTAATCTCTCTCATTCCAAATCCAAAGATTTGGCCAAGAAAACCAAAAATCCCATCATCCAAAGTTATGCAAAATAACTTTTCAGGGCAATAAAATTTGGGGTACTCAAAATGACGCTAAACGTCACATCCTTCACCTGTATGTACAATGATGTTTACACATTTTTTAAAATGTTTTAAATCTATGACAAAAGTCAAGAAAAGCTTTGTATACTATGAGTCCACACGCGGAGGTCTCACTTTAATGCCGTGTGATCTTCCCGTCAGCTGCTTCGTCTCCCCAGTGGAATCAATGTAGATGCCGTTGATTAGCCCCGACGACTGTTTGAGAATCTGTGTGCTCCTCCAGACCCCTCTTCCCTCTCTTCACTCCCATCACGCAGTCTGGTCTGCCTCCGAGAAGACAGAAGCCCTCAGAGAGGCTGAGCCTCAACTCTCTGCCCCCAAACCTCCTGGCTTTCCCTCCCCTTCGCCGCGGAGCAGGCCGACCCCTCCCCACTGCGCTGGATGTCCCCCCCCGCCCCCACCCCAAGCACTTGTGCAGTCGGTCAGTTTCCCACCTCACATATGCAGCTTCGAATGACATCTTCCTGCCAGTCATCAGACAGGCTCGGTCACAACCAAGCATTGTCAGAGGCCTCCCTTCGCGCCTTCCCTCCCTCCAGCTCCTGTTATAAAGAGGTCGATGCTAATCCTGTAGCTTCGATGAACCTGGGCCTGCTTTTCCCGTACAGCGCCTCTCCTTGCCTCGAAAGGTTCTTTCCTGCCCCACAGCTCCCCTCTCCCTCCCCAAGCTTCTTTATATTCATCGTTTGAATCCCAACTTAAATACCATTTCTTTAGAATTAGTCTTCCCTCAGCCCCAGCCTGGGAACATTCCTTTATTATACCTGCGACACTTCTAGCCACTGGTCATCATTCTTTCCCAAGAGATTGTAAATCCCACGAGGGAAGGCTAAGGAGCCCTCGGTCATTCTTATATAATGAGCGCTGCATACGGCCTGGCATAGGGAAAGCAATCAGAAAAAAATCATGTTGAATATGTATTGCAGATTTTCATTAATAGATTCCCTAGTACATGTATTAGAATGTAATCTGTCAAAAAATAGATTTAGATTCAATTGATTTTTATATTAACTGATTTTTACCCATTGATTTGGGGAGTAAAGCAAGGAATATTTTCATATAAATTATATTTTTCACTAAGCGCAATTATAATTTCAAATATGTTGCCACTGAAGAAGTGTTGACCTCAACATATGATAGAGTCATCTTTAACATTTCTCTGTTTACTTCCACAAGCACCATCTCTTTGCCATATGTATTTAATTTTTCAGTTTATGTATTTAATGCTCTTATACCACTAATAACTTAGTCCACCAGACACATAATACTTATTTATACACATATTAAAATATAGAACGGAATGATTTCACAATCCATAAGAGTTTCCTTATGATTTGATAACACACTTACTCATGGCTTGAGAGCCACCACCTGCCTTTGTGCCAAGATTTTTAACAGAGCAGCCGAGCTAGAAGAGCCAAGCAAAATGCTGGGGGAGGGGGGGAGAAGAAGAGTATGTTGATAGAAAGCTCCCTGAAATGACAGCTAAGAGACCTGGGCCCGGATGCTAAGGTGCTCATCGATTAGTTGTGTGATCTTGGATAAGTCAACTGATCTTGAATCTGCTTAATCTGCAAAATGAGTGTAAATGAATTACACTTACCTTTTAATTAGGAGAATAAATTGATCTCAAATGTGTATTGTGCATGCAAACATTTTCCAAGCATTGGGGGAGGAGGTCCTTAGAAGACAGGCACAGTCCTTACCCACGAGCAGCTTATCTTCTGCACGTGTACCCAAACCAAACAGCCTGAAACTACATGAAAACAAGCTCTGGTACTTGAGGTGACTAAGCACCTGCTGAACGGGGGAGACCCCTTGTGCCATAGGGTTTAGAGAAGCAGAACTTCTCGTCAAACAGGAAGACCTCTTCCCTGTCAATACCAGAATAAGATTGAGTATAAATCATCAATTACCTGCTTGCATGTAGAACCTACTTATGAATATGCATTGAATAAATGCATGAAAGCTATGGATAAGCCCGTGAATTACAATATTTAAAATATTGATTATACCTGCAGAAATATTTCAAAGTATTTCATACAAGTACATATATATGTATGTATGTGTCTATATATGCGTTGTATGTGTGTACACATATGTACATACAAATATACACAATGTTTATGTGTCTGTGTCTATATGTGTATGAGTCTTTATCATAAATGTAAAAGTAGCATTTCACATCTGGAGAAAATGAATTTTTCAAGGAAGATTGAAGATTGAATTTATTTACTGCTTGAAATATATTAGAGTTTTTGTATTATACCCAACAGCAAACTATGTTCCAAATGATTTAAAGATTAAATAATGCCACAAGGAGGAAAATATATGTGAATATTTATAGGTAGTGGCATGAAAATATGTTTTCTAAACCATAAAGGACAAAACTGACAGACATGACCGTATTAAAATTTAAACTCTACTGCATCAAAAACATTTGTAAGAAATAGGCCATTGGCAAACAGGGAGCATTTTGCAATGGTTTCAACAGAGCTAGTAGTCTTAATATAAAGAACTCTTTCAAATAAATAATAAAGAAAGAGAAAGAGACTTGCAACCTAAAGATTCTTTAAAAGTAAAAGCAAAGGGTACAAATAAAAATAAGCTTAAAAGAAAGAAGAAAACAATAAGCCAATAAGCATGTGAAAAGCTGTTCTGCTTCATTAGTTCTTAAAAATTCAGATAGAGCCCTGCCGGGTGGCTCGGCTGGTTGGAGCATCTCTCTGTACAACAAAGGTTATGGGTTCAGTCGGTTGCATATGGAGGCAACTGATCAATGTCTCTCTCTCTCTCTCTCCCCCTCTTTCTTCCTTTTTCTCTCTCCCCTTTCTCTCTCTCTCTCAAGTCATTGGAAAATATCCTGTGGATGAAGTTTAAAAAAGAAAATTCATACAGAAACAAAAATGTTTGTTGTTGACAAGGTGTGAAGAAATGGTCACCACCTTTCCTGGCAGACAATTTAGAAACACCATAAGTTTTAATAGCTTTAAAATGTGGGTGTCCATTAATCCAGCCATTCCACCTTTAGAAATTTAACTTAAAGGAATAATCAGGATTCTAGGCAAAGATAAATGTTCAAATACGGTCACCTAGGATTTATTTATAGTCAAGAAAAATGAGAAATGGCTACATAAGCATTTTGGCCAGAGCAGATGAAAAATGCATGCAGAAATTTTTATGATCTTTTGTTAAAAGCAACTTGGCGATGTGCATCGAGAATTATATTTTTTTAATATTTATACTCTGACATATCGACTCATTTTCTAGGAATTTCTCCTAAGGAAATAATTGGAAACAGAAAAAACTAAATCTGCGAAGATAGTCATTGCAACATTACAGCAATTTATAATCCATTGTTGGACTAAGAGCATTGGGTGAGCAAATGGTAGAGTCCAAGAGGAGAAGCGTATGGGGCCATTAGATATGTTATTTATAAAATGTGTCCAATGTCTTGGAAATATGCATATATCAGATATTAAAGTGAGAAAGGAGAGTGTGTTCCTGGGTTCCAACCAGCTCTTTGCCACTATCTACCATGACTTCTCTAAGCTTTAGTTTTTAATTTATAAAATGGATGGGGGCATAGTTTTGCATTCCTTAGAGGGGTGCCGGGGGACTGCATGAAATAACGAATATAAAGCACTTAGCACAAGGCACGTGCCACTCCATGAACACCATAATTTTTTTAATGGGGCACAGGAATCCATAAAAGGGTGGTTGTAACAGACTGAACGTACAGTGGAAATCATTTACCGCAGCATCGACAATGGGTATCTTGGAATGGTGTAACGATAAGTGATTTTTTTCCTTCCATATATTTTCCAGACTTTTCTACCTTTCTAATTTTTTAAAATATGTTTTTTATTGATTTTAAAAAGAGAGGAAGGGTAAGGGATAGAGAGATAGAAACATCGATGACAGAGAGACATCGATCGGCTGCCTCCTGCACGCCCCCTACTGGGGATGGAGCCCACAACCCGGGCATGTGCCCCGACCAGGAATCAAACCGGTGACCCCTTGGTTTATGGGTCAACGCCGAGCCCCCCCACCTGGGCTACTTTTGTAATTTTTAAAGTGTGTAGGCTTTGGGTGGTTTTTATTGTTGTTGTTTCATTTTATTTCCTAATGGTGGAGAGCAGACAAAGGATTCTGAAATGGAAGAGTGGACCAGACAGGGAGCAGCGACAACCAGGACCTTGGCCACCAGGGCAGTGCCGCCGTGGGCCAGCACCATCTGCCGCTCGGGGAGTAGCTAGCGTCCTGGCCAGTGAGGGGTGGCCCAGTGGCCAGAACCCTGGTTCCGCTGTGGTGACGTCCATCTGACTCAACTGGGGAGCTCAGAGAGAGCAGAGGTGCCAGGGCCCTGCCTCCGGAGACTGCAATGTGGTAGGACTGGGGTGGTCCAAGCGCTTGAATTTTCAATAATTACTTTACCTGTGATTCTGACTCACACCAGCACTTGAGAACCTTGGGCTGGAGCAGGGCATTAATGAGGCCAGAGATCCAGACTGCAGCCCCGAGGGACTCCCACAGTGAGCTGTGCCGTGTGCCTGCAGGCCTCACGCCCACTCGTTGCCATATGTCTAACCAAGGCCGGGCCAGCTCAGAGCATCACTGGGAAGCAGCGAATTGCCTCCTCTCTCCGCCCCACCACCTCCCCCCCATGAGACAGACAACCCCTCTGCCATGAAAAACAATGAAACCTTGCCTTTTGGGACAGCATGGACGGACCTAGTGGGGTTCATGCTAAGTGAAATAAATCAGACAGAGAAAGACAAGTACCGTATGATTTCACTTCTGTGTAGAATCTAGAAAACAAAAGAAACAGACAAAACAGAACAGGCTCATAAACACGGAGAACAAATCCATGGCTGCCAGATGGGAGGGGCGTTGGGAAGATGGGTTTAGAAAGGGGGCATTAAGGGATTAACACGTACAGACCGCCAGTTATAGAAATGGTCACAGGGAGTATAATCTAGAGTATTGTATTAACCGTGACGGTGCCAAGTGGGTCCTAGACTTACCAGGACGATCACTTCATAAGTTATATAAATGTCTAATCACTATGTTGGACACTGGACACTAATATAATAATTGTATATTAACCATAATTTAAAAATTGAAAAAAAACAACAAAAACCACCAGATAACCCAAACAGGCCTTCCTACTGGTGAGTCAGTCCCACCTTGGCTAGACTAGAGCGATGAGGATGGGCCGACGCGGTGTCCTGACAAAGTCATCAGCGCCGGGAGTCCGTGCTGAAGACGGGGGCCGCTCGCCCTCCGGCAGAGCGACGGAGACGGGCGCCGTCTCGGTTCCTTACTGCTCACTGGGGTACCCTGGCATTTCCCCCTGGCTCTTGTGGCATCACTGATTTATCCACGAGTGTGTGACACCACCTTAGGACACACTGTCCGTGGGTCCGAGTTCCCCTCGAGGTCAGGGTGTCCGGCGCATCCAGCCAGCGGACCCGATGGGGGTTTTTCATCCAAGATCGTATCACCCGAGCGCCCACTCGGTGCAATCCTTGCGGCACTCAGGCGTCTGATTTTCACTTGCCCTTTTGCAAAATCCATCCCTGTTTGCTTTTGAAAATAGCTTTTAATTAAAGGCTCCCTGTGGATTCGACGCCGTGTTCGGTTCTCCGTGTCAGAGAGGGGCTGTGTAATTGCCCGGGGTTGGCGGGGATGTGCGGGAGGAACCATTGTGCGCTCGCCTTTTTAAAACGGAGCCCAGCGGAGCGACTTGTGTCACTTTGATTCTCCCGGGGGTCTCACTCTGCCTTCTTTCTTTTCTCCTGGTTCCCTTAGATGCGATTATTTTTAGGCTTCATTATCTAAACCTTTGGTCCATTCTTTGGGTTTGTTGTAGATCTACCCGTCCTCACTTTGCTTCGTGTTAGCAGATCTGCCAGCTTCTACCGGGCATCAAATAATCCGATTTCTCCCACGGACTTGGAAATAGCACATGTCCTTGCTGTGTGTCATTAGTTTTCCTGCGTCTTAATGAAGATGCGTCAGATGGCACCGAGCTCAGGCGGTGGACACCTGAAGGGAGCCGAGGGTTTGTGGTGTAAGTCCCAAGAGACAGACCTTGACACCTGCCCTCCACTCCCCTCTTCTTTGAACCAGTTACGGGAATGCTCTGTTTCTTCACCTTTAAAATGGAAACGATAAAAAGGGTTTTGCAGATTTGCTTGCAAATTAACGATACTATTTATAAAGAACCAGGGACATCGCAGCAGTTAATAAATTATATCTATTATTATGACTGTACATAAAGTACATACACACGTATAAAGCGCGTGAATGACACTATTATAAGAGAAGACAGAAGGGAGATTCAGAATTGTCTCAACGAGCGTCACATTTAACCAGTATAAAGATATAGGATGCAGTTTAGCTTCCAACAGCGGGCCGCTAATTCAGAGGATAGGTTCACCTCTTTGTTTCGCTTTATTGCAATATTTTTTCACACCGGCCAGGGCATCGTTCTGCAGATTTAAATGAAAAGTCCCGATGTCTGTGCTATACTCTAAAATAGTCTAGTAAAGAGTGTAAACAATTTTTTAAAGAATGGTAAAATGGGGTGCTGGTTGATAAACCAAAAAACACAAGATGAGGGAGTTGGGGGATGGGTACAGCATGGCTAGTTCTATTGTCGTTACACTTCAGTGGGCATTAGAAAATCTCACGTTAAACGCTGAACAAATGAGGGTTCCGGGCACGCCCCTCTAGCTGGGCTCCCTGGGGGTGAGGCCCTGGAATCCGCATTCTCGGAAGCTTCCCAGGGGATGCCTGTGTGCCCTGGAACCTGAGCACCCCTGGGTGAGAGCGAAGGCGGCAGGACCATACTCATCTCTGCCCCCCAAGGTGGCCACTGCTGGAGACCCCCAAGCAAAACTTTCCCTCCAAGGGTGAAAATATCAACACATCAGCCTCCAAGACGCGGAGCCCGAGCCCCCGTTCGGCCCCACAGTCGGAGCCGCGTCCTAAGGGTTCGGAAATAAATCCCATCTATTTCATGAAACAGAAGAGATGGTTTTCGAAATTACCTACTTCTTTATTCCTAATGAAATAAAAGAGGACATTGTCTCCATTGAGCCAAAGCAGGCCTGGGTAAGAAGAGCGTGCTCCGTAATGAAAATGACGATAACTGAAATAAAAATCTTATTTGAAAGTAGTAAAAAGCAGACCTGACATCGCAGATAATCAGATCAGCCAAACCCAGAATCCCGGAGAAAATGAAATCATGGGCTTAAAAAAATGAGCCAGAATAGAACGGCCAGGGAGGTCAGCGATGGAGATAAAACCTATAGACTCAACCAGTGGATCACAAGCGTCATTGAAGAGGTAATAAGCTGTATTTCAGAATTCTGTGGAGAAAAAAGAGCCCAAAATAGCAGTTAAAGGAGTTTATCGAGGCCCAGGTAACTTAGCAGGCAGGGTGATGGCATTAACTTTCCTTGTTATCACTTTTGAATTACAGACGGTGGTGGTGATGAATTTCATGAACGTGAGCAGGAGTTGACGTTACTGTCCCTCCTAGTTTTCATAGTTCCGGAGACAATGGTGCAACTCTGGTATTCCTGGGGGGGATATCGTGACTTATTCCAATGAGAAGACATCCTCAGATGTGCAAATAGTGAGAATATGTCACCCAAGAGCCCATCCTGTCAAAGTTATTCACAAATAAAGTCATTGATGAGAAGTCAAGAAAAGGGTCTTCTATCCCCTGGCACATATTTTGTGATAGTTTCTCTAGCATCAACCCTGAATTGTATTTTTCTCCTGTCATTTTAACATCACTGAGGTCAGGATGCATATTCTCACCAACGGGTGTCCTAGAGGTGCTGATTGACGGGTGCAGCTTGACGTGGTTGTCACAGCACAGGCCTGGCCGGGGCTCCTGTTGACATGACTGAACAAGGGCGGCCCCTTGATGCCCCTGAACAAAACCTAACTGATCATCTTACTTGGTTTGACTCCCCGATAAGCATATTCCCTGTGCAGTAGGAGTTTAAAATATTTTTCTTAAAATGGTCCAGTGCCAGGCAGGTTGGCCATCCCCTGGTTGTCACCAGTGGAGCACCGATCGGGGACTGGGCCGCAGGAAGAAGGCGGTTATCAGAACAGGAGGCCCCGTGCATGATCAGGACGAGGCAGGAGGAGAGTTGGTGTGAATCCCAAATCGTGGAGAAGGTCTATTTTAAATCCCTTTCACCTAAGGCCGGGATTCATCCTAGAACCTGGGGTGAAGCTAGTCTGGCCGGTTTTGTCTGAAGCCAAGATACGCCGGTTGCGTGGATCAGAGGAGAGCTGAGGCTGAGACCAAACAGGGCTTATTCAAAAACTGATGGGATTCCAGGCGCCGAGGGGAGCACACAGCCCTAGGAGACGAGGGGGGAAGAGTCAGTGAGGTAAAAGGGACTGGCCGCTAGACTCTCCCTGGGATGGTGTGCGAACTCCAGGGAAAGAGCTGGCAAACAGCAAGCCAAGGTGGTCTTCAGGACACGTGAACAGAGCAGGATTTACCTACGGCATCCAGGACTGTCCCTCCTAAGGATTCACAGTGCGATTCTGTATGAAAAACGAGAAGTCAGGTCCCTGGTTCGATCCCGGGTTTCAGCACCCCACGTAAAAAGTAAGTAAATAAAAATAAAAACGAGAAGTCACCCGGCAAGGAGACCCGTCTAATTTTAGCCTAGCATTTCCCTGACGTACCTGACGGTCGCACTCCGTCTCGTCCTGATTACAGGGACGTTGCGCCGGCGTCTCAGAGAAGAGACTGGGAGACACTGGGATGAACACCACTAACGAGAGCACGGAGTAGGCCATCCGGGGAGCTGAGGAAACTATTGGAACATCTGTTTCTACCTGTGTTATCTCATCATTTTAAAAAAAACAAAACAAAAACCACTTAGATTTGGTTCTTTCCCTGGGTCACTGAAGACCTGGTCTCCTCAGATGCAAAATTAGGGTAACAGTGTGCTCCCCTAGGCTGGGTCTCTATTTGTGTCGAGAATCTCATGACTTCATACAGGTCAAGTACTTGGACCAGAGCACTTAGGACAGTCCCAGCACCCAGGTCCACAATAAATATTCGCTTTCATTTTTGTTGTTTTAAGCAAATTCATCAGTTATTTTTCTGAAAAACATGGGCTTTTCGTACATAGTTCACTAAAAATCAAATATTTACGTTTCATGCGAGGGTTCGGAATTGCACGTTACGGCTCTGGTTCTAATATTTTTTAGTATTACTCAAGACTGAGTATTCATCACAGATTTCAAAATAGTGCAGTTGCAAAGCAGTGTGGACCCACTTTGGTCTTGTCAATTTGGACCCTCAGGATTATCGTCTCTGCTTATTTGTTCGCTACCTTTTTATGGCATCAACCTACCGTCAGGACGTTTCTCTCAAAGGCAGCAGGCAAGTGACTCGAACGCTCTCATCGCTTCTTTCGGTTAGCTGGGTAGTCATTTCTCTGCTTTGATATTTCTTTTGTTACCACGGCCAAATGTGATCGGCCGCCGCATGTTAATAAATTGCTGCGTTCAAAGACGGCGACATTCGTTTTAGAGCCTGAGCCACCCGCCCTTCAGGGCGTAGCATGGGTCTCGTTCCCACCCTCGAGGCCCCGAGCCCCCAAACACTGTCCTGTAAGACAGTGCGGGTCCCGCAGCGAGCTAGAGAAGGCGCGCAATAAAGACAATGTGATTTTACACTTTAATATCTAATATTAGATCCAAAGTCCAATATAAAATAACCTAATATTTAAAATTCAATATCTTCTGACTCCCAGTTCTGAAACCACTTGAGGAGACCAGCGCAATCCATTCAGGACAAATAGATTTTCCGCGGACACGGGCCTGAGCCAATATTGAGGAAGATCTGAAATTGCCCCAAATCAATCCTCATATTGGTTCCCGTTAGCAAGAGTTAACCACAGCCGATTAATGAAATTAGAAAGGGAGGGACAAAGGAGACATTTCTCCAATAATTTTAGCCTTAGCTCATCCTGGCTACTGACTAGGAAGACGCGTAGCCCATAAAAAAGAGAGCTTTTTGCGTCGGGAATACATTTGTTTGGGTTTCCAGAATTACAACGTGGGACCAGCGGCTCATTCCCACACCTCACCCTCCGTTGACGAGCATGTTTCATTTTCCCTTCCCCCTGCGTTGCTCTGCGGTAAAAGATGGACCAGTCTCAGGAGTTCATCACCTGAAACCACTATCCCATTTCCTCTCAGACTCTCCAGCGCGTGTTTGAACCCAGCCTGGTATTTGTTTCCTTTCGTTTGATATTTCTTCTCTTACAATAGTCAAAAGAAATACCGCCCACCCTCCGACCCCCATTTCTCACCATTCTCTAGTACGACTGATGTATGGGACCCGCTTTTGTGGCCTGCGGCTTGAGACTGTATTTGGCTCCTTCTTAGAAACTTGGTTTTCTTGACCTCTGGAGCCTTCCCCAGTTTGACATCCTCACGGTGATCCTCGGGGGGATTTACATGGGCGTCTGTTATGGCCCATAGTCTGCGGTGTGGTTCCTAGGACTCTCACAGCTGAAAGGTCAAGCCCTCCCGACTTTATTGCCGAGTAAAGAGGTCCGCGTGGGGTTAGTGTTGTCAGCGAGCAGATTGAAACCCATCGGCAGCGTCATCAGGCCTGGAGCCCGGGGCTGCGCCAGGAAGGAGCCTTCGGGGTGAGCGAGGGGGCTCATCGGAAAACGGAGCAGCCAGCTTTCGACTCCGGAGTTCAGAAACAAAACTCTATCCTGTTATTCTCAGAGCGGCCGTATATCCCAAACTCAAATTTGGGACGCGTGCTCTGACACATACACAAGTACTTTTGTCATAGCGGCTTCAGAATATCTCCGGTTGGGACAATCCCTTAATATTCAGGCTACATTGTTCCCCCCCGTGGCCACCCCATGTGCCAATGAACAGGGCAGGTTACAGGTTAGACTGCACTGCCATTGGTAGAGATTGCTGCCTTTTATGTCCAAAAAACACGCTGCCTTGTGGGTTGTTCCTGTCTGAGGGACACAGTTTATCCCCACAGCCGTGCTCATCAAGACCCGTC
The DNA here is from genome assembly GCF_054644295.1 of Miniopterus natalensis. Classification (NCBI taxonomy): domain Eukaryota; kingdom Metazoa; phylum Chordata; class Mammalia; order Chiroptera; family Miniopteridae; genus Miniopterus; species Miniopterus natalensis. The sequence continues at coordinate 4,193,926 of NC_142099.1, forward strand.
GGTATTCTCGGTGCTGACACTTGCCCTTCAGGCTTCTGGAACAGATGTGCGCCAGCTGGGACTGTGCTTCCCGCCGGCTCTGACTCCCCTGTGCTCCCGAATGCCAGTAAGAAAGCTCTACGACCCGAAGGGCACCTGAGCACGACCCAAGGACATCAGCTCCCAGACTCCGAGTGTCTGAGTGTCTTCAGAATCGTCCTGAGGGAGGTGCCCTCTCGTCCTAGAGCCGAGCAAGAATCCAGGAGCGGACAGGACCTGGGGAAGGGAGGAGAGACTGAGAAGTTCCAGGAAGGGGCTGGGGTAAGGGTCCCTCCCACCTAAAATGACACCCCGTGTGGGCTCGCGTAGAGCACGCCCATGCCCTTTCTCGGGCATGAACTTTTTACTTCCTCCCAAACTCTAAGGGTCCCCGCAAGACCCGCAACCAGCGGAGCTGAGGGCAGCGGCAGCTCGTCCCGGGCGTGCGCCTGATCCCGTCTGCAAGGCCCCGGGTTCTCCGACCTCCCAGTGAGCTAACCGCGCCCGCCTTGGCTCATGCTGTCCTGTATCGTCTCTAGGAAGGAGCCAAAGCAGACCCGCCGGGCTCCCTCCTGCTGCTGCTTCCACCCTCAGTCCCACTCTCAGAGTCACCTGGACTCCTCTCGTGGAGTCTACCACGCGCTTCCCCCTTTCACAGCCTGGCGCTGGCACTGGCACTGGCGCGGCTTAGTGAGGTCAGCGTGCAGGTCGGGTGTGCTGTCTGAAGGCCACTTACCAATGAAACGGGCAAGGGCTAAGTGCCAGACGCAAATGGGTGTGAGCAGCTCTGCCGCAGTTTTTCACAGTTGGTGGAAGTGTGACCCCAGATGCTTCCACAGACACGTGTAGGTACACGCACGCCTGCTTGGCACGTAACTCACAGGGCCGCGGCGAAGCCTCCCGTGAGAGTCCCCTGCGTGTCCAACCGTCATTCCCAACCGCTTGCCGAGGAGAAGGCCAGGAAGGGCGAGTTCAACGAAGCAGGAGCCCCAGGCACCGCGTTCCTACAGCTTACCCAGGATTCTCTTTCCTTTTTTAACCGAAGGGTCTAGCGGATCTTAGGTGGACGGATTTTTTTTATTTTTTTTCAAAGTTGTGACTTGTCAGGAGAAAGGCACTGCCATCAGTAGAAACAATAAAAGCACGTCTCAAAATTTATTTATCCCTCTAAGTTCCGAAAGCACACTCGGAGGGAGTAACACCGTCCTCCACTCCGGCCACAGAGTGCTGATTGCAAACTAACTTCAGCTCTCCCGGAGGGGAACTATTAAGGTTATTTTAAAAATGAAATTAAACATCACGGTCTTCTTCCTCTTTTGCGTTGCTATAAGGACATTTAGCAGCCATCCCTGGTGAATGACTTGGGCATCTCTTAACGGTGTCGATATTATCAGCACAGGCATAAAATACATTCTGCTCTGTCCATAGGTGTCAGTTCAGCGTCTTTTGCTTGTAGGACTTAAGATCTATTTTAGGCTGCCTGCCGGCTACAAAATAATTACTTAAACTTGCTAATGCCCGAATCTGTGGGATTTAGCAGCAAGAAGTTCTTTGCTTTCCCGGGCAGGGGGGGGAGTTATTTTTCTTATAGAAATTTCTTTGTTGGTGGCATTAGAGAGGATTAAGGTGGGGTTGAAGTACTCGAGAATGTAATTAATCTAATCCCTTTAACAGCAATTGTTTTCATACTGATAATTCTCCCGAACAACAGTAAAACAGACGACAGCCTTGTGAAGTATTGACACTAGGTATCTTAGCATAAGAACCTCTCCTCTGTCTTTCTTTTTCTATAGAAGGGTAACATTTTTGGCTTCTTTGGCAGCCTCTCTCTCTCTTTCTTTCCCTCCCTCTCACCTAAAATGCAAGCATGCTTCTCAGGGGACCAGAATAACATTCTTTTGTACTGCTAATTTTCTCTCAATGTCATCGTCTCTCAGTTAAGTTCATGGCCATCAAGTCATTAATCTCTTAAACGAGTATGAATAGGAAATAAGAACAGTTCCACTGATTTCTTTCTTTCTTCCTTGTATCCACAGTCATTTGGTTCAGATTCTCATGTGAACTGATTTGTTTACTCATCAATTTCAATAAATTGTTATGCTGTTGAAATTACCACCAAGAGGAGGAAAGTCAGACGGGAGGGCGAAGCTGTCCTTCTGGTCAACCTCCAGAAACTGGGAATTGTCCTTAACCTGCTCAAATATGACACTATCCAGGGGAGACTTTCTGCGACTTCTCAACATAAAATTACAACCAGAACCCCTCCTCCAATGCCACTCTCCCCTTTAATAGGCTTTCTTTTTCCCCAGAGCATGTAACATTATAAAATATTATGCATTTGTTTACTTGGTGCATCTCCCCCAACTAAGATGGATGCGCTGCCAAAAGCAAGGACTCAGATATGTGTCTCTGGAGCCAAGACAAGGGCCTTAAATATAGTGCTATAGGAGGCAATCAATAATTATCAAATACAGTAGGCAATTATCGAACGCATGAAGCTCTTCTCTTATTTTTCCGGTGCCTAAAGCAGAGCAGGGACAGTGTCTCCTGGTCCTGGCATGCATTTCTATGGCTGACAACTTGATGTAAATGTGAGCATTCACCCTGAGCCCGCTGTCCCGCTGAGCCCCAGCAGAAGTGTCCCTGTGGCCAAAAGCAGGGACCGAGTGCTTTATGCGGGCATGTCTTCATTAAAGGGCTAACATTTGGGTTGTGTGGCGCGTGTTTGGCATCCACACGTCTACCATTTTAAGAGTAGTATTGCCTGGTCATTGTGGCTCGGTGGTCACCAGTTCGATTCCCAGTCAGGGCACATGCCCGGATTGCAGGCTCAGTCCCCAGTGGGGGGTGTGCAGGAGGCAGCCAGTTGATGTTTCTGTTTCTCTCTCCTTTTCATTTTCTCTCTCTAAAATCAATAAAACTTTTTTTTTTTTTTAAGAGTGGCACAGAGCAGAGAATCACAACCGGGACACTCGCTATGTGCTCTAGAAATAGGGGTTGCTAAAACAGAAAGGGGGCCCATGGTCAGATAACCTTCTGAAACTAGGTATTACATGAAGTTGAGGAAAGTTGAACTTCATGGCGTCTCAGATGTATAATCATGCTCATTAGGGCTCCTTAGCCTAAGGCTTTAGGCTGTGTTTCCCAAACTCATTTGAACTTAGACCCTTCCTCTTGTACCAGCCAACCCTGCTCTAAGGCTGGGTTGTGTCCTAGGGAGCCCGTGGACCTGAGAGTTGAACAGGCCAGGCCAGGTGCAGGAGAAGGTTCTAGCTCTGCCCCTTACTGACCTGACCTTGTTATGTGACCTTGGGCAAGTTACTGGGCACTTGTCTGTATCTCAGCTTCCCATTCTGTGAAGTTAGGGATGAAAAAGATGACCCAGGATAATGTAGGTCAAGTGCCTGACCCACAGAGCCAGCTAACTAGTGGTGATTGCCAACACCTTTGATTGACTCTAGGAAGGAATGCTGGTTGGACAGACATCCTCAAGTATATTTTCTGAGACAGGCTTGCTAGTGTTGCTCTGCTCCCAGAATCACTCTGCCGTGTCTCCTCCTGTGCTTTATACCCTCTCCCCACCTGAGAAGCTCCGCGCATCTGTGCTGAAGTGGAAGAAATGCTTTCTTTCAGCACAACTTGCTACAAACGTCTGGTGACTCCCCGAGGGTGTCCCGCAGCACGGACATCCTGTGTTCCCATACTCTTGACCTCAGATGAAGATGCCTTCGTCCAAGGGAAGGTGGTGGCATCCAAGCTAATGATCATGCAGATGGCTACATGCTGATCTGTTCTGAAGGGACTGTGTTTTTGCAGTAAATCTCCAATGAAGGTGTGATTTGTGTAAATCTGACCCCTTGCAGTAAAATGTGCATTTACATATATTTAGAATTTATAAATCCCGACAGATTCCACGATATTTATAGCCCTCCATAAAAATCCTTCGCCTGTTTGCGAAGTTCTGCATTTGGCTCTCTGGTGTGCTGGAGAGAGTTTAAATAATAATAAATTTGGTGATTTATTCCACCTGGAACAGAAACTTATTTCCCCCTCTTGGCTCATTTTGAAGGGGACACTATAAATAGTGCCACAGACGCTGGGATCAGGAATAGGGAATTGAAATTCGAGAGGGAAGTACAGAAACATTTCCATTATCACTGATGCCTTGAATGTATTTTTGAACCAGTTCTGTTCCTCAAATAACGCCTTCTCTCCTTTCTCCTGCCCCATCTCAATTATGCGTGAGCCCCCCAAACCTGTTGCCAGCTTTAGGATTCGGTTGCATTAATGGGGGAGAAAGAGCAAATGGATTAGCGGACTGGGTAGCGGAAAGTGGCCCCTGGGGAGGCCAGAGCAACTCTCCGACGCTCATCTCACATTTCACAGGCGTCAGCAGGTAACTGAGCATCAATGTCTAAAGTGTAAATTTGTTATTTGAGACCCAGCTCATGCATCTTGCAGGTTTGATGACAAGCTCTCAGTTCATGAAAAAGGGGAAAAAAAACGAATCTAATTGCAATTACTAGAGACAACCTAAGGGCAGTGTCCGAGGGTCAGTTCTTTCACCCATCTGTGCTTATCGCAGGATCAGCGAGAAACACCTGCAGGATTGGCTCCAAAGGACACCACTTGTTTTCTTAAACACAAAATAAACAAAAATCAGGGAGCCGGTTGTGTGTGGTAGAGTCTCCCGATGAAAGCCGAGAGCAGCCGTTTAGTGCAACATGAATGGTGCTGTCACTTGTCCTGGTAGAAGGAGGGGACTGATGAGCATTTGGCTCCTTGTGTGATTGGACTGGAAGGAAGCAGCCTTCGTGAGATGGGAAACAACAGTCATGATTCGCGTCCGGGGACAGCTGCCCGTGGCCGCGCAGAGCGACATGTCCGTGGTTCCCTGGCTCTTGGCGACACCTTCCCTGTGTTAGGCACTGGAGTTTCCTGTTGTGATGAGCTGGGGCCCACCCGGCCCGAGCCTTTCCCGAGCAATCCCCTTGCCTCTGGCTGATGGGGCGGCAGGTGCTTGGACCGCGCCCCAGAGCCCCCAGCAGAGCACATTCTGACAGTCGGTGGTGAGCGAAGTCAATGTTTTAAATGCAGGCTCTAGGAAGCGGGGACCCAGATAAAGATGATGGATCTGAGGCAAAGCAAGGAGAAGACCGATGTCGCGTGGGGGTGTTGTTTCTCAAACAGGACACAGGTATCTACGGTTCATTGCTAGTTCCAAAGCTTTGCCTGAAAAACGGCTTTTTAAAGAACTGCGCTCTTGAGGCCCGTCCTTGAGGCCTGGAAGAATCTCCTTGCTTTTGCTATAGCATCTTTCTAAGAGGCCGCAGGGTATTGAGCAGTTAGACAGTCGCTCGGTGTCTTTGGTGCTTTGGGACCACATTATGGGTCTAACACATATGGGATAAATAAACTGTTTTTATTCCTTAAAACCCGTGGAAGGAAACCAGACTAGAAAATTAGCATATGTCCTATTTTTTTTTATTTTTTTTTAAGTGATTCAATAGGAGACTCCAATTAGGCAAATAAAAAATGATTACTGCAGCCCAGCCAGTGTGGCTCAGTGGTTGAGCCTTGACCCGGGAACCAAGAGGTCAGCAGTTCGATTCCTGCTCAGAGCACATGCCCGGGGTGCTGGCTCGATCCCCAGTAGGGGGCGTGCAAGAGGCAGATCCATGAGTTTCTCTCTCTCCGATGTTTCTCTCTCTCTCCCTCTCCCTTCCTCTCTCGCTAAAAATCAATAAAAACATATTTTTTAAAAAATGAAAATGATCACTGCCAACGGGTTTTTCCCCTTCCTCTCTTTCCTGGCCTCGTACTCAGCAGCAGCTCTGAGACCAGCCGTGTGTCCTGCCCCTGTTTTGATGAACCCTCCGTGTTTTCTCCACAGGGCAACCCCTACATGTGCAATAACGAGTGTGACGCGAGCACCCCCGAGCTGGCGCACCCCCCCGAGCTGATGTTCGACTTTGAAGGGAGACATCCGTCCACCTTTTGGCAGTCGGCTACCTGGAAGGACTACCCCAAGCCTCTCCAGGTGAACATCACCCTGTCTTGGAGCAAAACCATCGAGCTCACGGACAACATAGTGATCACCTTCGAATCGGGGCGCCCCGACCAGATGATCTTGGAGAAATCTCTGGATTACGGGCAAACGTGGCAGCCCTACCAGTACTACGCCACGGACTGCTTGGACGCCTTCCACATGGACCCCAAGTCCGTGAAGGATTTGTCGCAGCACACGGTCCTCGAGATCATCTGCACCGAGGAGTACTCCACGGGCTACACCACCAACAGCAAGATCATCCACTTCGAGATCAAAGACAGGTTCGCGTTTTTTGCTGGACCCTGGCTGCGGAACATGGCTTCGCTCTACGGCCAGCTGGACACGACCAAGAAGCTCCGCGATTTCTTCACCGTCACGGACCTGAGGATCCGGCTGCTGCGGCCGGCCGTCGGGGAGATCTTCGTGGACGAGCTGCACCTGGCGCGCTACTTCTACGCGATCTCGGACATCAAGGTGCATGGCAGGTAAGAGGGCCCGGCCCAGGCCGGCGATGGGTGTGCTCAGAGAAAACGCCAGGGTGGCGGCCCCGGAGCTGTAGAATGATATTTGTCACTTTCTGCGGCAACGTATTCTCAGGGACACCAGCCTGGAGGTAGGTTCTGAGGCACCCGAGACCCTCCTTACTTAGCAGTAATTCGTGATCCCAGACTTGCTCTCACCAGACCTGCACCTGGTGGGATTTCTCAGCATTTAAGCAAAAGGGGGAAAGAACATCTTAGAAAAGGAACTGGAAACCGAGAAATGCATCTTTCTGTAGTTTTCAAATGCAAGAGAGGGTTTCAGCATGGTCCAACTCTCTATGTTTTTAAGTTATTGCACAAAACCCCTGAAAATGAAAGCTGTATTTCTTTCAGTGTATTAAATCAGAACCAAAAGCATTTAGGGAAAACAAGTGCATTTGTTAAAAAGCGGCAAGCTGTATTTTTCAGGTTTTGGGATGCTATTGTCTTAAAAAGATATGGTGCCATTTCAAATATGGACCCGAGTCAGGCTCCCTTCATTCTTCCGGGTCAGTTATAGATGGACCAGAGTTTAGACATTAACGGTCACAGTCAGGCATACCTTTGGTTTTGATAATGTGCCTGCCAGAGACACAGTTGAGCAAGTTACCAAGAATTTTGAAGATGTTTAAATGAAAAAACTTCAATCAGTAGAACCAGAACCACCAAAGTAGAGATTTTTCAACCCGATTTTGAAGCGCGGGAGGTTACTGAAATAACCAACTTGTGGCGGTTGGAATGAGGCATATGAGTTGGGAAAGCTAAAGATGAGTGGGGGATACAGCAAAATGGAAGAGGGGGGAAGCAAATCCAGGCAGCAACCATTCTGAAAATGCCAAGATAGTTTTAAATCGGAATATATGAAGATAAGGCTATAAACAGTGCCTGAGTCATGGAGGTTTAATTAAGTAATCACACGATTTAAACAGATAAGGCAGGATTTATTAACGCATCCAGCATTCCTTAGGGCAGCCCAATCCTCCGCAGCCGGAGAAACGTTGAGGCCCCCTGGCCCCTGGAGCGCTGTCTCAGCCCATCTTCGGTCACAGGGCTGTTATGTTTGTGCACCAGGAGGAGAGGCCGCCGCTGTGGAGGGAAGGGCCAGAGCGGGCCGCTAGTGAGCATACGGGTTCCGCGGTGGACAGGACAGTCCATGAATTAGCAGGGCACCCCGGGGAACAGTATGAAGCTGTTACCTTAAAAAGGGGTTGCTGTTTATGATAAAATGTAGCCGCTGTGTCCATGAACATCTTAGCAGAAGATGATTGGTTTCCAGTATCTTATTCTTGGGGACTAGAATATGTAAAAATAACTGACGTCGACACTATTAACAATAGCATTCCACAACAAAGCAACAAGTATTCTGCTCCTCTACAGAATAAATGTCAAACTTAATAAGCTGAGACTTGAACTTGGATCCCAGTGTGACCGACATTGGTAGGTAGAGTTCTCTAGGCCAGTTTCCTTGTGGTTCCAGAAGTCCTTAGTCTAAGCCAAGGGCCTTGTAGCCCAGCTTCCCCAGATACTCTCTTGTGAAGGCGATCTTGTGAAGCTTTGGGGTTGGGAACTAGCGATTGTTGGGGCATATTTCTTGTATGGCCTATTCATTTTTGTTTCCTCCGATTATTTTTAAAAGACTGTAAATATACTTGAAAGCTACAGGCATTTTATGCATTCTCCACTGGGGTCAGACATATTATCCCCTGCAGATGGCATGTTAGAAATGCAAAATCCCACCAGATCTACCTCTTTTCGCTTACCCCTCACCCTGGTAGCGCCTTCCAACTGCACGTCAGCGGTTCCGAGGAGCTTGGAGGAGCCCGCTCCCTTCCCTAGGTCTCACCTCCACCGTCTTTTCCTGTCCACCAGTCAGCTGTCAGCCGGTGAGGTAGCAGCTGGGCAGGAGAGAAAGGTGCAGTGGAGGTGAGCCCCTTCAGTGAGGTCCCCCTCTGTCGCCGCCAAACTCTTGTCCAAATTCTTCAGGGCAAAACTGATGTTGGCGGGTACCGTGCTAGGCACCAGATGGCTGGGGTATTTTTAGTCTTGGGGGAAAGACTAAAGAAGCAAGGCCCGGTGGCTCGGGCGTGTCTCCAGCTTCTAAGTTATATAAGGAACGCGGATCTCAGATCTTTCGGCACTGAAGCTGATAGACGATTCACCCTTGAACATCTCAGCCTGGTGTGTCTGTTTCTTAGACAGCGCATCGTCTACGGGAGCGTTGAACGCGAATTGATGAGCTTGAAAATCAAGTTCTAAAGGTTCCTTTACGAGAATAGCAAAAATAGAAACTTCCCATCAGCGACTCCTCCCTCCATTCCTGGGGTGATTGAGCCATTTAACGAGCTTTCCGTGTCTGGGTGTGATCCTGATGATGGTCGTTTTCTGCCTGTCACTCGCCCCCACCCCCACCGTAGCGTGGGAACTGGCGTGAGTTGTTTGGGGCCAGTAGGGAACTTGACACAGAATAGTGGGCAGAGAAGACAAGATTTTTCACCTTGAGATATTAAGCTGTGCAGCGAAAACAGTTGGAGAGTCTTTGAGTTGACAGACCATGAATTCCAGCTCTTTATTTCTTGTGTGCAAGTGAACTTGGCGTTTATGTTTCATACTGGCTGGTTTTGTTTGGTGTAAAGAATGATGTTTTGATGGTCATAAGACGAAGGTCGCGTCCAGGTTCTTTTTAGCACGGGACACGTCTGATAACTGTTTTCGCTGGCGACAAATCCTGTGGTCCCATCGGAAACATCCCAGCCCCCTTTGGCTACTTGCTTGGTTTTCTGCCACTTCCTCCCTCTCGTCGTGTGTTTATTAAGATCGCGGAGGGAAAAGATGGCTGTTGGCCATCTCGGTGCCTCCGTGGTCCTCACATTGCTCAGTCAACTTAATAATCTTCAGGGACTAATTGTGACTTATGGATGTCCTCCTTCAGTAAATCAGGGTGATTTTCTCTAATGAATAATAGACGAGTGCTGTGTGCCAGCACCTTAATTAAAGAGCGCCTCTCTCAGTCTTGATCTCATTTTAATTTACAGGGTAATACTACAATAATATCACTAATGGAAGGTACATTAAAGGACATCAAGTAGCATTAACTGTATTAAATTATGGTACTTGTGTTAATTAACTGCCAAAGCAAGATGGTTCTAATGGCCAGAAAGGTCGTCTAATGCATAAATAAAATCTACCCAAATGAGAGGTGAGGGGAGAAATGGAGAGGAGATGTTTGTTCCGAACATCTTTTTGTACAGACAGGGAGTTAAACTCATGGGCTGTTAAATATAAGGTCCAAAATGTTTTCTTAGTCATACATGGAAAGTTTTGATTTTGTAGTGTTTCTGTTTCCTTTTAAGGAGTCCATAATTTAATTGAAAAGTTGAACATTGCGTCTGTCCGATGCATTGATTTTATAGAACACAAACTCAACCTTATTTATTGTTTCTTTGAGGTGAGTAGTTTCAAGGAAGCGATGTGATTTACTGTAATAATTGTTCAATCAGGAAGACAAATGAACATTCAGTGATATACTCACCTATTTGTAAGGCGTGCCATTAGCAGTGGGTCTAGGTCTGGATTCAGACACAAAATAAAAGAAATTCTTTTTCAACCTCAAAAACTGTAGGACAGAATTGTAAGGACTTTTCTCAGTGGCCTAGAAAACTCTAACCCGCATCTCTATTACTTGCCTTGCTACACAATATCCCTAAACATAATTATCAGTAATTTTTCTCACTGGCATTCACTATGTTGTGCCCTTTGCAGCGCCTACCCCAGCCCTTTACAGGTAGTTGGCAGTCGGTTACTATTTGCAGAACTGCCTGCCGTCTGTGCCTCCATGGTTCGTCTCCGAGAAAGGAGCTGGGGGCACTAGCACAGAAGCTCCACTTACACTTTTTAGCGCTGCCCTAGCTCAGGACCACCCCGTTCCTATCTCATCCTGGGACCTGGAAAGGCCCAGGGACAGAGCCACTCTAACTGGGCCCAAGGGGAGAGAGTCCCCTGCACTCTCACCCTCAGAAGGAACCAGATATGTTCTAAATCCTCACTGTTTGAATGTCACCACCTTGATATGTGCTGTAATCAGGACAAAGAGAGGTTGAAATTCACTTTCTTGAATCAAGGCTTTCTGATGGTTAACGGGGAAATATGTGACCTTAGGTAAGCAAGAACACGGGGGGCAGCTGCAAAGTATAAACACAGTAGGGAATTCCCACCTCTTCTCAAATAGTTTGGGGAAAATCATGTAACACACTAGTGATCTGAGGATGACCAAGGCTCCCAGTCCCCCTGCAAGTTTGCTGAGTGTCTCTCCCGGCCACGATTTGAGTGGACCTATCAAGGCACTGACTCGCCACCTCTCATGCGAGAGGCACAAAGCACTGAGCCTGGCGTTTGTTCACTAATCCCAGTGAGTCCTGATTCTTGAAGTTGGATTTTGCTGCTGCTCAACAGATTCTGCTTTTATAACACCTTCCTGCTGTCACCAGTAAATGCTCCTCCACCCGGGGCCAGACGCCGGGTTAGACAGGGGTGTGACATTTACTTGGTGTCTTGAAATATGTGCTTTAGAACACCAGACAGCCAGGGCAGAACGGGTGTTTTAGGGGGACCGGTTATGCTTAAGAAGAACGCACTCATGGCAAGGAACTCTCCAGGTAGTGGAAAGAGGTGAGTAGACAGAACCTGGGAGATGGCCTCCTAGCATCTCCAGGAAGCACTGAAGGACGCTTACCTTTTGACCTCTGGAGTCCCCCATGCCATAGGAAATGTAAAAATTCGATGGGTTCAGCATGTCAGCTAAGTGCAGGAGGGGTGCTTTCTAAGGCAGTGGTGTGAGAGGCTGTCCCAGCAGGGCTGTGTTGACCGAGGAGATGCAGGTGGAGACCAGGAGGGCTGGGCCATTGCTTACTTGCGGAGCACCTGGAGCTCCAAGTCCTGATGCTCAATTGGAGAGTCCAGAAGAGCTCCCCAAATTCCACAGAAGCCATCATAACTGCAGGGTTTGAGATTCGCTTCCCCACCAATAGGACTTGGTGGACCCATCAGATTTTAAGGAAAGAAGGGCTGAAGGAAAGACATTAGTTGGAATCCGAGTGGAAGGTCCACTTAAGGATTTGGAAACACTGCTCTGGTGTCGCAGAAAGAAGTCTGGGTTGGAAATACGCAAGTTTGGATATTATCTCCTTGCATGTGATGGTTGAAATTTAGGGAGTGGATGACATCAGTGTGATAGGGTTCTTTTCCCATATAATCATAAATGACTGTGGTCATTTGTGGAACATTTGTGGAACTCTGTGGACTACTGTCATTGAAGAGGTAATTTCTGAAGGAAATTGAGAAATGATCTGGGAAAGAGGAGGAACTCAGAAGAGGGGAATGAGTTAAGTGACTTCTAACAGCCCCATGAATATTTAAGTAGTAATCCTTCACACCTGCATAGCACTCAGGTCATAGGGTTCCAGTCAGGGAGCTTCTTTCCATTAATCCCCACTAGAGACTTTGTGAGGTAGTTGTTGTTTGGCCTCATTTTACAGGTGAGAAAACTGAGGACCTGAAAAGTTCCATGACTTTTTTAAAAACCCCACACATACTAAAGTGATAAAATCACACGTTAATTACAAACCCTGTGCTTTCTCATTATGTTCTTATAGCCACACGAGCCTGACACGAGCTCAGTACACACAGGAGGCCCAGAATTCCCAGCGGCGCCATCGTTCAATAGCGCCCATGAGCCAGTAAGTCCGGTCGCTCTGCTCGTCTCAGAAGCTCTGGGAGTCGCCCTCTCCTTGACTTTGGGCTCAGGATTTTACTATATCAGGTTGCCGTGTGTTTATCTGAACGCCTTCTCTCATTTTCACCAACTTTATCATGTGTTGTTGGGCTGATTTGTCGTATTGTGCCAGGCCTAGGTGTTTTGCGGCTAGAATAAAATTGTGATGATAGCTCCTCACTTTATGAGGGGAGAAATAAACAAATAAATGAAGTTTTTTCAGTATTAATTTTTTATCATATTTTCCCATAAATCTTTACTACAAACAACTACTTTTGCTTCATGGGCATCACCAAACAGTAAAACAAGCCACAGATGTTCATGGATCAACTTGGAAATGGCCAACTACCTTAGTGTATTTCAAGAACGTTTATCTCTTAATCGAAGGCAATCTTCTTTTTGAATTTTCTCACATTAGGCTATATACTCTTTTCTGGAACTATATTGACCATAAGTGTCTGCCTCTTTCATACAACAAAGTTTTGTAAATTTTGAAGTCAATGATTCTATCCCCCGAGTCTTTCTTTTTCCAAGTTAAATGGACATTTAAGTATTCTACCATCCAGAATTTTTACATTTAATTTCCACTTCTTTTAAAAGGTGAATGAAGTTCTGTAAATAGGAGTATTCAAATGGAAAGCCTAGTAGCCATAATTAAAAATAAAGTAAAAACACAAGCATTGCTACTTAACTCCAATGGAAACACTTAGAATAAAGATTTATGGCGTGAACCCATTTTAAGTGGACAACTGAGGGCCATTCTGATTTTGGAGCATATTTTTTTACATCCTTAAGTATTTCTTGAATTAAAAAGAGAAAAATATGCATAAGCAGCTCATTTCCCTCTGAGGTTTGCACCATTGTAAGGAGAGAATGTACCTAATAATTCCTCCAATTAAATCATGAACTTCGTTAGTGTGCAGAAAAACAACCCAGTTTTAGAGCTTGTCTCTGTGTCCTTGATTCCCAGGCGCCATCGATTTTTTAAACTAGTGGGTCATTAAAGGAAAGATGTCTCCTCCTTAAGAAACATGGGGATACTTAGGCAAAACACCACATCATAGAAAAGCGAAATAATTGCCTACCTCACTTAACTTCACATTTGTAGAGGAGGCGAGTCCAGCCACATCTACAGGCCCAACGGGAAACAGAGGTGCCCTTGGCTCTTCTAACTTCTGCAGCTGTGTTTTTGACCTGAGTTCAGTGGTTGGCATCTTTGGAAGGTCTTGGTGTTTTTTGTCCCGAGGATCAGAGCTATTTCCCGGCATAAGGAGGTCGTGCATTGGTTGACATTCAGTGTAAGCGTTTTTGTGGAGCTCTTTGACCACTGGCTCATTCGAATGGGACCATTCCCACTTGATCTGCAAATACAATACGAAATGCATGAAGGACAAGGGTGTTATTGTCATATTTTGATTATGAGGAGAGATGGGTTGATGTCATTGCAGTGCAGGTCTGTGTGCCAGTTCAGTCAGCCCCCCTGAGAACTAAACGTGTTCGTTTAACTAGAACTAGCTGCACCGCATGTACACTCGTGATGGCTATTTCTACCTCTTTTCTATCGGTAACAAAATTGTATCTAAACGAGGGCAATCGGTGGCAAAGGGAGAAAGGAAAATGTTTCAATTACTTATGTTTTGGACAAGAATTGTGTTTCTGAACTTCCCTTGAAAACCGTTGAATGAATGGGTGGAGGTGTTAAGTAGGTGATGCAGGAGCCTTACAGACCCGCCGGCCCCCAGATCCCGGTCCAGAGTGCGATAGAATTAGGGCAGCGACTGTCAGCTCATTCGTGCTGACGGGTGGCTGAGACAACGGGTCCTGTGCTCGGAGTGGGGAGAGGACAGAGAACAAAAGCATCAGGATCTCAAAATCATTATTAGTTTCATTTTAGAGGGAAACTTTGGCCAGAAGTCAGAATCGGTTTTAGCTCCAGCTGTGCTGATGCCCCCGGGAGCTCAGAGTCAGTCCCGCCCACACTGGGCCCAGCCTCCGGTCCCCAAAACAGGCGGGTGATACTGGGGTTGGGGTTGTACTGGGTTAGGGTTGTACTGGGTTGGGGTTGTACTGGGTTAGGGTTGTACTGGGTTGGGGTTGTACTGGGTTAGGGTTGTACTGGGTTGGGGTTGTACTGGGTTGGGGTTGTACTGGGTTAGGGTTGTACTGGGTTGGGGTTGTACTGGGTTGGGGTTGTACTGGGTTAGGGTTGTACTGGGTTAGGGTTGTACTGGGTTGGGGTTGTACTGGGTTGGGGTTGTACTGGGGTTGGGGTTGTACTGGGGTTGGGGTTGTACTGGGTTGGGGTTGTACTGGATTGGGGTTGTACTGGGGTTGGGGTTGTACTGGGTTGGGGTTGTACTGGGTTGGGGTTGTACTGGGGTTGGGGTTGTACTGGGTTGGGGTTGTACTGGGTTGGGGTTGTACTGGGTTGGGGTTGTACTGGGGTTGGGGTTGTACTGGGTTGGGGTTGTACTGGGTTGGGGTTGTACTGGGGTTGGGGTTGTACTGGGTTGGGGTTGTACTAGGTTGGGGTTGTACTGGGTTGGGGTTGTACTGTGGGGTTGTACGGGGTTAGCGTTTCCCGAATTCCGCTCCCTGCCAAGGCCGCGGCGCTCAGATACACTTGGGGGAAGTGTTGTTTGCAGTATCTTCTTCTAGGAGAGTCACAACATATATATGAGCCTAAGCGATGCCCAACAGTAAAGAAACGCTTCCATTTTATTTAAGCAGAGCCTCCCAAACTTACTTAGCCAAAAACACCGATGAATACCGCCGAAGAATTAGCATGAACAGGACGCTCCTGGGATAGCAGCATTCCTTCAGTCGCCAGTATCTTGGACCCTTCATATGACATCAGGAAATAAAGCATCTCGCGTGTGTGTGTGTGTGTGTGTGTGTGTGTGTGTGTGTGTGTGAATTATTTGTACTGCTAAGAATAGATTGACATTTCACAGCAAGGTCCAATTTTAGCTACCATCCTCCCGATATTGTTACTACGCCGGGTGAAATAAAACGAGACTGTCTTAGGGAAAGGCTAGCCCCGACAGGGAATACCTTTCTTTTTTTAACCGTTGCTCTTCTTTTCTGAGCCTTGGGGAATCCTGTACACTTAAGAGTGATAGGAAATTAAGCACTGCATTGGACTAGATGGGGAATATTTTTTGTTTTGTTTTTAAGCTGGAGAAATTGTGATGGAAGAGTCAGCAGAGATGTGAAAAATGAAATGCCAGGCGACTCAATCTGGTGCATTTTAGAGACACATAGAGACGCCAGAGGCTCTCTATCCCTCTTGAATGTAATCTCTTCAAGCTCTAATTACACGAATAAACTAAGACCATGCATTTAAAGGCAAATGAGATGAACTAATAGTTAATGTATTCTTTCTCATCTTGTTGAAACCACAGGCTGGTCTGAGTTAAATGCAGGCTGCCTTCTCCTTGGCTCCTCGGCAGTGTTAATGAGGAACACGCGAGAGCCCAGTCACACTGAACATAGTCTCCAGCGAAGGGATGTCGCCTCGTCTAGGCACTGCGCTGACGCCCTGGCCGCCTTACCCACTCGGTCTCAGCAGAATATCAGGGAAGTGAAGCTGTTACAACATATGGGTGACATCCACATGTAATTATAGATCTTCCAGTGCCGCTGGGAACAGGGAACAGATGGGGAGAGGGCGGGCCAAGAGATGGAGGGAGGGGGCGTCTCAGGGGTCAGCGATTTGGCGGGATGGGAATAGATGGCATCCTGAACTCCTGTATTGGAATTATATGGGCAGTGTCTAAGCCCAGTAGACAGGGGAGTCATAGCATTGCAGGATTATTTCTTTTAGAACTGGAAAAAAAGCCATGGAATAATTTAATCGAGCTCCCTCTTTTACGGATATGAAAGAAAATGGCTAAATAAATTAGCCAATTAGCCAAGGAAGATCTGTTGCATAAGCAGAATTTAGACCCAGATAGAACTTGTGTTTTACTCACTGATCTGCCCCCAGAGCCCAGAACTGAGCCTGGCACATAGTAGGGTTCAGTACATATTGATTGAGGGAATGGCTGTGCAGTACCCGTTACAAATCTCTGTGCTCTCCCCATTTGCTTCCTATGGCCACTGCAAGGGAATTGGAGCTAAGCCCATTTTTTTTGGTAATGCTTTATCTAATATACCAGAATTGCAAAGCTTTGGGCTTCAACCAACTGTCCAGAGTTAGAGAATAAAATTTATCAGAGTAATACATACGTATTCAGGATAAATGAGTATCACCCTACCTAGGCAAGCATCGTTTCTTTTATTACTTTCTGATTGGTGCTTTTAAGACCAGAAATTGCAACTCATGATTGTTTTCCCCTTTGGGTAAAGAAATGGGCTCCTCTGCTCATCCTCAAGAAATATTTGTAAATAAATAGTAAAATCACAATATCACTGTGTGTCTCAAAGTTGTCTCCAGGTGATACTTGTCTCTTGAGTTCAGCAACTAAGGAGTTAAAAATGTATAAATCCATCTACACCCCTGACTGGCCTTGTTTTTCACACGGGGCCCCATAGCTCACTCCCCAGGGAATGGCTGGAAGGACCCTCATCTCTCCCCAGCCAGTCATGCTGTGTAGACACGGGGCCACTGGAGGAAGGCAGGCACTGTGTCCCCAGCCCCCAGACGCATAGGTGGTGACCAGATCTGCATGGACTTGGGATGGAAACAGTCACCCCCCCCTTATCCACAGGGGATAAGTACCAAGACCCTCCGTGGGTGCCTGAAACCACGGATAGTACTGAACCCTATGAATACTATGTTTTTCCCTATACATACATACCTGCGATAAAGTTTAATTGATAAATTAGGCACAGTAACAGATTAACAACGACTAATAATAAAATAGAGCAATTAAAACAATAGACTGTAATACAAGTTATGTGAATGTTGTCTTTCTCAAAGTATCTTACTGTCCTGTGCTCACCTTCTTGCGATGATGTGAGATGACGCAGGGCCTACAGCGGAGAACTTCCACTTTTTCACTTAGAGGAAGCACTCTGCGGCTTCTCTTTGGCAAATCCAAACTGCCAGCATCACCGCTCTTGCACCTTGGGGCCATCATTAAGTAAAATTAGGGTCACCTGAACACAAGCACTGAGCTACAGCCACAGCCTATTTGATAGCTAACGTGGCCGCTAAGGGGCGGGGAGCGTGTACCCGTGGGGACACTGGACGGAGAGAGGACTCACATCCCGCTGGACAGGGCCGGATGAGGCGAGATTTCACCAGGCTGCTCAGAATGGCACGCAATTGAAAACTTGCGAATTGTTTCTTTCTGGAATTCTCCATGTACTGTTTTCAGACCACGGTGGATCACACAGAAAGCAAAACCGTGTCTAAATGGGGAGGCTACTGTCCCTGCCTCACCCCCCTTTCGAGAATTTTGAAAAATGCCAAAATGCCATAGAAATCAATGTAAGCACGCAAATGTTCCGTGCTCGCCACTCCCTGGCAGCGCGCAGGTGGCGAGGGCTGCAAAGGTGGGACGCCGCGGTCCCTGTCCTCGGGCCGCTCCCGTCTGGATGGGCTGATAGACATTTCACAAGGTAAATCATAAAGCGATGGGATCTGTGCGGCGACGGGGACATGCGCGGGGTTGCCATGGTAACAGCCGGGCGGTGGGGGGAGGAAGACCTCTGGGATGCAGGAGGCTTTCCGAAGGACCTTTTGATGGTCTGTCCTTCATCAAGGTTATTTCCGAACACTTACTTCCGTGTGTTAGGTTGAACCAGACAAAATTGTTTTTATTAATCAGTTCAAATTGTTGAATCTTATCTAATGATTGAAGACGTCTCGTGCCCTGTCTGACTGCTAGCGCTCCCTCAGACGCGTTTGTGTGGCTCTTCTCCCTACTGTCGTAGGCTTGCCCGGGAAGTGCACGCACAGGTGAGTTGGCTCCAGACGCACAGAAATATTGAGGAAAACGTGGGCTTGCAAGAGCTCACGTTGTTTAATCAGACTGAACGACAGGCTCAGTTTTCAATAAAAGTTAATCCTGTTTTCATTAAACATAAATGTTATTTGTGGAAAACAAGAGTCCTGCAGAAACACAAGGGTATCTCTCAGGGTTACACATTTCATATTTGCTTAGCATTGATGAGTCCCAACCAAGAGGCTTCTTTGCAATGTGATTATTTGCCCCTTTCCTCGATACTGATCATTCTATTAGATTTCGCTGCTAACAACAGCCTATATAAAGATGCCAGTAGTATTTTCCTTCCAAAATAAGATGCCAGAGGAACTCACACGCCACAGTTGCGTCTTTGATACAGACGAAAAGAAGACAAATATTAAGCTGAGGCATGGGTTTGTTAACCAGCCCTGGTTTCCATGGCGAGGCCGCAGGGGGAGGCTCGGAGCGGGTCGAGCTCGGTTCCCGTCCCAGCTCCTCCACTTGCTACTTGACAGACTCGGAAAAATTACATAACTTAAAAATAGCTCAGAGTCTCAGTCCCCTCACCGATAAAATGCAACCCGTGTACCCGCGTGGATGAGTTATTTTAAATACTATTCATGTAGACAAAATTCAAGTGCATGCTAAATAAATGTTGGTTATCATTATGAGCCCAGGAATGGTCGTCTGCCATTGAATAGACTCCAAAAGCAGTTTTTCTTTGTTTTCAGTTATTTTTTTATTGGCCTCGCTACAGCATGCTGGCCCTGTCAATATTAACCATTAGTGTTACTTCTACCGGTTCCTCTTCTCCATGCCGCTGGGCCGAGTTTATATTTCTACTAATACGTAACCCACGCTCTATTGTACCTTCATTCAGTCACTTCTGTTATCTGTCTGAATTGTTTCCTCTCCCTCTGAAGACTTCAGCGGGTTCAGTTTGTCGTTACCGTATTTCTAGGGTTCTTCGTTGGTCGAAATCCCCATGAAAATGAGAGCTGGGCATTGCAAGAAGGCCAGAGCCCATTTTTCTAAGCTCGGTGCCCGGAGTTCTGGAGAAATGCAGGCCTCTCGCCCAGTTTCCCCGGGGGCAGACGTGCGGGTGTCCCGCCGATGATGGATGGCCTGCTCTGACATTTTGCATGGAGGGCCCTTGGGAAAGACAACCGTAGTTATGAAAGATTCATTGTTTCATCTCACATCCTAACCCTGTCACCTTGACACGCGGTGACAGAATCATAATGTCCACTGACCCTGATGGTCAGCCAAAAGCACAAGAAAATGTCTCGGGATCACTGAGACAGAGGAGGGGTTGGGACTCTTTTCTATGCAGTCGCAGTGCCATTCGAGCTCTGCCTTCCCTCTGGCCTCAGGGAATCGGCTCTGGGAAGAAAAAGCCGCTGGGCCGCGGAGGGTCAGGGTCGCCGGCTGAGAAGCACGCTGGGTTCAGAGAGGACCCGGGGGCCGGGAGGGAATTGGAGCCGAGGGTCAGCGGGGAAGGAAAATGAGCGAGCTGGCTCCAGCGGGCCACCGGGAGAGGAAGAGTGACACGGAAGAATTCCGTATTAGGAAATGGCTTTCAGAACCAATTACAATTAGACGCTCTGTAAAGCATAGTTTTTTGGTTAGTAGCCTTATTTCATCTCTGTTATATATTGAGTATGTTCTGTTTTCAAGGCAAAGTGGAATTCTTAGAATAAGCGTTCAAGCGCTAGCTGGTTTGGCTCAGTGGTTAGAGCGTCGGCCCCACAACTGAAGGGTCCCGGGTTCAATTCCGACCAAGGGCACATACCTCGGTTGCAGGCTCGATCCCCAGCCCCAGTCAGGGTGCATGCTGGAGGCAACCAATCGATGTGTGTCTCTCACACTGACGTCTCTCTCTCTCTCTCTCCCCCCTTCCACTCTCTTTGAAAAGCAATGGAAAAAGTATCCTCAGGTGAAGATTTAAAAAAATTAAAAATAAATATTCTGGTGGACTTGAGAGTCACGTATGAGGATTCTAACATTTAAAAGCAAAATGTGGCTGACCTACCAGGGAAATTCTGATATATAAATGATAACCTCCCAAATAAAAAAATTTTTTAAAAAAGTGTATCCGAAGAATTAATAGAAATGTAATTTCAGTGTTACCATTATTGTAGGACGGACATCACAGTTCCGACCTAAGTGCTTTACACAGATAAAACGGGGAACTATAAAAAATGCCCATGGAGAGATGTGTCTTTACACTTAATTAGTCGCCACCGAGTGTTTTTGCTTTGCTCGGTGACGTGTGGTCCATACATCACTGCAATATGTTAAATGCAAACGGTTGTTAATACAGGGACCATCTGCTCCGTGCCGGGGAGTTTGTTAAAAGAAACGTGGTTGAAACGCTCAAATACCAGATTTCTAAAACGAGCTGCCTCTGTGAACCCCAACATTACCAATCCTCCCCTGGCCTTTTGAATTCTACGCATTCATCGCTCAAACGCTCGGAACACGGTCTGTGCCGCTTTTAACTCGCTCATTGGACGCTCCTTAGAGGCGGAGTACCTAGAGGGGCATCTCCCCCTGCACGGAGCCCTTCGTGCCCCAAAACTGTGTTCAGGGACTGAGAATAGCCAATAAATAAGGAGATGATCGTCTCCGGGACGTCTTTGCTACCATGGATGAGACACACTCTCCCTCCCTGGCCCCCTGGAAGCTACCCCTTCGGAGCGGTAGATCACGGCAAGGTGCGGGCCCGTGATGAATTGCCCTGGGTATCATCAGTGTTGCACCCTCCGCCTCCTGCAACCCACAATACTGTATTTCTCCCGAAGATCATCAGCGCAAAGGGGAGCCATGATTTCTCCCTCAACATGCTTTATTAGATGCTGTCACCGGGCTTCCTAATAATGTCCGCCGGACTCACCGGTGACAGGGTAAAACATGGGAAAATTAGTCACAGGATGGGAATCAGAGCCTCCAGGTTCCCAGTGTCACGCCCCACTCTCTGGCAGAAGGGGAGTGCTCCTTAATCCTGGCCTTTCTCA
Organism: Miniopterus natalensis; assembly: GCF_054644295.1. NCBI lineage: Eukaryota > Metazoa > Chordata > Mammalia > Chiroptera > Miniopteridae > Miniopterus > Miniopterus natalensis. Next base: position 4,215,213 of record NC_142099.1, read on the forward strand.
TCAGTCCCCGGTCAAGGTTGCTATCGGTATATTTAAGAGCCATCTGCCACGATGATCTATTACATTAATATCCATCGGAGGTGTGCTCAGATGATGCGACACTCAAAATAGAACCTTGGCCATGAAAGAACAAGCTTAGAAATTAACTGTGTGGATGAAAATCTCCCAGCTCACAACTTCACTAAAGCCAGATGTAATGGATGATGATTGGCCTACTGCTAACTTGGCTTTCTTGACCCTACTTTTTTTTTTTTTTTTGGTAACGTTCCTCCATTCCTCTCTTTTGGCTTTAACGGTGTCTGATTTAAGAGTGTGCTTTTGGGGATTCGCCTGCGGGAGAAGAGGCTGCAGGAGAGCTCATTAGCCCAGCAGACGATCTATCCCTGGCTGAATTAGACAATGAAAGCTCGCTTCCTAGGGGCCACCGAAAAGAGCCAGGGCTCTGCGGAGGGGCGCAGCCCTGCGGTGCAGTACAAGCTCTTTATTTGTTAAAAAAGGGGATTTTTGTGCTAAAAAACATTCCCCTCGGTTTGTTCTCATGAAAGGAGGAGCCTCCCGGAGGCTGCAGGCATCCGATGCCTCGGTTTCAGAATGAACACTTGTCAGTCTCCAAACGGGCGGCTGTACTTGAAAGCTCCCAGAGCCGTTCGGCCATAATCAAACACACGGTACCTTCAAGGCAGCGCACGCTGGCTGTGAGTCTGGGACTTGGGTCCGAACAATGATCTCGAGCCTTTACAAAGCCCCTGCTTCAGAGTTGGAGCCTAGGGAGAAAAAAAAAAATTCTTAGGCCTCCTAATTACATTAGTTTATTGAGTTGTAGAACCCCTTGGGTTCCCAGAACGCCGCTTTCATTTAATTTAGATTTCGTTACCTCTTTCCTCTCCAAAAGGAAACCTTCACCGTAGAAGCCTGTTTCTTGTTTTTAATGCTAATGTCTGGAGACATTCACTAATTCATTCTCCCACTTAATTACAGGGAGCGGGAGGGCTGACTCTTTAAACCTACAGGTGATACTTACCAAAGTTTTAATGGAAATATACATGGAAAGTTGCTTTGATCCAGAATTATGGTCTGATCTTTCTTCCTATCTTTTTTTCTTTCTTGAGGTAAGGGCACCTAGGGAAATAGGAGGAGTCGACAAAAGCCAGCTGCAGAGACGTGGCATTCGTCAACCTTGAGCCTTTTGTATGGAGAGGTGCATCTGGGTCATTGCCGCCTTCCTTCTAGAAGGCGGATCCTGTGGGGCCTCCCAGCTCGCTCTGCTGATAGTCAGTGACGCGCCCAGCAGGAAGGGCAGGCAGACACAGCCCATCTGTTGGTGTTTTAATTTCTTTCAAATCCACTCGATGAGGTGTTTATCTGCAAATGTGTCACTCTGTTGTGTTTTTGAGGTTCGGCCCTCTTCTTGGGCCCAAAAATATCTCAGAGATGCAGAGCAGAATTTCAACCCTCCCTTAATACTATATGAAAACACATATATATGTATATATATAGTATATGTGTGTGTGTGGTGTCCCCTAAAAATGTATAGACACTTAACAGCTGATGGCTCACCTGATGTTTCTTTCTTTCCATAACATTGACCCTGTCTAGTTAGGCAAAGGCAGGCATTTATTTATTCTCAACAAGGATAATTTTTGAAGCTTGGCCTTCTCCTTTACAATGTGATATTCTGCTTTAAAACGGCAGAAGGGGTTGATTTGTGAGGAAATCTATTATTTTTTAAAAAACAGATCAAAGCACTGTATCATATTTTTCTATCAGGAAAAGCAACCCCACACCATCCAAATGCTGATACCCACGGGGCAGTTCCAAAGCGTCCCTTACAATAGTTCTGTCTTCCTCGGAAGGGTAAGAGCCAGGGATGCTAAGACAGAACAGGGATCACGAACACAGTGTTGTAGATCTGATCGAGAAAATCTCCCCCAGTGTCGGAGTAAGTCTCATTTACGTATGTGGGAATTAAGATCCAGTGTTCCAACGCCATGTGGGAAACCTGGGTGGTTATCAGCCATCTTCAGGCTGCTTGGTGCCAAGAATTCTTGATCGAGATACAGGAGAGCTACGATTTTCGAACAGGCTAGAAGCTGGAACTGCTTCTTGTTTTATAATGTTCAGAACGACCGACGCGTATTCTCTGTGTGACCCCAAAGAGAGAGCCCAGAGGGTGGTTTTCAGAGGTCTGTAGATGGCCCTGGGAGGCAGCAGGCTCAGCTGCTCGTGGACGGTTGTCATCGGCTGCGGCAGAGAAGTCACGAACACAGCCACAAGGGGAAGCAAGGCACTCTGGCTTTCTCCTGCGAAGTGGCATTTCTCCCGGATGGCATCGTCAGAGGGCATTTCATATGGTTCACGACGGCCACCCCGCAGCGCAGAACCGCTGACCTAGAAAACCCACCTGGGGGGACTGGTAACCGTCGCCTGCGGTCTGCATGCAGCCTTTTCAGCACCTTGGAGGGAAACTCTTCCACCCTCAGAAAGCCCCAGAAGGAAAGCGTGCTTGCTGCCTGCCTGTGATTTGGGCTCATTTCTCTTTCTTTTAGAAACGTTCGAATTGAGCGCTCTTTAGTCCTAGACTGTGGGTCTGGCATGGGAAGCAGGACTTGCTCACTTCCAGGCTGCGGGAATGGTCTCGTCAGAGTTGAGGGTGGTCAGTGTTCACCTGGCATCGATGGTGTAATTTACTGAGCCGTGTCCCGAGAAGGGGTGTCCTGGGGATCCTCGGGCCTCGGGATATCAGAAAAAGCACAGCTATACCAACCAGAAATGAAAAGAGGGCAGGCCTGCGAAGCCTGGACTCGGGCTGGGGTCTGGAGTCTCCTGTGTGGCTGCTGTGTTGCGGGTTTACCATTTTAATAAGTTTCTAAAAGGAATAATGTCTGAGACTAAGAAACACTGGACTGTAGCCAACCTGTAGTGGCTGAAGGTTTTCCCCACCAGTGACCCGGCTTTGGAGAAGATCGCTCCCTAGACACTGGCCCTACGACCACATTTCTTTGGCTCCGAGTAGGAATTTAGCATCGTTGGCGGCCAGAAGCAAAACGGGGCTCGAGTGAGTCACTTTGGCAACCGTGGGGATTGCAAAACTGGAGCAAAAGACCACTCGCTTGAGAGCAAGGCAGATGCCAGCCGAGAGTCCCCCTACCCCGAAAACGTGTTCCAGAGAGTCCCAGACCCGACCTGTGCGTGGCCCCCTCCTCGGGTGACAGCTCGGCCATGGGGGCTGGGCTGGCTGTCCTGCCTCCAGAATACGTTTCTCTCAAGGTGCACTCACAAATATATATTTAGATGTTTTTGTTTTGTTTTTTTCGCGAGTTTTGAAAAAATCCTCAGACATGTCAAAACAAGTGAAAAATTTATATCCCAGATAAAATGCTCAGTGCCTGGTTTAAAGAGAAACTTCGATCGCGCTTAGGGGACCAGAATAGCATCTGGAAGTCATTGCTAGGCTGTCTTTACTTAACACATCCCTTCCAAATCGCCTAACTGTGTCTTTAATCTTGGCCCCTAACAGCCAGGACTTTCTTATCTTGTATTTGCATTTGTAAAGGACCCGCCCATGGTAGGAGTTCAAAATTCAGCCATTCAGTCTTAGTCCCCCATCCCTGCCATCATCTCCCTCTTTTTTTTTTTCCTTGAAAACAATTAGGTTTCCTTTCTTTAGGGGTGTACTGACCCTGGGAAACGGGTGCAGAAGCAGCTGTAGCATACATTAGCGATGGAAGGGAGAGGAACACAGAAAGGAACAAGCCATGGCAAGCGGGGAGGATTCCCAGCAGAGGGTCATTGAATGAATTAATGAATTGTTAAGAAACCTCCCCATGAAGATCTGGGCTGTTTTCTGTAGGGAGTCAAGTCATTGGAAAATATATATGGGGTCTTTGGGAATAAGTAGAAAAGGCTCATTCTGGGAGGGTTTTGCGAAGCCTCTGTCCATCTGGGCAGATAACCGGCAGCTCCTAACCAAACGACACTTCTCAAGCCCACAGTTTTATTTGTAAGTATCTTCTCCCACAGGCGCCACCCCGGGCAGAACGGGGGCCCACGGTGTGGGTGTGGATTGCTCCCCAGGCCGTGGAGCACAAGCCCGCAGCCTGTGTGTGCTGCCCCGAGGCCTCCCTTTCTGCTGGCCCACCCGTCACAGCAGGTGGGCCTGCCTCAGCCATCGGAGCAATGCCAGCGGACCCCTAAACGTGCGCGTAAGCGGGCCGGGGGAGACGCGTCGGCCCCCAGGGAGCACGAGAAAGGGAAGAAAAGCCAAAAATGATGCAAGACTGGCACATCTCTTCTGGCTTCCGTAGTCCTGATAGCTGCTTGTCAGTCGTGGGCCGCAGAATCTCCGCACAGGTATCCGAGCTTGGCCAGGTTTTCATTTTAACCACTTTACTTCTTCCACAGTTCCCTAAACATTGAAATAATTTCATTCTTTGCTTGACAGACCTGATATAAATGAGCGAGAAATGAAGAAATGACCAGAAAGTCTGGATCGCTAAGTGGATGTTGACAGAAAGAGGGGGGGCTGCCTTTCTAAGCTAACAGAGGAGAAAAACGGGGGGGTAGGGAGGAATATATTTGTTAACATAAAAATGTAAACATTGTCCGCAGTATTTAATGATTCGTTTTTCACAGTGACAGCTGTAAATTATTTTTAACGGGGTAGCTGGCCCTTAGCTTTTGAGTTATATGTGGTTGTAATGGTGAGCTGATACAAAATAAAGGAGAGTATTGATTGAAAACATTTGAAATATGGATGAAGTCATTTTGCTAGATAGAATATTGAAGTTGTACTTTGTTTCCTGTGTTTGAGGTACATTTAGAAACTCCAACTGCCGAATTTCCACCATTATATCCTACTCTACTGTGCAAGTCAAATGACTTCTTTTAAATGTCTGAGTCTTAAATAACAGATTCTTCCATTCACATATATGATGAAGATGTTGAATACATAGAATTGAAAATGGACTATCATTGTGAGTTCCATTTTAAACACTGTGAGAAAATGTTTACATGTCCAAAGAATACAACAGAGAGATTTTAGGTGCAACAATATGCAAAATCTGAAAGTAAATCTCAAGGGTATGGATTTTTTTACCTTTGGCAGGAAGAAAGTAATTGGGAAAAAAAAAAAATTACTCTATTGATTAAGGAACCTCCTGAACGTGAGTTACAGGCAGGCCTCGGAGATGGTGCAGGCTCGGGCCCAGACCACCGCAATAAAGCAAGTATCACAGTGACGCGAGTCACACACATATTTTGGTTCCCCGGTGCATATAAAAGATGTGTTTACACTGTACTGTAGCCTGTTAAGTGTGCAATAGCATAATATCTAAAAAAAACAATGTACATACTTTAATTTATACATGTTTTATTGCTTAAAAATGCTCACTGTCATCTGAGCCTTCAGCAAGTCATAGTCTTTTCGCTGGTGGAGGGTGTTGCCTGGATCTCGCTGGCTGCTGACTGGCCAGTAATGAATTCTAAAGAGCACCTTAGGGGGATAATCCAATTATTCCGGGGGTGGGAGGGAGGCGGGGAGCTTAACGATATCTACACACTGATTTTGCTTAAAAACACACAATTTGAACTGAAATGTGGGCATATTTCTGCTCTTTAGACATTAGACACTTGCCGTAACACCCTGCCGTGAGGACAGCTTCGTGCCCCACAAGTAAAGAGTTGAGCTGTGATTAGAGGATTGAGGCCTGTGCCTTGAACCGACGGATTGGTTTTTGCTGAGTCTTCCCTGTTAATTTTAAGCTTCAGGGCCCCACCATGAGTTAATGCTATGATGGCGAACTCTTAAAAAAGCTGACCATTGTCTTGCATCATAAAGTACTATAGAAATATCTGGCATCTGTCACTAAAATGCTGTTCCAATTTGGTGGAAACATGAACAAGAGAACTAAGACCAGAGGAAAGCGCAGCTGAGAGCCATAGAGATCTGGACACTCACACTGAGCTCGCGGAGAGAGGGGCCTGACTTCGGGGGTCACTGCCTTGAGCCTCCTGTCTGTCTTCTGGTGGCTCGTGACAGTGTAATTGCATCCTGCCTGTCCAGTATGTCTCATAACTGAAGCTGATAAATACAAACCACAGTTTATGACTGTGAATCGCAGCCTGAAGCTACCCGACAAGACATTGGTTGCAGAGAAACATAAACCGATGATAATAGATGGACCGACCCAACCTGAACCCTGTCGCAGACCAGTTAGGACCTCGGGGAATCAGACCCGTCTCCGGTCCATCCCGGCTTCAGCGAAGAGGCCGTGGTCGCAGAGTGGACGGGTCTGGTCGTCACATAAAGGCTTCAGAGCCTCCTTGGCCTCAGCTCCTATTCTCAGGTACCCCTTCCTCTGGGAATTACCCCTCTCTGCAGACCTGAGGGCAGGCACCAGAAGTCAGGGGCGATGTTTTCTGTCACCTCCCTGTCTTCAGGTTGCCCCCTCGCCCCCCATTTCCTAACTGTGTTCTTGAGTTTGGAGCCAGTGTTCATGAGGTAACCCTTTCAGCCACCACCCCAGTTAAGCAGGATCTAAGCCGGAGAAGGGACGCACCTGCTGCGATAAGCGCAGGTGAAACCCAGGCGGGGGGCCCTCGGGGGTGAGGACCTAGGTGTGGCTGGCGCCATCCCTCCGCTCGGGGACGCGGGTGTCATACCCTGGGCCCCAGAGACGCCTACATCACCCGTGAAAACCCAGAGTTGTCGTGAGACTTCAACCCAGAATATATGTGAAAACACTTGGTAAACTGTAAAACACACAGCAAAGGATGCTATTTTCATTTTAAGTAAAATTAGAACAAGGGCAGATGAGGCTTTCAAGATCTTTCAGATTTTCTTTTTAATTTTCTCTACCTTTCTTAGCAACATTGCCGTTGCGGCTGATTACCTAAATGGTTACCTATGATGACATGTTTTCATTAGAATCAGCATAAGCAGTTCGTTACACAAATACATCCTTTACTATCCAGTCAAGCGCAGATGTTCATTTAGCATCTATTCTGGTCACAGTGGCACAAACAAACAAACAAAAGGGGCAGCCCTCCGACCCTAGAGGCTCCGTAGACCAACAACACAACAGGAACTGTATTAGGAATTGTCCCCAAAATAATGATGACTCCTCCCAATAAAAAATAGCCAAAGGGCCACTGATGATGCCTGATTTACCGATGGCGCCCACTCATCTTTCTGTGGCCCGTAGAAACAACTGGCCCTGGCCAGTGTGGCGCAGTGGCTAGAGCATCGGCCCGGGCACCGAAGGGTCATGGGTTCAATCCTCGGTCAAGGGCATGTATCTGGGTTGCAGGTTCGATCCCCAGCCCTGGTCTGCGTGCACTTGGGAGGCCACCAATCAGTGTGTCTCTCTCCCATCGATGTTTCTCTCCCTCCCTCCCTCCCTTCCACTCTCTTTAAAAATCACTGAGAAAAATATCCCCAGGTGAGAATTAACAAAAAATAAAAGGAACACTTGACTTCCAGCCCCATTTTTGAGGCGTTAAATGATAATTTAAAAAATTATACACACGAATGTGTTTACTGATTTGCATATAGGTAAACCGATACGATTTTCACATATGCCTGTTTTACAGTCACGTACCATCTGTGATGTAATGACGTCTATAAATATAAAAATTCAAATCCAGCCGTAATACAGGATAGGCAGAATCTTCAATGAAACATAATCATATTTTTGCATATTTTTTCTATATGCCACTTGGCACGAGACATGATTTGTAAGAACTGCTTAACATAATCCCTCAGGATCTGAATTCACACGAATTTAAAATCTATTTCGAAGGTCTTAAAACAACACGGAGTTTGTTTCGCTTGGGGCGGGAGGGCAGATTCTCAGCACAGCGCCGCGATGCCCAAGCATTATTTTATTTTCGTTTCTTTCAGAGCTTTATTAAACAGTATGAAATTAACCTCTTTTGTTTCTCCAGCAGCAGTAAACCATTCAACCGAAAGTCAATTTCCCCCGTCCGTAAACGCACTGCGCTCCCCACCGTGTGAAAGCGCCGGCCCTGCGTCGCCGATGGCAGACGCGCATCCTGCGGCGGCCTGCTCGTTGCCACAGCAGCGGCTGGCACGGCCTGGAACAGCTCACCTGGGCGGCCCTGTCCGCGGGGGGAACGCGGCGCAGAGCTAAGTAATAGGTTTGAGTCCTCTTGTAGCCGCGTCCACTCAGAGGGTGATTTAATCTCCGCAATTGTAGACCCCCGCACGGCAGGCCGTCCCTCTCGGCAGCCCGGCGGGGAGCCCAGCGCAGGGCTCCGCGAATATAGATAGGTCGGGAGTCGGGGTCACCACTCGCATCGCCGAAGGACGTTTGTAGGATGGCGACTGAGCAGGTGTCGGGGCACTTTTAATTAAATATAGACCCAAAAATCTGCCTCAGAGTGAAGTCTGTTATGACACAGCCTCTCTGGAGGCCTGGAAATTCATAGCTGAGATTAACGTTAGAACAATAGGGGTTTAGAGTCAAGAGTGATGTTCCAAAGAGCCACAAAATGCCAACCGATAGCTATAGATCTGTAGACAGAGGCCCCTGTTTCTGTGTGTGTGTGTGTTGATATTTAAAGGCATTCAGGATGAAAGACTGAAGTCAGACTTCAAATCCCTTCCAACTTATTAGCATATAAGCTACTGGAATGAGAAGAAATCTTCCGCATTTTCTATCTAGATTGAAATGCTGCAGAATTAATTCATCTTGTCTATTGGGGATGGAAGATGTTCTCTGATCTTTAATCCCTTTCAGGGAAATGTAGGAGAAAGTGTGTGGAATCATTTCGAAATGTTTATTTCAAGATGTTTTCATTCATTTTGTCCACAAAAGCTGTAGACCTTTACAATTTTATTTAGAACTCTATGTGAGCAATCCAGGGAGCTTGGGTTTCTCTGTCAGAGTGACTGCAGAACGTCTCGATTAAATATTTATAAATTTCTTAAAATGTATATTGCTTGCTTGATCTGTCGAATGCGTACATATTCATCCGTCTCCTCTTACAAAGGGCTGCTAAGCAGGAACAGTGTCTTTCGTCTGTTTTCTGTGCGTCTAGCACACGCTGGGAGCTTAATAAATGTTTAATGACATTAAGCCATGTGATATGTCACTGCCACCCTCCAGATATAATTGGAAAATGGGACAGCGTCCTGAACGGAGACTCGGGCATCCTAAGCCTGTGTCTGCCCCAAATGGGAAGTGTAGAGCCTAACATTTGCCCCGAAGAGATTTTTTTTTCACACGGGACCCTAAGAAAGGGAGCTAGGAAGTAGAAACATTTCAGGTTGGAAACTCCTGAAAGAGGGACACTGAGCCTGCTGAGCGTCGGACACCAACGTGCCTGGTTCCCTTCACATACCCAGTGAACAGGTGTGGAGTGAAGGATGGGACACCAGCCGGGGCAGCGAGAAACCCCTGCACCATCACCAGCTGGCACCGCCAGGCTCTGCCACGGCCCCTGGTCCCCGCTCCCCGCTCCCCGCTCCGGGGAGAAAGCCCTCAGGAAGACTGTCTGGAAGCGTCCTGTTCCTTCAGTGGGAATTCCCTTCCCACCCGGGAAACGGGGCCGACCTGCCCAGGTGAACAGAACATTTCTTCAAGTCTGTCCAAGGCCCCTTAGCATCACCTGTGAGGCACCGAAACCCAGTCCGTGTGGCGTGTGCCCAGCTCACTCTGGTTCCCCTTCACAGTGTTTTCTCTGCAAAGAGGGCCAGAGAGATCAGGCCACCACATTCCTCCCTGTGTAGTACACTCTGCAAAGGATGCACGTGTCTCCTGGGGACAAGGGAGTTTGGGGGGCATAGGGCAGCATGAATTGTGACTTAGTGGGGAGTCTCCTCGGAGACGTGGGTCTTCAGGGGGCTCACCCATTTTCCATCATTGACCAGAAAGCTTATCATCTCAAGTGGAAACACCTGCCCTGGAGTTATTTCTCAGACCCGAGAAGAGAGGGTAGGTATTTGCCTTACATCCCATGGATGAAATTCTTGGAGTTTCCAGAACTAAGGAAGATTTTCCCCACAGGTGTAACCCCTGCAGGTGTTTCTGGAAGAGCCCCAGGGACAGGTTTTCAGCATCAATAAATATTAAGGCACCTTCTCTACTAAATAACCCCATTTAAGGTAAGTGCTTATTTTTAAAAACAAAACAAATGAAAAGTAGAATAATTTTGAATGCTTGTAACATGAAAATGGAGGCTCCGAGAAATTAAACAGCATCCTTAAAGTCAGGCAGCTTCCTAACTGGTGGCCGGTGAGCACCGCCCTTCTCCAGGTGAAATGAATCCAGGTCCCCGGGGGCACCTGCGTCAGCAGCAGGTGCCTGGCCCCTCCCAGTCTTGGCACATGGCCTGTGACCCTTCTGGATGCTTCTGATGAGGTGAAAACCTGAGGACATCTCTCAGGGAGAAGACACATCCAGAGACGAAGCCAGGCAATGGTTTTAGGAGGAGCCCTCCCCAGGACCAGCGTGCTGGAAGCGACCAGGATGAAATAATCGGGCCGCACGCTCCCCATCAAACCATCCACACACACAGGAGCCACATGGGTGCACATGGGTCCTGGGTAAAAGCGGGATTAGCATCTGAAGGATGCGCCGCAGGTGAACGGCCTTGGACGAAAGAGTCCCAGCCCTGGGATTTAGGGATGAGACTGGGACACTCACCAAATGCACCCATACAGGAGAGCAGAGCCGGGTGCCCAGCACGGGCAAGGTGAGGACCACGGTGGAATGTCGGGGAAGGAGAAAAGCCAGAGGTGCAGGTTCGGGGACCAGGACAGACTAGAGACAAAGAGGCAGGCTGGCACCGCCCAGAGGACCCCGGCAGTCACAGAGCCACCTGTTCCTCCTGCTCCACCCGGCGACCGTGGGCCAGCCTGCGGGCTTCCAGGAGGCGGTGGCTGCACAGCGCCCTGCCCGGCGCCTCGCTGCCAGCCTGGCGTCCTGCTCTTTGCCGGCGAGCTCTCGTGTTTACCGGCGCGTTCAGCACAGCCCTGCCGTCCAGAGCCCTCATTTTCATGCCTGAAATGCATTATCTGATGGCGGAGCTATTTGACTTTTCCTGCGCGCCTCTCATTCCTCCAAGCGAGGTAATTGACCTTTTCTTCGCCACCCTGTGGATTAAACGGCTCCCCCGCAGCCGGCGTTTGATATTTCCAGCCCGGCCTGCCCGGGAGGCAGTCCCCATTTGCTCTTGTCACGGAGCTGCTCTTCGGGCGGGTCCCCAAAGGAAGGGAAACCTCAGGGCCCGAGACCGCACTGTGGCAGTTACTGTCCCCAACACGGGTCACTTCGTCTCTATGGCCATGGACTGCGGGCTGTAAGACTTCCTGAACCTTCCACCGTAGTTTCAGATGACATGACTTCACTCCCTGCCTCTCTCGGTAGAGTTTAGGGGTCAAGGGCGTTTTTCAGATTTGGTTTAAAATCTGAAAGTTTAAAATCGTGTCCAAACTACGCAATTTGTGGGAAAGAAAAAAATAGAGTGTCCCAAAAAAAGGTATACGTACTTGGAGTAATTATTAATTCCAATGGGTTAAATCTGAAAAGAAAGAAACATCAATTGAGCTATCAGCTGATAAAGTGAGCATACATTTTTTGGGACACCCTGTATTGGTGTTATCGGTAAGAGATTAAGCTCTTGGTCAACCCCCTGACCCCAGAAACCCTTGTGGTGTAATTTAGCACGGGTGTTACAGAGAGAGCTCTACAGGTCAGGAATTCTGGGGCCCAGGCTTCCTCGGGTGCTCCCTTAGGTTTCCTTCCCACAACCAAAGTGATGACAAGAACAATGAAGGTGACCATAGCGAAGGAGCTGATAAGGAGAGCAAACATTTATGAAGTGCCAGACACCGTTTTTAAATGCTTTGAAGATAATAATTTGTTATTTTTCATCGTAACAACTCTATGACTTAGGTACTGAATTATCCCATTTTACAGATGAGGAAACTGAGGCATGTAAAAGTTAAACAACCTGCCCAAGGTCAGGCTGCAAACAAAAAGTAGAGCCGGAATCCAAATTGAGGCATTTTGGACTTGAGAGGCAGAAGACTCTGGTACAAGGAAGGAAAGGGACTTGTTACTCCCATAATCTCAGCAAAGGCCCCAGGGCCAGTTGTTATAGGAACTGGGTCACATTTCCATCTTTGGGCCCATCATGGAGTCTAAGAAGATAAATTAGAGATGGGTTGAGCCTGGCCTCTCTGGTCACCCTTGGAGCTGCAAGCTGGAATCCCCAACCTGGACCTCAGCCTGGGCATGAGAAAGGTGGTCCCCAAGGGCTGTTACCAAAAGAAGAAGAGAGGACTCGGGGTGCACAAGACTCCAGCGTGGATGCACACTACAATTTAGATGTGCCCCACGCGGCCAGGCAGCCAGTGTAGGCTGTGTTTCCAACACAGACCAGACCCTTCACATTTCAAAGAAATTAGCCCCGGAAAGCTAGGGAGACCCACCCAAAGGGAATGGGCCAGCTAGTGATTGAACCCGGGTTCCATGATCATGTATTAACGGACTGTAAAATAGGACTGTGATCCATGTGAAATTATTTTAAATGTCACTTCTCATTAAGATCTTCTCACACATTGGTGCAGACCCCACCTCTGCGTATGTCACCATATAGATGGAAAGACCTCTAGTTATATTTTCCTGACCACATCCAATCTGTTGGATCTTTGCAGACATCATTGCTTTTCTTTATTTTTCTCAGGGTTCTTTGTGATACAGTTCAGGTCATTGGTTCATTGGTCACAGCAAGTAAGATCAGGCTCGTTTAGTGGGTGGGGTTTTTCTTTTCCTCTCTCTCTTTCTCTCTCATCTTTAAACTTCAACCTTTCCAAGGCTTGTTAACAAAAGTAGGCCACCAAATAAGCGGGGGGGGGGGGGGGGGGGGGGCGGGGGACAAAGGCTTTGCTAGGCATACTCTTCTCTATTGGGTGTTATTTTATTTCTCAGAGAAGGGGGAATTAGGAGAAAGCTATTTCCCCTGATTTTTCATGCCACCCCTGGGAATCTAATTCAGTTTTTCTCTCAGATTTTGTAGTGAAAAGTCAAAGTATAGACTCAGGTTCCTGTCGTGTGTTCTTTTGCACAGATTCTACATTTATCCCAGTCGTAAAGCTATTTATTCAGCCTGATTCATTTTTAATCGGACTCTAATATGACCACTTGAGGAAATGAGGCCTTTTTAAAGTGGACCAGTATGCATATTTATGAGACCTCAAACACTCACCTGACACTCTGACCTCGTAAGGAAACCCTGCAATGCCAGATGCTCCTGGGTCTGCAGCCAGAGCCTTACTGAGCTCGGGCTTTGCAGAGCACAAGAGAACTTTAGGTTTATTCTGCCCTATTTTTCCTTTGTCCCAGTTTCTCTGAGAATAAAAAAAAAAAAAATGGAGAGTTATATATTTTTTAATCCAAGGAAGTATCTAAGAAATTATCATGGTATAGTTCACATCAAATTGGAAATAAAAAATAGATGAAAGAAATAATTCACTTATGTGGAGTATTTTTTCTCTATAAAAAGAAAAAATAGAAGAGAAATTTAATTTAGCCATTGGTTACCGTAAACCACAGAATGGGTGAGTATGTGTGAAAATAACGTGGCTACATCAACAATATTGGTAATTGCTGCTTATATCAGGAATACACAGGGTGTCCCCCAAAAATGTACACACACTTGGAATGATTATAAAGTCAGTGTTTATTAACACACAGTTCATTTTCAAAATTTAAAAGCATCCACAGAAGTGAATAATTTTTTTTGGTCAATGCCTGTTTCCAAACCGATGACCGTTCTGGTCCAGGCCCTGCTGATAAAGCGAAGCAGTGGAATCGCAAACATCAGGAATCCATTCGTACGGTATTTATGTGCCTCCAATTGGTCAACTGTTGCCAATTTTGTACCATAAACTTTATCTTTTATGTATCCCCATAAAATAAAATTTTTTTAAAAAGCCTACTGGCACCTTAGGATACATTTTCTTTGTTCAAAGCTTAGTCTGGCTTCACCCATTATTTCAAATCAGTTAAACCTGAAAAGGAGTGAAAATTAAGTGAGTTATCAGCTGTTCAAGTGTGTGTACAGTTTGAGGGCACACCCTGTATTTATAGTTTTCAAGAACAGGAAAGCTGACTGTCCCCCACAGGTCGGGGCTTGTTTTCTACAAGCGAGGGCCCAGGGAAGGTCCCCGCAGGCTGGGGCTCCGACAGCAGGGACATCATCAGGCCTGGGCTTCCTCCAGCCTCCCCCACCCGTCATCCAGTGGGACTTCCGTTCTCATGGCTACAAAGCCTCAAGTCCCTCTCGACGTTCACTCTGGATCCCAGACGAGAAACCAGCGGGCAAGGGCAGGGAAAGGGCACAAGGCCGCGGGAGCGATTCCACCTGAGCTCTCTTTCCACGGAACACTCCGCCTGTGACTGCCGGTCACGTCTCATCGGGGAGCACGACAGAGCGGGGCCCACCTAGAGGCAGGCGGGCCTGGGAAAGCGAGCATTAGATTCCCACGGGTTGTACAGAGGAAAGCGAGGGGAAAGGGGGTGCGTGAAGGGCTTTTAAATAGCCAAGCCATGCCGGCCCGTGTGGCTCAGCGGTTGAGCATCGACCCACGAACCAAGAGGTCCCCGGGTTGATTCCCAGTTTCCGGCTCAATCCCCAGCAGGGGGCTGCCGGGGGAAGCTGGTTGGTGTTTCTCTCTCATCGATGTTTCTGTCTCTCTCCCTCTCCCTTCTTCTCTCTCTAAAATCAATAAAAACATATTTAAATGGCCAAACCATGAATCTGCCGTATCTCCCTAGAATAATCACTACCATTTCTTGAATGCGTACTATCTACCAGAATCTGCGGTATGCACTTACCATGCACTATTCCGTTCAGTCTTTGCAGCGATCCTATATTAGAGATACTAAGAGTAGTTCATAGTATAGGTGAGGAAACTGAGGCTCAGGTGGGGCCACCCAGCAGGCTCCTGGTAGAGCTGGTCCTTGAACTCAGGCCCTTTGTCTCCATAATCCAAGCTCTGAACACCACGTTGCCCCATCTCTCCTATAGATTCTGGTACCGTGAACAACGATCGTTACTATTTCTGGGACTGGAGACCCTTAAATTTTCTGTCTTCTCAAAAATAAGACGATAGGAGTTCACCCTGCCCGTATTAAGCATCTAGTGTCATCTAGTAATTGCGACTGGGCCTGGGATTGGTTTAGTTTTAATTTAATAAGCTCTTTACATCCTAATCTTCCAATTGATCGGATGGGCAGAGAGCAGTGGCCGTCTGGATTGTGATAATTATCTCGTCAAATCTGCCTTCTATCCTCAGCACCTCTTATCTAAGCAGATTCCTGGTGAGCCCAGGAAACGGGTCAGAGAGCACGGCCGTGTACCTGCTTCGGTCTCGGACAACGCTCCGTCTCAGATTTATAAGCTCCTGTTTTTATTTTATCAGCCTCTAGTCTCCCCGGCAAGACTGAGGAATAGAAAAGGGGCCACGTTTCGCATTATCTAAAAGAACCAGCCATTGAGAATCATGCCGTCTGATGCTTCACTATAGGGAAGTTTAGGGTTTCAAATAAAGTTTAAATGGGCCTTTTTGGTGGTTTTTAAAATGCCATAAGGATCTCTAAGTCATTTATTGCTTAACTGTACAAGAAGGCTTTCTGGTTCTTGTTGCATCAATTTTGGGAGCAAACCAAATCGCCGTATATACTTAAGAAAAGATCATACGATCCCAGTGTCCATGGAGAACTGATTAAGATCAGTTTTTATTTTTATACTTCCAGAGAAAACTGTGTAATAGTACATTTCTCTGCTTAAAAAAGAAATAGGCCTACATCAGTTTTCAAAAATAATTCTTCCAAGAACAGAGCTCAGGCGAGGAAAGCCCCACCCACCAGGGTCTGTATCAGGGTCTCAGTATATCGTGAAAGAATGAATTCAAGAGCAGCAGGGAAACTGCCCTCTAGATTTTCAGGGAGTCTTCCTAGAGCCCTAACGCCCCTTCTCTCCCAAATGCTTCTTCTGAAAGACAGGAATCCGAACATGAGTTGGGTGTCCAGCCTCTTCGTCGGTCTGTTAGTGTGTGGCTGCTTTCAAAAAATTACATGGTAGCCCAACCAGCGTGGCTCAGCGTCAACCTATGAACCAGGAGGTCTCGGTTCGATTCCCGGTCAGGGCACATGCCCAGGTTGCCAACTCGATCCCCGGTGGGGGGGGGTGCAGGAGGAGCCAATCAATGACTCTCCCATCATTGATGTTTCTATCTCTCTTTCCCTCTCCCTTCCTGTCTCTGAAATCGGTAAAGATATATTTTTTTAAAAATTATGTTGTAAGCAGGTATCTATTTCACATTGAGCTTTGGCCATTGCAGAGTTTATAAAAACACATCTTCTGAAAAAAAGTTTGCTTGCCAGTGATAACTACTGTTGGCGTCCAGGTTTGATTAAGGAAGGAAAGAGTGGTGGAATTCTGGAAAGACTGGGGCCCTCCTGGGATCAGGACCAGACCAGGCCCACTTGATACCTGAAGATCCAGTGTTTCTCTGTAAGATTATGCTTGATAATTGTTTAGATTTGGCACATGCTGCATTCCAGGTGCTGCGTTCAGATATAAGCTCAGATGTGTGTAAGAGGGACTCACGTTCACAATGCCTGAAATGCAGTAGAAATTTATTTCTCTCTGCCTGAGTGGGGAGGTAGGGGCCCCGGGCTGGCCCAGCTTCCCTGGCTGCAGCGGAGGTGGTCTGAAGGCCCAGGTCCCACTCTCGTACTCACTGATTTAGTCCATGTGGCCAAGGTGGCTCCACACCGTGGTCACGTACTGGGAAGTAAATGAGAAGTGGAGGGAAAAGGGTGGGCCCGACGCAGGGGTCACAGTCACAGACACCACGCCTCAAATGTCCCATTGGCTGGATGGAACACAGTCACGTGGCCACACCCAGTTAGAGGAGGTCCTGGGAAATGCAGTCTTTATATAGGCTGCCCCATGCCCACCTTTGGTGTGGAAAAAGAAAGAATACATGGATTAGCAGTCTTGCTCCACTGTATTGTATCATGTAACGCTCCCAACCACCCTAAGGTGGGTATTTAGCATCCTCGTGTTACAAAGGAGTGAACTGAGCTTACGGAACTCGTCATGGTTGGAGGGACAGCTGGTTAAGGGGGGACCTCCATTAATTAAAATATATAATAATATCTCATTTGTGGAATGATCCAAGAGCACATGACCCCGTGAGCACATTGCTAGGGTCCTTCTCAAGGACTTGAAGGGCTGGGATGCTCGAACTTCATCCACTGCATGGAGACTCCTCCTCTGGCTCAAAAGTAGCCCAAACTTTCACCTGCAAGGCAGCGAGCCTGGCTTCCCTTCCAGTTTGCTTTGGAAAAAACCAGTGTCAGACTTCTTTGTCTCAGCACCTCGGAAACGCTACTAATAGATTAAATATACACACCTGTAACTCACAGGAAATTCTGGTGGGTAGCATGCTTCCCAGAATAAATATATTACATTATGTAATTTAAAAAAATAAAAATCAGGCAGACTGTATGGGTTTTTTCATACCTACTGGCAGGTGGCAGGGACCTAAATGTTGGAGCCTTTTTATAAGTGAGATTAAATTGACTCGTGGCAGCTGGTCACTGAGACACAGGAAGCGTGGGCCTGATTGACAGCAGGACACACCGCGGCCCACCGTTAGCATCGCAGGTGAGCGCTCCCTTTAGGTCCGTCTCAGCGATGTCCTTGTTGGACGTGTGTGCCCCTTGTCGCTTACACACAAGTGGATCTTCAGGGTACAAGCAAGCCAGTGAGTTCTGTCTGCAGGTCTTGGTGTGAGGTTTTTGTGTGTGTTGTAAACAGAATGGGTGAACAGGCTCAGCTCCCCAGAGCACCAGACGTGTATCTCGCTGCCGGCCAAGTCTGTTGTCCCCCTTGTGGCGTCCCTCCCCCGCCGAAGGTGACGGTAGACGTGGGAGCCGGTGGCCATGGAAATGGATAATGAATCTGTCAGAGGCGAGTGGGTGTCTGGGAAATCACAGGGCTGGAGGTGGTGACCCAGGAATTGAGAGCAATCTCCCAGCCTTGCCAAACCCATTTCCCCAGTGGAGGCAGGCCGCTCTGGCAGGGGCTCTACATGAGGGATTTTAGCGTCCGGTTGGAAAGGCTGATGGGAACGGACCGAGCTGTAGAAAACGAAAGGGAGTCCTTTCCAAATTCGGGGATGCCAGGGTGCCTCGGTGCCACATTGACGTGCTCGGCCTGGACAGCGGTCGGCACGGTGACCGAGGACACAGCCCGGAGCCGAGCCAGCCCCGCCCACTGGCTGCTGGAGAAGTTGCGGTTTCCAGCGGTGCCCGGGCAACGCTCTGCCCAACTCTTCATGCGTCGGATATTTTCTGAGTACTTACTGTGTGCCAAGCACCTTGACACATGCTAGGGACGGTTCAATAAACGAGGCCGGCGGGACTGTGCTCCCGGGAGCTCACAGCCCAGTGACGGTCACGGAAGAGAAGCAGCTAGGACAGGGCTCGGGGCTGCAGCAGAGAGCGCGTGGGCTGTCACCGCTGGCCTTGCCCGGTGGAGCAGTGCGTGGGCAAGGCGTTCGGGCGGGAGGAGACCGAGGCTTCTCAGGAACGTGGAGACCACGGTACAGAGCGTGGGCTCTGCTCTGAGAATACTGGGAGATCTTTCTCTGGGTCTAAGGCAGGGCGACCCAGATATCTGTGTGTAAGCGATTGTTTGGACTGTGGTGCTGAGGTTGGGGCAGAGACGAGCGTGACTGGAGCAGGAGGTTCTGTTTCGAAGCCGTTGTGCTAAACCGGACCCGAGGTGACGCTGCTGATCTCAGCCAGGGAAGGGCATTGCCAGAGCTGAGAGCTGTCGAGAAGGAGGATCTCAGAACCGGGTGAGAGGCCGAGAGATGGCAAGTCAGATGTAGGAAAGGGACAGGAGTCACTCTTGACCAACTGATTGGAAGGTGGTGCAAGTTACCGAGGGGGAGGAAGAGTGGGAGAGGGAAGCCAGAGCGTTCGGGTTGGGCTGTGTTGAGCCTGAGCTGCCCAGGAGGGAGCCACCCCGGAGACCCGGGACTTAGCAACGCGCTGATCAGAGAATCCTCACCCGGGGATAGTGGAGGGAGGGCGTTCCCTGGATCTCTGTGGGCAACGCAGAACCTCAGGATCTCCTGAACTGTTTTCAAATGTGTGAGCTTATTCTGCATATGTCTGTTCGTTTCTGAAAACAAAAAATAATGCAAGTTTGCTTTCAGTTGCCTGTAACTCAAAGGCAGTGAAGGACCACAGAGGAAACGGAAGGGACAACCTGGCTAAGGGGGCCCAAAGAGAGCCACTTGGGCTGACACGCTGGGCCAGAACCCTAACAACAGCATGTGAAGGGAACACACAGAAGACGAGGGCTCTGGAAATAAGCGAGAATCCAGCAGGGAGAGAGCACCAGGGGAAAGGGAGTGGTCCACAGAGTCGGATGCCCCAGTGGTCAACTAAGGCAGGGAAAATCCCCATTGGGTTTTCAACAAGGAGGCTATGGGTGACCTTTTTTTTAAACCCTCACCGTAGGATATGTTGTTGTTGTTTAATTGGTTTTTAGAAAGAGGAGGTGAGAGAGAGAGAAACATCTATGCGTGAGAGAAACATCGATCGGTTGCCTGCCATACATGCCCTGACTGGGGATTGAACCTGCAACCTTTGGCGTACAGGACAAAGCTCCAACCGAGACACCCAGCCAGGGCTGTGGATAATCTTGGCAAGAGAAGCTGTCGTTAGTCGGGAAGTGCGAGTGAGTGGGAGGTGAGAAAACAGAGATGGCAGGTGTAGGAAACTCAAGAAGGGAGAGGAGAGTGTTAAAGAGGTAAATGGACAAGAAGACTAGGGAACAAAGTGGCTATTTACACACACACACCCCCTTCAAGATGGGAGAGATTTATGCCCGTGAGTCAAAATTTTAAAAGCACAAAGAGTCTTAAGTAGCAATCAACCAAATCAAACACACAGAAGCATTGAAGGAGATCAGAGGGGTGGAGGTGAGGGTGTCCCCAGTGGGCAGGAGAGAGATCGGGGAGAGTCATGAACTGAGTTGAGACTTGAATGATTAATGAGCTTGTGGACTGGTGGAGATGAGCCACTAAACATTCATCTGTTTTTCTCTTGCCTCCTTTTGTTACTCAGAGAATATTTTCTCAGCGAATAAAAAGTCTTAAGAATGGAAATTGCCTGTAACTCAGAGAGTGACTATAAGTATGAAAGTATTGACAGTTACAGGATATATCATCCAACTTGCAGTGGCTACTTAGGTTCTCGGTCTTCGCACATGAAACCAACCTGGTTTTTCTTGGGGGGGGGGGTCCCACTGTTCATTTCCTCATTTGGAATTTTTAACACCAGAGAGGGTGGTAAGTCAGTAAACACTGGTGCTCCTCTCACTTAGGTTTCTAACATCTTCCATGTATATATATAAACACACCCATAAATAAAGGCACTGATGCTGGAAGGAGAAAGACCCTTTAATGAGCAGCTTAGCTCAAGTAACTCCTTACACATAGAGGATTATTACAAGACCCAGCTCACAATTAAACACTCTTTCACTTCACTGAATGATTCTTCTCTTTTTAAAAGATTGTACTAATGTTAATTTTTGAAGGTTCTGTTCATGAGTCTTAAGTTGAATGGGTATCGTTGAAATAGTAGCCTTTCAGCATATTGCCGTTTATAATGACCCAGAGGGCGGGGGGTAGCCGCAAGTATCGCAAACTGTAGTAGACCCCAGAGGAAGCTAAGGCCGGATGGCACTCAGGGAGGCGTGAGTGGGTGCCCGCGCCGTTTAGTGAGAAGAGAGCCCAGCCCCTCTCAGCAGTGGCTTGGCCATCCCTTTGCTTCCTCGCCGTAGGTGTGGGTCGGTGTCCAAACAGCTCATCGGTGCACCAGGGAGAAACTCAGATGCTACTGCACAGACAGGGAAGCCAACATCCATTGTTAAAGAATCTTATTTTCCTACCTAGGGAGGGGTATTGTTACTTTCCCCGATTCCCGACATCTGCCGCAAGAGACAAAAATGTAAAACACTACCATATTTCTTTGTCTCTGTGAGACTTGGCTCCCTTTCTATATTTTCATCCTAGATCCTGGAGGAGGCCTGACTAGCTTAGAAATGTGCACACACACACACACACACACACAGGAACGTGTTTCGGTTCTGACTGTGACAGATCTTGGTCCTTGACCCCCCGCGGGGGTGTCCTGGCTCTCTCCTTTGAGTGACACACCCCTTCCCACCTACGCCGCTCTGACCCCGGGGTCATGGTCATTTTTTCAACCTGGGCCTTACTTCCCCAGACAATGAGGCCCGTGCCTGGAGTGTTAGAATTTATATAACCTGCCACCTCAACAGATACCAAGTTGGCCTTTGCAGTTTTGCAGTGGAAGACTTTGGATACAGGAATATATTCCTGTGGCAATTGCACGTTCCATTATTGCCTCTCCTGTATCACAGCTTTATGCTCGGGCGCCCAAGGCGAGGCCTTGGCTAAGGACCTCAAACCCCGGCCACATGGAGGTTTTGATTTTCTAGGAAGCATAAGCATCTCTTACCTGAGCCCTGTGACCCGTGTCGGAGGCTCCTTTGTGATGAGCGTGTTGGCCGCGAGTGGGGAATCTGAGGACTGACGCTCAGGCTGGTTAGAGGCCTCGGTGGGAAAACACTTCCGATGGGAGGTGTCGCTTTAGGAATGAGAACAGCTGATTATAACCTCTTGGGGGCCTGTCAAATAAATCAGAATAGCCAACTGTCTTCATGGTTATCTTTCTTTCTTTTTAAACAAATAAGAACTGTCCTCTGGTTTCAGGGAGAACAGAACAGATCATGATCTTCCAACCCACACAAAATTGTCATCGATTTGATGACATTACAGGAAAACCCCTCAGGAGTGGCTGTAGCTTGGATACCTGACAGGAAACCCTTGACTTCAGAGCACGATTGTCTTAGGGGAGCCCCGGGACCCCAGGGAACCGGCCCGCTGGGATTAGGATTCCTCGGCGTGGGCGGTGAGGCCAGGCAGGACCCCCCACCCCAAGGGCACCCGTTGGAGAGAGTCTGAGGGCGTCGCTGCAAATCCTCATTTACCTGGAGCCTCCGGGTAGCCCTGTGAGAGCCTCAACCCGCGGAGACGGGCGAAGCCTCAGTGTCCCTGAGGCCAGCCCGACTGACGCTGAACTCTTGTCTCTCCTCTGCCCAGGTGCAAATGTAACCTGCACGCCACCGTGTGTGTATATGACAACAGCCGGCTGACCTGCGAGTGTGAACACAACACGACGGGCCCGGACTGTGGGAAATGCAAGAAGAATTACCAGGGCCGCCCGTGGAGCCCAGGCTCGTACCTGCCCATCCCCAAAGGCACTGCGAACACCTGTGAGTAACCTCGCCCCGACCCCCGTTTCGTGCGCGATGAACCGATGGGCCGGCTGCCGGTTCCTCTCATTCTCACTTGTGCTTTGACTCCTCTTGCCAATGGTCCCGTTCATTTCTCTCCAGGACGCCACTGAGGCCTCTAGTCCCTGTTTTACCATCTTTAAGCGTGTGTTCGCGCTCGGATCACCTGCTCGATTCAGTCTTCCAATATTCACATCAGGTGGGCTGGGGAATGATGGAAATCACAGGAGAATTCCTCTAAGTGATGAAACAGGTGCTTTCTCTCCTCCCCCAAATTAGTGTCCTATTAAAATAACAAATGCGTTCGGAACTCCCAGCTCGAGCTCCGCTTGAGCCATAAACAACTTCCGGCAAGCCTCCAAGTGTTTACAATCCCATTGCTCACGCTGGGAAAGCTGAGAGATGCTTTGATTAGAAACGCTTCCCTCTCCGATTTGAGCCACAGCCTAATGTTGTCCAGTGAAATAATTGGTTTTTCCCAAACCCCAGCGGTTGAGATGTCAGCCGGCGTGGATTCTGTTGCAGAGGCGTCCATTAGATAAAGGGCCTGACTGTAGGCGTGTGGGGGCCACACTGGAGAAAAGAAATGTTTGTGTCCATGTGAGACGAGCTCAGGCGTGGACTCATGAGGGGTGCCCATTGCCGCTCATGTCTGCCCCCCTGAAACCACGCTGTGGCTCACTCAAGGAGAGAAGCCCTTGCTTCCAGATAATTTACCCAGTTCCATGGATGGACCGATTAGCACTTGCAAAAGCCCAGGAGTTGCGCTCTTTCAAAAGCAGAGAAGGGTAAGGTGGAAGATGCACCCCCCGCGTGAGAGGAAACGGAAAGAGCACGAAAACTGGCAAAGCCACCAGCTCCGTGCAAGGCAGGGAGCGTCATCAGGAGCTTCAGAGCAGCAGCTGGGAGAAGCCAAAACCCCAAAACCAGTCTCACAGGCCCCAGGACCTTATCAAGTTCAATGTAGGAGCCATGAACCAAGTAACAAGCCGTGCAGTGTGAGAGCACGAAATTACGGTAACATTTCCACGAAGCAGAGAGAAAAACCCCTTAGTGCAAGGGGGTTCCGTTTCTATCTGTGTTGAAGAACAAAACAGACTGTCTAGCTCCTTAAATTAACACATAGAGCTCTGCTGAGCAGAAGTGTTGATTTTTCAAGGAGATTTTATTAACGGAGACTCTCTGGGCCTCCCTCAGTTGTCTCGGGCCACAGCTCATGAATTGCGAGGGAATCTCCTAAGGTTGTGGCGCTGCGCCGTGGCCGGCTATCTAAGAACCCCTATCTCCACGGTCGTCAAATTGAGTTTAAAAGTTTCCCACAGTGAAAATGGCCCCGATTTCATTTTCAGCGTCTGCCTCTTCTTCTGTGAGACAGGATGGAAGAAAATGAAGCTCACCAGCGCGGGCTGGCGTCCCGGCTGGTCCTCGGGGACAGCCAACGTGTCCAGGCCACCAGACGGGCAGCTGGGCACACGGCTGTTGAAGGCACTGGCTTCTGCTCTAGCCCGCCCCGTTCTTCTGCCCCTAGCTGGGCTTCACAGACATTTTGCCCTGGGAAAACCTTCTTGCGCCAGCCACGCTTTCTCGTTGGAATGAATTCCTTCTAACATTCCCCGTGGGAGTGACTTGCCTACCCCTAATTTTAAATTATTGCAGGACACCACCAGTTCACTCCCTGGCCAAAGGAACTCGACCTCCTTAAGTCTTCCTCGTGGATTCCATTGTCCATCCACCTCCTAGGTGTTCTGTCCTTGAGACTGTTAGACTTTTCCCCACCTCTGTTAAAATAGGAAGGTGACAGGTGGGCACAGTGGCCAAGGAGGTTTGAGTCCATGTTTCAATTCTCGATATGGCAGAAATGAGAGGAAAGATTGTGGAGATGACCTTTGACGGTCCGGTCTTGCAATGGAAAAGTCTTACAATGGAACCAGCTCCTTACACTAAATCTCTCCCATATCAGACTGTGCTTTAAAACACCCAAGGATGAAAGAAAACAATGTAGTAGTTTCGCACACAGGCTCCGAGATCCATTCACTAGCTGTGTGACCTTGAAAAGTGAACTAACCTCTCCAACACTCGGTTTCCTCATCTGTCATGTGAGGATACTAGCAGTTCTTGCCTCCTGGACATTTTGAGAGAACTGACTAAGCTAATGCATATGATGTGTTTGTCATAATACCTGTCACAAAATAAGTTTTTAAAAATAAGTTTATCTTTAGGATTCTTTTCATAGGCAGACTTGTCCCTTATTGAAGGACAGTCTTCATTGTTATAAAACGTATTTCTTAACATCAATAGAGTGTCTCTTCATTTCTGACCATTTTTTTCCTTTTTGGATAAAGAGCTATATTGACCCCCGGTTTCTTTTTTTGTCCAGGTTACCATCATTAGCTCCCTTTTTCGCGTGATAAGATTTTCATGTCTCTTACCTGGTTGCTTGCCCAGGAAATCCCCTGATCTTTTAGTGTGGAGATTTAAGTCAAGCACAGGACTTCTAGTGTTATGATTCTCACTTTGTATTGGCTTTTTCTTATGCACGTGCCTACATGAGCCCATGTGCATGCACGCACACACACACTCACAAACGACTCCATTTGGTGAATTACAAGTCAGCTCTTTAAGAGGGACACTTAGGATTATGGCATATCCTAATTCAAAAACATAAACCCTAAGAAGTAAAAAAATAAGTGGCTACAATCTGATCCCTCAACCTCAACTCCTCGGTGACTTGGACAGGACGCCTGTACTGGATAACCTCTGGATTGAGCATAATCTCTAGCAGCCAGGATAATTTTTGAATAGAAAAGCCAGTTCCTGTCCACTCTTAGCAAAATAACTACGAGGCTTTTATCACATTGGAAATGATAAGATCTCCCTTCAGAGACACTAACCCGCC
Organism: Miniopterus natalensis; assembly: GCF_054644295.1. NCBI lineage: Eukaryota > Metazoa > Chordata > Mammalia > Chiroptera > Miniopteridae > Miniopterus > Miniopterus natalensis. Next base: position 4,240,549 of record NC_142099.1, read on the forward strand.
TCTCAGAGGTACTGTAAACTAGGACTTTGCTGGGGATCCTAGGGCTTGGGAAGTCCTGAGTTCTCAGGCAACTCCAAGGCCTCCTTCACAGGGAGCGTGTAGAGCCAGGAGAGATGCGTGCAGAGCCCCACACCCTAAAATACAGCCACCCTGATCCGTGAGACCCATCACCGTTCCCCGTGCTTCTCACTGCAATAGGCTGGGCCGAGGCAGAAGCCATCACTCTTGTGATGATATCTGTGTCCATCGTGTTTGTGTTCAAGACCCAGTATGTGTGTTCTTGGTCTTTAAAGCCATATATAGTGGGCACCAAAATCTTTTCCTCATTTCTTTACAAAAAAAACGTAGAAATTATGTTTCATCTGTAAGATGTCTCTCTTCTTTTCCGTATTGATCTTCAGGCTATTTCTGATAGAATTCTGTCTTGAATGCCCGTTGAGTGTTATTTCTGTCTTCCACATGAATAGCCACTGTGTCCAGCCTCATGCTTGGCCACGATTCTCTTGATTCTCAATGTCCGGCTCATGAATAAGAGTGTTAAGTAGCTCCCCTTTAAATTCTGATCCCTGGAGAATAACACCCAATATTTTTCCATAGATAGATGCTGAAAACTTACTAATCAACCTTGAGGAACTGTGACTCCAGGAGAGACAATATTTCCTGTTTTACCCAGCGTTTCCCAGACTTTGTCGTCGCTGGAACTCCTGATAACTTCCTATGAAACAGTCTTTGGGGGACACGTGTTTCTAAACAGTATCTCAGCCAGGTGACAGAAATGTCACGGAGGCGGACGGAAAGCCCAGCTAGTTCAGCTGTCTTCAGTCTTTCACTTTCCTTCCACCTCCACGGTCCAATATTCTTCCAAGAAAGAAAATTAAATTGGCCTGACATCGGCGTGCTTTGTCTGTTCAGAAACCCAACTTGAAATGCGGCGCAGCAGCCAGGGCTCCTCCGAGGGAGGGAAAGTAGGTTGACGGTGGTTCTGTTCTTTTCTCTGGTGTTTCATTTGCACTGATCAGCTTGTTTGTCCCCGGCGGACATGTGTGTGTCAGGATGCAGACAGTTTCCAAAGTGCCCGAAGTGCGTCGGTTCACTCTTACTTCGCAGCAGGCTTTAAGGAAGATGCTGCTGTTTCACGCTATTGACGTGGGATCTGAAGACCCCGGAGGGGAAGGAACCTTTGAGGTTTATAGCTAGTTGGGGTCAGATGCAGGGTCTGAACCCAGCCGGGTCTTGACTACATCTTGCTTCTCGGGTGACATCAGTGACTTCCACCGTCCTACCCTGGGGTCAAGATGCTAGATATTGATTCCTTTCTCTTCTCGTTTAAAATTCTGCTCGTTTTCAAGGCTGCTCCTCAAAGTCAGCTCCTCAGGGCAGCCCGCCTAGGTTCCCCCATGCAGAATCCATCGCTCTTTTCTCTCTGGATTCTTGGCGATGTATGTACACTTACAATCGGTTATCTATGACCAAAATTCTAATAATAATGATGATGATAATAATAGTTACCATTGATTAAGCTTGCCATAGGCTTTTATACTTTGTGAAGTGCTTTGCTGCATTAAATCCTTACTATTTCTTCCCCATTTTACAAGTAATGAGACACAAGCACATAGAGCTTAATGAGTTGCCCTAAGGTCCCACCGCAAGTGCATGACAGAGCAGGATTTAAACTCAGGTCTGTTTGACTTCGGGAGCTGAAATGTTAGCGATCTAAGAATGGGACTATAGCCCGGCCGGTGTGGCTCAGCAGTTGAGCATCAACCTAGGATCCAGGCGATCGGGGTTCGATTCCCAGTCAGGACACATGCCCGAGTTGTGGGCTCGATCCCCAGTTGGGGGCCTGCAGGAGGCAGTCGATCAATGACTCTCTCATCATTGACGTTTCTATCTCGCTCTTTCCTTCTCCTTTCCTCTCTCTGAGATCAATAAAGATATATTTTAAAAAAAGAAAGAAAAGAATGGGACTATATATTATTCTTCGCCTTTATAAGTGTTTACCGAATTAATTACTTGGTGACCGAATACGTGGGCCTAAAGAATCCTGTCACGTCCATGTGGGTACGTTGCCCTCCCGTTGACTCTCCTGTGTCCCCTGGTAAACGTGGCCCTCGCTGCTCATCGCTCTAACATGAGGGCCTGCGGGAGGAGACCCACTGAGATCTTGGAGGAAATACGATGGGAGGACTCACTTTGTTCTCACGGGTGCTCGTGGCCCATCCAGCCATCTAGAGACGACACACGGACTGGCTGGTTTTCACAGACCTCCCCAAGTGTCAGTCACGGCCTCGGTCACTAGACCACCAACCTTTCAGGCACAGGACCTGTCGGCCCAATAAGCGGGGACCTTCCTTGCAGAGCCTTAGGCGTGTGAACCAAACCGCAGGTCCAATCAGTGAAACCAGGAAACCAAGTTATTCATGTGCAGCCACCAGCCCACAGTCTCTTATCTGAAGCTCACAGGGCCAGAGATGATTTGGAGTCAAAATCTATAGCATTTTAAAGGGTAATACAGTGAATGTATATAATATTACACCACCAACCGCAGCAGAGTATCAGGTAACACCACTGAATTCAAATCCTAGTTCCTTTCCCAAATGACTGAGATGATCTCGGGCAAGCTCTCCGTGTTTGAGTTTCCCCAACCCGTGAAATGAACCTGAGTATTGACCTCATAGCGTTGTCATAAAATGGAACAAATTCCTACGTGTCAGGTACGTGGAACAGTGGCAGGTACACAGTCAGCACGTGATGAAGTTGGCGGCCGATGTCATTATAATTTCACTGGGACCCGACCCAGTGTGATCAGCAGATTCTCCCTTTGAAGACAGCAACCACGTGGGGAGACAGGTTGTGTCCACAGGCCAGTTTACGCAACCACGGCAGCAGGTAGCTGTTTGGGTGCTCAGAACAGCCGGGTCTTTACGACCAGCGTCTTCTCTCCTCTGTAATTAAGTCTCCTTGAGGAGCCAGGATAATCATCCGAAGGTTGCTTGGCAAGTGCGGGACCAGGAAATTTAAATGACCCGAATGCTAATTACAGGCTGAAACAGCCTGACACAAGCATCCGACCACAGGGCCAGCCTCCCTAACGTCAAGGGGACAGCGGAGGCCGCGCTCGGAGGCTCCCCATCCCTCTTCCCGAGACGCCGCTAGGCCGCCCCGCCACCGCGTGCCTCAGGATGCCCCTTTGTCCCATACTTCGCTGTCGGCCAACCCACTGATGTCACCTCTGTTAAGTTTGTCACATACGCTCAAGCCCCAGAGCCCTCCAATTGGTATAAGGCGACCTTAGCCTGCTCCATCTAGTTTTATCTTTTAAAGTTAATCTTCTTTTTCTCAAACAGAGCTCCCACCTTCATAAATGCTTTAGGCCCCACGAAATCCGTATTTGCCCCTGGGTGGAACTTAGCAAAAAAATAATACGAGTGAGAGTATTCAAATAGGAACTTAAAAAGAAGATGTGAGAGAAAGAGTAGAAAGAACGTAAGCCAGACATCACATGAGTTCCGCCCAGCTGAGCACCGAGTTGGGCTCTGAGCCTGAGTTTCCTGCAACGCAAGGCACCTGTACATGGTCTACCTCCTGCTCTCAGGATGCAGAAAATGTTCAGTGAGGGACAGAAACATTCAATACCCACCTCTGAGCAGTATCTCAATGGGCCATTGTCAAGGGGACCGATCATATTATGACCAAAGCGGTATTTCCACTATGATAGAAACCTTCTTGGAAACAAGTGACACTTTTTTATCGGGCATTGTCCTTGGAAGACACTAGAGACACGGAGAGGAAGGAGACCAGCGCTTGCCCCTCAGAGCTGTCAGGCAAACTCGGTCACAAAAATAAGCTGACAAGTTGCTTGTGGAGACCTGGACGGAGGTGTGTGGTCAGGAGGGAGATGACTCCCTCACAGCAGGGAGGTAAAGAGGAAGGGAAGACCTCTGGGTTCAGTTGTCCGGGTAAAGATATTCTTCATATAATAGTTGTCAATTCACAGGAGATGTGAAAAAAATAAAATAAAACCTGCCAACACAATTTTTCTGACTCTTATTACCATTAATTGAGGGCCCTGTAACTGTTGTAAGATGGAATTTCATTCACTGATTCACCCCTCTGAGACCCCAAAGAAGCCCACTTTTAGGAAATGAACTGCGGCCTCCCTGTCTTATTGCCTCAAACACTGGAAAGATTCCTCGTGACTTACTCATAGCTTTTTTAATGCACCTAATGGGTTTATTAAATTCTTTACTTGTCCGTAGAGAACGCAAAGCCAGGTGTTTTGGACATTGAATAAGAAACATTAGGGGGAAGGGGAGTAACGTTTGAAACTATCCCAAAGCGGCCATCCCTGGACGCTCAGCTGTTCTCGACTTCAAAAATCTCTGTCCCGACGAGCAGTGGAAAAAATCCTCTCGAAACAATTCCCATTCGACAGCAATGGAGTGCAAAGTGGATCGCCTGGTGGCATCTCAAAAAATTGCCGGCCACAGAAATGAGGAAGAGCCTGAATTTTAAGCACCCAAATGGTAGGTGATGGGAAACGGCTTCACAGGAAAATAGGATTTCATAATGGCCCTGCTTATGGAGGTTTGCGGAGCCGCGGCGAGCCCTGCTCCCCTACACCGGCCTCCCCAAAGGAACGGGAACATCTCCGCCTGTTTCTGACGTGTTTTACTGCAGCAAGGACTTCATCAGCCTTGGGAGTTGGCTCCCCATGGTTGGGGGGGGGGCGGTCTGAGCACCTTGAGACTGAGAACTTCGCTTTGCATTTTGCACGGCCCCCTGTGGGTTTGCAAACCCATGAACAGCCTCTCCCTGCCACCCTCCCTTCCATTCTCTTTGACGGATTACAAGAGGCAAGAGGTTTCTCGCGGTGGAGCGGGATTTTCAGTCACGGGGAAATTTGGAGCCTCCTGCCATTGATACTAAAACGACGATGCTGCCACCGTTCCTCACTCAACAGGGGATTTGCAAAGGCAAAAAATAAAACAGGATTCAGTACCAAGCCACAGTCGCGCTGCGGCAAAGCAGCCTGACTGCAGCGGGGTCGGGATCAGAGGTCCTTTTGGACACTGCGTTCAGCTTGAACCTCGGTTCACAGGACGGAGTTGAACTGCGGAAAAGGAAATTTAGGTTCCCCGTTTGGCTTGATCAGTGATCAGTGATTGAGCCAATGCCCCATAAACCCTGTGCATCTAAAATTGAGAGATTTTGAATGTATCTAATAACCAAACATAGGCTTTCATTCCTTTCAAGGTGTTTTTTTTAATAAAAAAAAAAAAATCATGGTAAGCTTTCGTTTCTCCTCCCCTCCCTCTTAGGAAATAGGAAAACGGCTCTTGGTTTTAAGGAAAACAAAGCCAGGAATCTCTGGGTGAGATACAGTGATCAGTTAAAATAAGCACAGGGCAGCCGTTCGAAAATAAATACGAAAATAGCAGTTTAATGATTCCTGCACTTACCACCTGTTCACACACTTCATGATGCAACGAGCACGTCTGAGCAGCTCATTAACAGCTATCGTTTATTGACTACGGACCACGAGTCAGACATTTTTATGGATTATCTCACTCGATCCTCGCAGCAGCCCTTGGCGGTAGATATTATTAGCCCCTCTTCAGAGGGGCAGATGGGTGCAGAGAGGCGCGGAACTTGTCCGAAGTCGCCCAGAGAGTTGGTGGCGAAGCAGGACTGGCTCAGCCTGACTTCCATCTCCTGCTCTCAACCCAGATTTACTGGGCAGGTACAAATCCCTGTTGATTAGCAATATCGGCCGTGGGGTCGTTTGCTTGATGCACCAGTGACATCAGGAAGAGCCATCGTAGCCAAGGTGGACATTGCGCGTGTTACCTGCACGCCGCGTTTTGAGCGGCTTACGTATGTCAGGTTCTGTGATCTTTGCAACGACAGGACGAGGCGGGACACGGAGCCACCCAGGGCCTTCGCAGCTTGTCCAAGGTCACACAGGCAGCGAGCGCAAGGGCAGATCTCCCACCCCCAACAGGCCCACGGTTACCCCGAGTCCGGCGCATTCTGAAATGGCCCCACCACCTCGGCGCAACTTGGAAATTAAGTGGAAACTGGAAAATCGATGGAGCCCATGATCAATATGAGCCACCTAACGTATTCTTAAATTATTCTGCCCAATTAAGTTTCTATCACAGAGTTTAACCCACATATCTGACAAGTAAAAGGGGAATGGAAAATGAGGGTCATGTGAAATTAATCCAATCGCGGGGCCAAATGCCTCCCGCCAGGTAACACGCAGCAGAGGTCTGCTGCGTCCTGTGGACCCACGCGCAGAGGTCCACGCGGTGTCTGGTCCTCCGTGCCCAGAACAGAAGCCTAGTTTAACATCTGTCCTGAACCACATGCAAATGTTCATTAACCGTGTAGGCAAACACGAAACGTTTGATACGAAGCTGTCTTCCGAGCATTAATTCCCTAACTCTGGTGACTTATACAAGGAAGCAAAGTGGTTTCAGTGCATGGATATATTCGCTGTTTTCTCTGTGCTGCTTTTCTGATGATCTGAATGTTACCCAGTGTTAAGTTCCTAGGATTTTTATATTGTGTTCAAGACGTCATGTACTAATAAATGTCTAACAGCTTTTCTTTCTTTTTTTTCTCTTTTTCTCTAGGTATTCCCAGTATTTCCAGTATTGGTAGTAAGTAAAAAAAAAAACAATCACCCAACCCAGGCTAGGCCCGCTGTGCTTTGTTGTTCAGCTCCTCGGACCTATTTTCCCCCGTATCCATTTCTGATATGAGTATGTTCTTGGCGGGTTGAATTGCTCTGTTTGCGCTCAGCACAGATAGCATGAGATCACAGATAAAACCGTTATCTGTGCAGAACCTCTCTGTGGCCCGGCGGAGCCCCAGCTGTCCGGACTGCTTTTGATCCGTGAAGGCTCCCCCCTCATGAAGGTGCAATTAACTAAGGTCACCTGAGCGCATTTAGCAAACCTATAAACAGCCCTATTTAGTATCCAACAAGCAAATTGAACGCTCTCCCTAGAACGAGGTATGGATTTCCACCGTAATTTAGAAAAGCAGAGAACAGACGCCAGCGAATGCTGCAGGCGCATTCATTAGAATCCAAGGAAAGTACCACGAAGCCAGGGGGAGGGAGTCTCATTAATGCATCAACTCCAGTCTTTGTGAAGGCCTGAAAGAAGCACGTTTGGGGTCCTTATTAGTCTTTCTGGAGGAATGAAGGAAGAACCTAATCGGTCTGTCAGCTTCTCCCTCCTTAAATACAGCGACCCAGGCTTTTCTGATTACCTAGGTTTAAGTTTGCTAGAGAAGGGGGGTTAAAAAATACAGAGTTGAGGAGTCGGGCTGCTAGAAATTTCTGCGAGAAATCTTTTTGTAGAGATAGAAGCAATGGAAAGGGAAATGCCTCTTGGACCCTCTGTGGACACTAGTCCAAGACCTTTGCAAAGAGCATTTTTCCGATACTGAGAGAATTGGATTGGAGCTTCCTCTTTGCGTATAAAACAATGACGCCCCGACATTAGCCTGAAAAGCTCATTAAGAAAGTGCCCCAGAACTTTTCAGAGCAGAAGCTCCCCTCGTTTTGCACACTGCGCCCTTTCTGACGGCCGCGGCCTGTGTGCGGCTGCTGAGTAGCTGATGGGAAAGGAAGCCCGAGGAAGCCGAGGTTTGCACCGGGAGTGAAGGGGAGAATTTTCACTGGGGCCTCGCCCCTCACCTGTCCTCGGGGCTGTGCCACACAGGTGACTGCAGGGTGGCAGCTGAAGCTCGACCATCCCCCCGATTTCCAGCTAGAAAGCCGTACTCTGATCAGCTAGATCAGGGGTGGGGAACGTCCGGCCCGCAGGCCCTATACAGCCAGCTAAATCATTCGGCCCAGCCCTGCCAAGGCAGCCGCAGGCGCTTATTTCATAGCTAATTTTTAAGCTGATCATTTTGTATGGCCCTCGAACGATGTTATAAATATCCAGATGGCCCTTGGCAGAAAAAAGGTTCCCCGCCCCTGAACGAGATCAAACAACTTCCTGATTGTTGTAAATGCAAGTCAGGTGCTCCAACTTCTAAATCAACCCAGTCGACTTCGGCTCGGGAATTCTTAAGCACCAGACCTGTTGGATGCCGTGAGAATCGGGGCCTTTGTAAATTGAAGTCGTGGTCTCACCACGTGGAGACCAGCCCCACGAGACAGCATCTCCCGGGAGCTCTGGCCGAGAGGGCCTCGGTGCCACACGCTGGCAGGCGAAAGCTTTCGGTTCTCAGAGTCTGATTTTTCTGCCCCGGTGTCTCCCTTGCCATGGGGCTAACCGCAGACACGCCCCACAACTCGCTCCTTTCAGGCCTTGACAGTGGCATTTGCACGAGCATTTCGGAGCAACAGGGAACCCAAGGGAAACAAGCTGAGGCAGATTGCCGAGGCCGCTGTGTCGACCGGCCAGGGTTTCAGAAATGGACGGACGGAAAGTAGCTCCCTGGGGCCCGGGTGTGTCTCTGTGTTGGGCGTGTCGGTCGCGTGCTGCATGGATCTCTGATGTTCAGCTCACTCGACATCTCATCCGGCCGCCTCCACCTCATGCCCCATCTCTGAGCATCAGCAGATGCTGACCTTTTACACACCAAATCGGGAAATTCCAGTTCTGTTGTGCTTTTCTTGATTTCGAAATCATTGGTGACCCGAAAGGATGCTGCATTGTGCCTTTGGAAAACGTATTCACCCTTATTATCAGGAACCTAGGAGAATTTAGCTCCTCCGTGCCTAACCAAAGCCCTCTAACAGATAAGGTGGTGTCGTTTACCCTGCCTCCGTTATGCCTCTGTCTGTTCTGCTCGGGGTGCAATGGGTGTTTCCTTAGATTTCTCCAGCAAACAGGATGTAAGAGCCTCCTAGGGTCACCCAACATCACACAGAACTAGTTTGCCTGTTGCCTGGCTTTCAGGTCAAGAGATCTGTGATAAAACCATCAAAGACGATTGTATCTCTAAGCTGCTTTAATGGCATTCGCACGTTCCTCCTTTGTGGGCTCCTGAGGTTCTCTGGGGATGAACTCTCCTCTCCAAAGGGCAAGAACTCAGGCATAGATGGTTCACGGCCTGTTCTAGAGGGCACAGGAAGGGGGCTTCCAAGGTACAAACCTTGGCCAGGGCTGTTCCCTTTATCCCACAGAAGGAAAGAATCAATGAGCGTAATTCCACCAAGTATCTAGAAAGATGCCATTACAATAGATGAATCACTCCGGAGACCCCCTCATCAAGGCACATCTCAAGGAAAATGAACGATGTCTAGTCTCGACGTGAACGATTGATGTATGTAACCATAAGTTCACATACATGCAACGGCTAAAGATTTTGGGGCCCTTGATAGGCTTCAGTATAGATCTCGAACTGTCAACACCAGCACTGAGTCAGGTTCCGACGCATGGACAGAGTGGTCATCCTTTCCGATCATCTGATCAAAGTTTTTGGAACAAATTTCCCATGAAGGTCGTTTGTACCTGCTGTTGTCTCTCTTAGGAAGTAGGTTTTCCAGTCGTCCCAAAGGCACTCCATCTAAAACTCGGTCATTTTGACGTGCTTTAGCCACGGCTGAAAAAACACTGGTGATACCGTCAGCAATTAATGAACCCCCAAATAGATCAGCCTCGTGACCTCTGGTTACCTGATGGGGGAGCAGTTCACTCAGGTTTCTCCTTTGGTTTTGGTTTTATAAAAGTTATCATGCGTTTATAAGTAAACATTCGCCATTTTATCCAGGAGGACATTTGTTGATGCTGATGATCCAAATTAATAGTCAGTTTGGTGTGGGCATTTTTGCTAAAGTGATAAACTAATTATTACCTCCTGACATATAGTATCTGACCCTTCTTCCCGAAAAGCAAGTGATTTCGCCAATTTTGTTGAACAGTTTAATAGAAAGAACATAATTAGAACAGCAAGAATTGGCCTCATGTGCAGAGAGGTTTACGAGGGTGATTATCACTTAGAAAGGGGGGATGAGAGGAGCCCGAGGTTAAAGGTAGACCATCCACGGAAGTGAAAGATCACATCCGAAAACACCATTTCAAAAAAAACTTGGAATTCTTTAATAAATCAAAATATTCCTTTAACAAGCAACAGAAGAAGAGAGATACAACACCCTGTGAACCCGAGTGTACATTATTTCCCTAAATTACTTTCAGATGACGGACATCATGGCATGGAAAGCCTAGACTATGGGTGGAGGTGTCTGGCCGTCCCCTCCCCCCACCTCCCCAACTTACGCCATTTGAAACGATAGTTCACGTAGGGGAAATGTTCTGTTTCCTGTTTCCTCTTACAATAAGCATCGCCTTCATCGCAGAGTTAGAAATTCACCTCTCACTTGATTTAATTGGTGGGACCATTAATCAAGGGACGTGGTACCCGCAGGGACCCATCAGCCCCTTGGGAAGGCCCAGCCACGTTTCCATACTTGAAGACATTAGGTGCCAGTTGGAGACCTTGTAAAGGTCTTCTCCGTACACCATCCAAATACTTGTGCTTGGCACCGATCGACGGCGGAAACCTGGACCGTGAGGCCAATACCAAGGTTAATCATCTCCCCACCCAAGGGCGATTAGCAGCCGTGTTCGTGCTCCTCGGAGAGCTGCCCGGGGGGTGTTTTCCCCTTCGCTTTAATGCTTCTAAATCCCTCAAATAAAAGTCTCGTTTGGGCTGCCCTTTAACTAACTGGGTTTCGGGTGACGAGGGGGGAGTGAGCAGGCTAGTGTAGCTCGACGGCAACTCGCACGTGAGCCGCGTTCATTTTGAGCTGTTTGCTGATGTTCTGGAAGGAAAGCCGAGGTCCCAGGCGACACGCCTTCGGGACTTGTTCTCTCATGCACCCAGACTCCTCATCTCAGATCCATTTCATATCTGTGTAACCGGCATCTCACGTTCATGAGACCTTTGTGGCTATCCTAAAACTGAATGAACATTAGGACGTAGCTGCTTCCTTAATCCTGGAGAACAGGAAGGAGGGGGAAGCATCCCCTACCTTAAAAAAAAATATCCAAGCGCCTTAGTGGTTTTTCCCGGCAACAACCTCCCACCTTGAGCAAGCTGACTTTGTTCCATGTGTTAATCTCCCCCAGGTGGACTTAGAATTGTCAAACCACTTTTTAAGTGTGAGCTGCTATCAGTACCTTTGCTGTTATCTCTGTGGAGGGGGCGGGGACCTGGAAATTCATAGCTTAAACCAGCACCTGCCAAGCTCTCTGCAAGGTCCCAGGATGAGTCTTCCAACATGCGACTGTGAACCCCACACTAAGAGTGTGGGTATCCCTGACGTCCTGGGGGTACCAGCAGCGAGCTGGCCACCGAGCAGCTTCTCGTCCTGGGAAGAGATGGACGGAGTGTCAGCGCAGAGGGCGGGAGACGTTCCGACACGTCTCCGGAATCCCGTTCGTAGGAGTCGAGCCCGAGGCTCGGAGTGACGGAGTCACTCGCCCGACGCAACGGGGCCAGGAGGGCCTGTCTGGCTGCAGATGCAAAGCTCAGAACATTATCCCAAGTGGAAAAGAAAAGTTAGAAGGGAGGCTCTGGATTTATTGATTCCTACCCCAGACTGTCTGCAACCCACTGCGCTGCCCCCTGGGCCTGTTGAGCCCGGAGCTGACCCGTTTCTCTGCAGGGAACGTCGGTGTCCCGGAGAAACACAGAAATCCATTTTCTGGTGCGACGGGAGTTACAGGCACCGCGTCTGCGGAGAGCGGGCAGGGAACCGTCTTCCTCTGGCACCAGACCGCCCCAGCCTGCCGAGGAGGGGGGGATGTAGAGACGTCAGCTATATTGTAGGACACGGGGACACGCGAACTAAGCTACGCCGATCGTAAAGCATGCCTGTGCGTAGTCCGTGACAGTAAAAGTCCTTTTTTAAAGAAAGCAAGACAGTCGCTTACAGCAAATTAAAATTCCGTGTGTCGCCTCAAGGGCAGGCCTACCACTGTCACGGTAAGCGGCGTCTTCCCCACCGGCTTAACGACGCTGAGTCTCTGAGAGGAGGCGTGCGCTGCGAAGACGGCGAGATTACCTCCATGGCCCCGGGGGTTTCTGCGGGAAAGCTTCAGGGTTTTGCACGGATCCCTTCCTGGGCATCAATAATGGTGTCTCCCGGTCCCCTGAGGGGCACCAGCAGTCACCGCGTTAACCCAGGGGACCCCGCGACTCTGTCGCCGCCTGAGACGCCCCCAGAAGAGGCATGTGGAATGAGAGGGAGCTCGCCAGCCTCCTCTCAGCAGCGGCCTTTCCTGTCCATGGTGGCGCCCTGATCCCCACCCTACCTCAGAACCAGAAAATTACGTGAAAGCCAGTGTTTTCAGGAAACGTAAAGAGCACTGTTCCAACACCATTTCACGGAAAAGGCCACTGAGGCCGAAACGGCCTGTGTAAGTCGTCCTGGTGGTGCCCAAGACAGGCGCCCAGCTCAGTGTCCGATTTCTAAACCGGGGCTCCTTGTATTCTACCATGACATTCAATCGTTGCCTCTTCCCATCGTTAAATTACTAAAGTATGAACAAGTACGTAGTAGGCTGTTCTAGAAAAAAACAGATGGGAAAGCATGGCCACCGTCCACTCTGTCCAAAGGGTGTCGGCAGGGAGAGCCTGACGCTGTGACAGGAGCGGGTTGGGCATCCCACAAATTAGAGATTATTTGGACAAAAAGCGTCTAATTCTATTCCCAGGAAATACAAGGGCTGTGCTCTCCCCACCCCCAAGAAACTATCTTAAGGACACGCTACAGAAGAAAATTACATTCTAGGCAAGGATCAGGTTTTTGATTTTTCCAAAGCGATCATCACAGTTCGGGTGGGCTTGTTCTTTTCCTTCACCAAAGCGCTCGAGGAAAAAGCAACATGCAGTCAACAGCGTGCGTATCCTGCCTGCGTGCTACCGAAGCTCTGTTTAGTGATACCTGGAGACGGATGTGGGAAACCACTACAGGCTTTTTCCACTCGTACATTTTGACAGATGTAGTGCACACACACGCACAGAGCAACGGTACATCAGCTTCCTAACAAATATTTAAAAATCCAAATTAGAGTGAAAGTTCCGTGTCTCACAAGAACATCCTGTGCTCTCATCTGATTACGGAGGAAACAGTCGGGTAATACCTGTTCACCGTCGCCGAGGCGCCTGAGTCAATGCCTCGGCTATTAGATACTTGCCGAGGCCGCCTGCCAGGCCCTGCCTCTCCCCGAGGAGCCCCGGGGCGATCACGGAGCTGAGAGAGGGACCTGTGACCCGGAGGCGAGCAGCGCCGGAGCTCGCGCCTGTCCCCGCAGCGAGGAGCCAGGAGCCGGGGCGTCGCGGGCCGCCCGAGCTCGGAGGCCAGCGCTCGCCTCGAGGGCCCCGGCGGCCCCACGTGACCGCTCAAGGGGCGGCGTGGAGCCCGTCTCAGCGGAAGGTGGTTCTGAGTCTGAAACAACTGCCTTCATAGCAATGGCCTGGGCAGCTCGGCAAAGGCCGTTTCAGAGCATCCAACCCTAATCCTGAGTCACTGTTTCTTTTTAACATGTTTTTATTGATTTGAGAGAGAGAAGCAGGGAGAGGGAGAGAGAGAGAAACATTGATGAGAGAGAAACATCAATCCGCCGCCTCCTGCCCGCGCCCTTCTGGGGATTAAACCGGCAACCGGGGCGTGGGCCGCGACCGCGAATCGAACCAGTGACCTCTTGGTGCACACGACGACTCTCAGTCCCCTCAGCCACCCCGGCCGGGGCCACAGTCATCATTTTTTATACCGGTGAACCTAAAAAAGAAATAACGTCAGTTCTTAAATCAACAACGCTTATAATTCTCTCTGGATTGGAGCCAATAACTCGTACTTTGAGGTTAAAAACCATCGTGAAAACATATACGCGCCCCTACGTACAAACTTAGGCAGGATCAGAAGGGCCCGGGACCCTTCCGCTTCGGCCACAACCGCCGGGCACCCCCCTCCTTCCTTCCTCTGTGAAATTGCATAAATTAAGAGGAAATCAATCCATTTCTTTGCAGAGATAATAGCTCACACTTAAAACATACCCCAAAGAATCTCTCAGGGAAGACGAATGCACCCAGTTCATATCTGGAAATATAAATTGTATCTGGAAATATAAATTGCAGGGCCCGGGATCCTCGAGTGAGGAATTATTTCCTCCGTGTTATCTTCTGGTTCCAGGCGCCAGCCTCCTGCGGGGCTGGAGCAGCGGCGGCCGGCCTGGCTGGGCCGGAGAAGATCCTTCCCCCGGGGAAGGCAGGTGGCCGGGCCCGGATAGGGAAGGGGCTCTGCTCAATGTCCATTCAATGTTTTGGGAGTCATCACCCGTTTGCTCTTGTTTGGTGCCAGGGTCGTGTTTTGTGACGTGCATCCCAGCCCAGCTGGAGAGCAGGTGTGTGGCTTGTGTCCTTGTCTGTATGACCCTCTGTGTCGACCAAACGGCGTGAAAGCTGAAAGTAACATGCCCTGATTTTTCCTGATGCGTGCAGATCCTTCAAAGTTTAATAGGATATGGCCGAATATCTCTTCCCTTGAGGTTTCTAAGCCAAAACAAGGTAGGAGCATGTGAAATATAAAAATCCCACATGTGGAAGGGGGAAAATCCCATATGCTTTTTTTTTTTTTTTTTTTTTTTTTAGCATTCAATAAGAGCATTATCGTAAATGGCGTGTCTTTGAAAGAATCGTACTGTGACTATTTTTTTTTTTTCTAATATGGAGCATGCTCCAGTGAAAGATATAGGGGGGGAAATGAGACAGCATAGGAGTTATAAGCAGTTTATTAAATTTAGGTGGAATGTCTGGCAGCCCCGAGACAATCCTAGAGTCCCGTTGCCCTGACCGTGTAGGGTACCAATAATAAGCCTAAAAGGCTTGGGGGTGTCCCGGGCATCCGCCACGGCCTCCCTTTTACTTTTGCTCAGTAAACTGCCACATCAGTTGTGTTGAGGGTCCGGGGGAAACTAATGTAAAGGCAGCAAGTATTTCAACTCCTGAGGAGACCTGTTTTTTCTTACTGTTGCTCCTGTGGACTTAGAGAAATTCAGATCTATCGACCGATCTATTTATCTCTCTATTTATCTATCTGTCTGTCCCCCACCCCCACCAATCACTGCGTTTTCTCTGTTAGGGCCTCCCCTCTGGTAACCTTTTACGAATTCACAACCATTTCTAGTTGCATTGAGAGCCACCCACCTGCATCCTGTCTGCCCTTAGGGCTGTCGTTGTTTTCCGACTTTTCACATCAAGGATAAATACAGACATAAAAGAGGCTGACAGACAGCCCTGCGATGACGCGGGAAGAGACAGAACTTTTAAAAGCTGGGCGATAAAATTCGCAGGATGCCGTGCGGGGTTCGGTTCGCACCGGCCCGGCCCACAGCCGCACGCAGACGCGTAGACAGAAGTTCATTTTGGTAGAAAACCGTCCTCTTTTGCTTTCTTCCTTCTTAAAGAGGAAGAGCACGTCTTCGGCCCCCCTTCCTTCATTTCACACAGGATGCTCCTTTTGAACCGTAATGAATACAGATGCCGGAGGAAACAGGCAAAAGGAGGGAGCAGACAGTGGCCGCTAAGCTCACGCGGCGCTAGCGGGGCGTCGGGGAGGCGGCCTGGAGGGGCGCGGCCGGGCCTGGAGCCGGGCGACGGGGCCCAGACTGTCCTCGATACCTACATTACTAGTAAACAGGATTATCCCAGACATCTGCTCCTGATGGAGTTTTTCAAGTTTCTGCACACACGCGTGGGAGGGATACAGCTCAGACTCGGAATGAGTGGGGCCCGGGGAGGGTTGGCGGGTTTTCCCACTGAATTTTGGAGCCCAGCATATTAGACAAGACAGGGTGTGATGCTGAGCGCTTCTCCACCGTGGGTTTGGAGATGAACAAAACTGTGCATTGCCCAGAACCTGAAACACCCCCGTTTAATTATTCTGCTCTGTTTCCTTGTGTCGCGGGACTGAAAGCTCTCAGAAATGTCTCCGGCTAATGCCAGCCGCCCCGTCTGAGAATGCGGGTGACGAGTTCAGACGACTTTATCGGGGAAGCAGCCCGCTTGAGTCAAGTGCTTGAACTTGACGTGTTAGCCAGAGGTGCACTTCCCGGCAGAGGCCGGTTCTGGGCAGCCCTCATTTATCTTGTCAACATCTGCAAAGAACATCAGGCTCTATTCTGTTCAGGCTGTTTCCACAAGCAACTCTCCACGAACCATTGGGGAAGAAATGGCAGGCAAACTTAGAGAAAAATCCCCGCCATTAACGAACCGATAGCATCACAAGGGTCATTAATCAGTGTTGGGGAGAAGACTACACTTTTGAAAGGGAGACAGGTTCGAGGTGACGCTGAGACTGAGGACCAGGTGCTGGTGAGCGGTGGGCCATGGGACGTCTGATCAGTTCAACAAAAAGAATCTGCCCCGTTTATATGCAGACGAGCTTATGGTCACACAGAGAGAAGGACACGGTGAATTGAGGGCAATGATGTAGCCAAATAACAACACAAACTACTGTTTTAACAGAGGGAGAGGAGGGAGTCCCACAGTATCCATAGTGTTACTAGAATAACCTTTGCATAGCTGGATTCTTGATTTAAGTGGTAATTATTCTTGCCCCTGGAAAGGAAGCTTCTAAACTTTATTTCTGACCACGTTAAACCATTTTCAGCCAAATAGAAGACTTCCTTTGTGATTGAAACAAACTCCCTCGGGAAGAACAGATACAAAGAGTCTCCGTTTAGGGCTACTTTTCAAGTGGGTTGGTGATACGTTGTTGCCGTTTGAACGTGTTTGGCGACTGTTTCTAATGTGCTGTTCATTCTTTTAAACCTATCCAGTTGCTCCCAAAATAGCTTTGTCAACAGTGTCTTCTGTCCAAGTTGCAAACCACAAGAGAGGTAGGAATTCTTGGATTCATACAGTGATCTCATGGTGTTACGTGTTGTGAGACATTGCACCGTATGAATCTGGAATAACTGTGGAGTGTACCCATCGGCTTATCGGGGAGGCCAGGGACGGACGGATGCTGGTCAGTGCGTCCGAGTCCTGAGAAGGGCATCTGTGAGAGAGAAAAGATAAAGCTTCCCTCAGAAATTGGCTGCAACATTTGTTTTCTGAAAGATCCATGTGTGAATAAGAATTATAGCAGTTTAGGTTCCCGTTTCACACGAATGTTAGAGCATTAGCATTGTCACCCTTTCGCAGTGGAAATACGTGTGGAAAGCCACTCAGAGTGAGCTTCGGGGACTCTTCACGAGAACACAATGGCAGGGTTCGTACATGGCCCGCATTTCACATCGTAACAAATTAAACCCCTTGGAATTCCTACTTCCAAACCTTATTTGGAAGGAAGTTGAACAAACACCAGCGAAGATCTGCACTGGGTTAAGCTTTGATCGTGACCCGACAGTGCTAGTTACGCGACGTTCACGAAAGCGAGCGGACCCTCACCGGTGCCTCGGGACCGGCCGTTCCGCCTCGCTCCCGTCGTTCATTCACAGAATGAGATCTTTCAGGAAACCTGAAGACTCCTGCTTTTATTTCACCTTTTTTCCTTTAAATGTCCCATGTGACAGGTGTCTCTTGTTTTCTACCCTTGACTGTTGGGCGTATGTTTTTCTTTTTTTTTTTAAAGGAAACACCTCTTACACATAAATATACTTATTAACAAAATCCAATTTAGTTTGACCCACCTGGTGAAAATGACCACACTAGCTTCCCTGTTTCTTAACAAACATAGTCAAATCATTTCCCAGATTTTAATGAGCACCGACTCGGTCCTTCTTTGGCATGTGGGTCAAAGG
The DNA here is from genome assembly GCF_054644295.1 of Miniopterus natalensis. NCBI lineage: Eukaryota > Metazoa > Chordata > Mammalia > Chiroptera > Miniopteridae > Miniopterus > Miniopterus natalensis. Next base: position 4,258,332 of record NC_142099.1, read on the forward strand.
AGGAAACTGGTGAGAACCTGGGAAAAGCAAGAACGATAGGACTGAAAGCAGGTCTTACAGTCCCTCCCAATGCTCTTTTCCACAGCGAACACTGACTGGGCTTCCCGATGGATTTGAAACCCTGGGCTTCTAATTCCTTTAGGGGCAGAGGGGCCTCAGGTGGGGTTATGGGGCCTGTGTGGACATGTGTGCATGTCGTAGGCGGTCACAAGGCCACCGTAGGGATGCCCTTTTTCATCTGCCACATGCAGATCTGCACCAAGAAACCAGGGAGGCGACGGAGAAAGGAAGCAGCGGAGACTTTCGCAAAGTCCCCCCCTTTCATGTCGTGTCAATCATGCTGGATAAACAATAGGCCTCTTGACCTGGACTTTGACCCTCCCTCATCGAATCTCTGGCTTCTTGGTGTCACAGCACCCATGAGGGCCAAACACATCTCTGGAGGCGGGAAGAAGCCACCCAGTGCAGTCAAATTATCACAGGAGAACCCACGTTGTCATCCACGGATGTGTTTGGAAGAGCAAAGCTACCTCGGGTTGCCAGGCGGGGTTGGGGCGGGGTAGGGACCAGGACAATGCTCCGGTCCACCCCCGGGAGGCCCCTTCGGAGGCGTGGCGCCTGTGAATGCAGAGAAGGGACAATATTGTTAGCGTAATGATTCATTCCCCTTCCTCCCACCTATCTAAAGTCATTTTCCCAAATCCTTTCTTTTCGAGGGACTGAAATGAATTTTCTGCAGCTCTGACTTGGAATAAATTTTCCTCATTAGGCCAAAAAAATCTACCTGGACCACATGCAGAGTACTCTGTCTTATATTGACACAGGTAATATAGTCATGCAATTAAAGGCAGCCTGGGGAACAGTAAGAGAGAAGGCACCCAGGGGAAATTTAAACACCCCCCCCCCCAACATCCTTAACATCTGTGTCCTTCCACACTCCTTCTCTCCAGCCTTTTGTTTCCCTGGGACTCCCACCTGCCCAGGTCTTCCCCAGCCAGCCTCAGAAAGAGCCTCTAAGCCTTCGAACAGGTTTGGGTCTTTTCGTACCTAGAAAGGCGACTTTGAAGGCTCTCGCTCTTCTTAAACACTTCTAGCTTTCATTGCCCTTAACTAGCCAGTTACTAAGTACCCTGTTACCATGACTGCCTTGTACCATCTCATACGTGTCTTATGGGGGATTTTGCCCCCCCAGGGGAATGTTGGTTGTCTCAGCTTGGGGGTAGAGGCCAGGGGTGCTTCTGAATATCCTATAATATACCGGACAACAAAGAATCGTTTGGTCCAAAATTTCTACAATGCCAAGGTTGAGACACCCTGCGTTGGACTTTGCAGGACTGGGCCTCATTCACGCTGTCCCCTGGTACAGGTGGCCCTAGGGACACACACATTGTTGGGGGTCGGGGGGTGGGCCCCCGACATGCAAGTGTATTTGCAAGACCACCATTAGGGTTGTTTACACAACAGTAATTGAAACTTGTCTGAATATATATATATAGATCATCCGCAGTGCAATTTGAGATTGAAAAATTATATAAAACCACAGCAGTTTTCAGAAATCTGCTTTTTCCTGCCTACATTGACCTACATAGACCTGCAGTCAACTGTCTGCTGAAAGAATCCCTAATTCACTTATATCTTGCCGTGTGGCTGTTGTTTTCTAAGCTCGTTAATGTATAGGATCTATCCAGGCTCTTGGCGAACTCAGACAGTGAAGGGGTGAAATTAAAGATTGTTTCCCCCATATCTTCCTCTGCCTCCCAAAGGAAGGTGCCTCGGGATGGTCACTGATTCTTGATCCATCCATCCGACAACAGCTTTTGAGTGTTTAGTATGTGCCAGGTGATGTTCTCAGCTCTGCGGTGGCAACTGTGGACCAGACAGACATAGTCTGCACTCATGTGCTTACCATCAGAGGGCCGGGGCGGTTTCTTCTTCAATATACTTTTCAAGTACTATAGATTCTATGAAAAAAAAACAAAAACTAAACAGGCTCAGGAAATTGGGGGGATTCGTACGTTTGGGTCCAGATAGAGTGGTCATGGAATTTTCTTTGAGCAGAGAACTGAAAGCGTGGAAGCAAGTCCTAGGGATGCCCGGGCGAGGAGCACTCCAGGCAGCGGTGACGGCATGTGCAAAGGCCCTGGGGAAGCGCGGGGCAGGTGGGCAGAGAAGAGAGCGAGGGCAGTGAGCCCCAGGAGGCCAAGGGGCCAGATCCCCGGGGAATGGATGAGCTGATGAACGAGGGGGTGTCGTGTCCTAATGTAAGCGTTGAAAGCGTTCCTCTGACTGCCGCGTGGAGAGGAGGCCGTCTCAAAGGTGGAAACCAGGAGAGCAGTTCGGGGACAGCAGCAGTAACCCAGGTGGGGGTGGCGTTCACTGAGGCAACGACGGCGGGAGGCGGTGAGATTTAGCGCATTTCCCAGCGCAGCGGAGGCGCCGCTGGTGGGCTGGCCGCCAGGGCTGCGGAAACGAGCGGTGCCAAGAGCAGGTCCCCGAGGTCTGAGCCCAGGGGCTGGGAGCAGGGCTGCCATGGACTGAGACAGGGCGGGCCCTGGCGAGTCGCGGGGGTGGGACGGTGGCCCAGAAGCTGAGTGGAACGTGTTCACCTTGAGGTGTCCATTCAGTGTCTACGCGGAGGCCTGAAGGAGGCGGCTGAGTGTCCCGGCCTGGATGCAGCCTCACCCACTGGCTGGGGAGCTGGTCCGGGCTGGGAGGAACCACAGGAAACCTCAGTCTGAGGGCCTGATTCGGGTGAGGCCGTGTCCCCCAAAGCCCAACGTCCGTTATGTAACAAAGTGGGTTTTCCAAATGCATGTGCTAAAAAATGGGCAAATTAGTTCGTTTGCCTCTTGTTACTTATGTAGACACGTCTGTGTGATTAAAAGTAAGTACGTATGAAAGGTTTAATTTCACAGAAGAGTTTTCTGCCTGGATTACAGTCACTTTAAATTGATACTGACCAGGCCTAGTCAGGGACTCTCCCCAGTCACCATGACTCAGCAAAGCGCAGGGGGCGGGGCCCGTCGCACGTGGGAGCCTCGGTGGGCACGTGTCACAACAGTGCAGAAAGTCAGGCCACGGGACCACAGAGCCAGTTAAGCAGTCACCCATGATGCCGGGTGACCACGTGCTGATCGGTCCCGGAACATTGTTTACCAGTGGTGACTCTTGGATTTAAATATGTGGACTGTAGTTGTCCATAGGTAATATTTATGTCGGCGAAATTACTAGTGTTTTTTCCAACATACGGCCTAGCCACTAAAATTTATCAAAAGTAACAGTGAATCAACAACAAAAACATAACCTGTTAACTTAATTCTAAGCAAATCTTGGTTGAAAGCATTTTAAAATAAACAGAGTGTTAATTTTCACATATGACATACTGACGGGAAATGTCCTTTAAATCCCACGACGTCTGCAAAATGAAGGGTTTACAGTGTTTTGGAAAGGTTAGCATCGAGATGGTTAATAAGGTCATGAGCCCGGATGAAAAAATACAACCACCACCCCGGCTCCAGGGTGAGCTAAAGAGCAAAGGGGTCCACGCACTGAGCCCCGAGACATTTAGGGGATGGGACAAAAAGCTAAAGAGAGGGGAAGCCCCCTGCTCAGGAAGGGTCGCCAGGCCGCTCTGAGGGCCCCGCTGAGATTTGAGGTTATGCACTTAAGAGTGAGACTTGTTTCAAAATGGTTGGAGAAAACCCCCAACGGCTACGGCGTGTGGGCAGAAAGGAGGAGAGAGCTGGGCTTCACCCAGGTCGGGTCTGCCCGGGAGACGCGATTGGAGTCGGGGGCAGGGCGAGGGAGGTGATAATCCGTGAAAGGGAGTGACTGCGAGGATGGGCCGGGGACTCTAGTCTTGTAACGAGAGAAGGGAGGAGATGGTAGGTCGGTGAGTTGGCCGGTGGAAGAATTACTGAGCAGCTCCCCTACCCCGTCAGGATCCTCATGTGATAACGCATCTCAGGCTGGATCGTGAATGATCGTTAGTGGAGTCTCTGCCTGTTTTGGAAAGAGCATGAGGATGCTGGCCATCAAATGCAACACCTCCAGAATCTTAGCTAAGCACCTGACACGGTGCCTTGTACATGGTAGACCAACCTAATAAAGCACTGAATGAATGAATGAGTGAATGAATGAGTGAATGAGCTTAAATAGTGGCTGCATTTGGCTTCCTAGTGAGATAAAATAAAAGCCAGACATTAGTAAGAGGAGTATTTTTGGATAAACAAGGTTTGCAGTATCACGGTGGACTTTCCTCTTAGATGTCCAGGTAGGGCCACCCCCATATTTTGAGAAGACAGATTCCCCACCTAGTTACCCCTTACCTTTTTTTTTTTTTTTTTTTTACAGTCTGATTTGGCAATTACGGCTACCCATAGAGGCTGTGTATTTGCCACTTCTTTTAAAAAGATCGAATCAGATGAACAGCTTCTCGCTTTGGTTGAGATGCAGCAGAGAGAAATCTCGGCCGCCCTTCCCGCTTCCCCACCTGCTCGGCCCTCTCCACCCCATCTCCTTGTCCAGGTCTTATCGTTGTCACCCCGAAGCTTCAGAGGCACCTCCAGCACTTTGAAGAGACAAAGGAAAAAATTCTGGGGAGACAGCAGCTGCCTAATCTCTCTTTTGTAGCAAATTTAGCTAGAACTCAGAAGAAAAATAAATCTTAAGAGCCCCCCTTTTTATACAAAAAGCCTCCCTGCTTTTTTATACTTTCGCTCGCCCGGAAGCAAACATGCAGACTTGGCCTGGCGAAGGGCTTTCAAAGGCCGCCTTTCCCCTTAGCAGCTGGAGAAGGGAAACAAAAATAATATGTAGTTGTCTAGATCCCTACGAAGTTGGCCGTAATGTCTGTGAGACCCTGACCGAGTTCCTCCCCCGACATCCCCGAGAGCGAGGCTCTCAGCCGAGGAGCCGTGGCTGACGACAGACGCGGGCCTCGCTCGGGGGCTCCCTTGGTCCCCCACACCCTTTGCAAGGCTGCAGCTGTGGAGAGGAAACGGGGGGAGCGATGCAAAGACGGCAAAGTTCTCAGTGTGCAAAAATTAGACTTTTGCGTCAGTGGGAGCGGAGCCTTCCCAAATATTAAAAGGTGTGCACCTGCGAATGCTTCTGCTCATGTTTGCCAAGAACCGACAACCCCCCCGCCCCCGGTCATGTTCCGAACCCCAACCTCTCTCCCCTGCTTGAAACCGATGCCGCTTCCATGCCCGTCACAGCCACCCGTTGTCGCCATGTGTCGTGTCCAGTCGCGTCGGTGTGATGCCGTGGCCGCCATCGCCCCGCCACCCCCCCATCGTGTCCACGCATGCCGTGTGCATTGACCCCGTGACGGTACACACTCCGTGTGCATTTCTGTTCTTCTTTGCAAGACTGTGAATGCTTCGGCCACTCCAATCGGTGCAGTTATATCGATCTGCTCGATACGGTCATTTGCGTGAGCTGTAAACACAACACTAGAGGGCAGCACTGTGAGTTGTGCAGGCTGGGCTACTTCCGAAACGCCTCTGCACCGCCCGAGGATGAGAATGTGTGCATAGGTCAGTCCCATTACACCGCCCGCGACGGCCGGGCCTCCGAGCCCGGGCGCGGGGCGCGGGGGGAGGCCGAGCTCCGCACCGCGGCCGGCCCGGGAGCTGCCTCCGGGAGGGCCGTGCTCGCGGGAGGCTTGGAAGTCACGGGTGCTGGTTGAAATCATAGCCGGGGGCATGTCTTTTGAATCTTTACGCTACTGTTGCTTTAAAGGTAATGAGTTGAACAAGGTTTAGGAGATAAAGAATTTTCTATTTTTTTTTAATTTTTTTTTTTTTGCATGAATTCTTAAAACCTGGGCATTTCAACCCAACCTTAAAATTAAGTTACGCATTCAACATTCAGAATGGAAACTCATTCTATGGGACTGAATTACAGATGTGAGAGATTAGGACACAGACGTTTGCACGTGATTGGCGAGCAACACGTACGGGTTGGTGTTAAACAGATTGCCCGTTGCAATCGAAAGCCACCTGCAGTTGGCGATGTAGAAGTCTGTCCGAGTTTTTCAAGAAATTCCATTTATTGAATTTTTCTACAGTCCCTCAAAAAGAGAAACAATTTCTCAAAATTACTGTAGATGATTAATTCTCTTAGCTTTGGGAGCCCTGGAAAGCTGGGCCCACAGGGTTGAGTCCCTGGAGCACTGTCCCCACCCGCCATGGCCACCGATCCTGTCGACCAGAGAGAATCAGGTGGCCCTCCCATCCCAAAATGCCTTCTCCTACCTTGTGCATAGGGGGACCTGTCCTTAAGAAAGGGAGCTGATGGAAAAGTAAACAATGAATGGAATTTCGCTTCTTAATTTACTTGGGGAAAAAATGCATATATTCGAAGTGGTGAAGGCGACACACCTGTTACCACAGCAGGTAACCAGAGAAGGGCTCGATTTTAAAGGTAGAATTTTTCACATGGGACTAATTCCAACAGAATGCAGGAGCCTGAAACATGACCGATGGTCTTTTCATCAAGCAAAGGAATCCAATCCATCTGCAGTTCTGGGGTTATGGTTCTCTGATTGGATTGTCAAGGTCGTGTAGGCACTTGCCAAGTGTCTCATTAACACAGGCCTACGAGTTGTCTTGAATGCAGCTGGGCCAAGTTTACATAAGACTGTGTATGTCTACAGTACGTCCAGTTTTTCAAAGCCTGCCTTATTATTTGTGAATTAGTGGAGAAATCACTGGACTTAGCGGCCGGAGACCTGGGTTCAAGTCCCAGAGTGCTATTTAGTAGCTGTGTGCCTTCGGTAAGTTACCCGAGAGCTGGTCACCTTGGGATCCTGTGAGATGCACAACAGACACTTGGTGAACTGCAGACTGACCTGTGAATACATTTTTCCACTTGACTCTCATTAACAAAACCTTGGGGGGTGGTAAGTGTTTCACGGATAATTTCCTCTGTTTTCTAGCTGAGAAAAGTAAGACAAATTGACCCAAATCACACAGCGTTAGCAAAGAGTTCGTTTTTCCGACTTCAGAGCTTCAACACGTTCTCCCGGCCACCCTGACACCATTAGCTCTTTGAAGGAGAGCCACCATCCCGCCACGAGCTTGTGAACATAAGTTCAGGGGCCCTTATAACACTTGGGATACAAAGAGTTGAGGCTATTAATAAAAAAACAAAAGACACGTCGCTGTCTGAATTTTGAATGCAGAGTTCCCTTTTCCCTGAATGTCATTTGTAAAAATAGATAAATGTCATACTATAAATATGGAAGCAAGAGGAAAGGTAGAATAAATAGCAAACACGGGAATAAAACCTAATCGTTTTTACAGGATAAGTAAGATGAAAAGGTTTTATCATTTAATTTCATATTATTTTAGCTAAATCAAAGAAAAGGGCCTTAAGAGAAAAGATTGTATTCCACAGGGTGGCTCATGGTGGGTGGCCTGGCAATACCCAGGTATGTTTTGCTCGGAGTAGGAGTCTTCTGATGCCACTTGGCCTTGCCCCAGTCCTAGAGCCACCTACGCATGACAAAGCCTGCGCTTCCTGCCCCTTTCTAAGAGCTACAGCCCTGTTGTGAATTCACGTTTAAGTATCCACAGGCAAGAAGATGGCCCACTCGGCTTTGGTCTCTTACAACATACGCTACAGATAAAATATGGAAAGCTTAATATACAGATTTGTATTTGTGTCCACTTTTTAAAAATCAAAAGCAGTTGTTTTTTTCCATCTCTAGGAAGTTTATGAATTAAAATGATAAACCTTTGGAGAACTTTACAAACTAGAAATCTTCGGAGGGCACGTATTTTATACTCTTTAAACCGAGCAGAGGGCTTGGTGAGCGCAAAGATGGGTGTTTCGAAGCAGCATTGAAATTGGCTGCGCTATCCCCCTCACCTACCAAAATTCCTTAAATTGTTGCCCTTTTCCTGACGGGTAAAATTGCTTTTAGAGGGTGAACTGAAAAGCGTGGCCAGCTGGCACATGCTGCGGTCTGTCTTTTGTCTGTAGTCTCTCTCTCTATATATAAAATGAATCGATAACATTTAGATTCCAGCTTCCCCACTGAGGGGCCAAGGGCAGAGAAACCGGGCGCCTGTGTGTAGCTGAGGCTGGCGTGGCTCTCAAGGGCACCGGCGCCCGGGGCTCCCTCCCCAAGGTTTGCCCCGGGGGGCAGCGTGAACCACTTCACTATATTCCACCTTTAAGCTCCCTGCAGGGCTTGGGCAGGGCCGAGAATTCAATCGGCGAGGCTACACCACAAGGAATCGAGAGTTCATTTTTAGACCGTTTTGTGTATAGAAAGCACTCATGAAAATGAATGGGTATTTACCCAACTCATTTTTGCAGAATTAGGCGGTAATCTCAAAAAAATTTCAATTTCATCTAAGTCTCCTCTAAATTTTTTTTTTAAAGGCACTTTCCCAATTCTCTAACAACTGGCCATCAACTCCACTGGGGAGCAGGCCCCGTCTCTGACAAAATGTGGACTCTGTGGAATGAGACGTCGTAAACTGCTTGCATCATTTTATATTCCAGCAAATATAAAATGCAGGCCACTCCACGCGGCCACAGTGATCGCTGCTTTGTGATTACTGGTGAATGCACGCGTCCTCATACAAATGCCACGTCTCCAAAGACGCATGTAATTACCCTGCATGACACAGCGATTACATGGAGAGAACACCCTCGCTCGCCTCCGGTCCCTAAAACTCACTCGGGCGGGAAGCAGGAGGCTGGCGGACCCCTGGTCTGTGACTCGGCCAACCACTGCCAGTCATCCCTGGGGACAAGCCTGATGTCGGGAACACAGGGCTCAGCCGTTGCAGGATAACTTTGTGACCAAACCTCCAAAAGGATCTCATGTTGTTTTTCAGTCTAGCAGTCAGTCCTGCATATTCTTCCTAGTTTCATGAAATAAAATATAATTCTCCGAGGCCAGCCTCATCACCCTAGCACCTCCCGTGGACCACAGTCCCATAAATAATATATTTTTTTAAAAAACGAAATTATTTGTATGCAAGGTGGAATGTAGACCGCATCTCTTCTTTGTTACTTATTTCCATGACTGTTTGAGTAACTTAACTACACTGAGCACCTTTTCTATGACAGCCACTGGGGTGTACTGTGGTTTAGACACTTCACATTTTTTTAAAAAAAACTGCTTACATTTTTTTTGCATCTAAAACCTTATATTAATCAATTTTTATGGGCTAATTGACTGGGATAGTATTGAATTCATGTATGAGAAGATTGTACTACCTGGCTTACAAAATGTTGGTGATTTATTGTCAGCTTATATACCTTAAAAAGTAAAAAGCATATTCCAGTTTTGGGATAGATGCATACTTCATCTTAAAGCCACAACAAAATTACTATTTAAAAAATTTTTAAGCAGCCCCCTAAACACACATATTAAAATAGAAAATGCCACTGTAAAATAAAACTCTAGTTTTTAAGGACAAGCCAAGCCAGTCAAGGAGAGAGCATTTGAGAGTTAATTTAGTTTTATTTTTACCTGTGTATATCACTGTTAGTCTTATAAATGTTTGTATCAGAAGAATGCTGAACTAAAAAAGAAATTGACTTAATCCACACGAAATAAATCACAGTTCTGAGGTACTCCACACTCTTTGAAGAAATTATCTAATTAGTTCCCATGACAAAAAGAGTTAGAGCCAAATCTCTGGCCGTCTCTATGATGTTAAGCCGCGAATCTCCATTGCTAATAGATGTTCAATCTGCTGATATTAAACTGAAATTCCCAGGGCCGTTCATGGTGGTTGTTCCGTTGTTTGCTTGGTATGATTTTGTTTGTGTTTTCTTTTAACAAGAAAGCCTCTTCACGGGACCGTTTTTAAATAGAGACAGAGACAGAGGAGCGTAAGAGCTTGCCCGAGATTCCACGGCGGGGCCACAAGGGGAGAAACTTTGTCCCACGCAGTCCACCGGCTGCAGGCTCCCTGGTGCTACCTGTCGGGCTAGTGGAGGCCTAAGGAGCGCTGGTCCGGCCTTTAAGCGAAACAGTGCTTGGGAAGTAAAAACATCCTATAGAGCCGGGGTGGGGAACCTTTTTTCTGCCAAGGGCCATTTGGAGATTTACGACATCATTCGTGGGCCATACAAAATGATCACCTTAAAAATTAGCTATGAGAAAAGCTCCTGGACTTTCGAGGGGCCCGCCTGTGGCTGCCTTGGCCGGGCCAGGCCAGACCGAATGGTTTCTCGGGCCATGCGTGACCCGCAGGCCGCACGTTCCCCACCCCTGCTGTGTAAGAATGTGCGAGGCGTCAAGGAAATACTCCATTTCCTTTTTATTACACAAAGGTCCATGGTCCTTCCAGCGGACAGTATAATGAAAAAGATGTTGAAAGGATTATAGTGTCTGTTTTTCCTCCCCCAGCTGCCTAAGAGCTGTGCTGGCCTCGTACATACAGTATCTGTAGGGTGCTGTAGATACAGTATCCGTGGGGTGCTGTAGGTACAGTGTCTGTAGGGTGCTGTAGATACAGTATCTGTAGGGTGCTGTAGATACAGTATCTGTAGGGTGCTGTACGTACAGTATCTGTGGGGTGCTGTAGGTACAGTATCCGTGGGGTGCTGTAGGTACAGTGTCTGTAGGGTTCTGTAGATACAGTATCTGTAGGGTGCTGTACGTACAGTATCTGTGGGGTGCTGTAGGTACAGTATCCGTGGGGTGCTGTAGGTACAGTATCCGTAGGGTGCTGTAGGTACAGTATCCGTAGGGTGCTGTAGATACAGTATCCGTAAGGTGCTGTACGTACAGTATCCGTAGGGTGCTGTAGGTACAGTATCCATGGGGTGCTGTACACACAGTATCTGTAGGGTGCTGTCCCAAAGGGTAAAGCACAATCAGCCTCTGAACGAACAAAGTGCATTCATACTGCACTTTAAAAATGTTCCGCGCTTCTCAGATAGCGAGCATAGCAGAGAAGCCCATTTGAATAATTTAAAACAGATTTTTACACTGATGGCCTATTGATTTATCCTTGATATATAAACTTCTTGCGGGGTTCCTGAGACCATCTGAAAAGGGCCGGACAAATGGAATCTCCATTATGCCCTGTTAGCGGCGGGGAGCACGATGTCTTATTTCCTTGGAAGGTTGCCGTTGATTTCCTCCGGTGTCATAAAAATGATCCCGCGCAAGGCCGAGCGGATAAACGAACGGGCCTGCAGCGGCCGCAGGTGCCGGGCGTTTCATCAGCGCGGATTTCTCTGAGTGAGCGACGCGCGGGTGTAAGTGCGCGTGGGTGTCGGCACCCCCGGGGCCACGCGGGCTTCTCTGCAGCTGTGTGTTGTCTTGTTTCTACAGAGTGTTATTGTAACCCTTGGGGCTCAGTCCATGACCGTTGTAATGGCTCGGGATTCTGTGAGTGTAAGACTGGAACCACAGGGCCTAAGTGTGATGAGTGTCTGCCGGGGAATTCCTGGCACTCCGGCTGCCGACGTAAGTAACTCGGGGGGCTGCCCCCCTGCGCAGCATGGCTCACCCTGCGTGTCCAGGCCGCCCCGCAGCGGCGCAGAGCAGAAAAAGGCCCCACCGCTGGCCCTGGCCCCCTTGAAAAGCTGCTGACAGCACCTCCCGCTCCCTAGTGAGTCACGGTGGTCACTGAGGTTGGAGGGGGCATTCAAGGTCATTGCTTCCAACCCAAATGCCATTTTCTTTATTATTATTGTTATTGTCAATCCTCACCTGAGGATATTTTTTCCATGGACTTTTTTAGAGAGATCGGAAGGGAAGAGGGAGAGCGGGAGGGAAAGAGAGAAACATCGATGTGAGGGAGACCCAGCCGTGGGTTGCCTCCTGCTCGCGCCCCAAGTGGGGATCAAGCCTGCTGCCCGGGTACCCCCACTTGCCAGGGAATCAGGCCTGAGAGTCTCCGGTGCGCAGGCCGAGGCCCTAACCACGGAGCCGCAGCCGCCGGCGCCCAAATGCCATTTTCCTAACAAGTTCTGCAGGTAGCTGAACTTAAAGTTCAGGTATTTTTCAGAGTCCGCTTTGGGAAAGAGCAGAGGTTTATTTTTCTCTGTCTCTTCCGATTTTCACTTTCTTTTCATTCCTCTACCTCTCAACACACCGTGATGAAGAAAGCAAGCTTATCACCCGCTATAGGCGCTGAGTAGACTTTTCTTTCTTAGGTTTCATTTAGAAGCACCAACGATCCATGTTTGTCCTTTAAAAAGTAAAATAAAAGCTGCATAATGTCCCCAGCCGACAGGAGAGAGGACAATTCGTCAGCTGTTGGGCGGGCTTCTTTGAGGCCCAACTCAGCCCCTCCGGTGTCCGGAACAACTTACATTGAAATATTGTCCGTGGATCCGTACAGACCATAAATTTAGTGGCACAATAGGGACCCAGCTGGAAAACCGTCACCACGAAACAAAGGCTGATGTGTGTGGTTAATATATTTCTTGAACTGGAAGGTGCCCTGGAGCCCCAGAGTTCGTAAATTAAACGATATCTACATAACTTATCGCCACCCTTGCTATCACTTCCATCACTGAATCTTAACCAAAAACCTAACGGTAATCCATCTAAGGGACATTTAAATGCCAGGGAAAAATAAATGGCACCACGCAATACTGACTTGAAGCCTCTGAGGTTAGGCACCATCCAGCGAGCCTTGGACGGATGTCGGGTAGCTTGGTTCAGCCTCATTTCTCTGAGGATTCTCAGACCTTCTTAAAAACCTGTCAGGGCAGGTGGCATGTCGGTGTGTTCAGGGAACATAAATTTAAAAACCGGAGCAGAAGCCTCCTGCTGTCATTCATAACCTTTCCTGCTTTTGAATTCTACACCAACTTTGCATCCTATCTATACACAGCCGGCTTGCTCGTATCTAAGGGCCGCCAGGCAGATTCTCTGCAGCGGCCGCCGCCCGGTAGAAAATCGTGTAAACCAGATACGCAACCTTCGATGATTTGTTATCCACATTTTAAAAAGTAAAAAAAGTAAATAAATAGAAATGGATTTTAACAACTTAACCATCCCCAAAATATCTAAACTACCATCATTTCAACACATAATTTAAATGATCAAGGAGATAGTTTACATTTTCCCCGCAGTCTGTGCAGGCAGACGTGTGTTTGGTACTTAAACAAAACAGCTCAATTAGGACTGGCCATATTGCGAGGCGTAATGGCCACATATGTCTACCGTATTGGACGGCCCGGCTCTGGAGGTTTCCTCGCTCGCTTTCCACCTGAAAAAAATGTCAGCGCGCAGGGACTGTCTGGAGCCTGTTTGCACCAGGGCCCTGCAGAATATTTTGCCAGCTGCTTGTGGAATTTATAGTCGCCCGTGAGCCGCACCTCTACATAAGGTGAAGCCAAAGCGGAAAAAGTGCTTCCACGCTCATGTCACGGGCGACAGTGAGTGGCGGAGATGGGCTGAGAGAGTGGGTGGCACTGAGCTGGCCGAGGGTGGGCTGGGATACGGGAGCTGGAGGGCGAGCGTCTCGAGCGTGGCATCAAAAGGCAGTCCAGCCCCGGCCCGGTGGCTCCGTTGGTTGGAGAGTCATCTCGCACCCCGGAAGGTTGTGGGTTCAGTGCCAGGTCAGGGCATATACCTGGATTCCGGGTTCGGTGCCTGGTCGGGGTCCATACGGGAGGCAGCCCAGTCGGTGTTTCTCTCCCTACCCCCCCCCCTTCTTCTCTCTCTGAAAAATATATCCTGAGTGACGATTAACAAAACAAAACAGAAGAGAGCCTCGTCCTTGGAACAGCAGACAGTGATGCAGGCGAGCCCGTCTCTGGTGAGGGTTTTTCATAGAGGGATGAAGCAGGTCGGTAAGCGCAGGACTTGACGCGTGACAGGCGTCGGCCGGTGCTTGGAGGGCGGCTCGGTAACAAGTGGACTTGGCTCAGGGAGACGGACGGGGGCCCGAGGGGCAGCAGAGAGAGCGGGTTTCCGCCCAGCATTTCCCAGCGATCGCTGTCTCCAGCTGTCTGAGAACAAGCTGTAGGGTGCCTTGGGTGGTGAGAAACCCCCAAACTCTGGAACAGTTCAGACAGCCGCTGAACGGGCGCCTGTGAGTGATGCTTTCTGGAAAGTTTCTGCTTAAATGGAAAGTGGAGTCAAAAGACCTTCAGGGCCTCTCCCAGCTCTCTGGCCCTGACCTTCAGACCACGAGGCAAAGGGGAGGCAGAGCGAGATGCTCAACTCGATTAGTATTAAGAACCATAGCTGGGCCCGGCCGGTGTGGCTCAGAGGTTGAGCATCAGCCTAGGGTCCAGGGGATCACAGTTCAGTTCCCGGTCGGGGCACATGCCCGGGTTGCGGGCTCGATCCCCAGTGGGGGGCGTGCAGGGGGCAGCCGATCAATGACTCTCTCGTCACTGATGTTTCTCTCTCCCTTCCTCTGTCTGAAACCAATAAAAACATGTTTTTTTTTAAAAAAGAGCCACAGCTGGGCCCTCAGCTGTCTTCTATGCTCTAACCTCTCTCTACCACCAGAAGGCCGTCCCCATGTCTCACTAGCCAGCTTCTCAGTCCTCGCTCTGGTTCCCGAGAGTGAGACTTCAGATTTACCCAACTCCTTTCCTCGTAGAGATTCATTCCCATCATAGCTTTCCCACGAGGATCGTTCAGGTGGCTTTCTTTTCCTTCCCCCCTTTTCACTGCTGGGAGTTTAACTTCCCCGCGCCTGACAACTTGTGATCACTAAGAGGATGCATCCAGTCGCTTCTCTGAGATGAAGATTATACCTCCCCTGGACAGCCGCCGTGAGCCCACGTTGTAATTTTTCAGTGGCTTCTGCCTGCCGTCCCCTGCGCTCTGCTGTGTTATCTGAAAACACCCAGCTCACGTTTCACCCGTGGACCTCGCAGGCCGAACCCACTGGCAGGCGCCTGTCACTTAAACAAGGGTGTCTGTGGCCTTCGCGCACAGGCCATCCTGGGCATACTGTGTCACTCACTGGACGCTTGCCTCCCTCTCTGTTGCCACAAGCGATTGGCACCACTGGGTCCCAGGTGTTCATTTCCTTGCTGGCATCTCGAACACCAGTGGCGCATCCCTCGCCGAGCCCGACATCCACAGCAGTGATGAAGGGCGAATGCTTGGAGGGCACTTGAGTTCCCGTGTTCAGCTCCTAAGGGCGGGAAGGACATGCTCTCTAAACAGGCCCAGCAGGAGCCTCCCAGAGGTCATTTAAAAAGGAAAATATTAGGAAGACAGAGGATAGGAAGCGGTCACTTGTGGGCACCGCAGTAGGCAGGGTAGTCCTCCTGGGGGGAGAGGCTCACTTTGTCAGCTGGGAGAGGAACCCCAGGTGGCTCCCGGTCCTGAAATTCTCCTGAGTCCGCAGGAGGATGCCGCTCGGCTCTGTCACTCTAATAACCATCACTTTCCAGTCCCAGCTCCTGTTTTCCCTCCATTCATTTTATTTTTTTGAGTTTCGCTTCATATTTCTTTTTATTTTTTTAAATATATTTTTTTACTGTTGACAGCATTACAGATGTCCCCCATTTCCCCCCCCGTTACCCTCCTCTATCCAGCCTTTACCCCACTCCCAGGCCTTCCCCTCGCGGTTGCCTGTGTCCATGGGCTGTGCATATAAGGAGATAGGTTCTCTGGTTCATCTCTTCTGGTCCCCACCCCCCAGATATGTCCGTCTGTTCCATGCCTCCATGCCTCGCACTCAATTTTGTTAGTTCATTTAGTTCGTTAGATTCCACGGATAAGTGAGATCCTGTGATGTTTGTCTCTCTCTGACTGGCCTATTCCGCTTAGCGTAATACTCTCCAGGTCCCTCCATTCTTAACACCTCAATCTGGGATCGATGGAAAAAGCCCGCTGGCCTCTCACTCGTCAGGGGCCTGAGGCCACCAGAAGCTGAGGGTCAGGGTTTACACTAAGGCTGGGGAAAGGGTTTCAGCCCTTCAGGTCACTAATGGCCCGTTCGGAGGGCTCCCAGGAAGCAAAAGCTGACAGGGCGGCTCGGAAGGGGCGAGTCATTCAGAGCAGCCCCCGGGATAGGACCGGATCTTAAATACGCTGAAAACCCAAGGCTCTAGAACTGCTGGAGCCCTGAGGAGGACAAACGCAGACAGTGGACACACAAACAGTAACCCCAGGCCACCTCCCGCCCTGTCCCTGTGAGGCCTGCCTGCGACTCGCTGCCCGGCCTGTGTCCCTCTCGGAGGGGTCGGCGCCGAGCGGGTGGGCAGCCCCCCTTGCTCATGTAGCAATCCACGCTCACTTCCCCATTTATTTGAGGCGAGTATCGCGAAGGACGCATGTGCCCGCATTCTACCGTTTCACACCGTAGGACCGTCCCAGGTTACCAGGGAAAGGCGTGTGAGGGGCCAGAGCTCGTGGAGAAATGCAGGCGTGAGGTTACCTGCCGACAGCCCCGAGCCGAGGCAGCAGCCTGGGCCCGTCGGCGAGTAAGACCGTCAGGAGGCACGTGGGGACCCAGCACGCGACGTTCCCCCGTCCGAGGCCGTGCATAAGCGGAGTTCCACCTGAGCCATCCTCACGCACTGGCAGGTCTGTGTGTGCGTGTTGAAGAGAAAGAGAATCTCAGAAACTTCTGACTGCATGTGGAACATCTAAGCATCAAAGCCAGCCCAGTTGCTGCCCTGCCAGCGTGGTTCAGTGGCCGAGCGTCAGCCCGTGAGCCAGGAGGCCACGGTGTGACCCCGGGTCAGGGGACAGTAGGGGGCATGCAGGAGGCAGCGGATCAATGACTCGCTTTCATCCTTGATGTTTCTCTCTCTCTCTCCTTCTCCCTCCCTCTCTCTGAAATCAATAAAAACGTATTTTTAAAAATCAGCCCAGCCAGGCCAGTGTTGCTCAGCAGTTGAGCATCGACCTAGGATCCAGGCGATCAGGGTTTGATTCCCAGTCAGGGCACATGCCCGGATTTCGGGATCGATCCCCAGTCGGGGGTGTGCAGGAGGCAGCCGATCAATGACTTTCTCTCATCACGGATGTTTCTCTCTCTCCCTTCCTCTCTCTGAAATAAATAAAGATATATTTGGGGGGGAAATCAGCCCAATTCCTGAAAGACCACCCATTTGAAACTTGTTGGAGAAAATGTTCATTCTGGTGAAGGGCTAGTCCTCAGACACCCTCACAACAGGATTCTGGGGTAGCAGGGCCACAGGCAAACCAGATGGGAGGGTCCCGTCCCGGCTCCTGTTTCTGGGTGCGACTGCTCCCCCCTTCCCAAGGATGGTTGACTCAGCCACCTCGGTTGGCCTTCTCTCTGCATCTCCTCCTGTGAAACCCTACACAGGGCCTGATGATCTAAGGTGCTTGTTGGTCTGAAATTCTGTGATCCTGACATCTCGCCAGTGGCCTGACCTGTTTGCGTGTGGACCAGTTTCTGAGGAATAATAATGATTTTTTCTGACCTGTTTGCGTACGGACCAGTTTCTAAGGAATAATAATGATTGTTTTCAGAAAGTAAAAATAGTTATTTATTGTGCATTTGCCATGTGTCAGGAGTATAAATAATGCATCATCTTATCGTACAAGACAAGATTACTTCCCTCAATTTATAGATGGAAAAACTGAGATTTAAATCGGGTTATTTCCCCAACTCAAATGCAGGCGACGTGGCAAACCAGCCATTAGTGAGTATTGATTGTTCATTGAGTCTGCTGGGGCATTTTATAGGATTCTGTCGTTTTTTTACTTTGCAAATGGAGACAGAGGCTTTGGTGATTTATTCCAGGGGTTGGCAAACTTTTTCTGTGAAGGGACAGATAGCAATGATCTTGGGTTTCGTGCACCATGTCATCTCTGTCCCGACCACTCACCTCTGTCTGTCGCTGTGGCCTGAAATCAGACGTAGACGACCCATGAATGAATGAGTGTTGCCTGCGTTCCAGTGAAATTTTCTTTATGGAGACCGAAATTTGAATGTCATTTAATTTTCACATGCCATGAAATACCATTCTCCTTTGGATTTGTTTCAGTCGATTAAAAATGTTAAAAAAAAAAACAAAAAAAAAAAACATTCTTAGCTCATGGGCCGTAGTCAACAGGAGCAAGGCTGGGCTTGGCCTGCAGATCATAGTTTGATTTATTTCTAACTCACACATAGTTAGAAATGAAGAAAAAGAGGAGATTTTCAATGAAGTGGAGAGGGTAAGAAGCAGGAGGCAGAGAGAAAGATTTTTTAAATATGTTTTTATTGATTTTAGAGAGGAAAGGAGAGGCAGAGAGAGAAACATCATCCATCGGCTGCCTCCTGCATGCCCCCTCCTGGGCATCGAGCCCACAGCCTTGGCATGTGCCTTGAGCGGGAATCAAACCGGCAACCTCTTGGTCCATGGGACGCGACACTCACCAACTGAGCCACACCGGCCGGGCAGAAGAGAACATTTTTTTTAAAAGCCAAAACCCGTCCATTTCATTGAAGCGTGTCCTCTGCCTGAACCTGGGTAACAAGGGGGCGTGGACCTAACTAATTCATATTTACCGGGCCCTCATTCACATTGAGAAAACTGTTAGGGTTTCCAAAAACAGGATAGCTTTGACCATATAATTTCCAGGACAAGATCATAGGTAGTGCCAACCGTTTAAAGGCTTCCGTGCCGGCCAAGTCAATTTAGCATCAATTTCGGACAATCAGCCACTAATGAAAGAGAAGTCAGGGTGGCCGTAATGCAATCAGGGCGGCTCGCGTTGTTGTGAGCAACCCTTCTGTCTCCATCTGCAGGAGCGACCTGTCGCCCCGAATATCAGCAAAAAGCTCCACGAAGAGAGAATTACTGTAATAATATCAGGCTACACCACCAAGGGCACGGGAAAGAAATGCACACAGATCCTGTGGAGACTTTATTTCTCACCATCACCTTTGATACCAGAGGTAATTATTCTGAATCAGGTGCACGCCCGTGCAATGAACCCGTGCCTTTTCTGTCCTGAGGCTTTCGCGTGCCATCGAGTCTGTTGAACCCAGGAAATTCTGGATCCTGTGGCCCTGCCTACGGGAATAGAGTAATGTCATGGCCCAAGTCTATGTAAGTGGTATCTCCACTCTGTCCCATCTTTGTCAAGTTCTTTATTTTTTAAAAAGTGTGGTCAACCTTTAGTCGTCCATGACTGCAAGGTGGGGAGAAGAGGCCTGCACAAATAGCAGCTGATGGGAATGGGGTCAAGTTGGGTTTCACCTGAGACAGGCACATACACAGAAATTCAGACCCATTCACGGTTCATCCGCTCGGTGTCCAACCTCAATCCCTAACTCATCCCTGTAGTTAGCAGTCAGGATCACCCAGACATCCCTGGATGGATATTTTAGAACAGAAATAACTGCGCAGATGTATTTTTTTAATGTTTTTTGTTGTTTTTTTAGAGAGAGAGGAAGGGAGGAAGAAAGAGAGAAAGATCTACCGGCTGCCTCCTGCACAGCCCCTCTGGGGACTGAGCCCGAGACCCAGGCATGTGCCCTGAGTGGGAATCGAACCAGAAACCTCTCGGCGCTCGAGGTGACGCTCCAACCACCTGAGCCACACCGGCCGGGGCAGATGTATTTTTAACGATAGTCCTTCCCATAGTCTGCAGAAGTATAGGATTAATATTACGTGTTGTCGTTATTTCTTCTGAGCTACAACTCGTTTGGGAAACAGGCATATGTCTCAGAGACAAAACACTACAAAATAAGGAAATATTGACATAATTATTTTTAGGAATCACAGTTAGACCTCTCTTTAATTAGTATTATTGACCCTATGGACTCAGTCTTCTGTTAATCTGTATTCTTTATCATGAAAATCTATACTATGGACAACTGCATCGTTCACTTGGATTTTTAAGTGCAAAAAAAGACAAAGTTTGGGAGTTTATGCGAGAGCCTGTTACCAGGAGTAATTTGGCAATGTCTTGGGGGATGTAATGACAGGTGACAGTTACAGCATTTTCAATGATTTTGCTGACCCGGCTTTCACTAGAGCCCACCCAGAAGATATTTGGATGCATTATAAGGTTTCTCCTGAGATATTGCACCTCTGTTCTAATTAAAATAAAAATTGAAGTTGCTGATTTTGCACCCAGGATGCTAAACTACATATAGACGTGATGTACAGATTCTATCTGATTATATCAGGTCTGGAAATTATTCTAGAGTCGTGAAGACTGTCGTGGGAGGGGGGAGTCTGCGCTTCACCTATTGGCAGGCCCAGCTAATCAAACGTGATTGAATCAATCACGGTCAATGCGCTCCCTTGTTTATACCGGAGATCAGGTCGCACCATACCCTGTAGGAAAACCATGCCCTTGGTTTCACCTTCGGTTACTAAATTCAAGTTCATCAAGACGATCGAAGGCTTCTCCACAGCCATGTAAACCTTTCCTCTCCGACGCGCGGGGCTGGCTGTAGGGTTTGCCAGTCCATCCGTCTGCCCCGCGTCATTCATTCACTCATTTGCTCGTTCATGAGTCACCCTATCATTCATTGAAAAAATATCAACGTCCTACTGCGAGCCAGGAATTGTGATCAAGTTTAGCACCAGAAGACAAATAAAACGTGCTCCCTGCCCTCGAAGGGCTGACAGTTCAAGAGCGGCCTCGGATCTGACGGCGCCTCGCTCCTGCTGCAGCCCGAGGACCCGGCTTTCAGCACCACGTCGCCAGCTCGATTTCCTGACCACGGGCTTCTCTCCTTTGGCCTGTGACCTTAGAGTCGTACACCTGAGGGGGCAGCTTAGAGACGGTCCAGTGTAACACTCATCGTAAGTCGTAGGTGAGCTCTCCTACGGCATTCAACAATAACAGCGATGCCCACTATTTATTCAATGCCCACCCTGTGCCAGGAACTGTCCCTTGCCATCTACATGGCTTTGCTGAACCTGCATAAAACCCTACGGGCAGTTATCCCCGCCTTGCAGGTACGGGAACCAGGGCTGAGAGCGGCTAGGTAGCCCGCAGATCCCTGGAGGTTTGAAATGCAGAGCCCAGGCCCCGCCCGGGCTGATCCGCGCGCTAACGAGATCTCCAGGTGATTCCTATCACCCTGACGCGGGGGAGTCGGAGGATGAGGTGCTGAGGGTGAACTTCGGCCAAGGGCAGGCTGGTGGGGAGCCCACGAGCTGCGTCTTTACCACTTAGAGTTAGAACAGCGGCGGCTGGGCCGCCAAGGGCATCCGCGTGCCCTGTGAGAACTTACAGAGGAGGCAAGAACTCCTATAGTTTCACACACCACGTGCCCTACAAATCCAAGTCACGTTAAAGTAAGGAGAACCACGAAAGCTTAAGTCGCCTGTTTGTTTTCTTTCATCCGTATAATTTAAAAGTGGTTAATATTTGATAGGTTAATAATAAATATTTTAATACAGTATATCGCGCCTGGTTACGAGTATATCAAAAGGAAATGCAAAGTGGGTTCCGAAAGATAAACTTTTATTGGGCACATGAAACGGAACATAAACTCTGACGGCAATTACCGTTTAATCTATCCGTGCTTGCGAACGTACTGAAAGAGGAACCGTAACTCAGTTAATTGTTATGAATTATTAACGGCTCGTCTGAAAGGCAGTGAGCAGCAGTCGCCGCGCTTGCTGGAAGGAGACCTTCCTCGGTGGCTTGAACCTTTGTGTCATCGGTTTGTTGGGGGCAAAAGAGAGAGAGGGTGACGGCGAGACTCTGATCCCGTGAAAGCAGCAAGTGACAAGACCCCGAACATCGCAGTGACGATACGAAGGTCAGCTAAGACAGTTACCGGTGGCCCCCCTCCCGCATACTGAGGATGGGCCCGGGCATCCCCCAGGGGCCAGTGTGGCTCAGTGGTTAGAGCATTTGGCTGGTAGACCAAAGGGTCCAGGGTTCGAGTCCCGGTCAAGGGCACGTACCTGGGTTGCAGGTAAGATCCCTGGCCCAGGTCGGGGGGTGTGGGGGAGGCAACCGATCCACGTGTCTCGCTCACGTCGATGTTTCTCTCTCCCCCCCCACCTCCCTCTCTCCCTTCCACTCTGTCTAAAAAATCAATGGAAAAAATATCCTCAGTTGAGAATTAACAAAAAAACAAACAAACCAAAGAACTCCCGGGCAGTGGCCGTAGGCAGGCAGGACTGAGGGCCACGTTTTCAGTACTTGTGCAGCATCAGAGAGATTTCATCCAGCCATGAACTTAGGATACTCCGAACCCCAAGCGAGATGCCAGCTGAGCTCCGCCCCGGCGCCCCGGGTGGGGCCTGAGGCCGGCGGGCACCCGGCCAGGACCAGGAGCAGTGCGGACGGTGGAGGTGCCAGCTGCAGGCGGCCCCGGGTGGCGAGCGGCTTCTGACGCGAACAGGCCGCGATCAGGAACGCCGCGCCTGGACTTCAACACAGCGGATGGAAACTGCCCTCCCTTTCTCCAAAAATCAATGTGATCACTCTCTCCTGTGGGATGAAAAAACAAACCTTCAAAAAGTGGAAGCTTTTTTTTTTTTTTTAATTCACTAAATCCAGGGATTTATTGTTTAGTGTCAGCAGCGTAACCGCTTTGGTAATTAATTTTTCTGAAGAGAACGGAACACTTAAGCCGCCTTAATTTCTTTTATCTCGACACACATGATGAGCGTCACCGCGAAATATATTTCACCAGGTTCCCAATTACCATATTTTAAAACCCACCTTCTCGCTGCATGCTTGTCTTGATGAAATATTTCTAAGAGAGAGGGAAGGCGGATGTCTGAAGGTAAAACACGGCTGCGATATTCCCGTCGGTAGCTCTATCCGCTTTCTTCAAAAAACTATGTTTATATTCGGTTATATTTTTAAAAATTAATGAGATTCTTAAAATGCACGAACACCTGTTCCTTTTTTAAATCTTGGGGCACAAAGTAAGAATATTACGGGCAGCGAGAGAAAATTAAAAGGTAATGAAGCAAAGTACAATATTTGCAACCCAGATAACGGGCCTCGATCCTTACGGACTCAGATACTTAGTGCGACAGTCACAGCCCTGTGGCGTCGGTGCCCTGACGGAGCCTTAATTTGCTCAGTGAAGTGAAAATAAGCGTTGGACCCCCTCGTTTAATCTGTGAGAATTAAACAATATGTTGGTTAACCCAGTTTCCATCGCACGGTAAGGGCCTGAAGTGAGATGAAACTGTAAGCGGTGACTCCTGCCCTCAACGTTTCATTGAAAACCGCGGCGATTGTATCAACGAATTTAAGAAAAGCAATCAAGTTCCAAACCCGGGACATGATCGATGGGAGCCATAGCTGCTTTCTGAAAGAAAGAAAGATTAAAAAACAAATGGGATTTGATCCTTCCTGTATCACGTTTCTGCTTATTTCAAGTTGTAATTGCCACCTGTAAATGCAAAATGTCACTGAAGATTTTGTCTCTAACACCCGGGCCTTTCAGTTTGGCAGCTTCCAAACAGGAAAATACAGGCTGTGACCATGAACATTCACCCGTTACATTCACCCTAACCTTAGCAGCGCCTCTTCACCGGTTTTAGGGTCACCCTAAATCTTGGAAATCACCCCGTATCTCTCACATACCCGCCCGCTGGCCGGGTCTTGAGTTACGGTGACCCCTTAACAAAGCACAAGCGTGACCGGGTCCTGCATTCGGACACAAAGCAATTTCTCAGGACAGCTGCGACCCCCTCAGTCGCCGTCAGAGGCATGGGGTGCCCGACTGTTCAGCTTGGTGACTGTTGGTGCCCTTAGGGATCCGTACGTCAGAAATGCACTCAGCTCCCTTATTTTTATTTTTTGCTTTATTTTCTATCACTCAGGAGACCTTCCACTGGGTTATGTGGCTATTCTTAGCAAGTTCATGCGATGCGCTATTTTTTCCAGCCACGTTAAGATTCCTCTTCTTATACCAAAAAGATACTCAAATTGAGACCCTTCCTTTGAACGGAATGAGGTCATTTATTCCTGCAGAAGGTTACGAAGATAATCTGAGTGACGATCTGACCGCGCATCACGCCAGCCCTGGAGGAGGCAGGCTGAACGTCACAGAGAACCGAAGGGCACCGGGCGGCGGGGACAACTTACCACCCCTGCGGCCCCAGCAAGGTGGGTGCAAAACGTGGGGCTGAGAAGGAGCCCTAACCGGGCAGAAGCGAGGGGACTGGGAGCCCGGCCTGCACGGGGTTCGCCGTCGCGGGCGGCCAGCCGCGGTTCAGCCCGAGCGTGGGACACGTGCCCTCTCCCTGCGCGCTGGGCGCCGGCCTGTGAGCTTCTGGTTTAACGCGAATGTGCCGTGGCGAGAAAGGAGCCGTGAGAGGAGAGAGAGGGGGTGAGGAACCCCACCCCCAAGGAGCAGGGCGGACGGAGAGAGCCTGGGCGGGGGGCCTTTAATCAATAGCCAGGTGTTTGCTGACCGTCGGCTGCGAACCGCTCGCCCCGGGAGGTGCTCTGGGAGGGGAGGAGAGTGGGTCAGAGCAGGTCAAGTCGGGCTGAACGGGGGGCTCCCTGCCCAGAGGGCCCCCGGGGCTCCCACCGGCCCTGGTGGTGCGAGGAAGCGGGAAACCCTGCGAGGCCCGCTCCAGCCGGGCCGCGCGCTCGTTGGGCGCCGCGCTTGGCACCCTGGCTTTGCCTCT
The DNA here is from genome assembly GCF_054644295.1 of Miniopterus natalensis. Lineage (NCBI taxonomy): Eukaryota > Metazoa > Chordata > Mammalia > Chiroptera > Miniopteridae > Miniopterus > Miniopterus natalensis. The sequence goes on from NC_142099.1 coordinate 4,282,839, forward strand.
TGCTCTGCCTCCTGTGGAGCAGGTGGGAGAACCGCTCTGTCCTAAGACGCTCCTTCTCCTCGAGGGATGACGCCGCCTGGCCGAGCCGCTGCGGAATGAAGGGAAAGCCCGCGAGGGACTGAGCCCGGGCCCCGGGGCCTGCGAGCCCCACGAACGGCCGCGGCTGCCGGCGTTGCAAGCGTCGGTGAGCCGTTCCGCCTGCAGGTGGGGATCCCAAACCTGAACGTCGGTGTCCGAGCAATCTTAGGCACGCCGTGAATCGTGAGTGCCCAGAAGGCAGCAGGGACAGCCGACGTCCCTAGGGGTGGAAAAGGAGCCTGATAGGGATTTCCTGATGTCCTGAAATCCAGTGGGGGATGGAAGTGCAGGGAAGGAAGGAATGGAAAGCCCTTCCTATGCTCAGAAGGCGCCTGGCCTTGCAGGTCCCCTCCCCGGTCCTAGGGAGGTGACTAGGACAAGCCTGGTCCCCCAGCCTGGCGCAGGGCCCCTGAGCTCCCACTCACGGCGCTCGGCGCCCTGACATTAGTGTCACCAAACGGTGGTCCGCATTAGCCACTCGTAGAGCAGAAGAGAGAGTTCTCTGGCGTCCAGGTTCGAATTAGGATTTTATCGTTTTGTGAATCAGCAGGGCTGACTTCCGAGGCCGTCAACACATCTAAGGGGAAGGTGGCCTTTTATTGCTCTTTCATCGGGAAGGCAAGGCGCCACCTGGTCCTGGCCCCGGACGTAACACGAGCACAGAAAATAACATTTCTTTAGAGTGTGGATTTCTGACGAAAGCATCATGCGTACACTGACGGTCCAAAAGGATGCTGAAAACACGCTTCTTTTCAAAGAAGACAGGCGTGTACTGGGGATCTTTTCTTCCCCTCAGCAGGTACCTAGTTCCCAGCCACAAAAGTCAACATTGCTCGCTGAAAAATATGTTTGAAAACACTCCGGCGATCATGACTCAACCCCCAGGTGGTCCCCGCAGTCCAGGGTCCATCCAATTCTTTCCCTCCAATGCGCTGGAGCTGTTCCTGCTGACTGTGTCTTTCTTTTCAAATGGCCGTGACTTTAACAAGCAAGAAAGGCCGGTGCAGATGTATACGCCCTTACTATAAACACTTCACAGACTAAATTGCATTCGAAAATATGGTAGCGATAAACTTGCCATGTGCCGTAAGCACGCTCAGACAGTTTCCATATATTGTTACATTTACTCTTTCCAGTAACCCTGCAAAGAAGTGCTACTGTACCCATTTTAGAGAGGAGGAAACTGAGGCTCAGAGAGTTTAATTGGTTCGAAGCAAACAACTAGTAGGCGCCAGAGCTGTTACAACACCGAGATAGGTCTGGCTCTTAGTCCCCCGTGCGGCGCAGACTCACTGCGATGGGTCCAGCCGGGGCCGCCTTAAGCTCAGTCGTCCTTCGAGGGGAGGGTAACAGGAGCCCGCCGTGTTCTCGCCTTGGCACGGAGCCCAGCGGCAGGGTCGGCTTGCTTTCAGTGACATGAAACAAGCTCAGCACTCAGTCACTGGGGCGTTCTTGAATGTAAACACGGCCACACGACAGAGAAAGAGCCCCCTGGATGGAAACAAGCATCAGCCGACAAAGGTCGCCGACTCCCTCTCCCTGTCACGCCATTGCCTGACAACGGGCGCCCGTGCTTCCTCGCCGCCCGCCACGTGCAGGGACCGTGTTTCTCAGAGTCAACAGCGCGTCCACCCGGGCTCTCCTGGAACAGACGCGCAAGGTCAATACCCCGATGCACACGGAAGGGACACCCCGCTTCGCGTGCGAGCGCCGTGGGGACGCGGCGTCTCACAGAGGCCCGGGGTGTTCACAGGAAGAACGGACTGTGGTTCTAAGGATGCACGTCATGTGATTCAAGCCAAAAATCCTGCATCTTTTCAAACAACAAGTCACCAAACTGGGTATGAAAATATTTTCTGGCCAATTCCTGAAACCAATCAAACATGCAAGTAAATAGACATCAAACTGGACCAGACCCCAGGTCACCTCACAAGTTAACACCCCAGAGAGGAAATGGCACCCCTAAACAGCTGCCAGATGTTTAGCCACTGGGTCGTGTGTGACAGAAGAGATCCCCTCGTTCCAACACCAGCACCAGGGCCAGCGCCGTGCGTCACCGGATTTTGTCTTCACGAGAACACACCCCATCCTGCATTTTACAGAGGAAACTAAGACTCGGAGAAGCCTGAGGCCATGAACGCAGCGAAGACCGAGGCGCCAACCCGCTCTCTCTCCTCTCCAGCCCACGCCAGCGTACAGGCCTCGGCCGGGCGCCGTGCACGAAGCAGGGGGCCCCGCACGGGCCCAGCCCGCTTGCTGACGGGGCTCCCGGTGGGTTTTAGAACAGCCTTCGATGGGGCCGTAGACTCAACACTGCCCTTCGTCCAGCCGTTACTCCCAACGGTGACTGAGATGTCCGGCACCAACTGAGAAGCCCCACGCCCCAGCGAGAGGTTCCCCGCGGTTTCACACGGGCCCGCACGTGCCTGGCTGGCTGCACATTGCAATGCTGTCGCTCACAGAACACGATTCGGGACGTTAACCCCCCAGCTGGGTGACATTTGTGCTTCGATGAGCTATCAGTCCTCAGGGACTCCGCCCTGAAACCATTCTCCATAGACCGCACTGGAATGCTGGGTCTTAATCCCGTGGATTTACACACTCGGGGTGTCGTGTGTCGTATAACTCACTGTGTAGATGAATTAACAACTCCGCAAAAGCTCTGCCCACAGCACCATCCACACGTGTGAGAAACGGCTTTCTTTTTGTTCCATCGTGAATCCAACTCCTGGCACATCTAAGTTGTATTATTTGAAGGAAATAAACATTTCAGTCCTATTAGTATTGCTCTAGATGTCGACACACGGAATTAGTCCAGTCTGTTCTCCTTCAGTAGAGAAGCATTTTTGGACAGAAAAAAGAAAAAAAAAAAAAAAAAAGGCCAGCAGACAGCATCCAAATTGGAAAGAACCACCCTTCACCTGTCACTCAGCTTGTTTTCCTGGGTGAATTTTGGGTGCTTTTGGGACCAAGCTCCCGATCCAATATTTTAAGTATAAAGAGCGGCTCGTATTTGGAACAGTCGGGGGCAGAGCGTTGGAATTCCGTTGGCACCGCTCGTGTTTGCCCCGCGCGGCAGGCTGCTCGGCGCGACGGAGGGCATCGCCGCGGGCAGGCGCCCATCGTGGTCACACTGGGTGTGTTACATTCATTAGCCGCAAATCTGAGGATACTGGTAACATTGTGCTTACTTGGGACAGGCCTGTGTCTATCAGATGTTTCTGTGAATGTTCTAAGAGGCAAATAGATACTTTGGGGGCTTGTCTAACAATAATTTATTTCTTATTAAGGTTTTTTTGTAACAGGATAATTGCAACATTCTTTTATAAATATTACAGTTGGAGTCGGGCATAAGCTGCTGGGATAAATTATTTATATCAGTAGACTTATGAGCTCCTCGTACGAGGATGCATTTCCCTCCTAACGTATTGGGAAATGATGGCTCTAATACTTTGCCAGAATATCTAAGAGGCAGAATGTTAATTTCTTGCTTTTTTGTGTTATGAGTAGTGTAAGGAAGTTTTTCTGAAGACTTTGCCTTCATTTCTGTCTCCCAGACTCCTTAGTTAGAGATATTAGAAGATCGAAGCTTCAGTTTCAGGGAGAGTAAAGCGGGTCTCCGCCCTCCCCGACCATCCAGCTTTACAGAATAGGCGTCATTTGGGACATGGGCAGAAATGAGCAAATTCAGTGAATTCACATACTAGCCGTCTCCGTGAAGCAGTTATTGCAAAAAGCAGCCTGGTGGCCTGTTTGAAGTTGAGTAACTTGGGGAACAAAAGGAAACACGGGCTGTCTTACCATTCCCGTTAAGTTACCAGTTTCCAGCTGATGCGTCCGTGGGTAACAGTTCTGCAAGCCCAGAGCCGGTGGGCCACATTAGCACTCCAATGTCTATAGCTTTCCCACGTGTGGAATCCCGATTGTTGGATATAAACCTCCCTGGTAAGGAATATAATATTCCGTTTCCGCCTATGTTTGTTCTACTTCCTAAACCTCAGGAGGCATCAAACCAGTTTAGGAAGGTGGGCCGATTGCTGTGTTTGAAAGTCACTTTCAATGCATACGATTTCTTTTAGTTGCTTTTATTAATCTATTTCCCTCCAAAAAAAAAAAAATGTCATTATTGGATTTTTATATAGCACTGGCTCACACTATCTATTATTACCTGAAGCGTATCCAAGAGGGAAAAAAAAAAGTGAGAGCAGGTCCTTGCTTTTTTTTCCTTTGGCAACTTTGCAAAGACTTATAAACATGTTGCTCAAGGAGAGAGAGAGAGAAACTGCATTAATTTGGTCCGAGCCTCAAACCTCGGATAACTTCATTCCTGCGTCCTTCGTAAAACCCAGGACCCACGGTGTGTTTTGTTTTCCTGACACGGAGGCCACTAGCTCTGGGTTCTGCTTTTCATTCCGCCTCCAAATAGAACACGCTTTCTGAAGCTTCCATTCTCTGCGCTCGTGGCCGCCGGAGGCTTTGGAAATACCCTCGCAGGTGTACACGGGGGTCAGCCCGGGAAAAGGGACGGCGGGGGGGGGGGCGAGGCAGGGGGACAGCCAGGAGTCGCAGGGAGAGAAGAGCCTGCGCTTTCAGCCTGGGCTGTTTCTGTTCGCCGGGTCTTGGGGGATTCTCATTGCGCACAGGTGGGCGAGGCCTCGCACCCCTCCAGCCGGCTTCTCCTGACCAGAGCCCGTAGGCGGCGAGGCAGCAGGGGGCCAGCGGGGAGTTTGTTAAAGCACCATCGGGATGCAGCATTTTAACCCAGAACCCGGCACAGAGGCGCTGCTCCCACCCCTGGTCTGGAACGTTCGAGAAAAGGGTCAGCAGCAGCATTTTCAGACACGGCCGAGCGTGCGCTCCCGGAGCTAATTGTTGGCTTGCGGGTTTACCGGGCGTGATTTTAAAAATATGCTTTTATTGATTTTGAGGAGAGAAGAAGGGCGAGAGATAGAAACGTCGCTGGTGAGAGAGAAACATCGGTCGGCTGCCTCCTGCACGCCCCCTACTGGGGATCGAGTCCGAAGCCTGGGCCTGGGCCCTGACCGGGAATCGAACCCGTGACTTCTTGGTGCACGGGAAGATGCTCAGCACACTGAGCCACACGGGCCGGGCTGCCAGGAGCATTTTTAAGTCATAGATCAGTCTCCCCCTCCCCCGCTCTTCAGGTGCCCTTGGGGGGAGCCCCGATGAAAGGCCCAGTTGCAGTACAGTCGTGACTAGGCCCGCCTGACTTTATTCTTTGCTCTTGTTTGTTCTTGAGAACTTGGAGACTCTTGAACAGCCTGATTTGTTGGGAGAGAAAAACCTCACAGCACAGCTCTCCGCAGGCTGCGACCTGCGTCAGCGTCACAGACGGCTGCTCCTTTCTCCTCCTGACACCCGGCACATGCCACAAGCTAAGCCTGCCCCCGGCCCCTGCGCCGAGACATCCTGACAGCTCCCTGTAAGCACCCTGGGGCCATTAGCAGCCCCGGTTAGGTGACAATGCTCCCCCGCCCCTTCACACCGAAAGAGCTGAGCTGATAATGTCTGATCAGGAAGGACAGGTTTTACAATCCTGAATTATCTTTGGCAATTAAATCTCACAGAGCAACCCAGTAGTTCCTGTTCAGGATAGGAAATTATTTCCTCCGTGGCCCTTGGTTTAATACTGACTTCAGACAAATACTTATATTCCTAGCTTCGTGGCTGCACTGCCGGGGGGAAAGTTCTGTGGAAATAGCAGCTGTCATTACTTGGCAGGCTCTTTTTTGGACAGCAGTGCATCCATCCACTCCCCCTTTTCTACCAAACTAGAAATTAGGAGGTAGCCCAGCTGCGGAACCGCCGCTGGAGACCGTCCGTCCGTTGCGAGGAGTGAGCTGTTCTCGGAGGGAGATTTTCTGCTGGTTGCCAGGAGCATAATATTCCCCCAGGGCAAAGCTGCATAGAGCGACCCTGCTGCCACAGGTGCCCAGGGTATTTAGCTCCAGCCGGTCAGGCAGCCCAGTGCCCCGAGGGCGCTAATTGTGACCCATAGTTAACTTCAAGCCTTAAAGCCCTGAAGGTCAGAAGAGCTTGCCTGACCCTGGGATACAAGGGCAATTAAAATCCACCCCAGCCGGGAGATTTGCCACAGACTCTATTACCCCTGCCCTGTTCTCGGGCCCGTAAAGGAAGGATGCTGGGTGGAACCAGCTGGAGGTGGCTTTCATTTATTCAAGAAACGTGTTGGGCGTGAGGTCTGGGCCAGGCGCCGTTCTGGGTACTGAGAACGGGGCGCTAAGAAGACACCCGCAGACCGGCTCTCGAGCTCACGTGGTGAACTGCAGCATCCATTAGCCTCTTCAAAATCCTATCTCATTTAGACCTCTCGACAATCAAAATAGGTACCACGTCTCGGTGAGCACTTTATCCGCAGTATTTATCTGCATCTCCAAATCGATGCACGTAGTACCCTTCGGAAGTACCCCCCGGGGAAGGCACGAGCCCGTTTCACAGATGTGGAAGCTGAGGCTCAGGGAGGGTCCCTGGCCTGCCGAGGTCCCACAACTAGTGGGCCCAGGGGCCAAGATTCGGCCAGGTCTGCATTTGTCCCTTGACCGAATTCCAGGCCAGGATGCTCTGAGCCAGGCTCCTCGCCCGGCTGGCCCGCGTGGATGATGCCGTCCGATGTTGTCGGGCAAGTTGACTCTGTCAAGCTGATCTGTACCGCGTCGGTTATAACTTGGCCAGGCAAATGTGTTTATCGTGAGATTTTGGCCCGATTTTTCTCTACGGACTGGATATTTGCCATAAACTTCTATCGTGTTAGTTATGTAACACTAGAAAAAAATAACATGCCATTTCAGTTTTGTGGGATCTTTGTTTCTTTGGTGTGTTGTTTTTTTTTAACTTGTTCCCAAAAAATAAGATTGAAGAATTTAAAATGGCAAATGAATGATCCATAATATTACTTAAAGCTTGTTTATGTATTTAGGCATTCAATCAGAAGCAAGCCTAAGACTTCTCATCAGAAAATCGTCAAGAATTAAAATGTACTTGTGTTTTGCAAGATTTTTTTCTAACAGTTTACTACCTGGCCTCTGCAAGGGCCCTGATTATGTCCTTGGGAGTCAGCTCCCTGTGTTTATTAAATTAAAGTTCTTAATCATTTTTAACCCTGAAAGTTAGTAACCATTTAGTGACTCTCAAAATTGCCAAATACAATGTATTCATTTTTAAATATATTTTCATTTTGGTGGATATGGGAGATTTGGGGTAATTTTAAAATTGTATCCTTTCTTCCTAGACTAAAAAAAAAAAAAAAAAAAAAGGCTTCTAAACATTATTTTGGAAATATGAAAGCAATTAGTTGCGACGGAGTGACGGCTTTGCTATTCAAGTTCGAAATAAGAGCCTAAGGTTCACCTTCACATCCTTTGAGTTGTGCGTATCTCCCCTCACTCACCATAAGCAGGGCGTCGTCTTTTTTTTCAATCCGTTGCCCCTCAGCTGGCCTCGCCTCCCTGTCTTTACCCAAATGTCTTCTGCAGAAGCGCTTGGGTCTGTTTTCCCTTCACTAAAATAGCCGCGTCGATCTTCTTTTCAACAGCGAAGCAGCTGTTTCTGCGTGTAAGGAACTGCAGGGGTGAGAGGTGACCCCCCCCAAACTGACGAGTGGGAATTAAGCACCAAAGAAGCTGGAAATCACTGATGGAAGTGAATGAGGAGGCACAGGGCACACAGTGCGAAGTCACACCGTCTAAGGAGATGTAACTACGTGACCCTATAGAAACAGGCAGCACGTCCGCGGCTCCTCCAGTCGCATGTTTATCGCAGGGCCTGAGCCGTCCAGGCGCTTGTAAAGCGCTTAATTAAATGCTAAACGCCCCTGTCCCTATTTTGCGTGGCTCAGTGATTTATTCGTGGGAAAGGACAGCGGGGGTCGCAATGGTCAGCGTCGACTTTACTGAAAAGGTACGCTTACGACTCGTCTGTAATTGTAACCCCTCTGTCCTTGCCCTGACCTCGCTACTATGTTTTAGATCATTGAAACGTCTGGGCCCCGGTAGCAAATGGCGTTTTCGAGAATTAGCAGTCATTTTTACTGGGAGCGCGGCGTCCCGAAATGACTCCTGTCAGCGTTTTGCACATTTCCTTGATTACTTAACGCTGTCGTCCTCACCTTGAATTTATTGACGCCGATTCGTTCTGCCTTGACATTGGCATTAAGGAGGAAACGGCTTTGTTTCGTTCTGACATTATAAAAGCACCTCCCAGGACTTGGTTTGACATTGTCAGGAGGTGACTGTGGGACAGCCAACACCCGGCACCCGGCGGACAAGAGTGAATTACAGTGATTGGGGGCGGAATCGTTAAGAAAAGTTACTGTTGAGTGATTTCGGTAGTTCTTTTTCAAATTTAAATATCCCTGCTGTTTAAAACTCCTGAGGGCTTAGCCCATATTTAGGACGCTCCTGCCAAGGACCTAGAGGAAAAATTAAGTCTCTAAGGAGACATTTGGCTGTCACTGGACAAACAGGAACCTCACATTCTAATTTAGCTTTACATAGTGCTCAAAAACTTTGTCTCAAAAAAAAAAAACACACAACCCACGCCTGTGAGTTACTTCCTTCCAGCCTCAGGTACGTGGATTTCTTAGGAAAGTACCAAAGGCTTGTGGCCTCGCTCAGCCTGCTCGGGACGTCGAATGCTTCGCACATCTGTCCTGGGCACTGACGGGGGCCCCGCACAATTCCCACGCCACCCCCGAGGGCCACACCCTCTCCCTCGCGCCCCTCCAGGCACCCGCGAGAGCGGACATGGCTCGTTTCTTAAACGAATTACCTTTATCATCTCCGTAAGAGAACTCTTATTTTCTCGAGCACAATTCCTTGTATGGACATGTGGGTACCCTCGGAGGCCTGTATACTTACTCTAGGTGATTTGGAAAGAGTGAAAAGTGTAAAGATGAAAATGAAAATCACGGAAACCCCCGCCCTCCTCCCAGCCAGAGATCAACCCCGGGCACATCCGGGCGTAAGTGGTCGCAGTACCTTTTCCAAGGCTTCCATCGCGAAAGGTGCGTGTGGAGGTTTATGTGGGTTTTTGCGGGGGTCACACCGGGGATCAGTGTCTGCACCGTTTTCCTCCTGGCGTAACGCCGGGGACTTTGACTCGGTGTCGCCCCTGCTGCGCGTGGCCGCTGTGGGACAGTGCCTCCCCGCGATCGCCGCCTCCCACCGCGGGCAGGGGCGTGGAGGTTGCCCCTCTTCATCGGAGCAGACGGGAGCTTTTGCTCACAGCCAAGGAGAAGCTGGCTTCCCGGCAGCATTTTTACGAGCACCGTGCACGTGTCGGTGTCTAAAGCTGTCGACCTGAATAGGATTTCGCTCCATCCTTAATGATCGCTTTGGGAAAGGTGCCCAGCCTCGGGCCCATGGGATTCTCGGGGAAGTAATCCTCTCTCAGCATCAACAGAGGCTTTTTCAGTTTGCAAACACTGGAAACTCTGGGGGTGTTCGGGCGGTGCCTTGAGCTCCTGAGCCCTGCGTCTGTCCCCCACCTGGTGCAGGTGTGACCGCAGACAGGCTCCTCCGCAGTGAGCGTGGCTTTCCCATGGTGCTTTGAGCAGCATGTCCTCCGCTTAGATGAGAGCAGGCGTCACTCCCATGCAGTGCTTGTGTTAGATGAACGACAATGGAAGGGCTGCCCTTGAAGGTCAGAACCTGCCCCACTCAGGACCCTGTCGTGTCTGACCACCCAGCTGACAACTTCCAGTTTTCCATGCAGTCCTTCTCTCTGCCCTTGGACCTCACTGCACTGAGAGCAAGCAGGCTGGGTGCTGCCACAGGGGAAGGTGCCACCAGCTCCACTGTCCTCAGACGGAAGTGGAGTCTGAGAGCAGGACAGCAAGGATGCTGCCACTCGATGGCCCCAGGTGTCAGTCTGGAGACGGCATGCATCCCCCTGTCCCCAGCCCCACCGCTGCAGAAGCCAAAGGTGGGCCGTGGGGCAAGGGAAGCAGGTGACGGCCTGCAGCCCAGCCCCTCCCTGCTCTTCTGGAAACACACCGTGCGCTCTGATTGGTTCAGAAGGATGCACAGTGAACAAGAGCAGGCCAATCACCTTTGAGAAAACGGACTCTTGGGTCCCAGCTGTCCTCGCAGGGCCCTGTGGCGGACGCAGCAGCTGGAGACAGATACTCAGGAGCCGCGTACTTGGCCCCACGCTGTCCCTTTTCATACCCCCAGGGGACACGTACACCTGCTGTCTTTGAGGGAGGACATTGGCTTCCTTTTCCACTTCAAGTACCTGGAACTGGAGAGGGGGTGATGAACTCGTTACTCTGACAGAGGCAGGAACGAGCCCGTCACCCTTCCAGCAGCAGGGGGCACTGGGGAAGGTATCGGACAAAGTATGCTTAGGCTGTGTTTCATATTTTTTAAAGCACCTCCCATCACTCGCCTTGAGGCTCCCCACACCTGGGAGGCAGGCGGATGGGACGAGTGCTATTGTCCTTTCCTTAGACTCGAAGAAAGGGAGGCACAGGGAGGTCAAACAATTTTCCCAAGTTCACCAGCCCATTAACCTCAGAGATTGGCCTTGAATCACAAGTTCTTCACCCAACTCTCTTCCTGCACCTCATGCTTTTAGTACAAAAAAACTCTTCCTGTTCCACCAGGAACTGTGAAGACGGACAGGGGACACCGACCCAGCGAAAACAGCCACCCAAGTCATCACCGGGACTCATAGCATTGGGCCAGAAGTCCCACAGTGCTCACGGATTTTATCATAGAGGAAGGATCCCCCCCCTCATCACCTTTTAAGGTGCTACGCTTTCCATGAAAAATATTCATGCCAAGAGAACTTTATAAACACCGACTTCAAACCCTTCCCCAACTTTCTAGTTGTCACTAGACCGTGAGTGAGCTCCACATCCGGGTACCGCAATGGGATCACGGTTTAGCACAGTCCTGGATTGGATGGAGGTTGGACAGGCAGATCAGTGTGGCTAGGTGGTGTCCTAATGCATCCGAGGCCTCACAGCAAAGCGATGGCTACTCAGGACTAGACCTCAGGTTTCACGGCTCCTAACCTACATTTTCCCACTGGGCCACATCACCGATCATGGCCAGACGTTAGTGAGAAAAGATGGGGGGAAATGCAATCAGTGTACCTAGAATTCCACCCACAAGACCCTTAGACAACGGTCTATAAAGTTTCTTCCCTACCCCGGGAGCTAACCTGCAGGCTCAGTTTTTCATCTCCCATCTCACAACTTAATAAAATAGCCGCCAAGGCTGAATAAGTGGGTCATAATCCCGGCTCTTTATCTCCCGGCCACACTCTCTCAAACGCCCGAGTCAGGACTGAATGCTGCGCACATGCCTTTGTTATTAGCCTGTTTGGCGGAGGTTATTCATTCTTTGAAGTTTCTTTGAAAAGGATGGGAGCAATCTGGAGCATCGTTCCCGCAGCAACCCTGGGCTTGTTTCAGGTGGCGAAGGTAGAGGTCGCTTTATTAATACAGCCATCAGGGAAGGCTGTCATGGTAACGCATCGCATCAATTCCTTGAAGTGCGGAAGACAAAGCCAAAAAGAGAAACTTTCAAGTCTATAAATATAGGCCCCGCATCGCTCAAGCCTACGGCTCCCGGGCAGGGCGGACCTGGATGTATAGCTCTGAACAAGACCCACAGAGCAAAAAAGAAAACTGGCTCTTGGAAATGTAATGGATCGTCATGGCCATCATGGGAATGAGCGACCCCTCAGGTCACAGTGGGGAAAGAAGAATGCAACAAAGTAGCCATACGACCCTCCAGGTCACAGCAGGAAAGAAGATGCAACAAAGTAGCCATAGGACCCTCCAGGTCACAGCAGGAAAGAAGATGCAACAAAGTAGCCATATGAAGTCCCGGCTGGTCCCTCAGCGCACAGACGATCCCTTGCTCGGTCTGCTTTTCTCTGCCTTCCGGAAAGGATGAACAGAGAGCTTTAAAAGGAGTCAAAGTCTCCTAATTCATGTTTTGACAATAGATTTCAGTTTGGAAAAAGGAAATGGGTACAACAATCAAGAAACCTACCAACACCAAGTTAAAGAACTAATTGAGCTGCATGCCCATGACTCTCATTGTCCCGTGATCCTCATTATACAGGAAAAGTAAAAGGATGTGCAGGAGAGAGGAAGAGATGTTTCTTGTCCCTGTTCTTTCACTGGAAATCCTGAGCATGTTCGTGAACTCACAGCAATGGTGGGAGCTTATTTATCTACTGCTGTGCATGTTTACTGCAGCTGTGATCAGAGTTACTGTAGCACGTTGCTGACTTGAGCCTTTCCACCAGGACCACGCCCATCTTTTAGCCACGTAACTGTGTTTGAGTCTGATGTTAATACTGTAACCTATTTGTCAGGGGCCACGGATTGCCTTGGCCACTCCATCTGAATCTGAAAGCATTCCTAACATCAGGGGGTTATAGGTGCCATGGTGTGATATTGAACACATCATAAGTGGATTATTTTTATCCATGGTAAAATGGTGCTTTAGAATATAGGCAAGCTATGAACAAAGGAGTATTAGTTTTTCATATCTAAGGGTCCTATTTTATCATCCTAAAAAGAATTAGTTGCACCTAGCAAATAACAGTGTGTGTCCAACACCAGTCTAGTGTTGCATGAGGGATTTGAAAGTGAACCTTCTGTGTTTACCAAGACGGCCCCCTCTAGACTGTGAAGAGAGAATCGGCGGGACATGCTTAATGTCAGAGCTTTGCAGAGTGAGTTCAGAGTGTTCAGTTTAAGGTGATCCACATGGACAGACACAGAGTGAAGAGAGTGCTAGCTGCCGGGGGTACATACTCACAATCCTGGCAAATCCTTCCTAGTTGCATGTTCAATCCTCAGCTACGCTCGAGATAAAATGAAGGTGACGCCAGGATTGTGAGTCAGTGTGTATCCCGGTGCCGGTTCTGCCAGCTGCTGGGGGTGGGTGCCAGGAACCTTGTGCTGAGAGGGATCCTGAGGTTCAGTGCGAGAGACGCCGTGACTGAGCAGCTGCATCTGCGTCTATGGGGAGAGAAAACGAGAGCATGTGCAACGCATTCGCCTTTCCCAGCCCGGACCTCCGCTGTCCGGGGTTGTATTTGATGTCTGAGCTGATCTGTATTTGGAGCGCTGCCAGGATGTCATAGGACCCTAGAAGATGTGACACCGAATGCTACTCACAAAGACCCCACCTCGTCCCAGTGGGGTACAAAAGGAAGCAGAGCAGCCGGTCAGCACAACAGAAAGTGACTGAGGATCTGCAGATAGAGTTCTCTCGTCTTGAGGAACGTGGAGCGCAGCCCTGTGCAGTTGCCTTTCTCCTATGGGGAGACCTGGGTTCCAGTTCTGTTTCTACCCTACATTTCAGGGTCCTGATCTAGGGTTTCCCAATTATCCTCCAGCTCTGATTTTACCCTTCCTATCTGAGCAAAGCAGAACAAATTCCACGAGGGTCCTGTTGGCTCCGCTTAGCCTTTAATTAATGGTGAGCAGTAACTCAAGGGTCAGTGTCCGATCCCCATCTTCTGTATTTGCACCCCCAGGAAGATAATCCACTCTTTCATTTCAGTGTCTAGTACTTACCGTCACCTCGAATTCCATGGCTCTGCACCTAAAAACTCGAGGTGTCTGACCTAGAATCGCCAAGGCGTCTCCATTCCTCTCTCCCCAATAATCATAAAGACAACTGTTTGTCTCCATGGCTGTGGCTGACACCCTGAACCAGGTCTTCCTCATTTTACCTCCGACGTTGACGGAGGAGTAGTTCTTTCTGGTGGGGGGAGGGGAGTCCTGTGCATTGCAGGATATTCAGCAACATCTCTGGCCTCTGCCCACTAGCCTGCCCTTTCCAGAGTTGTGACAACCAAGAAAAAACATCTCCAGACATTGCCAAGTGTCCCCTGGGAGGTACAGTCACCCCCCTGTTGAAAACCACTGCTTTAGATCGACAACCAGAGACCTCTATTACATGTTAATTCCACCAACTTCTCCAATCTTTTTTCTAATTATTCCAAAATCCCTCCTGTCACATGCAGTCAAGAACAGGCCTTGCTTTTATTTGTGTATTTCCTTTACCCAACTCAAAGTGCCCTTCCTCCCAGACCCTTCTGGTCGGTCTATTTCTAGATGCAGTGGCGCAGCAGGAAGCTTCCTGTGACCCACTGTGCACCCTCCCTGCATTTGGTAACATTGTTTCCTCCCCCACTGTGCACCCTCCCTGCATTTGGTAACATTGTTTCCTCCCCCACTGTGCACCCTCCATAGCTACTGCTTCCCTTCCTAGGGCTCCAACGCTCATACTCTTCAGTGTTCTATCTCCATCCAGTCGTCATTCCTACTCCATCTGTATTCCATCAGGACAGGTCTTCTCTCCCTGCAGTTTCACCCTTTGTAACGATGACCACCGTCAGCCCTGTCCCAAATCCATCTCCGGAGCTGTTAACTAGCTTTTCCTGCTGATAGCAAGACCCCTGCATAGGAGCCTACGCCCTGGAGGTCAACAGGTCCAAAAAAAGTTCTTATTTTTCCTTTACTAAGCTCTTCCTCCAATCTTCTTTTCTTAATAAGTTGAACTGTGATGAGTCCAGATACCAAAAAGGAGAATCCCAGAATCTCTCTTCCCCATTTCAAATAACCTGTCTTCAGATCTGTACCTTTTCTGTCCCCATTGTTCTAACTCAGCCCACGCCCATTCTTCTGAAGTATCTGGTCTCCTGGCCTCCAGTCTGCCCTCGCTTTTGTCTGGCCTTGCCTGCCTTCCCCCCTTAAAAACCCTATCCTGCTCTCGGGTCTTTGACAGCTCCAATTGCCCATTATCTGAACTCTGCAGTGTGCTACATAGAACGGTCACCCCCAAGCCATAGCTATACCTTTCTAGTCTCCATCCATCTTTGCACCCACACCAGTCCACTCATCATTCACTATCGTGTCACCTGGGTCCCTCCCTCAGGCTCTGGTTAGAAAACTGAAACCACAGTAGGTATTTTAACAGGGAGAATTTATTGAAGGTTAACCACATGTTTTAGAATTTGGAAATGAAGACAGAGAAGTAAGTCAGAGATGGTAACTGTATGAGCAGGAGGCAGCTCTCACACCCGGGCTGAGGGGTTACAGGGCAGAGGACAAGGTTATGAAAAACTAAAGGTTTGGAGGAGAGACCCCCACAGCCCGGGGACCTGCACGTCTGAGGAGGGGTGATGCCTGGCTGCTGCTAGGACCTCCCTTGGAGCTGGAGCTCAAACGTCTAGAGAAGGGAGGCTGCCAGGTTGCTGTGGGAACCTCTAAGGGTGGCAGGAAGCTCCTTCTGAAAATGCTGAGCCATGAAATCAAATGCTGCGGTTGGGAACAGGGGCCATGGCTGGGGCGATCCTGTTAGGAAGAGCCATGAAACAGCAAAAGGAAATCTCTTCTTCCTCCCGCTTACCTTCTCTGCTCCCTCTAGCGCCCCCTGTGGAAGCCAGGAGACACCTTGCAGGGTTCCAGCTTCAACATCAGAAGGATGGGTAGATTTAGAATTGAAAGACAACTGCTTAAAATAACCAGCACAAAGCTCTTTCACATCTCTGTGCATTTACCTGTACAGTTTCCCATCCACATGCTCTTTCCACCAGTATCGGCCAGGTTCATGCCTGCATTCAAACCCAGTCTCCTTTCTTTAATCTTCTCTAATCTCCTCCAACATAATTATTCACACCAGCATCTGAGTTTCCCTGGCAGCTTGCAAATACCTCCTTTATAGTCTTTTTTAATATTGCATCATAATTATTTCTGCATATGTTCATTTGTTTGCTTTCTGCCAAACTGTGAGCTCCTTTAGAGCAGGTAGAGTAACAACCATAAAACCTAGCAGGGTGCCTGGCACACAACTGATAGGCTGGTTGAGCTGGATGGAATTGATAAGGGCATTTTAAGGAAATTAATGTTAGATCATTTCTTGTATATATATTTCATCTTCCCAACCAGACTCGAACTCCACAAGAGCAGAGCTTTATATCTCTTTTATTTCTTCGTGGTGTTTAGTACAAGAAGAGCTCAATGGTACTTGTTAACCACCTAGCTTATTCATTTAGCACCACGGTTTTGATTCAAAGGGACGCAAAGATGGAACCTAAGTCCATGAGTAGCAGGTAAGATCTGCAGTCAGGTTTAGATGTGTTTCTAGCGCAGGATTCCAACAGCGTTGCTGTGCATATAGTCAAGTTCTGTCTCTGTTGAAAGATTAGCACAATCGAGAGACCAAACATAGTATGTCTCATAGTGAATTCTAAAGTAATGAAATATATTGTAGTTTCTTTTTTTCCTGTGTCTCTCTTACAGAAAACATATCCCCCCACTCCCCAAGGTTACACCTGTTCCTTGTCTGTTTATTAAATTTCTCACAACACGAACCAGTAGATTATTTAAACATAGGAAAAGCATTGAATTTTAACTTAACCACCAACTTCTTAAATAAAGAAACCTCCCTTCAACAGCTGATTTACATTCAGGCCCAAGAGGAAGCAAAATCATTTTTTTTAAAGGGGGAGTGATATTTAATTAACTATTGATTTCTTCTCAATTATTCAAGGCAAGCAATTATCGATATTGATGGAACAGATATTTCCCTAGCTCCAGTGCCCCAGTGAAAGGAAATAGCCCACTCAGCAACCTGCTGCCTGGGACAAAAATGCCGAGAATCTTTGACTTTAAGTGGAAACAGTTACTTGGATCTGTACACTCCACGTTGCCTCAATTAAACAGATATTTCCTGAAGTGTAAGCAAAACAAAACCCCGAGAACCTATACGTGCTCTCCAAGTTAACAACAACCCCCAAAAAGAGAGAGAAGGTGTTGGTCAGTGTTGACTGTGATCTGATCTCTCTCCACTTGCAGACTTGACCTCATGACTGCAGCTCTTGACATTTTTAACCGTGACGCATTAAAGACTATAATTTGGGGCTAATGCTCACGACGTCTGCACCACCCAGTGAGAGGCAGCCGCTATCATCATGGGCTACCTCATTTAGAGCTGGAACACCACCTTCTCGAGCAAGGCTTTGAGCTGAAGGGTTTCGTAGGCCTTGGCCGTCGCTTCTGTCATTTACAGATAGCCAGCGTGAGCACATGTGAAAATCACACCAATACGCCAGGAGGTCGCCAGAATTGGGGAAAGTGGTAGAACAGGGCCCTGTTTAGGCCACTTTTTGATCAACCCTGTGAGCGTCCACTTGCACACAAGAGCATCCGCATGTTTGTAGGAAGCTTCTTTTGAAGGTGGCATGACCTTTTTTTAAAATTCTACTTTATTTTTTTCCATCACCATTTATCCCCTCTATGCCCCCTTCTACCTCCACCCATTCCCGGTGACATGACCATTGAACATAAGTAACGACAAGGCATCATCCTCTATTCAATTATTACTTGGAAGATGGGGGTTATTTTCTTTTAAAATACTTTGCAGTTGATCATAATATTGAGTGTGTGTGTGTGTGTGTGTGTGTGTGTGTTTAACCCACGTGCTACCCCTGGGGAAATTTAACCATGGCCTTTTTTAAAGAACGAAAAATGTTACGATTTATATAAAAAAAAAAAAAAAAAACCTCCTTTTCCTGCTCTGCCCCCACCCACCGCCCAGTCCAGAGTTCCTACATGTTAAGTTCTCAGGCAGCGTATGTTGCTGGGAAGTGTTCTTGGCGCTTGCACGCTGTGTCGCTGTCTCGATTTCCCCGGCTTCTGTTTCACGTGCCGCTGGATCAGTGAAACCTTGATTATCTAAAAGAATTAGAGAGACGGCATTCATGAGGATCGCCAGAATTTTGAGGAAATAAGAAATTATCCGATTTGAAAGTTGCATGGCAGGGTCCAGGAGGGAATTCCCCCGTCTCGGAAATTGCTTGCCTTAACTTGTTCAAACGGACCCCATCAGTCGATGACCACAGTGACATTTAGGTAATCGGGGTTTCACCACCGCATTTGTTATCAACCAAGGTCACCTTGGACTCTACTTCCCTGATTTACAAGATAAAAGCCCTGATAGGCTGTCAGGGGCAGGAGCGAGGGCGCCTCCCCGAAACAGCCCCAGCCTGCAGCATGGCCCCTGCCCCTGTCCCCTCCTGTCCCGTCCCGTCCCTTCCCCCTGGCTTCTGCGCGCATGCATGTGGCACTGGAATCATCTGCAGGGAGAGTGTCGAGCCCCTTAGAGGTCCTTGGTCATTTAGCAACCCTGCTTTGCATTTTAATTACCATCACCTGGCTTCAAAGCTCTGCGTTCTTGCATGGGGCACTTGTTTCAAACAAACAAAAACCCGGGGAGGTCACCGCAGGTGTCCTGGAGAGAAGCCACTGCCCGACCAGGAGCTCTCCCTAACTCCTGCTCCACAGCCTGAGATGGGCCGTGAGCATGTCCCGGGCTGCAGCCAAAATCTATAGGGAAAGAAGCGATGGGAGGGAAACGGAGGCAGCCAGCCAGCGACAGGTGTTTGGAAATTGGAGTCACGTGCCCCGTTTGCGCGGTGGGGGTGGGGTGGGGAGGGAAGCGCGAGATTGATATTTTTTTTTAAAACTGAAAACATGTATCCGATGCACTTACATTGATTCTGCTTTTCCCCTCCCCCCGCGCCCCCCCGCCCCCTCGACCTGCAGCCAACGTCTGCGACAACGAGCTCCTGCACTGCCAGAACGGAGGGACGTGCCACAACAACGCGCGCTGCGTGTGCCCCGCCGCCTACACCGGCGTCCTGTGCGAGAAGCTGCGCTGCGAGGAGGCGGGCGGCTGCGGCGCGGGCGCGGGCGCGGGCGCGGGGTCCGGCCAGGGCGCGGCCCCGCGCGGCCCCGCGACGCTGCTGCCGCCGCTGCTGCTGCTGCTGCTGCAGGTGCTGCCGCAGGTGCGGGTGCGGGTGCCGGCGCCGGCGCGGCTCGCCCTCTAGGCGGCGCTGCAGCCGCGCCCCGGGCAAGCGGACCGCGCCCCCCGCACCCGCTGCGGACCCAGGAACACCCTCTCCGACGCCCCCACGCAAACGCAGAGAGGCCCGACCGGACGAAGCCATATTTCTCAGCCGCGGACAAGCGCCGCCGCGCGCGGAGGCTGCTCATTTCTGGCTCCAGGGCGGGCAGCGGCTGATGGTGTCGCTAAAGATCACGGTGCCGGCTGCGGAGCTGAGTGCCCATGGGAAAGGCAGGGACAGCGCCCCGCACAGGAAAGACAGAAAAACACACACTACGCGCGCACAAATCAACCGACCTGAAAACGTTTGTGCGCCAACGCGGTGCGCCCCAGCGCCGCCGAGCGCCGAGCGCGCACCAGCCCAGGAGGCGCGACCTTGGCCCGGGCGCCCCGCGGGTGCAAGGACACCTGCGAGCCCCGGCCCCTGACTCCCTTCCAGCCCGTGCTTTAGTGAACGTTGCTCTGTAACCCTCGTTGGCTGGAAGATTTCTTGTCTGATGTCAGTAACGCACACATGTAACGGCCCCCTAGGCGCTCCAGCCGGTCATGCGCCCCCCCTCCCCGTCTGTCCCAGCTGCTCTGAGGCCTCCCCGGGCCCAGGGCCAGCGCCTCCACTGTCCAAGAGTGGCCATAGGGAAAAAGAGAGAGTGTATCTATCCTTTTGTATTCAAATGAAGTTATTTTTCTTGAAATACTGTAATATGTAGATTTTTTGTATTCTTGCCAATTTGTGTTAGCAGACAATCTGTTCGTGCGTCCCGTGGGACTCAGCAGAGACTGGCGTTTTCCTGTATTCTCTTCAGCCCTTGTTTTGTTTCGCTGGGCAGAGTGGGCAACCAACGCGCCGGCATCAAAGAATATCCGTTTCCGTACAGAGCAAGCGTAATAAGATCCCACCAAAGGACATTCTGTCTTCTTGTTGCTTTCACACTGGAAGAGTCAGACCATAAAAATCCCTGCAGGAATGCGCTCGGGAATTGGTAGCGCGACTCCCTGAGGGGCAAGGAGAC
This sequence comes from Miniopterus natalensis, assembly GCF_054644295.1. Lineage (NCBI taxonomy): Eukaryota > Metazoa > Chordata > Mammalia > Chiroptera > Miniopteridae > Miniopterus > Miniopterus natalensis. The sequence goes on from NC_142099.1 coordinate 4,302,853, forward strand.
CCCGCCGAGCGGCCTCTCGCTCGCTTGGCCGATTTCTGTGTGGACTGAACACACCCCGCTGACGAATTTAGTGCCCGGGAAGAGGGAACGACGTCCGCTGGCCTGGACAGCTTCTGCAAAACGGGAGACTGCTTCCACCTGGGAACATGGTAACGGGGAAAAAACCCGAGCGATTGCCAAGACCATGCCAAAGCCTGTTGGCAGAGCACTAAGAGACTTTTATTTTTCAGTCATGCTGTTTCCACAGATTGATGTGACCGTGTGACTCGAGGGATGCAATCTATGTATCTTTCCGAATACAGTGTTTACATGGAGTGTCCTAGGGGGCAACCTGGGGAACCAGGGAGGTCGCAGGGAAAACGAGTGATTCGCGATTTGACTTTGAGTATATCCAGACGAGCTATTTAGAGGAAATATCAACCGCACAGCAGCAAGTAGACATAACTGCTGTTCCTGAGAATAAAGTTTTGTTTTAAGTACCGCCCAAGGTGTAATCAATTCTTGTTTCTGCCTTTTATTAGGCCAATTACCGTGCGAGACAGCGAGGGGAGGGGGGCGGGGGGAAGCTGGGTCAAGTTTCAGAGCAGCTGGAACAGCGCGCGGTCCCATTCCCGGCACACCTGTCCCACAGGCGACAGGTGCGTTCCAGCAGCCTCTGCTGGACTCAGGACCGACCGTCAGCCCAAACCAGAGCCCTAAAGACCACGAAGTCCTCCGTGACTTTCGCCCAATGAGTTACGATCGCGCTAGGTGGGGAGCCTGCTTCCCGTCTGAATCCCTTACCCCGAATTCGCCCCTCCTTGCTGAAATGGGGGGGGCGGCTCCTGATAAATAAGCTGGCCGAACCCTAGATGGAGGAACAGCGTGTCGTCCTGGTTTTGTCCCCAGAAAAGCCAGCTCCAAGAAGGCAATAAAAGGTAAACAGGTAAGGCCTGCCCTGCCTGCCACCCCACGTCTACGCCGATTGAATGTTTATTATTCAAACCAACAGTCTCTTTGGATGTGAGAAGCAAGGAAAGATGGAAATAAATTAGGGCTCTGGCCGGGAGCCAGAGTGGCCAACCAGAAATTGGAGATTTTCATGAGAAGCGTAAACAGCACATTATATATCAGGCTCACCCAAGAACGCACGTGCAAATGCCGGTAACACACAGAGTCGGCGATTGCTTATAATGAGGTGGATTTCTGATATTAAAATTGGAATTTAGGTCGTCTTATCGTTTATTAGCAGGAACCAAAGGCAGGCCCGTGTTATTTCCAGCCAGGACGCGCTTTGTCATTGCCCACCCGTGGCTTTGTCACAAAGCTCAGGCGTCAGACTGCACATTTCAATACCTGGGACTCCGAAAGCTAATTCTAAGATTTAATGAAGGCCTGATCCGAATCACTTCATCTGCATTTTATCTCCGTGAGGCTCGGAGAATCTGAGGCGATGAGGAATATCGTGCGTTCAGTGTATTTAGATACAGTTTTCTGAATTTCCCCGAGGCGATGTGATCTGCTTTTAATAAAAATTCACTTTTAGGTATAGAACCAATGGAAATGAAATGTTCTTTTTAATCTGGACTCTCAGATTCCTCTGAAGAGTATGTTCCCTTGAAGAAACCACAGCTCAGTGGATTTTGTGGGCCTGCTGCGCTCTGGCATCCTTGCAAAGCTGGTTGGCTCCATCTATAATACTGTGCCTGAAGAGCATGATTGGGGTAAAAAGTGGACACCAAGTTGTTCGCATACTTAAGGTCCTAATTCTTTTTTTGTTAATCTTCACCCAAGGATATTTTTTCCATTGATTTTTAGAGAGTGGAAGGGAGGGAGAGAGAGGGGAGAAAGAGAGAGACAGAGAAACATCGATGTGAGAGAGGCACAGTGATTCGTTGCCTCCACACTCGCCTTGACCAGGGCCCGGGATCTAACCTACAACCCAGGTACCTGTCCTCGACCAGGAATCGAACCCACGACCCTTCGGTGCGTGAGCCGACGCTCCAACCACTGAGCCACACCGGCCAGGGCTGCCCCTAAGACATTTTTAACGTAGGTTCTGAAACAGGTCTACCAAAAAGATGTCAGTGATTTTAGGGCGTGTGGATACGATTTTTATATTCGAGCATTTAGCAAATGCTGAGATGCCCCCTGTATCCTCTCCCACCTTTTTAACTGATGGATGATTTCAAAGGTAGCCGGGACGCTGAAAATTACGTGATGTTTTTATGAACCCGAAATGATAGCTGGTAGAATGGGCCGTTATTCTGCGAGACCTAATTATGTTAACACTGAAGAGCTAGGCTGGCTCAAGCAAACTTCCAAGAATTGGAAGTCGAAATAATACCCATTTTCTGAACCGGGTCCCATTTTTTTCAGAGGCATTACTTGTAACTAGCATTTCATTAGCGAACTATGAATTCAATGGGGGGAAAAAAACTGTAAGAGAGGAAAAATAATTAACTGTCCCTCCCACATCTGTCTGACCAGACTCATTGCTGTGTGACAAGAACGTGTTAGGTTTGTTAGAGGCAAGCGGTGCCCCGCGTGTGCCTCCCAGCCGCCCTGCCCGCAGCAGCACACGGCAGCTTTGCTCCTGGGGGCGGTCATTCCAATAAATCACACACCTGAAGGCCTGGTAAGAATAGGTGACCCTTTCTGACCCAGGCGGGCGAGAACACGTCATTTCTGCGGCTTGTGCTCTGAAGGAGGGCCGGCCTGCGGGGGGAAGGTTTTCCCTCGGCCCGTGGGAACCACAGCAAGAAAACTCTCTCCGAGCAAAGAGCATTTTGGTGTTTATCAGTCATGCCCACCCCATGAAGCTCTGAGGAACTGTCTTGGCCTCCCTGGTGTGATAAACCCCTGAAGGCCAAGAGATTAGTGCCATCCCCCTCTGTCTCGTTTTCTCTCCCTTTGGGAAAAAATAAATAAAAATGGGCCCAAATAGAGGATGCTGACGTTCGCGAGAAGAATCTCAGTCGGTTGATGCCTAATTACGAAGACCCCGGCTAAATATTTAGTTTATTAATTTAATAGTGTGACAAGTATTGCAGCAATTTTACAAGCACTTAGGCACGTGTGTACACCCCGCGTAATTACAATTTATAATGGGGAAAGCAGGCGGATCTAAATGCATTCTGATCGATGGTTCTCGTTCTGCCAAGTAGATCCAGCAACAGGTGACAATAAGCGACTCTTAAAAACGTGACTTTTCCACCTACAGTTCAAACCAGATTTGGGGAGGGCCCTGGGGGATTCTAGCGGTGGAGCGCTTTAAATCACGTGGAAGATTCTGTGGATATATGATTTTTTTTTCTGGGCAGAGGATCTATTATACTGTCCTTTTTAAAAAAAATATGATTTTATTGATTTGAGAGAGAGAGATCAGCTGTCCCCTGCACTGCGGATGGAGCCTGAACCCCAGGCATGTGCCCAGAACCGGAAAGGAGCCGGCGGCCTCCGGGTGCCCAGGAGGGCACTCGACCTACTGAGCCACACCGGCCAGGGACATTCCCTCTCTCTCTCTCTTAAATTTATAAAAGGCCTAAAGACATAGAGATGACTGCTCTGCAATCTAAGATTAAGATTTCCCCTAACTGTGGGAGGTCCCTGTAAATAACAAATTGCTGACGGGCTGAGTGAAAGCAACGTGCAGGTGTTTGAAAGCACACGCTTCCCAGTAATCGGCTTAATACCCATTTCATGCCGACCCGGCCTCTCCGGAGCTGCCAAGGGCACCTGTAACCCCTTCGCAGATGCCTGTTTCCCCGCGTCCGTGGTGGCTCTGGAAATCAAGCGCGGGGCGAGAGTGCCGATGCCCAGGTCAGGAGGACGGTGTGAGCGCCTGTGGCAGGCGTCTCGGCGTCTTCGGGGTGTTTCTCATGGCGGCACATAGCCCGGCGGAGACCCCGTCCTCTGGGGCCCTGCCTCAGCCTTGCTTTAGGGCTCGAAGGATGTTGGTGCCAGGAAAGGGTCCCACGGAAAGCTCTTGAGAGAATCTCTGTTTCCGAATAATTTAAATAGTTGCATTAATATTTTGATAATAAACGCCTCGCGCCCCAGCCCCTGCCGTGTTGCCCGTGGTTAGAGCGTCAGTCCATGCACCAAAGGGTCTCGCTCAGGGTTGATTCCCGGGCAAGGGCACGTACCTGGGTTGCAGGTTCGGTCTCTGGCCCCAGGGGGGTGAGTGTGGGAGGCAGCCAATCGATGGAAGAAATATCCTCGTGTGAGAATTAAAAACAACAAAAAGCCTCATAACCAGGTCCAATTAAATCAAGGCAGACCGCGCTTGGTTGATCTGAGACGTGCCTACGAGAGGAGGTGACCACACAGATTTCAACCCCTGCCCATTACTCAGATTCTGCCAGAGATACGATCACACTCTGAAAAAGTCTGAAATAGGTGGGTTCTGATCTGTCTCAAGCCTGTGAGAAGCACCACCCATCTGTTTTCTCGATTGCAGACCTTTTGCTAGACAGGGTTGAAACAGTTTCTTTCCCGCACCTGTCATAAATTTTTTTTTTTTTAATGAATGACACAAAGTCTTTTTTTGGTTTTGGTTTTGGCTGCGTCTAGGTTACAAGCATTAGATCGAGAGAAGAGGTCTATCTAATTGTCTTTCTGGTTCCCTGAGTCGTGGGCACTGTTCTGACCATTTGGGGCGCTTACTTATGTCTGTCCTCTAGACCTGCCCTGTCCAAATCGGTGGCCACTCCCCACCTAGGACTACAGAGCACTTGACTGTGGTTAATCCAAACTGACAAGTCCTGGGAATATGAGATACAGGAAGATTTCAAAGTCTTAGCTCGGAACAAGAAAAAAATGTGAATTACCTCTTTAATAATTTTCATATTGATTCTCTGTTGGAATGATAATATTTTGAATATACGGGGTTAAATAAAACACATTATTAGAATTGATTTTAATGGTTTCCTTTTGCTTTTCTAACGATGCTACCAGAGATTAGTTTTTAATTACACACGTGGCCCACATTATACCTCCATTGATTATCACGGCCCTGGGCACCTGATCTTCCCGTCTGTAAAATGGGGATAGTAGTATTCAGGCTCCAGAGTTAACACGAAAGTCAGTGGAGCTCATGAGCATGAAGTTACTTAGTAAATTATAAAGTATAGAAAGAATCTAAAGTGCGAGGACCACGATGGCGAGGTTCATGACGATGTTTTCAAGCTCCCCGCTCCACATTTGCAGATTTTCCTGGAAATTTTCAGCCAGTAGGTCTTGCCATGACTTTCTCTAAAATTGCTCCAGGGTGATGACTGCAAAACATTTAAAGCTTTTAATGTGACAGGCAACCTGAGCAGGGCGCTTCCATTGGCAACAGTGTCAACTTTCTCTCAGTGTCACGCTGATAGAAAGTAGCAGTAACAGCAACCGCACAGCTCGTCTTTACTAAGAGCCATGAGCAGGTCCTGGGGTGAGTACTTTCACCATCTTGATTCTAAATACAGCGAACCCTCGATTTTGTGGACCTCGATTTAATGGACAAAATTTCCAGTCTGTATGTCATATGTGCAAATTAATACCCGGTTGGTTTTAAAATGCTTTTAACCAAGGTTTGTTTATAATTAAATCAACAGGTTATTTTTTTGTTATTAATTCAGTTATTTTTAACAAATTGTAGCGAATAGGCCATATGTTGTTAAAAACACTGGAGTCATTTCACTGACGTAACTAAATATCATATATCTACAACTATAGTCAGATATTTAAATCCAAGTCACCGCCCGTAAACAATGTTCCGGGGACGCTGAGCACCTGATCTCACTGCATCACGGCCGGTAATTGGTTCATCGGCTCTGTGGTCAGGCGGCCTGACTTTCCGCAGCTGTTTTAACTCCTGCCGGCTGATGTTCCCCGAAGCGCTAAGCCACCAATTTGCCAAGTCATAGTGACTCGTGAAAGCTCGAATTTACTGGACCCATTCAGTGTCGATTTAAAATTCCTGCAATACGTATAGAAAACTTTTCTGTGAAATAACACCTTCCACACGTGCTTAGCGTTAATCACACGAGTGTGTCTGCGTAAGTAAAACCAGGTGAACTACTTTGCCCGTTTTTTACATACGCGTTCGGAAAACCTACTTTGTTAGGGATGGGCTTGCGGCCCCGGCACACAGGCCCTCGCCCGGGCCGGTCCGTGAGACTGCGGCTTTACCGCACCTCGCTGCGGGCCTGTGCATGCAGCTCGGAGCACGTGTGGACTCGTATTTTCCTTCTGTCAACCTGATTGCTTCTGATGAGTCCTGTGAGTCTTGCAATGAATGGAAAGGTGGCGAAATGCGACTTCCAGCGGCAATCTGGTGGACAAGGGCAGAAAGTGAGCGGCCAGTGTGTGGCTCGGGCCGCGTAACGGGTGTGGTGTCATCAGCGAAAGGCGTGAGGATTTCTGTGGCTGGATGCCGGGGCTGGCCCCCTCGTGAAGTCGTGCCTGCTTAAGACGATCGCCATGAGATAACCGGTCCGTTCTCTCTCCACCCATCCAACTACCCGTCAGGATGAACTCATTAGACCCCCCGGCTCAGGCAACTCCGCCGCCTACGAGAAATGCTGGTCTCCGGGTTCCGCCGCTTTCACTGACAACCTGACAACGTAAAAGGGCCCTGCAGTTGACAGAGACCTCAGGGCCTTTCTGGGGCAGTTAATCGTTCCGGACCAGGCGGACCGTCCAGCCCTTTCTTGTTTACTCAATCCAATAAAGCAACAGAAACAATCGAGCTGGTCGCACATGCCATTCCTCCCCTCGAATACGTGGTTTTTCCTAAATTGAGTTATTGGACCGAAACGAGCTGCGTCCAGGCTGAAAGAGGCTCGGAGACGAGACCTGCGCGCTTCTCGTCGGCGCCTGGAGGGAGCCGTCAGGCCCCGCGGGAGCCCCAACAGCAAAGCCGGGGGCCCCTCCCAGCGCCGGCTCGCCCACCAGCTTGCTCTGCGGCCTTGTGTGTCTCTGACCCGTTGGGTGGGCTCGGGGGAATGTGAATGCCGGGAATCAATGATCAAAAATTAACTTTAAAGCCCGCGGTAAGAGAGCGTGAACGTGACTGGCGCAGCTTGCCGAGCGCAGGATCCGCGCGGCACGGCCGGGGCCTTCCAGGGGATTTGAGATCAGGATTCTGCAGCTAGAATGTGTCTTGAGGATAATGGTGCGTGTCACTAATAACCCAGTGCTAAGTCGGAAGCCTAAATTGGAGGCTTTGCCGGAGAACGCACAGCCCCTGTAATTTCCAGTTTGCTATAATAATATGGAAATGGCTTTCGGTGCCGCGATTGGATCAGCCTAAATGAGCTGGAATTGATAGCTCGCTGCCTGCGAGACAAGAACCAGGAGGGACGGATCACGTCTGTGTCCTCACTGACTTACCCAGGGCTCTCCAGACGTGACAGTTTTAAGGAGCGGGCCTTTAACTGTGTTACGGAGACACGCCATGGCCTCCCGCACGGAGGGGCTCTTCTAAAACTGCCTCCGCGAGGGGACAGGATGGAGTCTCCCTTTCAGGGTGGGAAGTGGCTTCTGTTCCCCCAAAAAGGAGACGGAGACTGTAAATTCAGGGAAGCGGGGGGGACATGGGGTAAAGGTGATCGGAGAGCACAGAGAAGTCTGCTCTCTCCTTAGGAGACTCCCCAAGCCCAGGCCTCTTTGTCCCTGTAGATTTGAGAATATTCCAGAAGTCGGACACCTGCCCCCTTTGGGGGAGCACAACCTAACGGGCATTTGAGGGCAAGGCAGCTACTCCCACGATCAAAGTGTTCGAACCGCTAAGTAAAAGGCCTGAGGTCTGTGACGCAGGGAATGCAGAGCCGCTGTGGGCCCTGCGCTGTAGACGCGTCTCAGGTAGTTCGCAACAAGGAATGTCACGAACAGGTCCTCAGGCCGTGACCGAGCCGTTGGGAGTGGCGGTGGTGGCACAGCGGCAGAGTAGGAGCTGCGGGCGGGTCCTCAGTGTCCCATAAAATCCAGCCACCTTTCCGTGCGCCCACTGGCGGGCCCTGCTTCCCTCTCATGGGGGTGGGATGGGTTGGCTCCGACAAACCAGTGTCGACAGTGGGGAAGTAAACAAGGCTCCTGATTAACGTGTTTGCTAATGAGGCTCCGGGATGGGTGTTGAACCGTAACACACGAATCAGGTGTTAATCCCGAGCATGTGCTCTGCCGGGGGGCCAGGCATTTGGCGCTCTGTTTATCGGGCCAGGCCTTCAAACACATCCCTGCAACTCCGCGTTTCGGATCGGGCCCAAGCTCCCCTTCTGTCTTCCCTCCCTGCCTCCCACCCCTGGGGATTCGTGACGTCCCCGCTCCCATTAGCACCCTCGTGAGAAACAAGCTTCGGAGCAGCTTGTGAGCCCCGCTGGTCTCAGCGCCTCAACCAGAAAAGCAGAGGCAAAGGCTCCCGGACTAGGTGGAGCCCTCGCAGGGAGGCGGAGAGGGCTGGAGAAGGGACTAGGGGACGGTTCCCCACCCCCAGCCCCTCCAGGCAGAGAGAGACAGCAAGCGGAAGGGGTCGCGGGTCGCCCACCCCGTCCCAGTCTCCGGCACAGTGATGGAAACACAGCCAGCGAAGGACCGGGTGGGACGGGGCTCTGCTCTTCCCTTGAGCCAACAGTAGTTCGAATCATTTGCCCATAAAACCTTGAAATAAGGGTGTTCTCTTTCCAGCCTGAAGAACGTCGCCCTCCTCGGAGCACCCATCAAGCTGTGCCCGCAGCTGTAACACCGCCTCACCATACTAAGTGCTCAATAAAGCTTTGTGGGAGGAACGTTGGATGTTTCACTGCACCGTGAAAAATCCTTTCCCTTCCCTCCCCACCTCAGAAACGAGACACGAGCGCCTCAAAAATCTGTGAAATATTCAGCACTGCATCCAGTCCCCGCTAACAAGCCGCCGGGACAGTGACACTTCCGTGCAGAAAGGCCCGCGTCCCTCTAAACGCGTTACCAACGGGGCCCAGTCCGCCGAGGAAAACCGATAGGCGCGTCTCCTTTGTCGGTGTGCTTTCCCCTCTCCTCCTGCTGGATTTATTAATGCCCATATCATCAGAGCTTATAATAAGCCTTAAAATTAATGTCCAATGTCTTCTGTAGCTTAAGACTTAATTTATTCCCCAAGCCTTGGACTCCGGCACAATTAGGTTTTGATACATGGACATTTCTGCTTACTCGGGACTTAGCAGGAAGGGACGCCGCGTTTTGAATGGCCTCATAAATATATATTGAATTTAATTTTCTAACATGCAAAACCCATTTTCCTGTTGTTGGGAGGTTTCTCAGGTTGGGGGCAGAGCGAGTTCCTCCAAGTATGTTTGCTGTGTGCCATTAATTAGCCCATGCATCGCCGTGTCCCGGAGTTGGGTAGATGGCCCTAAAGCCGGCGCCCGTCGTGGGGACACGCGGCGCGTCCTTCAGCCTCCCCTGCGCCTCAAGGGGCCCGTTCCAGGCGATCGAGATGAGCGGGGTCACCCGGCGTTCATAGAAAGTTAGTAACACTTCAGTTTTCACTGTGTTCTGTTTTGAAAAAAAGTTACTCTTTTTTATTACACAACTACATAGGTTTAAAAAAATCACAGGAGGGGGGGAAAAAAGAGACAAAGTACTGATGAGCTAAAAGATAAAAAGTTACTCTCCCAAGACCCCCCTGCTGAGAAACAACCACAGCGATCGCACACATTGTTAGTTTGTGTGTCCAGTGGGCCTTTATTTGTGTGCATGTGTGTGTGCCTGTGATTTCCTTTCTCAGTCCCGATATTTAAAAAAGCTTGTGTGTTTTCTCGCCCACACGCCTCTGTTGGCACTTTTTTGAATGAGGCTGTGAAACTGTGGGTTCTCTACCCGGGATGACAGAGGGAAACGGGGGGCGGGGAACGCAGAGGGGGCGCTCCCGCCCCCGGTGGATACTCTCGGTCACTTCTGGCTTCACTGCAGCAACGACGGAGTCTGGCTCCGTTACCTCCTGTCTTGTTGCGGCCACTCCGCCTCGCCTGGTCCGTGCCTCTTCCTCTCCTGACTCAGTTTCCCCGGGCCACCGCAGCCCAGGGAAGCGGGCTCCGCCGAGCTCCCTCCCGGCAGCGCGCTCCCGTCGTGTGCAGGCCGACACCCCAGCCGGGCCCTCCTCACCCCGCTTCTGTCCGATAAGCTCCCCACCTTCCCATCCCACCCTGCTCTCTCTCTGGGGACATCACTTACTTACAACGTGTTGTAACAGACTCGGGCACAGCCGAGAGCGGGGCGGACTCCTTCCGAGCGATGCCCACGCAGGATGTGAGGGTGATTTTTTCCGCTTACAAGGTACAGGCTCCGTTTGACAGGAGCTGGGAGGAGTAAGTCCCCACCTTCGGGCGGGGTGGCTGAGCATGTCCCCGTGGGGCCCACCAGGTGCTTCAGCCCGCGGGTGACCCGAATGCGCGTGTTTGGAAGTGGGACGTGCCACCTCCCTGATCCGGCTGGCTGGGCGTCACCACAGCCCGGATCCCGCAGGGCAAGGAGGGAGACGCGGGTTTCATTTGCCCTGATCTGTCATGGTTTTCATTTCCATTTGAATGGTAGGTGTCAGAAGACCTCCGAGTGGTGAAATGTCTTACCCCTGTCAACATCTCCTCTCCACAGTCGGCCTGGTGCCCCTGAACTACACCTGGGAGTCACGGCTGGCGGGGCCCCATTCCTTGTCGAGGTGCCCGAGCTCGCTCCCCAGCCCACCTTTGCGAGCCTCCCGCAGAGTCCAGGTGTGACCCTTTTGGGGGGAGGGGATGCAGGGGACATACGCTTCCAAGGTGGCACTTTGCTAAGCTCACAATAAATTATTATTGATCACCTGCTTAACCACCTAAGGCCTTTGTAACCTTGCCCTCAGGCCTCAAAGGTCACAGGATCCATTACCAGAGAGAATCCCACCCCACGCAGCCGATGACGGCCATGCCTGTTGGCGAGACCTGTGCAAACGGCCTCGTCACCTCTCCGCGGGTTCGCGGGGAGGCCGCTGTTCTCTCTCCTTTCTCCTTGAGGTCTCTCTGCCCCACCCCAAGGCCGTGGCTTCGTCTGGTGTGTCTCCCGTGGAGCCATTCTGTGGGCTGCGCTCCTGGCTCCACTTACAGAAGGGGATGCTACATAGATAATCACATTCCTCAGCATAAAATCCCTGAAAGACAGACCGACTCTCATTTGCTAATAGGGATCATCTCTCAGGCACAGCAGGAAGAGCTGAAAATCCCTGGAGCTCTGACTCCCTACCCGGCACCATGCCGAGCACCTTCCGTGTGTCATCTCACTTAAAGTTTATGAAACCTGTGACCTGGATACTATCATTTCTCTGATGATCTCATGGTCTAGGAAGGTGAGACGTGGAGAGTCCTACAGATAAGTTGTAAAGAATTCAGAATCCAAACCCAAGCTGCCTAACTCTAGGTCCAGCGTGCAGCAGGGTCCGGCGCAGGGTTGAGAAAATTAAAAGAGCTGAGGCCTGCAGAGCACTTAAAATATTGCCGGGCACGTGGCACAGTCGATGCAGAGACGTGTGTCCCACCAGAGACAAACGTGGCTGGGAACCAAGTGGACAAAGGGAAAGAAGAGGCCACTGTTACCACGCACTCGTTGTTGGGGGAGTGTATACAAAGAGCCGGGATGAGGGCAACAAAGTTGCACTGAGAAGCTTTCTTTCCTTCTCAAATATTTATAAACCGACTGTTAAGAGCCAGGCCCTGTGCTCAGCGGAAAGATTCAAACTAACTGTTGTAACAAAAGAGACAGAGGAAGAGACATTAGTGGATAAGCCACAGAGAAGAGGGGGTGTGGTCGACTCCCACAGGGGTGGGGCTCAGGGTCGGAAGGATTTCACAGGAGAGCCGCTGGCCAGAAAGAGGACCTTCCCATTCGTAAGACAGCTGTCGCGAGGATGAGGCACGTCGGAGTCAACATTTTCCCGAATTCTGCCTGCCAAGCCTGGCAGCACCCAGATGCCACTCACAGATGTCTGCAGGCTATTTCTGGTCGCCTGCCCCTCATCAGTAAGGTGAGAAGCAGACACTGCTCACGACCGTCTGCCTAATGAAGGGTGGAGATTAAATCCGAACACGGAGACACAGATCACCCGCTTCGCCTCCGACGACCGAGTCCCCTCCTTTCCTTGTTCCACAAGGTCGTGTTTGCTGTTGCTACAGAGAGGGTGTGTCCAACCCAAGAAGTTAGTGCCCCCCGAAAGCTGCATTCCCACTTTGGAAATGAGCACATCAAGCTATCAGAGCGTAACACCATTTAATATTCAAATGTATAAGCCCCCTGTTCTATTCCGTACCCCTCGAGCAGACTTCTAATAATCTGACTTCCCACATCGAGTGGCCCCCCAGAGAGCCGGTCAAGCTGACATGTCCGGTGGCCAGTTGCACCGCTCACCACGGATGCCCAGGGGGGTGGCGTCTCCGTGGGCGTGGCTAAGGTGCGTTAGCTGTCGGTACGTGTGCAGACATGTGGCCTTCTTTAAGGTAATGTATTTCGGTTTAGAACATGTCTCGTGATCACAGGATCGTTGCTCAGACCCGTTTCTTTATCTCGGCAGGTTTTCAAACAGAAACTTTCAAAGGCGATCGCTTCCCTAACTGATTCCGTTTCTTGTCTACAGTCACAGCCACTCCCGGGCCTCCGTCAACAGAGCACACGTTGCTCATGGTAACGCTGGAGAAAGAGCTGGGACACGGTGGCCTTTAATTATTCAGCATTTAATCACGCAGGCGCGGACAATCAATATTTGCCCATCTTAATGTGATTTCCAGCTCGTGGCGTGCGGTGCCTCCATCAACGGGACCACAATGTGGCACATCATGGACTTTCCGAACACTCTTCTACAAGCTCATCGGAAGGGTTTCAATCAGCTAATGAACTCGTCAATGGCATTTTCGGGAGCCCACCTCCCATGGCCATATTTGCCTGACACCTTGTGGCCGCCAGGAACATGACAGTGTGAGAGGCCCAACATCTGTACCGGGAGCCACCGCCTCTCTGGATGCTAGGCCGGCGTCACAGTGAGAGCAAAGCGAGCCTGCTTCGGAGACGTGGGACGCGTCGTTATTTCATCTAATTAAACTGGAAAATGGCCTCTTGGTTTTATAGGGAGGAGGGAGCTGGAACACGGAAAGGGGCGGGTGGCTGGGCCTCTGCCTGGGCCGCACAACACCTGGCTTGGTGTCCACTGGAACGCGTCCGCCGTGGGAGAGCCACTGACGCAGAATGTGGCCCCTGGACTTTGAGAAGGAGGGTCCCTGCCGTCAGCTCCTCCGGGAGAGAGGGTGTCAGGCTGGTGCCGTCGGAACAAAGAGTGAAGAACCCCCTGCGTGCTAAATGGGGGGCGGAGAGAGGCTTCATTTTCAACACACACGGTAGAGTGTTGTGGGCCAGGATCTTTGTTTTTTGAGCACTAGAAGCATTTTGTGCAAAACCAACGTAGTGGGGAATCCTGTAAATACAAGACAGGAAAAAAAAAGGGGGTGTTTTGATTGAATTGGGGAGGGGATTGAGCTACACTGGCTTAGCGTCCCGTGCCCCCCGAGATACCTCCCAAAACCCAGGCTTTTGAGGGACAGCTTGGAACCGTTGGAAAGATGGAAATGGTATTAGACGTGAAGTCGGACCTGCTGGCTTAGTGTCCCAGCTCTGCCCCAGAGCAGCTGGGCGTCACTTAATACGTCGTCGACCTTTCTAGCCCTCAGGTTCTTCATCTGTGAAACATTGAAATAACGTTTATTTCACGGGGTTATTGGCAGCATTAAAAGAGGCAGTAAGAGGACAGTGCTTTGTAATTACTGGACAAATGACCACGTTGCCATCATTACACAGCCATGATGGGCAGTCACACAACCAAGAGGAAAGAGCTCCAGACGGCGCCCTGCATTGTCTCCCCCCAAGCCCCCGGGAACTCGGGAGGAATCCACTGCGCGGCGTGAGTCGTGACTATTCTCTGCAAAGCTCGGCATCGCTCCCACGCAGGGAGGCGCCCCGAACGATGGACCCAAGGGCCCCCCAAACGCGTCGTGGCTCACCACCATCACCTTGCTCGCGCAGAATAGCTTTGCCTGAATCCGGCACCCGCTCCCACCTGATGCGATAACCAGGTCGGAAGATTGGTATTAGTATCTCTTCAAAGGAAGGACAGATACAGAGGCCCAGAGAAGAAAGTGTCACTCATCTCCCAGCACACGGCAAGTTCATGGCTGAGCCAGGACTCCAGTGATCACCTGCCTGCCCAGGACAGCCCGTCTTGCACGGAGACCAGTCTCGGGGGGGCGGGGAGCTGGGCTGCCCGGGAGAAACCGACGCAGACAACTCCAGGGTCGCGTCTGGGAGCCGGGAGCCGGCTGGGGCCAGCGGGCGGAACAGCACGGAAACCTGGCCTTTGCGTCCCTCGGGAGTTTAGTGAGTGGGAAACAGGATACGTTCTCCCTGCTGGTGGTAGGGTCAGGAGATATTTCTAGGTGTTTCCAAGGGAGGAATACTCTTTTTTTTATTTTTAAAGATTTTTTTTATTAATTTTTTTGGAGAGAGAGGGAGAGGGAGAGAGAGAAACATCAATGTGAGAGCAAGACCCAGATCGGCTGCCTCCTGCACCCCCTCCCCCCCACTGCGGATCCCGCCCGAAACCCGGGCATGTGCCCTGACCGGGAACCGAACCTGCAGTCTTCCGGTGCACAGGGCAGCACCCAACCCACTGAGCCGCACGGGCCATGGACTACTCGTGACTGACCAACAGGAGGAGGTCACCGGCTTGGAGCCCGTGACTCCGGCACCCACAGCCCCAGGAGTGTGTCACACCACGCGGGAGGCGTTGCTACCTCCACAGCCAGCTGGGTGCAGTCTGTGAGCTGGGACGCGGACGGTGACACACACAGCGCCCGGCCCATCCCGCCACACGCCTCGAACCCATCGGAACGGATTCCCGGGGCAAGCCGTTGGTGATCTCCAGGGGGAATTCTACAAACAAGCTGTCTCGGGTGTGATCCTGACCCCAGAAAGAGGGCAGAGGCAGGGTCCGGCATCCCACCACCAACCCTCTCTTCAGGCTGGAAATTATACGGCAGAGTTGTGCCATTAGAGGTAATTTAAAAGAAAATGGGAATTTAATGTAGAGATCCTTGCGGCCCAGGCTGAGCCCTGGCTCCACCAGCGTTTGAGCTGTTCCCCAAACCAGCAACGTCAGAGCCACACACAGTCTTGTCCCCTCACGAGCCGGGCACCTGGGCCTTTCCTCTCATGCTCTTTAATATTTCCTCTCTCCTTTATTTGAACCCAAAGGAGAAAAAGCTCAGGCACAGAAATAGAAGGTCACTTGAATTCAGTAGGTGGTTTTTTAAAAAAAAAAAAAAAAAAAAAAAAAGCGAGCCCTCTGAGGCAAGATGATAAATGGCGACTAGGAAACGGGGGTGCCTGGGGCTGCTGAGGGGGGCTGGCCACGCGGGGGGTCAAGAATTCAGCGAGAGGCAGGTGCTGTTTCTTCCCTCGGAGAAAGAGCTATTGATTCATTCCTAAGGGAAACGGGTTGGATCCCGGGGACCGCGGACGGTGGCACAGGGGCCTCTTGGGGCTGCCCCAGGGGGTGACCCCTGCGCGAGCCACAGGAAGAGCGATGGAGAGGCAGCCTCCTGAGCGAGTCACTGGGCTGTTTGCTTCGTCCCTGGGCCACATGTTCCCCGAGTGATCCCTGCCCGGCCCACGTGTCCTCGGGGAGCGGGACGGCAAGCGGAGCCGGCGGCCGCCGCGAGCGGGCTCGGGGAGTCCTGGGCAGGAGGGGGCCGCCCGAGTGTTTTCTCGCCGATTCTCTTAAAGATCAAGGGCACTTGGCAGCCAGCACGCCTGTGCGCCCCGGGGCCAGCGGCAGGGCACCGGGCAGCGCCCAGTCCCACCGAGCGCTGGTGCCTCCGTGAACCTCGCACGAGGCCCCCCGGGATTTAGGAAACGGTCACTGCGGGGTTCAGAGTGGGCCGCAGCCTGGCCGGTGGGTTTTCTGTTCCCGCTGGAGATACCCACCTGCTGGCTCCTGAGCTGCGGGGGGCGGGGCTGCCACCCTCCGAGCGAAGGGTGGAGGGACCCCGAAACTGCTGCCTCCGCTTTCTCCCTGAGCCCCCCACTGACCATGGGGACCCCCAGCTCTCCTCCGCAAGCCCACCTCCTGAGCAGCACCCATGGGTGCCGTGCACCCCCCCTCAGCTAGGCTGCAGCCCACCTGCTCCATCCGACGGGCCTCCTGAATGTGGGGGGGCACACGCAGCAAACAAGAATACAGGGCACCCAGTTAAATTTCAGATAAACGGCGAATATTTGTCCAGTGTAAGCATGTGCTAGGCATTTATTATTTACCTCGCATTTAAAGGTAACAGGGTGGCTTGTATTTTATCTGGCAACTGGCCTTTGTTTTGTTCTCTAAAGTAGCCCTCTAACCACCCCCAGCCGCACCCCCAGCATACACGCGCGCACGCACACGTGTACACACACATGCGCACGCACATGCATGCACGCACACAGGCACACTCGCTCCCAACCCGAGCAGGCCCGGGGCTGGAGCCGGGTAAAGTCCCTCCCTCCCCTCCCTGGGCGGCCTGCCCGGGTCGGGAGTGGCCACCGCAGGCCTGTTCCCACTCGTCTGACCAGCTTCCGGCCTCAGCCCTGCCGCCCGATCACTCAGCCGGGCCGGCGCGGCCCAGGCCCCAGCAAACCAAGCCCTTGGCTCCATCCAGCTGCTTCTGTAGCCAAAACGGGCCCTGGTTTTGCCGGTGCCTAAAGCTGACGGATAATAACTTAGCCTTTCCACGCAAGGCCCTGCCCGCACCTCCCTCTAAAAGCGAGGGAGCCCCTCAAACTGCAGGGCTTCATCCCGCCCGGCGCGGGCACCAGGCTGTGCCCGGAGAGGCTCCTTGCCCGCCCCCGCTCTGCCCCCGCTGAACTCTTTGTCCGCTTCCTTAAGGACTTCTTGTTTTGCCTCGGTCCCTGGTCCCCTGAAGCTACCCCCCAGCGCCTCCCCGAGGTCAGGGCAGGGAGGCAGACGGCCTTCCGAATTCTCAAGCCCGAGGACTGACAGTTTTGGAGCCTGTCCCTGAGGAACGCCACGGTCTTGACTTATATCCCAACGACTCCGGTGCGTTTCCGACTCCCGAGAGCCACAGCCTCTCACCCGGGACGAAACAGGGCCGGCTTTTTGGCCCGATGGCCGAGCCCTGAAGTCCCGGAGCCGGCCGCCTTCTGGCCCGGCCCTCCTTCCTCATGATCCCTCACGCCTTCCTGTGATCCCCCAATGACTTGGGCCGCGCTCTGTCTGCAAGCTGGGGGCTCCTAACCTGTGGCGCCCGCTCACACTGGCTCCTCCGCAGGGACACTTCCCGGGGGATGTCGCACATGCATATGTCACACTCGGAGTGTCGGGAGCTGACGCGTTCCTTCTCCCGGTTCTCACTCTCACCGCTCCGCATCCCAAACCCCATTCACTCCAGTAGACGTCTCAGGAAATGGCATGCACCTGCGGTTCAAGGCAGAACCTGGGGTTCCCCTTGGGCCCCTCTTACCCCCTAACCACCCAAATCCTATTCAACCTGGGCCTAGGTCACGCCCCTGTCTCTAAGGCGAGCCCGTGGGAGCTCTCACGGTGAGCGCAACGGGAAGCCACGGGTGTCTGCAGTGGAGGAGGGACGTGCTGGGCCGTGGATCCCGGCGGCCGCGCTCAGAATACTATGCTGGGGCCAGACCGGAGTAAAGGAGCAAAGGTGGGAACAAAAGAGCCAGGTAGGAGGCTCCTGCAGTAACCTGGTCCGTGATCACGGCAGCTCCAGCCCGGGCGCTGGCAGAAACGTTGACTGTGGTACATACCTTGAAGGTGGAGTTGACAAGACGTATGGACGGGCTGGATGGCGCCTGTGAAGGAGGGGACGCGGTGATGCTAATGGCTGTTGGCTGAGCGGTTGGAAAGATGGGGCTGTCGTTAACCGAGATGGGAGACGTGGAAGGAGCTGGTTGGAACATATTAATTTTAAGCAGCCAATTAGACATTCAAGGCATTTCATGCTGCTCCGAGTTGCATATTTTTAATTAAAATAGCACTTGTCAAAACGCCTGATATCTTTTAGGATTAGCCTCATTCCGTTCAGGCTCCAGGCCCTGGCACCACCCGTAACTTTATCGATGGCGTAAAACCGGTCGAAGGGGATGCATTCATTTGGTTCTGTCTGCAGCGCCAGATCCCCAGAACTGCCGCTGTCTCGATATTTACTCTGAGCATCGTTTCAAAAACCTAATGAGCAAAACATTCCCGGTTGCGCAGAAGGTTTGGAGCCGCTCTTCACCCTAAAGCTTCCCAGATTCAGAGGTATTAGGCGAGGTTTTCTTGGCCAAACCCTGTGCCAGATCTTCTGATAAACCATCTGCTAGGAATCTGTCCCTCTATACAGTGAGCCAAGCGCTCCAGATGGGGCCGTGAAAGGGCTCCGGTCTGGATAGAGGAGGCAAAGGATTAACCGTGGGTATGTTTTCAAATCACGGGGCCTGGGCCACCAAGGACACCATCAGATAATGTCCTCCCAAGGCCTTCTTGGAGAAGTGAAGCCATTGCTGACCAGGATGGGGGACCAACGCCCCGCGAGTCACTCAGAGAACCTCTGTGGGTAAACTGAGGGCAGGTGTTGCCCCATGAGTAACTTGAAAAAGGTTTCAACCCCCCCCAACCTGCTGAAACACAGTTCTCCTTCAGATCCACAGTACTGAATGGGTGAGTGCATTTTCTTAAAATAACTTGCTTGCTAAGGAAAAACAGGTATATTTCTCAGACTCGAAAGTGCATCCAAGGAAAATAGCCAAGTCCTCCAACAGTCCATCATCCACCTGCAGGTTCCTGTGACAGACCCCGGGGCGACGGAAATGTGAGCAGCTCCATCCAGGATGGGTGGTCCCCTCTTGAAGGACACATGGGGCGAGGGCTCTGTGGGATTTCCGGGACAGTCAGTCACGGTGCCTCGCTCGCTGTTGTCCTATGGGATGGGGCTGGGGTTTGGGGATCTTCCCAAGTTCAGGGTAGGAGTGCCCATCAAAGAACCAGCCAGGTGTCCCTGTGAGTCAGCTCACAAGACCCATCACCAATGTGTAAAGTCAGGAAAAACATGAAATTCTCAGCTTTTTTCCTAATGTTGCATTTTAACAATGCTAGTAGATCAAACCAGATGAAATTGCTGGTTAAGATTAAAATATCAGCAATTATCATAGGGGTCAATTTACAATATGCCCTGGACATTTCTGTTCCGTACACTTGGTTATACTGTGTGCTTGGTACCCGAGGGCAAGTTTATTAAAGGGCATGTTTAAAAAGATGTATATGAAATGAAACCATTCAGGGCTGACCTTTGCTTGCATAAAGACTGAGTTTGCATGAAAATGTCCAACCGTTTTGTCTCACTAATGCATGGAGGGGACTTTGGGGAGCACCTTTCCTAAGCCTTTATTCCTTCTGATGAAGAGAGTGAGGTCCTGAGAAAATGTATTTGGTCAAGGTCACAGTTAGGAAGTACAGGGCCAAGACCAGCCCTCCCGCCCTGAGTCCCAGTTCCGTTTCTCTCATGGGAAAATCCAATTTCTGTTGCCTGGAAATGTGTCGGGCGGGTGCAGGCTGTGTTTATAGAGAAGCCACCTCCGCGGTGTGGATAACACGGGCCTCAGCAGATCTGCTCTAACCCGAGGGCCGAGACCCGCTTTCGCAGGTCCTGGGCCAGACCCCCGATGCCTGGCTGTGTCTCGTCTCAGGCCCTCTCCTCCCGCTTCCTCCAGCCCTGCGGGTTCCTGAACCCACTCATTCCACCAGCTCCTCTGGGCCTCGGCCTTTGTTTTCCACTGTCGCTGGCCCAGGGACGCCTCGCCAAGCCTCGCTGGTTTCCTTTAGCCCTGCCCTGAGCTCAGTAAACAGCCTGCTCGTTAAACTCTCATGACTCACGGGCCGTGTGTTTCTTGCTGGGATCATGACAAATGCAGCTCGTGTGGATTCCATCAAACGGCAGGAGGTGTCGTTCCACAGAATTCGCAGGGAAAAGCACTCGGTTCAGGTCCCCGTCACCCCCACTCCTCACAGGACCGAGCGCTTGACCAACCAAGGACTTCTTGGGGTTCTGAAAATGCTTTTACTGTCTTTCAGACATGACTTCTTTTTATAAAATAAGTCTGTCCATCATCTGGTGGCCTTTTTTTGTTCTCCCACAAGGAATTGATCATTAGCACTCGATTCTCATGTTTACTCTCTTCCGAGCTATCACGGGGGGCAGGGGGCCCAACACTCAAGAGAAGCACCCTGACATTCAAGGACCAATAAGCCCCTGCAACAGCCCGTATTCCACGGGGAGGCAGCGAGTGCCTGTAGCAAGGGCGTTTGCTTTGCTTCACGTTTGACTTTCCGCGGTAGCTGTGCCAGGCGAGTAAGGGGGGCGCAGGTGCCCACGCAACGCGGTCAGCGGGTGCGGTGGGGAAGGTGCGGATGGTCTCCACTATCTCCACGGCGCGGTCGTCTTCTCTACCCAGCCTGCGGGCGCTGGAGTGCCCGGGCTGGCTGTCGCCTTCGCCCCCTGCCTTCGTTTGCTAAGACGGTCCGTTAGCCCCAGGACCTCAGATACACCGCGCATTTCCAACTGCTTTTATCCCGCCCCAACCCCTCCTCAAACTACGGGCTCGTACCCGACCGCCTACGGATACCGGTGCTCGGGTGGCCGACAGGCATCTTAGGGTTAATGTACCTAGAACTGAGCAGGGAATTTTTCTCCCCAAATCAGCCGCCCACCCTTCCCCACGCGTGTGTAACTCCGTGCGTGCGCGTAAACACCGTTTAAGCCAAACGTTGGCATCAGCATCAGCCTTAATGGTTCTCTTCTGCGCATCGGTCCACATTCCAGTGACACAGGGCCAGCGTGACTTCAGGATACACCCGGCGTCCCGGTGCTTTTCGCACCCTGTGGCGTCACCCCCGGAGGAGCCACCTTCACTGTCGCCCGCATTGGGCAATCGCTTCCCGTCTTCTACCCCTTCGGAAAACTCCACCCACGAGCCAGAGCGGTTCTTTGAAAAACCAAGTTTCGTGATGTCACTTCCCGGCTCCACACTCTCCAGTGGTCCTTCCAAAAATAAAAGCTGAAGTCCTTGCCATCACCTGCAAGGACCTCCGTGATCTGATCCCAGATTAGCTCTGCCATCATCTGCCAGCCTTCCTTCCCCTTGTTCACGCCGTTCTAGAAACAGACCCACAGCCGAGACCTGGGAGGGCCGGGCCAAGCGCGCCCACCCGGGGCCTGCACACGCTCCTCCGCCCGCCTGCAGGTCCTCACCCGGCAACCGCGTGGCTCCTTGCCGCCCGCTCCGGGCCTCTGTGAAATATTCCCCAGAGGGGCCTCCCGTGGCTCCCAGGTCTCCGTGAGCACCGTCCTCACTGCCTCCTCCCTCTGCTTTGACTCTCTTGTTTTATCACCTCCCGCGTGCATTACCCCAGGTGTATGCGTTTAGTGTCCGCCTCCTGTTCCTGCCAATACAAAGCAGGCTCTGCCCGAGCAGAAAACTGTCTGCTTTGCCCATCACTTATCTCCAGCACCCGTGCATACAGGTCAGTGCTCAATACATGCACTGAATAAACAGAAACTGTTGAAGAGTTTGGGGAAATGATATACTATCATCAAAAACTGGCCAGGAGCAAAAATGGGAGCAGGGTTGCCAGGCGGGGGCTCTTGCAATCGTCTAGGTGAGATGAGGTTGACTTTGGAGTAAGGAAGAGGGAGTGGAGGTGTTGGGGAAGAGACGGATTCAAGTCTTCTGCCCTCCGAAGCTGTGCACCCCAACTTCGTTTGAGCCCCGGTTCTCTATCTGTGCCATTTACAAATCCGATTCTCTAGCCAAATATTTATCCCACGTCTTGGTGCAGAAGGCCACAGATGGAAGTAGCCACAGAAGTGACAGACTCTAATGCCTGCATCCTATGTATGAGGAAACTGCGCCTCGGGGAGACCAGAAGTTCAACTCGGAGGCTCTTGGCTTGGCAGTGGAAGAAGCCAAGGCTGGAATCTACTAAGACTTATTTCCAATTCTGGGCTCTATTTGCCCGTTAGCTGTGTTGCAAAATTGTCTTGGAAAAAAAAAAAAAAAAAAAATGTATGTACTTTTAATAACATCTTAAGAACTTTGAAACTGCTAATTGTTTTTAAAATAACTTGCTATGTGATTACAAGTTTAAGTTTGGCTCTTTGCACAATTTTAATTGTATTTTGGGGCTGTGCTGAGAAGTCCCAAGAGAGCTCATCAGATTTTTGTTCAGGTCGTTCTGTTCAATGGCTTCTAACGTGGCACAGCAGCCAAGTACCACCCAGGGTTGTTAACCTAGGATTTATTAGGGTTTAACCTCCACGTGCCTCTGTGCCTCCCCTCCCCCAGATATCTACTCAATGTCACGTCCGAGGCAAGACTTAAACATGGGATTATGTGCGACAGGAAAATGCAAAATGAACTGAAGAGCACAAGTAGACCAGACAGACTGAATAAAGGTAAAGAAAACGTTTGTATTAATTTAGATCCATTTCGTCCCACATCAGGAATGTCTCCTGCCATCCACCCAGGCAAACATCCCTCATCGCCAAGTGTGATAAATGCTGCGGGCGTTTCCCCTCCTCCCACTCTTCCTCCCTTTTTCATGCTATGCAGGTCGAATTTGCACAGAATTTGGGAGCATTTCACTAATTCATTTAAGTAGGTTGCTAATTCCTAATGAGCTCAGCACAGGAAGATACCGCGAGAAGCCTCGCTCTCCTGGGGAGATGTGTGATCCCCACACACAGGTGAGAAAACAAGGGGTTCATGTGGAGCTGACGCCCGAGAGGCTGCAAAACACGCAGGTAGAGGTGGTATTGTTTCTGCTGCAACTCCTTTCGTTTCTCCCAAAGTTTGTCCCTCACTTACAGCCCTGAGGCCGAGCAGGACAGACCTGGGACATGTGCCCGGGAGAGGTGCAGCCTCAGCCTCTCCCTAGCCCCCCCCCTTCCCATGCTGCACCCCAGCCCTGCTGATCTCTGCTGAAGTTTTATGGTTTGTGTTTTTTGTGTTTTGTGGGTTTTTTTATTGATTTCAGAGAGAGGATGGGAAAGGGAGAGAGAGATAGAAACATTGATGAGAAACACTGATCGACTGCCTCCTGCATGCCACCTACTGGGGATCGAGTCCACAACCTGGGCATGTGCACTGACGGGGACTCGAACTGGCAACCTTTTGGTGCATGAGATGACACTCAACTAACTGAGCCACACTGGCTGGGGCTTATCTGCAACTACTGAGTATGCCTTACAGGCCACTGTTCATCACTTAGGCAGCAACTGTGACCTAACCTGATCAAAATTAGGGCTTCCATTCCCATGAGGTTCACTATGAGGTTGGTATACACTGTGCCCCCTTATCCACAGTTTCACTTGCCATGGTATCAGTTACCCACAATCACCCAAGGTATGAAAATGGAAAATTCCAGAAATCAATTATTCATAAGTTTTAAATTGCACACCATTCTGTGTAGCATGGTGGCTCCGTCTCACCCAGGATATGATTCATCCCTTTGTCCAGAGTCTACATTGTACACGCTTCCTGCCTGCCAGTCTCTTAGTGGCCATCAAGGTAATCAGATCAACTGTTGCAGTATCATAATGTTTGTGTTCAAACCACCCGTATTTTACATAATGATGCCACGTTCGCACAACTTTTATTACCATGTATCGTTTTAAATGTTCTATTTTATTTTTAGTTATTATTGTTCATCTCTTACTGTGTCTAATTTATAAATTAAACTCTATCATAGGTGTGTATGTGTAGGAAAATCATAGTATGTATATATATATATCTATATATACATATATAGATATATATATAGGATTTGGCACTATTTGAGGTTTCAGGCATCCGCTGGGGGTCTTGCAACTGATCCCCCATGGACGTGGAGAGACCTCTGTATGTCGAATTATGGAATCATTCAATGGAAACAATCTCCAGCTCCTGAGATATCAATTTAATGCAAGTAGTAACTATTTATTGTATTGACATATTTACAAAATACTACAAAGTGAAATACCACTCTAACTCATCATATTACACAAGGCTGCATACAGGCAAGACAAAGTATATGGAAAAACATTTACTTCTGTCTTTGGTATTAGAAATCTACACAAATCCGCAGCATTTAATGTTTCCAATACAAAGTATTAAACGTAGACAAAGATGGCATCAGTAACATCATGAAAAGGGGCTCTAACATTCTCTGCCAGGATCAGGTCCATGAAATGCAACAGGAAGACCAAACACCACTTGTAAGGAAGGGAGTCTAGTGGCTAAAATAACAATAAAAGAAACAATCAATACACGCTACTATACCCTACACAGGAGTGTTTCAGTTTGCATGACACTGCTCTCTCTGTAGCAACAGACAGTAACAGACAGAACATTCCCAGACTCAGCGTTGCAGATAAGACTTCAGGAGACCACCATGAGGGTACAACTTAACTGTACAGAACGTTTTATAAAATTCATTTCTGTGGTCATTTACACATATACAAAAAACAAAAACAAAAAAAACCTTAACTGGTTTTAGCAAATAACAATTTCTCTAGAACACAATCACAGTTTACATAATTCTGAGGTAAAGGTAATCCTGACTCTATCTTATTTGAGAAGGGAGGGTCTCTACAGGGGAAGGAGGCCATTGAACGTCAAGTTCTGGAATTCAAGTGGGTTGGGGAGCAGGCAGGTGACACTTCCCTCATTTCAGACATGATCCAAAATCTCAGACTGAACGCTCCTTATTTGGCTCTATTAAGTTAATGATTCTACTGTTTTGTTTTCTTCAAACATGAAACACTGTCTGAACCTTGTCTAGACATGACTTGTGCTATGGAAAAACTATTTCATCAGGAAAGGGCCAAGTTAGTGTCTTAACCTGACTGTCTTGCCCGGGCCCTCTGTGGTTCATAGGAGGAACATATCACATAAAAAAATGAAGGTTTGGTCAAATAAATCCACTGCAAAAACTGATCTTCCCACCAGTTAACACAGACCTAGAAAGGGCCTGCTGATTGACGGGGAGCCCACACTGAGGGAGACCAGAAACACCTTAGTGACCCTCCGGTCCCAGAAATGCATACTGGACTCAGCTGTGCTCTCCTTCCAAAATCCTCAACAAACTTGTGTGTTTGTGCTACTGTAAATACTCCAGGAAAACGTGAAAATCAGCAACTATGTCCTAGGTCTTTTTTGGGGGGAGGAAAAGGTATGTGCTCATAGATGTTGCTTCTGTCAAATGACTTCACATAAATTATAGCCCTTAAGCTGTTTCTGCAAACAACTCATCCTCACTCGGTTTCCTTGCAACTACCTGTCCTATACCAGCCAAGGTGATTTCAGAGTGAGACACCACATTTCCGAAACAACCCTATGAAATCACGCAGGTTGGGAGGATTTCATAGGAAGACTCTTTTTTCTTTTTATAAAGCAACTTGCAAATATGATCAGGACATCAAATGAATTACTGAATGGAAGTGTTGGCCAGGCAATGAGTCACCTTGCAAGGCCATTTAAGACCAATCATGCTGACCCTTCAGGTGGGCTGCCAAACAGCGGAGCTCTCGTTTGGCTGCCTGCTGGGAAAGGGAAAATTAAACTTCTGCTTCTTTGTACCACAGAAGAATTCTGGTGAATGGCACATGAGAAGAAATAGGTGGTAAACATTTACTGATGGCGGAGTTCGTGATATCGGACCAGATGAAGGAAAAAGCAAGATGAACCGATGTGTTTGCTGGGCTCTTTGGAGGAGAAATGCTTCTGGCTATGCCCTGGTCCCTTACCATGACCGGCTGGTGGGCTGCTCCTTGCCCAGCTGCAGGCAAGCTGTTCACCTGTCAGTACCAGCATTTTCAGATCCCAGGATTAAGACTTAGGAGGGAGGATGTGGAATAGCCGGAAATGCAGCTTGGAAATACTTCGGGGTTCATTCACCCGCCGTGCACGCTTCAGTGTGTGTCCCATCGCTGAAGTTTCCAGTGCCAGGGGCAGCACCAGATCGGCATCTACTCATCTATTTCCACATACGTGGATGGAAACCAGCCCACCTGCAGGAGAAAAGCAACCAACAGAGCAACGTGACCTTGCATCTGGCCCTTCAAAGGGTCTACAAACAGCATTTGGTTTCTAGAACACCTGGGTGAGCTGCAGTTTTATACCCAGTCGGTGGGGGTGCGGGGGACTGGGTTAGTGCCTCCTGGGGCCTTAAAAAGTGAGTGACAGCCACGGAAGAGTAAAAGAAGCTGAGACAATGTTCCCATTGGCTAGCACGCAAATGAATATGCAAATGCAGGGAACACAGGATTCTGGGATTTACTGATGCCTATCTCTGCGACAGAAGGGAGGCGAGGGCTCTGAAGACAGAGGCCTGTGCCCCTTTCCTCCCGATTGAGATCAGCCGCCCACAGACTATTCTGTTCTGCACACTGAGTTCATGCTCTGAGGCCAAGGAACTAAAAACGGAAATGTTCCTGGACCCCTGTCCAAACAAGAAGCCACCACACTTGCCCAGGTGAACCTCATTTATGCCACTGTCACATTCACTCAATGCATTTTTCCAGAGGGTCTCTCATGGGTAAGAAACACCAGCAGGGTCCGGAGCTGCAGCTCTGGGTGTGGGGTGGAGAGGTAGGGGCTGCAAGGCCATGTGGGGGGACTGCTCCCGGGCACCACCATGGGGGCCAACAGCCACTGGTCCTCCCCACTCACAGGCACAAGCACGCCCAGGGGGACCACTCACCTTGCCGTTCACTTCTCCTCTCCACCAGCCGTTGCCACTCATCTTGGTGTAAATCTTCACCACGTCTCCTTTCAGCAGGGACAGTTCCCGCATGTCCCTCGCGCAGAAGTCGTAGCGGGCGACGGCGATGCCCAGCACCTTTGGACTCAACACTGCGGAGAAATGACAGGGAGTCGCTGATTTGCTGTGTGACGACCCTGAGAGGCTAGTCGGGTGGGCGTTAGCGATGCTATCAAAATGCATGGCCGTGATTTCATACGCACTGGTGACAATGGCAGGGGGGCCAGGAAGCAAGCGGCGGGATGGCTGTTTCAATTCAGTCGGGTGGATCATGGTCCCTCCCTGACGTCTAAGGGCCACGGTTCTGTTTACACATTCTCCATAACATCAAAACGGGGACTAGTTTTTGTTAATATAAAAAAAAAAAACGTTCATATCTAAGTTACTATCTAAGGAGATAGATCTAAGATAATGAGCATACATTTCCTATTGATGGTACAGTAATCTATTTCTAACTAGAACCACTATGGTAAAATACTTTGTTTTTATCTGTAAACTTTTTTGACTAAGACTCCAAACAACCCAATTGCTTTGCTCAGAGAGTCTCCTATGGAACCTAGGTTATCACTTCTAGTTGCACGGCACTTCCTTCCCCAGCCATCCTTTTTTATTTTTATTGAACCTATTTGGGAATAAACTCAGCTATTGTTTAATATATAATTTCACTTGTGTAAAGAAGCTTAAGTCAGGTTTCACACAAATACCATTTCTCTTTCAAACAAATCCTGCCTCCTCGCAGAAAACCTTCACTGAGGTATGGAATGAAAATTGCACCAGTGTTCGGCTCCCTATATTCAGGTTTTTTAAATGGTCGGAGCTAAGTTGCTTTTTTACGGGGAGCTCGCTTCCTCCCTGCCCTCACCTGTCTCGAAAGGAAAACTGCACTCGAGCCATATACCTGCTGGCCCCTACTGTTCCCTGACACCTCTCTATATGAGCTTCTCTACCTGTTGTTCTTCAGGGTTATAAAGTGTTTTCAATTATATGTTCGGTGATTCTGAGAATCACTCGCCTGGGATGGAAGGAACTGATGTATAAGAAAATGAAACAAATAGGAAACGCCATCCGTCTGTGTTTTTAACGGGGCCCAGAGCCCAGGCGGCCGCAAGGACCCCCTGTGCTACTCCTGCCCGCGGGCACACAGGGGTCTCTGGCTTTGCTATGACAGACATTTTTTTTAAGTCTCCAGGTATCAATCATAAGATAACCGAATAGCAATGCTGCAGATTTCAGAACTGTAAAGGGAGTAAAAAATGGGTTACTCTATTTTACTGTCCGGACAAAACCCACTTTAATGGTTTTCTTACTGAATGCCGTCCCATTATGGGGCGCTGCCTTACTCAGGTGGGCGCACATAAAAATACCCCGGTGATGGAAAAGGCCAATTATCGACTGAACCTCGAGGCCCTGCACGGGCCTCTTAGGTTCTCGGGGCCAATTTTTCTCACCTATAAAATGCAAGGTCTGCACTCAATGACTTCTAAGGTCCTTCTAGTTCTAAACGGCTCCAATGATTCCACTGGGGCTTCGAGGTTAATTTTTTTTAAATCTGTAAGGAAACAGACTTTATCTAGCCATAATGTGCTCTCCTACAGGTCCCATAAATAACCATTCAATTCTCTAGCTAATGACAGAAACTGAGACCAAAATACCCATACACAAACGATGGGCACAGTGGTCCTTCGAAGCAACCTGAGCTGAATTTCACTCTTATATTTGCAGACCAAGTTGGGATTTGGGCTCTATTTCTTTTCTCGGTGGAAATTCCTAAACACTGGCTTTTCTCAGCTAAAATTTCTGACCCTTAAGAAAACGAATGGTTTTATAGTATATTTCATGCCCCCCTTTATCCGCTCGACCCCCACCCCTTGCCCTCCTCTCCCGACAGGCAGAATAGAAACCGTCTCGCTGACATACTCAACGCAAGCACGTACACACAGCAGAGGAGTGAAATGTCATGACCAACAGCGGCTCGGTGACAGCGGGGAGGAAGGTGCGTGGTGCGGATGTGACTCTAGGGACTGTTTGCGAGGAGATGTATCTACGTGAGAAGCCACACGGAGAAGGCAAAATATTTCATTTGCAAACGGAAACATGTCGAAAAGACACATAAAAGCCATAAAGCAGTACCTGACCAGAAAGGAGTGGAGGAAGGGGGGACAAAGCTGTGCTCTGGAGGAGTGACAAGAGAAAACCCACAGAACAGAGAAGGGGCTTAGAGAGAGAGAGAGGGGGAGAGAGAGAGAGAACGTTTAGGTATCGGCAAAAGGACATCTCAACACAGCTACTCCGTTGTCTAGCATCGTAAGGAGCTGTCACATCGAAATTGGGATTCCAAGCTTCCCTTTTGTCACTTTGCTCCTTTACATTGTCTCTAAATGAGAAGCTGGACTTTTACACTCTGACCGACGTTCGTTCGCAAATTCAAGAAAACCACTCATAGGTCCCGATTTGCTAGGGCCCCCCCCCCATGCAGATCAGCTCGTCTCCAGCAATGAAGCACAAGCCACCCCGAGTCGCATGCACCTGGGAGAGGAAGCCAGCGCACCCCCCATCGCGGGCACACGAGGAAAGCCACGCGTTCAGGCGCCCAGGAGGAAAGCTCCGGGCCCCCGGCACGGCATTCATGTCAAGCAGCTGCGATCAGAATCTTCTTAAATCTTATCTAAAATATTATCATCTCAACTAACGAGCAGCTCCCTCCCCTCGGCTGGGCGCTGGCTTCACGCCAAGCTGGACTCTCCCCCCTCGGACGGAGCGGCTTCTCGGATGCGCCTCTGCCTGTCACCCGGGTCCCAGGCTGCGAGTCCGGACGCCTGCAGGCCACCGCTGTGCGGCTCGACCAGCGCCCCTGAAACCGAATCATCCTGAAACGCAGCCTCCTCCCCGGAATCTCGCTCAGTCTCCCACGTTTCTGTCCCTTTTCTGTCCGTGTTCTCTTGGCAAAGGATCCCTGGAAACTCGGGGTACGGCCCCCAGCGGGCCTTCTTGCTTTGGATTTTTTCTTTCCAGTCTATTCTCAATCCTGCTCGTGGGCTACTCGGCCGAGACATCACTCCCTCTCAGTTATGAACCCAAACTCTCGGCGGATTCCCTGACCAGTCACGGTCCGCCCACGTCCTGCCTTTCTAACCAAGTCCCTCCTCAGTGTCCCACACAAATTCTTTTCACCCAGACCCCCCAAGGCCCTCGGCTTCATTTTCAACTCAAAGCTCCGCCGGCTCGGTCTGGAACCTGCTCCTTCACCCTTCCTCTGCTCGGTCTGAAGCGCCTTGGCTCCACAGCTCAGCTCAGGGCCCTCCCTCGAACCTTCCCTGATCGTCCCTGCCCCGTGTCCCCTTTCTCTGTCCTTTCCAGCCATCTGCTGGGCACACACATCACGGCACTCCCGGGCTCTGCCGCTGAAAGGCTCCGCGTGCTCCGGGGCCGCATCTCCAGTTGGTCACTGCCTCTGCAGAGCAGGCCCCGCTCTTATATTGCTTCTGCATCCCCACTGAATTCAGGGGGGCCCAGAGCTAAGCAACCGAAGCTGCTGAACGGACAAGTACCTCAGCAGGTATTTAATTCTGCAGGCTCCTACATCTCCTCCTCCTGTTTGCTTAGCTCATCTTTTGCTCACTTTAATTGTTCAATAAAGACTTCCAACGAAAGCCAGCATGACGCACAGGAGAGAACACGAGTCATGTCAGGTTTTATTCCCCAGGATCCCTCAGAGCCTTAATCTATCAATGATATTCCTAAGATAACTGTAATTTTTTTCTGAGATGCTGACCAGCTACTAAATATCGTAGGTCTCGTGGCACGAGCCGTACTGTATGCCTGAGAGTAGACAGTTAATCGGTTTCTCCTGCCACCCAGTGTATAGCTCTCAGCCAAGCACTGTAAAGATCGGGAGGGATGCTTTCTACTTTTCCACGCAGCATAGCGTGACTTATCGTCGCCACTCTTGCTAGACATCAATTTCCCCTGCCTTCGGATCCTTAATTCTCTTGAGCTGGTGACATAGCATTTAAATGCCGGGCACCTATGAAGACAGGAATATCAGATAACATGTTTTCCTAGGCAAGTGTGCATTTAAATCTAGATGTAAGCCATGTCAGAATAAGGCATTTCACACAAATATTGTACAGAATGGTGGAGCCTGCAAAATGTATTTCTACCCATACTGAGAATATATCCACCTATTTCTACACATACAGACCGTTTGCTTGTTTTTTACTATGTTTTTATTGATTTCAGAGAGAAAGGGGGAGAGAGAGAAACATCAGTGATTAGAAAGAATCATCGACTGGCTGCCTCCTGCATGCCCCCCACTGGGGATCAGGCCTACAACCCGGGTACGTGCCCTTGACCAGGAATTGAACCCACAACCCTTTGGTGGGAGGGCTGATGCTCTAACCACTAAGCATACTGGCCAGGGCCTGAAGCCTATACTTCTGCTGTAAAGGCTAATTAATTAATCATCACTTTAAGTACTAAGCTCAGCCTTGATCAGGTTGCTCATGTTCATGAGCCCGTGAAAATCTATTCCATTTTCAGCCACCTTTGAAATCTGCACACGGTGGAGACCAAGTGCAATCAATACTCCTCTCCTCATGGTACTATTATGAAACCACACAATATTTTTGAGCTGCCACTCAATTTTCCATGACATGTGTAAGTGAACATAACCCTAAGCATTTGCTAAGTTCTCTCTGGGATAGACACTGCCTAATGCTCGGCTCCACATGTGTCCACACTCATTTGGGAAATAAAAAGCTGTTCATAAAAATATCAGGCAATTGGACCGATGGTCCCGCCGTCAATACGGGGGTCCTTGGGAGTCTGCTGCCCAGCACTGGCCTAGAGGTTTTCCAGAAGAACTAGGACCCTAAGTGGGCTGCTTTGATGTGCGATCCAGGAGGCTCTTTGCACCAAGACGGTCTACAGATGGCCCCGCAGCAGAGAACGTGCTGAGAACTGCAGGTTTAATTTAGAGTTGTGATCCCTAACCTGGTTTTATTGTGGAGCTTAGGCGTGTCTTTTTAGACTCCCAGCAACATTCACAGTCATTGCATCAAATATCTGCTCCCCCATCTCCCTCAATAAAACAAACTAAAAACCCCTTGTTCAGTGGTTATTGTATATTTTATATACTGTCATTGAATAAAACAATGAATAATTCCGATTGGTTTCATTTAATTGAACGGTGACATCTGGTAAGTGGTCAAATCTCCTTTAACCTGAAATTCAAAGATATAACAAGAAAAACATACATCTGGAAAAAAATGGACAACTACTTTGTATGCAATGCTGCACAGTACAAACATATCAAGTCATTCATGGGGAAAAAACCACAAGAGGTATAAGGCCTTCCCTATTAATATGGAAAATTAGACCATTTCATATTTCTGGGATTTCAGATTATTTAGAGGCCTTGAGCTTATTGATTCTAAATCCTTACTCTCCGAAAATAACTGGCAGACATTTGTTAACTAACTACAAGTGTGCAAAGTGCTGTGTTGGGAGCTATAGGAGATATGACAAGTAGGACAGCGTCTGACTTCACAGGAGCTTACAAGTCAGTGAAGGGAGACACACAGAAGTGAGAGAGAGATGTGGGAATCCTGCATTCTGCACTGAGAATGCTCTGGCTAGGCACCAGGCTCCATGTGAGTCCCTCCCCCAAAAAACCTCCAATCTTCCAGTCGCTCAGGCCAAAAAACTTACAGTCATTCTCGAACCTTCTCTTGCTGTTTTAGCTCACATCGAATGCGTCAGAAAGCCCTGTCGGGTCACCTTAAAAATATATCGCCTAGATGGACACACTTTGGGCCAAGCTGCCACCATCTCTCACCTGGATTGCTCATGAGCCCCTTAACTGGACTCCATGTTTCTACCTCATTCCCCCTTTTCCCATGTTTTTGTTGTTGTTTTTTAAACAGAGAAACCAGAAGAAGCCTGTTAACACTTTACGTCAGACCATGTCTCTCCTTTGCTTAAGTCCCTCCAAAGCTGCCCATTCTCGAGAGTAAAAGCCCCGGTCCTATCAGGTCTCAGCAGTCCGGCTTCCTTTACAGCAGCCTCACCCTGCTGCTGTCCCCCTTGTCCCCTCTGCTCTGGCCGCATGTCCTCTATGACACCCTCCTTTGCACTGGCTGTCCCCAGGCGCTGGCTCTGACTTGTATTTTTTCCTGCAAGGTCATTTGTATGGTCGCAGTGACCCAGGATGCCCGTGACAGTTTTTGAAGAATTACTCTAATTTAATTTGTCACCACATCACACGGAACACGCTAATCTATATTGTGTTTGCAAACCCACCCATCTTTCCAAGCTTTCTCAAGTGTCAGCGACACTCGGCGCTTTAATACCGGCTCTGTCTCCCGCGGCCCTCAGGCCCTGACGCTCACAGGCCTTTTGCGAAGGGCACCGTGCGAAGCGCGTGCAGATAAGCCACGGCGGCCGGCTGCTCGGGCCTCTGTTCTGTGCAAACCATGAAATGAGTGTCAGTGGCTCCTAAAACTCCTGCCTTCGACCCAGACCACCTCTCCTCGGTGCCAGATCCCTGCTGGACCACCGGGTACGTGCAGCTCCCAGCACTTCTCGCCATGCCCGTTGCACTCCTGTCTCCCGGTCCACCAGGGTCTTCCATCTGCCAGCTGTCCAAGGCAAGTACTCGCATATCGACTGGGACTAATTCCACCCCAACTCCTTCATCCGATCGCTTCGACCGACCTCCAGAATATACTCAGATCTGCCCGTGTCCTGCTCCACTGTCACTAAAGCCACCAGTGTGCCTCCCATGGACATCTGCGGCTGCCTCTTGACTTCTCCCTTTTCTGCCCCTGCCCCCTTCCAGCCAGTCCTCAGAGTAGCCGGTGAGCTTTTCAAACAACGACCATCACTCATGCCCTTTCCTGCTATAAAGCCTTCAGACGCTCCCATCAGACCGGGCGCCACTCGCTGTGCTCCCAGCACATGGCAGCCTTCTCATTCCTTACACATATGAAGTTCCTTCATTTCTAAATACTTCCGTGTGTACTCGCTAAAAACAAAGGTTTCTTCTTATATAATCACAGTCCAGTTATAAAAAGCAAAAAAATATTATTACTTTATCAAGAAACCAATTCAAAATCTGTTCACTGTGCCACGTATGTTCTTTATGTTAAAAAAAACAAACACAACTTATCTATTTCTAGTCCAGGATTCGACGCACCCAGGATCACATGTTGAAGGTCGCTGTCAGGACTCTACAGTCTCACTGAATCTGAAACACTCCCTCTGGCCTCCTTCGCCTTGCATGATGTTGACCCTTTTGAAGAGCACAGGCTGATTCTTTTGAAGGATGTCCTTCAGTTTGGGTTTGTGTGGTGTTGCCTCGGGATTAGACTCAGATTATGCCTTTTGGAAACAGCCCACCGAAGTGTGCTGTGTTCTTGGGGAATCTCACTGGGAGGTACATGGTATCTGTCTCATTCTTGATGTTAACTGTGATTACGTTCTTATGAGAAGATACTTTGAGATTATCTAAATACAGTAATAACCAACATTAAAACAAAAAATTAGCCAACTCTACCCTGTGGTCCAATTAATAAGAACTTGGGAAAATGTTTGAGGTCTGCGTATGGGTTATGAAATAGCTCATTGTGCAACTTTTCCCAGTGTAATTGGTCTATTAACATCCCCCTTTACCTCCCTCTCATGTGTACAGAGAAAGAAGTCTAAGATGCTATCTTTAAAAGAGTGTATTAACATATTTAATCTCATTCTGCGTTCATCGGATGAACATGCAAGGCCCGGACAAGCTATGAGAGGTCAGAGAGCTACTCAGGAGCAGACCTGGAAATAATTAAGTGCTCACTGTGCGGCAGGAGAGGCAAAAACTCAGTTCCGTGCCCTTTCGAATACATAAGCCCTCGGGTACACCTATAAGAACCTAGGAGACCTGGGTAGCAGTGGGCTAAAAAATAGATAACTTTTAATAGGTGTTTGACGTTTCCACCTCATGTGGGCTCTGACTCCTCTGACTGCAACGCGTGGCCATTTATCACGAATCCTTGTGAAGAGAACAGCTATTAAGTTATTCAAACAAACGCCAAACCTGCCAGTGCATGTGATGAATTCCTTGAATTTTTACTTATATGAAGTGTATGAAATTTTACTGGCGCTGTTAGAGCCCTGAGCGTTGCCTGTTTTTCTTTCAGTTTCTGGGTTTAGGGGGAGAAAAAGTTAGAGTTATATTACACTGATGTAAATTCTTTTTTGAAACACCTCTGGAAATTCCAGTTTTGCTTAGGCTAAGGATTCTAAAAGTAATAAAACTGTATTCATTTTGCCTCCAAAACAGGTTTATTTAAAAAAAAAAAAGATATCAAAACAAAAGAATGAAATCAGGTTTTATTCCCAACATTTTTCATCCTGGTGGTCTCTCTACAAGCTCCCTACAGGCCATCCCGAAGGTCTCTCTCACCACCTCCAGGAAGGTGATATGACATTAAGCAGTGATGAGAAAAAGGTCTCTGCCTTAACTCAGACTCCTACTAGAGCCTGCTTTGGTCTGTGTGCTAACCCTTGATGACCGGGCGTGGGTGGCACAGTGCTCGGCCTCAAAGAAAGTGGCTGATGGACACTTTCACATATACTGGCGTCAGAGCAACCACGATCCCAGAAGTAATCTTTGAAAGGGAATCATAAGGAGACGGGGGATGGTCGGCTGGATGAGAGAGCTGGGCATGGCATTATGACAACAAACATATGTAAATTAAAGAGTTTGGCTGCCCTGGCTGGTGCGGCTCCCCTGGTTGGAGTGTCGGCCCATACACGGGAAGGCTGCAGGTTTGATTCCTGGTCAGGGCACATACCCAGGTTACAGGTTCAATCCCCGATCCGGGCACATACAGGAGGCAACCGATCGATGTTTCTCTCTCTTTTTCCCTTCCCCGCTCTCTAATAAAGATCAATAAGCATATCCTCAGGTAAGGATTTGAAAAGAAAAAAAAAAAAAAGGAGTTTGGCTGATGTAAAAGTCATTGAAAAGTATAAGGCTTGCATAGTAGCATACCCTTTACATTTCTGATGGAGCTCTGAACACAAGCATGATTTTTAATCTGGCCCAAAGAACTTATCTAGAAATGCTCATAAACCTGTGGGTCCATCTGATTCTGCTTTGCTCAAAAAATCCCTTGCTCGAGGCATTAGCATATTAATTGCTTTATATTTCAAACTTCGGGAGAAAGGTGTTTAATGTCATTGTGCCTCCGCTCATTAACCGGCAGGCAACGGTGCCCTAAATGACGATACTCACAGCTGTTGCCCACTCTGCTCCCCCTCTGTCCAGCTGAGTGCTCCGGCTCCTTGTAGGGAAACTGCAGGGTCGTATCCAAGGTTCTGAACCCCTCTTTCAGGGAGTGATGCTTGTAATACTCCACGAGTTCCTTTGGGTGAAACGAATAAAAGATCATTTTTAATAAGGCCAGGTCTTTTCTCAGACACACAGACTCCTTCACATGTACTTGTTTATGTGTAAGGATGATCCGTTCAATGCTAAATTTTCCATAAGTCTACGCAAAAGTAAGTAATAATCGCTCCCTGCTGCCCAGTAACTGTCTCTGCCACTCGGGCCTGCGCAATGGCAGTTCCCCCTATTGCTGCTCAGGGGCAGGGAGCATCCGGTTAGATTTCCGTCAGATGCGGAAGAAACCATCCTCAACCTCGATTTCAGAACGGTAATTACTGCTCCTATTTATGAAATACTTGCCTTTCTATACAAAAATAAAGGGAACAGCTGTCTGCTGAATATATAGCAATTTCTAGTTTCCTGCATTTTCTTTCAACGTCTCAGAAAAACAAACTTGATTGTCGATGTACTTTTCCATAGGGAACCAAAGTTGATAAACCACCAAAGCTGATCAACTTGACGTTGCTTCTGGCTGACGATGAAGTGTGGGGGAGCCCATCTTCTAGCCCTGCATAGCTCCTGGTGCTTACAGAGGCCAGTAACGTGGTCCCCTCCAATTTTCTCTGACACCTCATTTGCCTTAAATACACCTGAGCCCAGTATAATAACCTCCCACCATCTTTCATACTAAAATTTCAGGAAATTTCTTTTGACATGCTGGTTTCATGGATTCTGCACAAATCCGAATCCCTCTACTTTAAACGGAAATTAAATAATAATAAATCTGTAATGGGAAAAAAATGTATATTATCATTAGATGATACTGGAGCTATAACATCTCTTACAAACAGCTGAACTGAAAATAAAAGCAGAATCACTTTGAACCGAATTATCTGTGGCTTCTATTGCAGTACAACTGCTGAAAAACAGTGTCAAACCAACTCATTTCTTCTAAAAAATCACACTGATGTCAACTCAGTATTTCCATTCAGTAGTTATGTTCAAAGTTCCCCCCAAAAAATCAATCAGGCCAAAAATCACCCGGAAGAAGGAATAGAGAATCATCAATGAAACATGAATCATTTATGAGCAAACTCAGCTGAGGGTGGAATGCACTGTGTGGGGAGCTCCTGGGGTCACAAACATGAAGATAAGGCCCTTTTAAATAAGAGGGGAGCTTCTGCAAGGTCTCCGAAAGAGCTGCACACATGTACATTGTGAGGATGCTTCAAAGGACATCAGAGAGCTGTTCTTTCAGGCTTGTTATTTAAACCGAGTAAAAATGTAAAAATACAAAAATAAAACTGAAAGGAATAAGCCAGTAACTTGGGACTTCAATGTAATTTTGTTACAGGTAGTATGGATTTTATGTATTATATTAAAAAATTAATCTGAATTTAAGTTTATGTGAAGTTGGCTAGAAACTCTAGAATTGTCATCCTGAGAAGGACCCAGGGATCATTTAATGCCTACCCGCCCCCAAATGTTACCAAAGCAAAACGAATTTTCGAAGGCCAAGGGTCCTGAGGCCGAGGAAGCTGCCAGACGCTTCTTTACCATCTCACGGGACAGACGTTAGCTGCCCCTCTCCACTCCAATGAGGGCCCGTCCCTGCCCATTTCTCACGGGCCAGACGTTAGCTGCCCCTCTCCACTCCGATGAGGGCCCGTCCCTGCCCGTTTCTCACGGGCCAGACGTTAGCTGCCCCTCTCCACTCCGATGAGGGCCCGTCCCTGCCCGTTTCTAAGCAGGGGAACTGGAACTACACAGTGCCGCCGCGGGCTTTTCCAGTTCACGCCTCTGTGCCTCTGTACTGTAGCCTAACCCACCCGCCTCGCAGTCGTTGACCTTCAGGTACTACAAGTAAATAAGATGACTCAAAACAAAAGGCAGGGCTAAGCTTCCCTTATCGCACACGCACACGGAGGCGTCCGCAGCTCCTGTCTCTAAAAAATAATGAGAGCCAGGCACTCCGGTTACCAAGGCAACAGGCAACAGGGATGGTTTATAAACAGCACTTGGACCTGGATTGTCTGGCATACATGACAATTAGAACAAAATTAATGCCTTGTAATCTGGATACAGACATTCACTTAGAATTTGAATTTAGTGACTAGGAAAAAACAAAAAAAATCTCGATTCACCAAGTAACGGACACCCAAGGGAAAGCAAGTGAGGTCACACCCACCCAAGGCCAATCTTCTCTTTGAGGGGCTGGCTCACCTAAAACCAGTTCTGTGCAACTGTGGTTTATACCCTTTCCAAATTTAAATTTAAATCTGGGCCCTAAGCAGTTTCACAGGTGGGACATAACTCTACCGCCAATGATGGGAGGGCGGTGAACTGTTCTGGAGAGACAACTACGCAAAATCACAGACCCTGCTTATACTGGGAATGGTGCTATTTGACGCCAACATCATAAAAGGTAACTCTGGCCTGGCCGGTGTGGCTCAGTGGTTAGAGCATCAGCCTGTGCACTGGAGGGTCATGGGTTTGATTCCCAGTCAAGGGCACGCACCTGGGTTGCAGGGTCGATCCCCGGCCATTTGGGCACGTGCGGGAGGCAACCGATCGATGTGTCTCTCTCACATCAATGTTTCTCTCTTCCTCTCTCTCTCTCCCCTCCCCCTCTCCTCCACTCTCTCTAAAAATCGGTGGAAAAAATATCCTCGGGTGAAGGTCAACCAAAAAATAAAAAATAAATAGGTAACTCCATGAAGTTGGGTGGTCCTGGTTTAGGGAGTCCCTACGTTGCCAGAGTGACGGTGCCGATTAACCCACTACCTCCTTCCCAAGGGGCTGGTTACTGTCAGGAGCCACAGAGTATTTCCTAGTTTGGGGTCAAAGGACAGCACTATTGTGAGGTTCTTGGTACAGCTGGACATACGAATTTGAAAGCATTTTTATAACACAGTGGTGTCCTTTTTGAATTCTGCAAAAACACAGTGATTTCACATAATAAGGACTCAACGTAAAACTGTTCAACAAACAAAAACACAGAGCAGGGGCAGCTCCAGACTCGTTCGGCTATCTCCCTCATCACTTTTTCACAGTCATTTACTAAACCTGGCGAACAGTATTTTCCTAAGACCTATCAGCTCATCTTTCATTCCTTTTACAATTACAGTCATGAGTCGCCTAATGACGGGGATGCGTGCTCAGAAATGCACCCTGAGGCGATTTCATCATGCTAACGCTCAGGGGCCACACTGCGCAGAAAAACACGAGATTAAATCAAGCACAAGAGAAAATGATGCCATCGAGAGGCTATGTAAGAGGCTGCTGCTGGCATAGCCTGGCACACTGTTGGACAGCCAGCTTTTTTTATAAGTAGAGAGAGTACACTAAAATGATGATTGAAAGTGTAGTCAATACCTAAACTAGTAACAAACTGCTTATTGTCATTTTCAAGGATCATGTACGTGCTACACTTTTATATGAGTGGTAACGCAGCAGGTCTGTTACACCTGCGTCACCACAGAGTCGCCCGTCGCCCTACCGGGTCACCAGGTGATAGGAACTTTCAGCTCCACTTTAATCCTACAGGACTGCTGTCGTAGATGCGGTGCGTCGCTGACCGGAACAGTTACGCGGTACGACGGTCTATCCTTCGCTAAGGTTTTGTAGTTTCATCACAGTTTTGCTATTAATTCTTAAGCCCCTCCCTTGAGCCCACTGTGCTATGTGCTTCCCCACAGAAGATCCCAGGGCACAGAGGGAAATGTAGTATGTGCATGTCTCTAGCAGTGGCATTTCTGATCCCCTACGCCTATCGTATAAGGGTGGCTCACTTTAGCTCTGTGACAGGTGCTTTTAATGCCCTTTCCAGAACATCACGCAGAAGCATTCACTGTTGTCTGGTAAAAATTATTTGAGTTCTGGGTCTCCACTGCTTGTTATGCAGACAGCAACCAAGGGCCTACGTCTACTAATCCGGCCACTGTGGGGTTACTGGCTTTTCACATCGAACCGTAGCTGCTGAAGGACTTTCTGGAGCTGAGCCCAGGTGGCCCGAAGCTGAACTGTTCGGCCCTTTCCAGCGGCTGTTCCTTTCCTCCTGTTCGCTCGTCTCCTCTGACGGGAGTTTCCTTTGTTACTTTCCGGGTCCACAGGCTGAAGCTCATCGTTGGTCCTACGGCAGATTTTCGAAGCCTCCCATTAACTGTGATACTGTGGAGCAGCCTCGTTACCATCCGCGGAAGTCCTGCAGGTGCAGACTCAAGCTGGCGAGTCTTGCGGCGATAAGGAGACCCCCCCCCACATGCAAGCTTTGATCGTGTCTCAGCTGGGGCTGTCGCTCAGTATTGGGGCGCCCCCTTCTCCCCGCCCCCCAGGCTTTCATGTTGGGTAGAAGCTCCTCAGGTCCCGTCCTCTCTGTGCATAGTCTGCTGGTTCCAACAGCATGTGAGTCGCTGCCTGCGGGTAGGAGGATGCCTGGTCACCAATATGAGAGTTTCCATTTTCCAGGATATGATATTTATGTCCAGAGGGGTTTTCTTACTTTTCTTTCAACTCAGGATGTTTCACTTTCTTGCAAACGCTGACTCCTGTCTTGCGGTGGCTCCAGGTTTGGGGACGAGGCTTCCTCGCTGGCCTGCTTTGCGAGGCTCGCTCGCTCTCCGTTTTAACTTTGTTGTTAACATCTGCAAAGTGCTTTGAGATGTTTTCCGGAAGGCTGCAGCACATCTCACTTCACTGACTGAAGATCAATAAGTGGGCCTTCCCGATGTTACTCAGAGTGCTCGGGAGAGCACCACCTACCAGTGCGCCTCATGTCCTGTATCCAAATTCTTCATTATCTCCAGACACTCTCTCAAACTTGAGAAACAGGCTTGAGACCACTCTTACAGAAATATGAGCTTTTTTACTATCAGCAATGCATGTACAGTATAATGGGACATATGCATTGTTCATATGGCATACACATAATATTCTTATACACCAATAAAATTATTAGGTTGTAATGTATTAACTTGCAGTAATTAATAAAATAATCTCTTTTTTTTCCACATGAAGCAAATTGGTAACAATATACTATTTCAATTTAAATATAAAGTTCCTATGAGCCCAGCTGGTGCGGGTCAGTTGGTTGAGTGTCAGCCCATGCACCAGGAGGTCGCCAGTTCAATTCCCAATCAGGGTACATGCCTCGGTTGCAGGAGGCAGCTGATCGATATTTCTATCTTTCTCTCCCTTTCTCTCTCTCTAAAAAAATCAATACAAACATATATTTTTAAAAAGTTCCTATGAGATTGTTGTGTGGTAAAAATGTTACCTTATTAATGTTTAGTTGTGCGAGGCAATGAAGGAGAACACAGATCACTTAAATCAGCAGAAAATAAAAAAAGTTTTCCTACGTGACAGTATATTGCATTTTGTATGGAATGACGCTAAACGTAAGAAGTATAAAAAGATCGTAATTCTTGAAGTTAGAACTTTCATGATCTGCTGCAAAATTATAGTATAATTCTCTTCAAACAACTTTTCAGTGATCAGAATTTCCATGAAGCTGTAGAAATTACACTGACCTTTCTAATAAGAGAAAAGTGAGGCCCACAGATTGGAAAGAACAAATCAATGCTTACCATTAAACTTCTGAATTTTCTGTTTTCTGCAATGTGGAATAAGCCGTCTCTTGTTACAATCTTGATGTGCTTGGCTTCATTATTGTACCTGTGGGCAATGAATAACTTATGAATATAAATGTGTTTTTAATCAGAAAGAATCAATAACGACCAGAGGGCATGCCCCCATAACGTTACAGGAATTAATTCGGAAGACAAAATATATACCTTTGCCAATACAGCGGTGACAGCTAATTAACAAAATATATTTACTAGATTGGCTGAAGATACAACCGGTATCTGAAGTGAGAAGGGGCATTAGATTGGACCGGTCGTTATGTGTTTAGTTAGTTCTACTGGAGAATGCAGAAA
The DNA here is from genome assembly GCF_054644295.1 of Miniopterus natalensis. Lineage (NCBI taxonomy): Eukaryota > Metazoa > Chordata > Mammalia > Chiroptera > Miniopteridae > Miniopterus > Miniopterus natalensis. The sequence goes on from NC_142099.1 coordinate 4,345,022, forward strand.
AAGAAAACAAAATCTAGTCATTGACATTCTCAGAATTTACTAAAAACATACACACGTCAAGTCACCCAAATACACAGTTATGAAAGAGACCTAATGTGCCAATTAGCAGCCTGCAACACTTCATAGTGTTTTTCTAACAGATGTTTTCAAGTATTAATGAACTGTCTGGATAGAAGCATTATTTCTACTGTAATTAGAACCTTGGTTTTCAACTCCAGTGTTACCCATGTCAGATGGTCTGCGCAATTATGGAAACAGAGAATCTATTTCTGTGAAAGTATTTGTCCTACTTACTTAATGCTAATGGCATATTCTCCTGACTCTTTGGTCCTGTGCCTCACCAGGTAAGTACTGTTCACCCTATTAATAAGTTCGGTCTCTGCCTGCAACCTCTCCATAGCTCCGGCATACCTGTAAGGAACAACGACAGAACATTTGCATAAATACCTGGGAAAGAACCAAAGCTAAAAATAAGTACCCATCAGGATTTTAATTTAGTGGCAGATCTGAGCTCTTTTGACTTCTGTATCGACTAATTCCATTGCTTCAAAAAATTAATGCAGGGAGACATCCTTTAGTTCGTCCAAACACAGAGGTTCTACAAAGCTAACAGGAGTAAAGTGAGCAACGCTTAATACACAGTAAGCACCCAGAAAATATTTATCCAATAAATAAATGAGACAAAGAGAGGAGCCAACAGGTACTGGGTTAGAAAGATTAGGGAGTTCAGGGAAGGGCTGCCCTGCATAAGATACACACATATACACACACACAACCCCAAACTTCACCTTTTCTATGTACACTATGAAATAGAGTCTACTTTGAACAAGAATCTACTATGAAATAGAGTCTACTTTTTCTCAAGAAAATTCCAAAAACAATTAAAATTATTTTCAAAAATTATTTTTTTAGATAAATTATTAATTCTGGTAGTCTGCACACTGGATAAACCATTTTCTTAAGCAGTCAGCAGTACTGAGTAAAATATGTCTTTAAAAGATTTTTTTTTCAAAACCAGAATTCAGTTCTTTGTAAACTACGTTGACCCTGAACATGCTCAAATTCCATAACAATAACCATAATAATTAAGAGCTCCAATTCAATGTTAAAATAGTCTTTAGTGACCTTTTACATCACATACAGGTTCAGTGAGCAATCACTGGCAAAACACGTCAGAAATTTGGGGCAATAAAAAATAAAGGGAAAAAATTATGTTTAGATTGGCGCTCTTTCAAAGTTATTCATCAATTAATATTCCAGAAAATTCTCTGATTCACATATAGACACGTGCAACTCGGTGTAAATACCCACCTCTAACATCGACTATTTATTTGAAGTAGACACAGTAAGCCTATGTCCTATTCCTTTCTGTGGCTGTTACAGGCTCGGAGCTGACCGTCCCGCGCACACCACCCCAGTAAACACATGCAAAGGTCGGCAACACACTCATTACGGTGCTTTGCTGCGTCTCAACACACCTCCGTCCAGCAAATGGAAATGGAATGTGGTTTCGCGCCCACCCCGTTCAGGCGCCCTTGAACTACGGCTATGGCATTAAGAGTTAGCTGCACAAGCGTTTCTAATACTTACCAAGGTTGGCAAGAATAATCTACTGGTTTGGGCACCTAGGATATAAAAAGGCCACAAAAGATTAAGTTTACTTAAGGGAAGCTTTCAGAGATCAATCATTAACTCAGTTCCGCTGACTCAGCTACACAACCCTAAGCAGCACGGGCCGGGTCTGCCCGCTGGCCGTTTCACGCAGAGTGAATCACAGTCTGTGTCAGGTGAGGAGAGGATCATTCATCGCGCTTTAATTCATCCCTTCATTCATTTTACTGCCACTGTACCTCCCAGGGGAGAGAGAACAGGAGAAATAGGACCTGGAAACTTTGGGTATTTATTATCAAGGTGGTTTCATTCTATCGTGGAAAATTAAAAAGAAAATGTGAGGGAAACCAAGCAGTATCCTGCTTTCCCGGGACACTGAGAAACAGGCAGAACAAACACCATGTCCTGCAGACACCCTCTTCGTTGGTAACACGGGCGCTAAGCTCTGGTTTGTGAAGTCTACCACCTGGAAAACCTTTTATTCGTGAAAGAATCATGGGAAAGATTCATTTTCCCCTTTTTCTCCTATAGAGCTCTGCAAGAGAGAAAATATTACATTTTCTATGCTAATGAAGACAGAAAACTTCTTCCGGGTGCTCATGGAAACTAGAAAATGAACAAAGTCAATATTCATAAAATAACAAATAAAATAACTACTACTGTGTGGATGGGCAAAGTTAGTAAACACCTAACAAAAGGCTGGCAGTACAGACAGGTTGTCTCGTGTTCAGAAATTTTTCATGAGTGGCGGACACTCACGTTTATAACATCAAAGAGACGGACCCATTCAGAGAGCCAGAGAGGACTGAGATACAGCAGCCAAGACAGACGGAGGGTGGTTTCCTTTTTCCAAACCATCAGCTCCATTAAATTAGTAAAAAACATTTTCTTTACCTAGAGTCAAGAACTTTAAAAGTTCCGTAGGGAAATCCACCCTCAACACCCAATTATGATGATAAAATAACGTCGCCCCATGAATCCCATAAAGCATTAGACAGGACGCTGCATTACAGTCACCCATAATAATGCTGGGGTGACTTTATTAATAACAATAACTACGCTTCGTTCTCCTCGCATCTACCCAAGGGGTTTGATGACTCCATGAAGTGTCATTAGAACGTTACATAAACGGCAACGAGAAACTAAAGCACAGCAGAAGGCACTTAGAGATTCAACTGGAGAATCTGCGGCTTTCGCGCCTTCAACGCACTCGTTCAGGGGCAGTTCCTCCGCAGGCCGGCGGGAGCGGGAGCAGGTCGGGCCCTGCCATCTCCCCTGGGTGGGGAAAGGGAGACTTGGACAGAGCATCTCCTCTGTAGCTTTGGCTATTCCTTCTAAGACCTTGTAGACAATGTAATCTCGTAAATTCTGCTAAGTTAAATTTTCTTCTTGCCTATGTTCCCCTAACTTGTATAAATATTTTTCTCACAATCGAATCATAATGATTTGGGAATTTTAATAACATTGCACATATCATTCAAACGCGAAATAATATGATCACTCCAGAAAGTATTAACAAGCAACCAGACAAGTATTACTGTACATTCTTGCGCAATGAATTACAACAGCCAGAACAAAATAGAAGAAATAAAATACTCATACGTACGCATGGACAGGGCTTGACAGCATCACTTGGGAAAAATCCAACCTCTCCAGATGCTAGATTTCTACCCTAAATTAGAAGAAAAATGTCAACATGAGAACAAATGGACTACAAATGATAATCCCATAATACTACGTACACAACGTGGTCGCTCAGGATCCTCAGAATGACTGACACGTTCTAGCCAACTAACTTGCTATGGCTCAGGGAGGGACGCAATAAGCAGAGAGGGTTTAAAATGGTTAAATGTTACGTGTGGTTTCAAGTCATGAGTATAAAACAAGAATTCAAGCTTGACTTTCCAATCTACCGTTCAATTTTGTTCACTTTATAGCCCCCGATCCTACACAGAGACAACAAGCAATATTGTATTTTCCAACTTCACGTTCATCATTACAAGTAGATCACATTGGTTTTGTGCAGGCTCCATAATTAATTGGGAATTCGATTCACTTGGTGACTGCTCGTGTTGCTGACGGAACTCATGAGAATGCCGCTCCCAGACAAGAGACGGGTCAAGAGACGTAGAAACATGAAAAATGGGAGAGCAGGGGACACGTAACGGATTTTTCAGTTTCTGACGGTGCACGGACTGGCCCATCATTTGTGTTTCTTCCTCTGTAGAACCAAGGGTTCCTCCTGAAAGGCACGGATGGGAGCCATGCTGGACGGTAGAGGGAGAGGTCTCCATGGCCACATAATGAACAAATGTCCTAAAACTAGGGGATCATATACTTTCTACCCACACCAGGTCTTCTGAGCGTGGCGGGTCGTGATGATTAACTACATCAGGACACAAGGCGTGAGGAGGCAGGGCGGGGTACACCGGGACACACGGCGACTGCACAGGCCACTGCGCAGTTCCCCATCGCTGCATTTCAGGCGCGAGGCTGGGGCCTCTCAGGAGGGGGAGATCGTCACTAAGCCAAGTCCCCAGGCCATTCCAAATTGTTTGCTCCTTAACGAAATACCCTAGCAGTGCAGGTTACATTTCCTTATGGTCACGGACGTCCTTAGATGACAGGAGGGAGCGCTAATTTAACGTAGTCTAAGAGATGTATAAAGTTGCACTTTGTCCCAAGTTCCTGGGAGACGCCAGTTGTAGCTCTGAGAGATGGCATGTGCCGTTCAGTGACTGTCCCCCTCACTAAGGGACCAGCCACCCCCACATTTGGAAGCAGTGAGGAGGGGGGCTGTCTGTGGCTCCCCAGTGGGTGTGTCTGGGAGCACATTGCTAATTCATTAATGCCAATGGGGGAGCAGCTGTCAACCCCCTCCGCCCAGATGGCACAGCAGGCTCTCGCTGTGAAATCCACCGTCCTCAAAGCCAATCATTTTGTGCACTTTACGTTTTGATCTCTCTGAAATTGTTACTGACCTTGATGGGAGACCTGGAGCTGAATTTCCTTCGCCTTTGCATTCCCATGTGGGCATTTTATTCTGGGTCAGATCTTCCGCTAGTCGTTCCTTTTGTGCCTACTACAAATGCCAGAGATCGGACACCTCTTTCAGTTCCCCTCCCACCTGATAGTCGTCCTTGGGAGTCTGTTAGCAACGTCAAGGTCAACCTGAAAACACGTCTCTTTCCCAGCGTCATCTGATGCGCCCTACAGCGCTATCTTTTATGCATTTATTCTGCAGGGCACTCTCTAGATCATGCGATGGGACTTCAGTAAAATCGAACAGTACAGGTTGGGTCGTTCCTATGAAAATATTTTTTTTGGAAAGAACCTGAGAAACCGGGTATGGGCCGTAAATGGCAAGAAAAGATGCAACTTTATAATCTTCATTAATCACACTGGAGCAGACAGGAAGCAAAATAATATTACATCATAATTCATAAAATAATGCCTTCTTTCCCTGAAAAGCAAACTGCCTCCTGTAGAAAACTGCATCAAACTAAAATTATTGACACCTTTCCCTCAAATCCCGGAACCCCGTCAATATAAATGCATCCGCAGACTCTTAATTATTTCCAACTGACCTTAGCTTATAACTATTTCTCATTCTTCTTTCATAAGAATCCACAGTGAATCATAATGAACTAAAACCATTTTAAATATGCTGGTAGAAATGGTATTTACAATCCACCAGTACAGAGGAAAATACTAATGGGTGCTAGGTCGGCAGAGCCAAAACTGCACTTTTTAAACCCATGGAGACAGATAGCTTAAAATGACAGAGGACGTCCTACAAAAGTCTTAATCGCAAATTACTTGGCTCCTAACTTTGTGAAAAGGAGACAGAATTGCTTTAAGAAAAATACAGTGACTTTTCCCTGTGGCTCATTTATCCCCATAATACCACCTGGATGGAGCTTTCACACGCTCCTGGAATAGCGCAGAACAATTGGAAACAGGTGTGGAAAGCTGAATGCTAAAAGGGACAGATGAATGGTTATTTATGAAAGACTGAAATTCTCCCAAGTTACAATGCCCTAAACACAGTCAGCGTATGCACCGTGGTGCTGTGGAGATTACTACGCAATTTATCACGCGTGGGTGACGGCCCGAGTGACCGTCACCCTGCCCAGCCACTGTCAAACTGTCAGAGAGACACAGTCTGAGCGTGAGGGGAGCGAGACGTACAGGGGGGCCACGAATTACGGGAATAGAGGCAAATACACAAGTCAGTTTACCGACTGGGTGGGCGGACGGACGGACAGATGGATGTGTAGAGAGATGGAGAGAGCCTGTAGCAGGCACTATCCTGGGAATTGCTCTGGCAGCTCTGGGGAATGCACGCAACAGGGCCAAAGTGGCGGCGACGGAGGGAGGCCAGGACGAAGGCCCTGTGTGCAGCTGGTCTTGGGAGGAGAGTGACCTGCGGCCGCCGCGTCGCGCCCACTGTCATCAGTGAGCCACGTGTCAGCGCCGGGTCTCGGAGAGCACGGAAAGGCAGCATCAGACAGTACAGCGGGGACGCGGCGTCCGAAGGGCTCCTTCTGTCCCCACCTCGGCCGCGAATCACGGTGCAGCCCCGGACAAGTCTCAGTGGTGGCCGAGGGCAACGGAAGATCTGCCGCCCGCGCCTCACCAGGCGGCAGGATCGAGGGGCGAACCTGTGTGAAAACACTTGGCAAGCCCTAAAAATGCCTCTTTTCCGTTTCCCCCCACGGCATCGCTTTTTAATTACTCCCAATTGATGGTTTCACTTCTGAATTTTCATTTTCTAATTGACCTATTCATGTGCTATTAAAATAGAAATTTTAACAGGGTCCTGTGTACAATCCCACCACCTTCCTCACGTCTAGACACGTCGGCTAAGCCACGGGTAACGCAGGCTCTCACGTAACTTTCGCGTGAACAGGAAACCCCACGTCCCAGATGGTCCATTTCTTGAAGCGAGCGCCCTACTGCTTCCTTCTAAGTAGGCACATTGCCCCATCGGAATTGCTTCTTGTATGGCAAGTGAGATCTGCATTTTCCCACTAGCGATCACCCTGAAAATCCAAGCACGACTGCACATGGTTATACCGAATGGTCATTAGGACGAATTCCAAAATATTCATGCCTCACACAGAGGCACGAAACCATGAGCCTTGAGCCATTAGGCAAAAGAGACCAGGATGCTTAACTTTCGCCCAGCGTAGAAACGGAAAGCAATTGTGAGGGTATGAAATTCAGAGCCCCGGGGAGTTCGTTGGCAGATGAGGGGCCGTCCCGGGCTGAGAATTCTGAGTAACCAAACAGGCAACACTTGCGTCTCGGTCCAGGGTCTCTGAAATTAAACTTATCTTCAATATGCAAAGCTTAATAACTATATCAAGTTGTCAAAACAGAGGACAAATCCCTCCGTTCCACTAGAAGGTTTTCCCAACGAGCCCAACATTGTCTGTGTTGACGGCATCCCTGAAGTTTTGGCAGACGCAAGTGTCAAAAACTCGAAAAAAAATTAAAAGTTGTGCAATGTACACTAAGGAAAACGCCACTAAAATGCCATGAGCTGTATTTCTACACTCACTGGATGTGAGAGGAATATAACAGCAGAGTGAAGCTTTGGGGGACGTTTTCCATATTATCCAAAACTGTATTCTGTGTGGCCCGTGGATTTCCCCGGCAGGGAAGGGAACCCTCCGGCGATGGGCGTCTCCCAGGTCCCACCGGCTAAGACGCTGCGCATGGTGCGCTCCTAAGTCACGGTCTCATAACTGTGTTTTATTGGTGCAGTAAAGAAAAGAAGACCTTTGATAAAAGAAAACAACAGCAGGCAAAAGCCAACCTGCACGTGGGTAAACCAGACCTCAGACGGTCGCTCGACACAAAATCTCGGGAGATGAACAAGGTTCCACCGCATCTCGGAAGAAATCCTACTTGGGAGAGGCCATGTAACCCCCCAAAATAAACCAGGCTCCACAAAAGTCCAAAATGTAGAAATCTGTTTTTCTAATCCTGGCAAACAACGAATGGATGTTTTCCTACCCTTGGTGGTTTTAATCGTCAAGTGATCACAGCAAACATTCTGAGGGACAGCTCGGCGCGCACGCTGCTCACGCAGCATCGGACGTCGCTAAGAAGTTCCTTTTCTACCACGAGAGTCAGCCGACCGCCCAGGGTGGGTGAGGCGCTAGGCCAGGCACCGGGGGCCTACAGACGGACAGGCACGGCTCCTCACTTCAAGGATCTCATTCAGATCATGCCATTTCCTTGACTGGCTTTTGCTTTGGTTATTTTCATAGATTTTTACAGAATTTGGGGTCAGAAAAAAGTCTCACGAGGTAATCATCAGGTACGGCTAGAGAGTAGGGAGCCTTCTACTCCCGGCCTTCTGATCTTGGGAAAGCCGTCTAACTTTTCTTGGCTTCAATATTCCCACCAGTGAAAGGGCAGAAAGTGACCCAAGGATTTCTGAGGTGTCTTTTACCACCACTGTTCTTTGCTTCCATGAGCATTTTCCCCAAGTCCCTACAGTCAAGTTACTCTGACCAAGAAGTATCTGATCCACAAATTCCTCATGAGGGACGTTACGTGTCGGTGATTTAACCCGGTCGCACTTCTTTATAGAAGACAAGGACATTTCAGGTCCTTAACAACCTTCACTCTAACTCGGCGTGAAGTCCTCTATTTTGCGGGGTACACAGGACTGGACTTGCTGGGGATTTCATTCATTTATCCATTCTTCAGGAATTCAAATTATGTGAGTGATTAAAATTCAATAGGCGTTATAGTTTGATGGATTATTTGCCCGAGGCCGTGAGGGTATGTGCACACTCCACTGGAACCACCGTGGTATCAGATCAGTAGTCACGTCAGACGCGACTGCGGGCCGATGGCCCAGTGGACGGCCTCTGACTGACGCGGACGTTGAATGACTGCGGCAGGCCCTACCGTCCACGGGGACAACGTAACAGATGAAAAGGGACCACAACAGAATTCCCAGACCCTTCCCCTTAATAATGCTCTCTCCTGGGAAAAGATGAGGTGCTGCTTCACTGTCCGATCTTGGACTTGGATGGCAGTGTTCTCATCTAGGTACATGATAACCTACATTTCACCCCGGACCAAACTCAGGAAAAATACCAGGAAGAACTATGCACCGAAAATGTCCATCTTGAGAGTCAACAATCAGGACCTCGCCCACTCGCTCGGGAGCCTCGCCAAGCCCCAGGACACGGTCTGTCCGCTTGGAAACATTCCCGAGAAGCCAGTTTACGATCTGTTCCGTCAAAGCCAGCTGGCAGTCACCCCGGCGAATGTTCCTCCCAGCCCTCCCCAGCATCTACTATCTCCCCTCATCATCTCTCCCGGCCCCCCTGTTCTGTAACAGGCGTGCTCTCTGCTTTTTTCTCCTTTCCTGTAATTAGGGACCCTGATTTAACCCAGCAGCTGCAGGTAAACACCTGTTAAAATGAAGGTCTCGTGACTGCAGGACATACTGACGCCAAACGAGCGCGGACTCTTCACACAGCTTGACCCCCACGCGCAGCCATTCCCAGGCCGCCCGGCTTCTCCGGGTTTTACACAAGGGACGGGCAGGCGGTGAGAGGCAGGTGAGAGGCACCGCCAAGGTCAACGGAGGAACAAGCTCAAGGTCAACCTTGAAACTGCGCCCCAGCAAAAACCAAGGTGGGGATTTCGCGGAGAAACGCCCTGGGGGAGGGCTCTGAGCTGGGAAAAGCACAGCTCCCAGAGACGTCTGCTCCCCGGTTACGAGGCCGAAGCAGGGAGTCTGCGGGACGATACCCTTGGGCCCCTTAAAACGACCCATCTAGTTTGCCCTCTGTGGAGATGTCTGTGCATTGACCAGGTTGTGTGCAAAAACTTCCACTTCTTCAAACAAAGACCACGGAGATGCCTGATCTGTAAGTGCGAAGCATCTCAACGATTTTCTAGGTTACTTAACTCTCATTGTGGATAAATATATATATATATATATATATATATATATATATATATATTGGGGGGCATACTGATTACAGCTCTACCACTTATTATTGCCTTTTGGTTCCAATTAGCTTACAAAATCCTCCCTGTGGAACATTTGAGTATTCACAGATGACAGGGGCGCAAATAAAGCCCCGTGTAATATAAGACACACGGTCCTCACTGTTCCCAAGCTTAATTCTAAAAAGAAATACATATAAAGCGCTCTATCATATAGAAACCATATATGGCATGGCATGATTTCATATTTGCCTGTTTCTCTTGCTCCTCCCCCGCCCCCCCAGTAGGCAGAATCTGTATCTTTTCTGGAAAAATAACTTTTCTAATATGAACAATCTCTTTCGGCATGAAGCATATTCCCCTCAGTTACTAAGCCCTTATGAACGACTTAAAAGCAACAGGTTTATCACCACCGGTCAGTGACACATCAGAAGTGGCCTTTGTGTGGCTTCACTCAGTCAAAACCGTGCCTCGCACCTGCATGAGGCAACTGCCCTGAGTGGCCAATTTTCTATTCTATACTCACTTCACTTGGAGACAGTCCCACAGAACTTTCACAGAAAGAGAAAGAAAGAACAAAGGAAAAAAGACAAAAAGCTGCCAAATAAGTCTCTTCAATGCAAAGATTCAACAGAGACCATTTTTACAGCTCAATTGGCAACTCATTGTTTGAAAGAAGTTACAATAAAAATGCAGATAGGCCACTCGCTTCAATAGCATTAGAAATTACTGTTGTTATAGTAATAATGCAGACTAGACTAATAGCTATTCAGAGAAAGTTCCTGATAGTGGGGGATGCTTTGCATTCTCTGGACAAAGTATATGCGCAAAACGTGTCAGTCTACAGCAAAATCCAACTTTCTGCACTAACTCGGGAAGAGACTCAGGGAAAAAAACAGAGGAGAGAACAGTTTTGTTCGCAAAGCATCTCTTCTTCAACATTTCCAAATACGCCAAAGCACCTGGCTAGTACAAAAGGCATGTTTGAAATGCCAACGCACCATCCCAGGAACTAATCAAGACTTTTCTCCCCAGATTTAACACTGGATATATGGGTGGCAATGTGATTTATAAAAACCCTTAATAAGAAACTTAAAATGGAAACCCATGTCATCATCCGTGAGCTCTGATCATTCCTTAGACCGTTAAGGCCACGAGGTCAGACACCAGTTGTCTTGTTGGCGGTCCTCCCAGTAGGAAACAGAGTCGGACACATAGTAGGCACTTTATCGGTAGTTGATGGATAGATAGATGGATTAATAAAGAGGAGCTTCTGTCTAACGGGCACTGTAATAGAACTTTTTCATACATTGTAGCTTTTGTTCTATATGCAGTAACGATCATAACATTTATTTTCTTCTGTATGCATTTTACAGAAGATAAAACTGAGGCCTACAGAGGAAGTGATCTTAAGGTTATTCTGCTAACACATGGCAGAGTCAGTAACTAACACTCAGCGAGCTGAGCTACAATCTCCTAAATTCTTGCACAGGAGAGAAAAGCATCCACTTCCTTCTCTGGTGATAATCACCTGCAACCTCAAATGAGAAGGAACCACTTGGGTGGAGACCGAGAGAAGTGCTTAAAAACTATCTTTTCAAAAGCCATTAAAAAAGAAATCCCCGGTGCAGGAGTCACATCCTCTAGGATGCAAACCATAAAGCAGCTGTCTTCTCGGAATGTGAAAACTGGCAAATTGATGCAGATGGATCCACAGGAAACGTACCTACAGACTCAAGTGACTCCAGAGGATCCAACCAGCAACATTCTTTCCACAGGAGGAAAGAGGCTATCATTCTAGATCATTCCACTGAGTAAGGCCACACTCAGGCCAGTCTCCTACAGGTACCTTCCACAGGGACAGTCCATAAACCAAAAACTGGCTCTATATCATCACAGCCTCAGAGCATTGCAAGACCTCAAAATGCCGTTTGAATCTAAGAAAAGAATTATGTGAAGTTCAGTGTGAAGGTAGTAGCAAGCACATTTTATTGCACGCTGGTTCTCTGAAAATGTACCATTTGATAATTATCAGAGCCAAGGTATTACATTTATTGTAACACCATATTTTGTAGGCACACTTACTAAGTTGGTTTATTATCAGTGACTAGTGAGCTGAGGAAAATGGCCGTAACTACTGTGGGATCTTATCAATTGGTTTCTCATCTAGTCAGTGGCTCACATTAAATTTATCTGGGCTTCTATACAAACTATTCACGCCTGGGTTCAGGGTTCAACCAGACCAATTGCAGTCTAATCCCTGGAAAGGGGTTATGTGTTGACATTTTTACAAAGCCCCCCAGGTGCTTCAGCCAGAGTTGTGAACACTACTTGGGCGCAGCCCTCCTCCTGTAACAGGTGAAGACATCAGGCCACGCTGTGAGTGAGCTGACCATGCCACACAGTTATCTGGCTACAGATGCATGACCTGAATCCAGGTTCTCTCACTCTCCTTGGCTCCTTTCAATCAGGAGGAATGAATGGTATCCAACGAAAATTCCTCTGACTGGCTTAGAGGCACCCACAGGACAATTCTGACTCAAGCCACCTCTTTGCCAGAAATACTACATGAACTTTTAACTCATGTCTGAATATTCAAACGTATCGCTCGCTGCCTGCAAGCAAGAACAGTCCTTCCAAAGACAGGGACCCAATGTCAAGCCACCAGTCCAAGCTGTTCCTTGACGCGCGAGCAGTGTCTGAGTGGCGAGCGCAGGGCTGACACTCAATACACACTTGCTGATCTGAAATAAACGTGCTAATTGTTTTTCTCTGTCCAGACATGAGCGTCCCTTGTCCCTATCATATATCCTTCCCTCAACAGACATACACACTCTGCCATCGAACAGTTCTCATTTCTCCTGAGAGCTTCCAAAGCCATTATTGCACCATGAGACTGGGAAAGCTTCGTGTCCCCGAGTCTGCTAATAGGACACAACAAGTAATGTCTATGAAGAACAGGGGTGCCTGAGGGCTGGGGAGGGCAACAGGCCAGGACATGAGGGGCCTGGGGGGCAAACAAAAACTCTGGGGGCTGACTTTGGCATTTTGGTTGTAGTGATTTCACTTGTACATACATTTGTACACTTTACAAACTGTACACTTTACATATGGACAGTTTACTGGACGAGAGAGATTTCACCACCAGCAAACAGCAAATGCTCACTTACTTTCCATATCTCATATATTTCATGAGTGATGCCCAGAGCACCTCTGAGAACCTCAGGTAATTCTGTGGGTGGTGACAAATCAACTATGGCCACAAACGGCCACGGACAAGCTCTTTAGGTAGTTCCCCTTAAGTGAATCATTAATATATAAATGCCGTGCAAATCAGGTCATACCCACAGGTCCTAGGTTTGGAAAAAATGCTCTTGCAAAATATGAATTTTTTAATAAAAAATTGTAATTCTGATTCACAACACTGACCCCAGTTTTCTTTAGTGTTCTAATGCCCGTTGCCACTTTGGCGTTGGTACGTATGAGAAAGGTTAATAAAAAATACTTTCCCCCACATCACGTAAAATTTCCAAAGCCAAGAGCAGCCGGTTTCCAGGAGGCGGTCATCGGTCCTTCATTAAACGGACAGGGCTGCCATTCGGGCCGTACCTGCCAGAACAGGCTGTGCGCGTCTCCCCGCATCAGCTCGACGGTGTCCCCGGCCTGGATGTGCAGCGGGGGCCCTTCGTGGAGGGCGGGGGGTGGCGTCCCAGCATAGCTCCTGATCACCTGCATCTTTGGCAAACCTGGAAATAAGCAACACAGGTTTTAGAATGGCGAAGATAACAACGTGTGAAGTCCAAATGTACTTTCAAAAAAAGCACAGAGCCATTATCAACATGAAGAAGTGTTCATAGCCCCAAGTCCACGTAAACACCTGAAGTCACTACGATGGAATGTGTTTAAATTTTCTCATTTGAGATGCTGATGTAACCAGACATATTTATGCCCCGATCCCGTCCATACCTCCCCTCTCCCTCGCCACCCGTCTATTTTTAGTTGAGAAAATATTTCTCTTTCCACTGATGCCTGCATTGTGAAAAACACATCACGTACAGTTTAATGGGGAAGAACCCATTTTTTCACCAGCCCGATCCTTTCGCCGATTGCTCCCCTCCTGGGCACTGCCTGACGCCTGACTGCATCACGGAGGCGGCTGCCCTTTCTCTGCATGTCGCGTGTTGCCCAGTCTAAGGCTCGTATCTTAAGGTTATCTTTGCAATTCAAAAGCAGGCCTGTGATGGATGTGCCAGGGCCAGACTGAAGACATTTATGTGGAGAAATTCTTCAGGCTCCAATTCAGGCTTGCAAAACAGGCCCGGGGAAGGGAGCGTGTCTAAGTCAACAGCACTGACAAAGACTTAGCATCCAGCCCGCCTGTCCTTTGTGTTTCTCTGAATGTGCATCAAAGACCTTCGCGCAACATCTCATTTCGGAGAGCGGCAGCTTCAGCTGCACCAATAATGTCACCAAGGGACAACCTCACAGTCACCTTTTCATGTAGAGGTGAAACCGCTCCCCGCTATAAGAGCTCGCTCATGAGCATGTCTGTGGCACCTTCATGGACTTAAGCCATTGCTAATGACACTTCGAGGCTTTTTTGTTGTTGTTAATCCTCACGTGAGGATATTTTTTCCATTGATTTTTAAATAGAGTGGAAGGGAAGGGGTGCGGGGGGTTGTGAGAGAGAGAGAAACATCAATGTGACAGAGAGACATCGATTGGTTGCCTCCCGCACGTGCCCTGACTGGGGCCAGGATCAAACCTGCAACCCAGGTACGTGCCCTTGACCGGCACTTGAGCCCAGGACCCTTCACTGCATGTGCCAACACTCTAACCATTGAGCAACACTGGCCAGGGCATGGACACTTCAAGACATTTTATTCAAATGCTGGACCCTGGTAAAGGTGCAACTAGCAGAAAAGGCTGCACTAAGCCCAGAAAGGAAGGTGAATGTCATTGAGTTGTCAGCGTCCAAGTTACCTAGAAGAGACCCAGTATCCCCATGAAATGTTCCAGCCAACAGCTTAATGAAGTCCTTAAAAATCCCTTCACAACCACCACCCCAAAGGGAGAGAGCAAGTTTTCTCCAACACATTTTACCCATCCGATCAATGGGAGACAGAGGGCAGAAAAACACTGCGCCCTTCACCCCAATTCGGCTGCCGTTAACTGCCGGGGCACGTCGGAGTTGCCACACCTGCCCTGGCTTCAGGTCTGGTGCCCCAGGACCTCGGGAGGGGCTGACTTTCATCCCACATCCTTCCTGGAGCGCTGCCCTGCCAGATGGTACCAGGCGGCGCCCCTGCGCAAACAGCCGGCTGTTGTCCTCCCAAAAATCACCACTTGCCCGCGCTTCTCGGTGGAGCGTTTACCCGACCCGCACACAGTGAGGGCCTTGAGAGGGGAAAGCGCTTCGTGTACACTTTCCATGAGGTCGCTCTTGTGCATTTAACATGCTATCCCCTCACTTTGCAAGTTACATAAATGTTCAGTCACTATGCCATACGCCGGAAACTAATATAATATTGTATGTCGGCTGTAACTGAAAAATTTTTAAATTACCTTAAAAATAAATATATAAATTATACAATAGTATTTTCCTATTTAAAACCCCTCCTACTGCACTTAGAATGAAATCTGAACTCCTGGCCATCGCCTACGAAACCATGTATTTTCTGGCGCCCGTAACTCTCGGGTCCCATCTTGCTCAGTCTGGTACTTTCTCACTGTTTCCCGTCACTCTGACCTTTGCATAGTTGCTTAAATGCCCTGGGCGAGTGGGACCAGCCAAGACGGTCTATGTTATGAGCTTCAACTTGTACCTCATGTAGTTATTCACTTGTCATCTGTCTCCTCTCCTTTCCTTTTCTATATATTAGTACTGCCTATATTTGTATGTTAAAAACATTTATTATTTTCATAGTCAAATTGAGCTTTTAATAATGTAAATATTCAGGTTTGATTGGACAACCAATAAGTTTTTACTTGCTTTTACACGGATTGTATTTATTTGTGCTTTTACCTAAAAATATGATCTATGCAACTGAAATTTTGCAGGAATTAAAGTTATTTTTAATGTGCAAAATTGCTCATATAGTTCTCAAAAGTCCTGAAGGACTCCCTTAATAATTTACACTCATCCTGAATATCCTTTAAATTAGGTGACTTGCTCATTTATGGAAAAAGTACATTTTTATTCCCTACATTCCACTGGCAAATTGGCATAAAAATACCACACATTCCAACATGAGGGTGAGCAGCTTATACTTTCTAAAAACAGTCTCTGGCTCACCCCTCGCTCTCCACCTCTCTCTTGCGCTCCCCCCGTGACGCACTTGCTCAAGGAGCTGAGAGCCTCTCTAGCTGCGCTCCCCAAGGGCTCGGACGTGTGCAGACGCGGCTTATTGATTGTGAGGGGGGAAGAGCATCGCTACCGGTACCCCAGCTGGCAGGGCTCCAGGGAGCGGAGGACTCGGGCCCATCGTTTCCATGTGCTGGTTTTTTGAGAGGCCAGGGAGTCCTAAGATCAGGGCTCTCCATAAAAATGCATGTAGTCCTGGCCATGCATTTAGTGGGGCTCGGTGGGCAGAGCGCTGGCCTGTGCACCGAAGGGTCACGGGTTCAGTTCCCAGTCAAGGGCACGTACCTGGGTTGCAGATTCAATCCCAGGCCCCATCGGGGGGGGGGGGGGGTGCTGGTCTTTTTATTTTTCTGTTCTTGCTTCCTCAAGGTTAGCTTTATTCTCTCCCCAAGCTTTCAGCTTCCTATCTTTTCTTTCCTACATAAAGGGCTTCTTTCATCAACCTTAAAGATCAAAATTATGCTATGGTTTCAACTTGTTCAAATTTAGCATAAGGAGCTATTTAAGTGGTTAGACATACACTTGCTTCTAATTATCTGAAAAATAATAAAAATGAAATGGAGCCTACATCCCAAGGGCATAATAAATAAAAATATAAAAGTAATAATTATTGAAATGTAAACTGCTGACTACAACGAAAAATACAACTGTTCAAATAGTAAGAAATTGTGCCGAAAAGTCATGAATCGTCCGGGAAGGCAGTTACAAGAGTAAAAACAGGGCTGTGCATAGAAAAGGTACACCACGCTTACCTTTGTGCCGCCTCACTTCTCAGAACACCAGTGTCCCCTACCACACGGTCACGTGCAATCACACACTACGCTAACACGGCGCTGAGTTCTAAAGCCAGGGCATGAAAAATGGCTGACCCTAAAAATAACCAGCCCCTGAGCTCCTGGGCAGAAGCTGACCAATTATTTATGTGTTTCTGCTACGGGGGGAAGTGTGCCTCGTCTCCCCCTGTCGCTGTCGGGGGTGGGGTTCTTGCAATATCTAGAGAAAAGGGAATTTCTGAGAGTAGCACTGGAGGGTGCAGTACAGAAAGCTTTATTTCCGCGCAGTGACACCCCTGCATTTCCAAAGTCCTATGTCCCCTTGTCCAGTTACAGCAGAAGCGTAGCCGGGGCTTCGGCAGAGCTAGAGTCAGAGGCAGTGTCCAGAGCTTCCTTCCATGTTGGAGCCGGTCCAGCCCAGCATCAGGCCAGTTTCGGTCCATTAGTCCACTGCGCGGGGTCTGCATGGCCTGGGCCGCATGGGAGGGGGCCAGGGAGCCACGCGCGATGGCCAAACCAGGCCTTTCCCACGGCCCACCCCCCACCTTAATAGCCAGCCAGCCAGAACTCTGCACTTCCAAGGGCAAACATTTATACTTTTCTGTCTCCCACCTCTATGCAAAAGAAAGCTCCTAAAATGCCGCCATATATGAAAAAAGCAACAAAAACAACTCTCCAACGATTTAAATTTTTTGGCATCCAAAAAGTATTCCTGCGGATGACCTGACTCATCTTACACGTACTCACTCCTTTCCCACTCGGCGTGTTCTCTCTCCGAGTTCATTCCGTCTCAGTTTGGGGCGACAGCATGTTGAACCGCGGTGCTTAGAGGGGGTGACTCCTTTGCCTGCAGGCCCTGTCCACACGCCTGTTTTCCTTGAATAATGGCGCTGACAGTGAACCCCACTTTCAAGGGGCTAAACCTGAAGAGTGCTTTTTCGCTGGGCTGAGTTGCGTAACAGTTATTTTCATCTTAATTATCACGAGTGGGAAGGCATCTGGAAGATGTAGCTCCCTTGGCTTTGAAACAGGGGAACTAGCAAAGAAACTAACTCCTGTGCCAGCTCCTCTAGACAGCCACGGAAAGACAGTGACCGGCGGCCATACCCCTCCCGGTGACACAGCAAACTCACTGCACCCCTCCTCCCCTCGATGAGACCCATCCTCACTACAGCTGCAGGGTGAAGAGGCCCTCGGAGGTCATTCATTTGTTGGTACTTTGGCTTTTAGCTTCTGTACCTTCGCCTTTTCCTAAGGCATCCACGTGTTTCTGTATTTATTAATTTTTAACTTTACAGCCCTGGCCAGTGGCACTCGGTGGTTAGAGCGCTGGCCTGTGGCCCGAAGGGTCGCGGGTCTGACTCCAGGTCAAGGGTGCATCCCTGGGTTGCAGGTTTGATTCCTGGCCCTGGTTGGGGCGCATGCTGGAGGCAACCAATCAATGCGTCTCTCTCACATCGATGTTTCTCTCTCTCCCCTCCACTCTCTCTAAAAATCAATGGAAACAACAACAAAAATCTTCCAAATGTTGACTTAGTGGTTAGAATGGAAGAGATTAACAGCATGGCTGTGCCCTTGCCCTCACAAAACTTGACATCCAACAGAGAGAAAGAAAATGATATACAGGCGATTATTATGAACCACTATGGGTTCCATGGTACAAAAGTTGCAAGAACTATGGGAGCATAAGGCAAGAAGGCAGAATCCCATCAAGGGGTCAGGGGAGGGACCCGCAATGGGGAAGAGTCCCGTTAGGAAGTGAGCTGGGCAACAGGACTCCAGTCTGTGTAATGACGTGGGTGAGATTGTTTTTCTATGAGAAACGAGACTTTAAAAAGTGCTCTCATTAAAATTATAAAAATTTATGGAATTTTAAATAACAATGAAAAGTTAATTTAGAAAACATAATTAGGATTATCCCTCAAACATTCATTCCAGTACAGTTTAGGGTGTGAAAAAACTGGAAACAATCTAAATGAATAGCAATCGGGAATTGGTTCAATTAAATCGAGGGGGCCTCCTTGTAATTGCCTGGCAAGCTGAAATTTAAGAATAACATTAGAGAAGACGGCTTTTAATGGATACAGAGGCATATTCAAATGTGTTGTCGAGGGGGGAAAGCGGGTTACAAACAGCAACGTACCAAAAAAGGCCACATTTCTGTTTGAAAAACAAGGAGAGAAGCACGGGGGGGGGGGGGGGGGGGGGGAATGACTGCGAAGACACCCGCCACCATGCTAACAGTGTGTTACACTAGGGTGGCAAAATTATAAGAACTTTTGGCTTATCTAAAGTTTATATAGTTAACATGTGTTCCTTTTGGGGCATTTTTTAAATTAAGCTATTTTTGTCCCTGTTCTTAAACAAAGTCCTTCAACAACACCTTGGTTTTTCTGAAAAATACAGTCCAAATTCTCCACGTCCTGACCACAAGCACAGGCACGACACAGTGGTCACCTACCACGACATTCCAACCACCAGCCATCGGGGCTGCCCCTTGTCAATGCTGCGCCTGTGCGGGACTTAGAAGGAGCACCCCCTCTGGGTGGACTTGGCGGCACGTGGCACATTCGCGCAGGAAAAGGCTCCCTCTCCTTCCTCTGGGAAGACATCCCTGGGGGAGGCCGGCTGCAGTTCCCTTCCCTGGGCACCTGGTGTAGTACACACAGGGAAGGTGACCGTGAACTTACACCTTGCAGGCACGTACTCCCATTTGTTCCACTGTGTTTCCACGACCTTCTGAATGACTGTTACAGAAGTGATTGTATTCAACATAAACTGTATGTTATTATTTTGTTTCCTCCCCATTTGAACGCAATCTTCACAAGGCCAGGGACAGTGAATCATCCAGCTGTCAAAGTTACGGGGGGTCCGGTCCCCAAGAGTCTCTAGATAAATGTCCATTGGATAAATGAAAGGCTGGGTGAATGTTGATCCTCAAAGAATAAAGTTTAAAAATAAAAACATTTTTTCAAAATGTATTTCTTGACTAATTCTGCTTATACAGATATAATGGCCTAATAGGGCCGTTTGTTGTGTATACATATCACCAAATTCTCTATTTCATCTCGGGCACAGCTTCAGACTGTCGGGCCTCAGAAGAAAGATCTGACAACTGCAGTTCTAGTCTCTCTCTAACACACTCTGGGACTCAGAAATCTCCAATTTCCCCAAGTGTATCTGCCAAGGGAAATAAGTTGGCACACTCCAGACTGGCTGGGAGAAAGCTTCTTCCTTCCTAAATGAACAATAATTGTTTAGATTTTCAAATCATTATGTGCCCATAAGCAAAGAATTAAACAGCTCAGAAAGCAAATGAAATTTAAATCCATAATCTGACTAACTGCTCACATGGCATAGCCCTGAAATTTTAAAGCCGGAGCCCTGAATTTAAAGTGATGTTGTCATTTTTAAAAAAATAATAGTAAGTAGCTGTGCTGCTTTCAGCCCTGAGTCCATTTGGCAAAATGAGGCTGCCAGTGAATTAATATCCCCACAGGTCATCCATCCACATGCATCTAGTCCCCTCTCTCCAATTAAAAGTGCATTTTAAAATATGACAAATTGTTTAAAAAAAAAAAGGTTATAGTTAAGGCTGAAACATTAGACTAGCTCGAAAAACATGCACGGAAAAACACCGTCTTAATTTTGATTCCCTTCTATTTGGATTTCTCCTTAAAGAATTTCGATAAGGGGTAAAGGGGCCCATCTGCCTGAACCAGAGAGGTGAGGCCACTGGGGCGTAAGTCAGCGCTGAGGCTCCCGGAGCCCGAATGCGGCCGCTGCTCGATGACCAAGGTTCCCGAGATCCAATAGTTCTCTCTCCTATTTTACTAAAAGCGCTGAGAGTCAAATGGATTTTATCCAAGGCGGCTGGTTTTGAAGTTTCTGATGTCCCAAATGCATCCCGCAGACAGGTCCTCTGATGAGGTTTTAGCAAGGACACCGACTGCGTGGGTGACAGCTTGGAGGGGCCCGCGAGGGGAAACCACTCTCCGTGGCGGTGGAGCCGAGGGAGGAAACTAGGGTTCGAGGCGAGAGGGGAGCTGAGGGGCTCGGCAGCCGGCAGTGAGCTGAATAATACTTTACTAGATCCCCCTGGGGGGTGGCGGCAGGAAGGCCAGGGGGACGTGGAGGGATCCACCCAGGCCAGGCAGGAAGGGGTGCTCTGCCTGAGAAAAATTTCAGAGCAAGAATAAAACTGTTTAAAAGTCAATCTGACTTTTCTTGTCACCATGGGCCACGAACTGTGAGCAATGTCAGTGATAAAACATCCCCCTCCCCACCCCACCCCCGACGCAGGGACCACTCCCCCGTCCCTGCCCTCCCGGGGCATCTGGTCCCGCAGGAAGCTACCTGGGAACTGAGACCAGGCGGCGGCCCTGGACTCGTCTGTCCGTCTAGCCGGGGACATAAAGCACAGACGTCAATCACCGCATCTCACAACATAATCTCTACAACTCCGTCCATCTCCCGCCGGCCCACAAAATCCAGGCTGGGGGCCCACTGGTCTCACGAGCCCTGACTGCACGTGGCCATCCCTGCTAAGGGCAGGGCAGCTATCATCCAGGTGACCCCAGGGAGCCCCCGCTGACCTGATCGGAGGGAGGGGTGGTCCTTCTATGTCGACGCCGCTGTGCACACACCACATCCTCCGCCCTGAAAAGTCACGGGGCCGAAAGGGCACGGACACTTTGGCCGTCCCTGCCTTGTCCCCACGCTAGTGATGGGTGAACAAGGCAACAACGAACTAAGGCGACGGGTGTTATCTGTAAAGGCAGTTGTTCAAGGTGGGTGGTCGCAGCTGGGAGGAGAGGGCACATCCGAGAATGAAAGCGAGGATGGGAAGGAGTGTGTTTTGGGGAAGGCTCCTGAGTCCCGCGCAAGGGGGTGGAATCCATGAGGCCTGGACACGCGCCCCTATTTCAAGCAGCTCAGTGGATCCCCGTGGCTCTCGACTTCCACTCGATCTCTCGTGCATCCGCAGCACGATCATCATCGAGGCAGACTGGTCTCTCAGAGCAGGGAGCAGAGGCCTTTATCTCCTTGCTTTAAGGGGCACTTCAGGGTAGAGAGCAAAGGCTTGCAGAAATCACCAGTTCTCCCTGCGCTTATAAAACCTGAATTATGGGGGAGATGATGCTAAGGGGGTCCCAGAGGGAAGAAAAGGAAAGAGCCAACCTTTGGCCAACCCGACCGAGGATGGGGGCAATGCCCCGGGTGGAGATGGAGACAGAGGGCTGTGGCTCCTGGGCACCAGGAGCGTCCCCGTGCTCTGTGGCTGTGCTGGGAGGCAGCTGGACAGCACAGGCTACCTGGGCACCGAGGAAGGTCGGGCCCTGGGCCTCAGGCACCCTCCTGGTCAGACACTGCCCTGCCCCACAGGCAGGATGGGAACAGGCCGTCTTCCAAAGCCAAACTGGGGACAAGAGGCTCAAGGCTGGAATTAAGCTGATATGAAGAAAAATGTTAAGTGGCTTTCTTTTGTCCACTCCAAAACTGAAGGGCCGAAATTTCCACCAGCTGCTTTCTGCTGTGTCAGTCATTTTAGAGGCACTGGGACAGAGCTCAGGGTCCTTAAGATGGTCCAGCTACGCCCGGCTTCTCCCCCTGAGGCTGCTGCACCAACCGCCCGGCACACTGTCAGCACTCTTTAAGCACTTATCCACAGCCTTTTCAATACTGCAATTATCGCTGTGCATGACACTCTTCTACCATCATCTCAAGATAACTGGAAATACTTCACCTTAAAAAATAACACTAGCTAAAACTTACATAGCGCTGACCATGGGCAGGGTCCTGTTCCCAGAGCTTCAGGTATATTAACTCACTTAAGCCTTGTGAAAATCCTATAAAGCGAATCTTATCATG
Organism: Miniopterus natalensis; assembly: GCF_054644295.1. NCBI lineage: Eukaryota > Metazoa > Chordata > Mammalia > Chiroptera > Miniopteridae > Miniopterus > Miniopterus natalensis. Next base: position 4,367,627 of record NC_142099.1, read on the forward strand.
ACCCTCATTTCCAAGAGGAGGAAGTCAAGCCTCAGAGGGGTTAAGTGACTTGTGCAGTCACGGAGCTGGTAAACAGCAGAGACAGGATCTAAATCCAAGGCAGCCAAGCTCTGAAATCCACACACCATTAGTTTTCACAAAAGCATTACAAGCAAGACATGTGGGAGCCAGTAGCTTGCAGGGACCGCAGCATCGCCAGGGGCCTTGGGAGCCTGGAGACCGGGCCCTGCCTCTGCAGGTCCCGGCTCGCCTCCCACACCCGCCCAGACCATAAATCCTGAAGATGGTGGTGATGGCAACAGTGAGCGCCTATTAAGTGCATACGAAGAGCCAGGCACTGGGCTGATGCTCTCCAAATGTATTCTCTCAGTTAAGCCACACGCAGCAATTCTGGGGGGGTGGGTACCGATTGAACCCTACTCGAGAGGACAGGTGGAGGCAGGACAGATGGACCAGCTTCCCAGGGCTGCGCTGCGAAGGGGCAGAGCTCAGCAGTGAGCTGGGCAAGGCCAGCTACGGAGCCTAATTTCCTGTTTGTTTGAATTTAAATCCAGTCTCGGTGTGGCCTCTTCTTTCTACCCTTAGTTCTAGCTCTGTTCAGCTAGTCTTCAGATGGCTCTCCGGGTCCACTGTTCTATAATTTAGTTGTAATTCTGATGTGGTGGTGGGAGGAGGTGAGCACTCTGCCATCCCGCAAAGCCTAAATGTTTAATCACTTGTATTGTCTTCCCTCCTACACACTGCACTGCGAGCATGCCTGTCACGGGGCAACAATGCAGGACATACAATCCAGCAAGGTCTCCAGATCTGCCTGGGAAATTAGATGCAATTTTTACACCAAATGGTGTAAACAGATTTATTAAAAGGAGCACTACAGTCATTGAGGATGGAGACCCCTGGCTGACGACGGTTTATGTTATGATTATACCCACAGAGATTGGGACCAACAATAAAACACGAGATGGGAAAACATGATCATCTATAAATCACTGAAAATGCCGAAGTCATGCCCAACCCTGTATCTTACACAAACCCTAATGAAGACATTAAGGGGAAAGGCCGTGCGTATAAAGAACAAACAGAGCAACATTGATTCCATTAGTTTGGGGTCATTTCCTGATGTTTGGCTATGATTTTATTACCTAATCCTATTAAAAGCAAAGTGAAGACGGACTAATGAGGGATCTAGCATGAGCTTCCTTCCTTGCCGTGACCCGAGGTCAGCAGGTGCTCCAGGGGCCACGGACCTGCCTACTGACTCCCCCTTGCAGACTGGGGCCCTTCAGAAAAGCCCTGCCAGGGCTGACCAGTCTCCTCTCGGGTCATCCTCACCCAGGACCCGGACATTCGTGCAATTACAAAACTGCCCTTGCCTGGAAGCCCTGGCATCAAGGTCAGATGCCTCCTTCCTCTGGGTGAGCGGTTCAAGCGCTGCTTCTTCCGCGCTCTGCAGAAGGGTCCCCTACAGCCGACACCTCACTTCCTCCCCCGAGCGCCGGGCACGGCCCACGCCTGAGGCCAGCCCAGCCACGACACGAATCTCTGGGCAAAGTACACTCGTTTAGTGCATATGTGGCCCTGTGTCTCCCAAATTAGTTAAAAACAAGTCATGTTTTCACTGGTTCAATTTTCTAAGTTTTTATAAAACTGTGGTTAAAAGCTCAGCTTCAATTGTGTTTGTAACTTATGTGAACTCGGGCACCTGCCTTAAACTCTCAGGGCAGCTCTCCCATCTGTAAAATGGGCATATCTACCTCACAGGTTTTCCTGTGAGGATTAAAAATAAACGTATTCTTCCTAGCGCATGGATGAATATCACCCTAGCATTCACCCCATGGTTACTTCACCAGCGTGCCAATGAGCGTGTTAACTCATAGATAAGAATTTAAAGTTGCCGCACATGTACATGAAACACACAGCATGAGAGATGAGCGGAGAAACTCAGAGCAAGGTCCCAGAACCTGTGCTTGTGCAAACTGGAAAAGATGTGAGTGACCGTTCTAGAAAAATCTCTCTGAAGAATGTAGGTGGTTCAGGAAGAATTTCTAAGGCTGCATATTAATTTTTTTTTTCCAGCGAAGCCTACCATTGGGGTGGCTATGCATTAAGTGGAATTTCTGGCTTCTAGCTGGCCGTGTTATTACAGGAGCGCCCTGGAGCAGTTGGCTCCCAAGCTACTCATCGCCACGTGTTCACTCAAATTGTCTCCGACTCTTTTGCAATCAGGGTTCGGGGCTCTGGGTTTTTGAGGGAATCAGTGCTGACTATGCAGAGAACGTCCCCAAGGGGAAAAGTCAAGAGCTGATAAGAAGATCAAGAAGATCACAGGGAACAAAGGAAGACAGGTTAAGTCAGTGTTCTCTGAAACTGAAGACAGAAAAATTCTTGCTTACACTTTTATTCTTCACATTATAAAACCCTCCTGCTTGGCTACTTGGCTCAACCTCTTCTTTCCTGACTATTTTAACTTAAAAAGTAAAACTAAGCCTGGCTCTGTGTCCTTATAATCTCTTCTTTATTTTTTACTTCTGATATTCTTTATTTATGAGGGACAAAAAGAGCCACCCCACTACTGTTGCTGGTCACTCCTTCTGCCTGTCTTCTGTGGTTTTCCAAAACCTCACAGCTGCACCGTCTACCATGACCTCAAAATTTTTTGTTCTTCTTTTGGCTTTTAACGATGTTTCCAACAGCAGGGGCCACAGAAGCGAACAAGAAAGGGTGTGTCTTCTAATAGAGAGAAGTAGGAAATCAGCACGTTTTCTGACCCAAGGGCCTGAAAATGTCACCATGGATGCATTCCTACCTCTGACACTTGGAAGCCAACAGATTACAGACAAAAGTAGACAGGAGCTACCTTTATTGCACATTGATTTATTTTCTATTTATGATCATTTCAATTGGTGCATCTGTTTTCTCACACGTTTGTTACTCCTTTCTTTTTTTTAAGATTGTCATCACTTTCATCTACTGGCTAAAGTGCCATATTAGTCATTAATTTTTCTTATTTGTAAATAATTTTTAAAATTAGGAGATGGGGAAAAAAAGATGTAAAGACTCAGGTACAAAAAAAAAAAAAAAAAGCAGTGAAATTTCCAGTAAATGGTAATTTTGGAAAAAACTACATAGAGACTGTAATAACTATATGGCTGACCTAAAATTCCACCAAAACAGCTAATCAGCCACATAATTCTAACACTGAGAGGCTGAGATATATGAAAATGATGAAGATTCCACAACGCAGTACTTATTTTTACCTTATGACACCAGTTTGTATGTCATGACTAGGTTCGGTTTTCTATCTTGATTAGAGCATTAGCTCATTTGTGCCAATTGGTAATCTTGTGATGTAGCTAAGGCAACTATCTCTACCTTCATTTTATATGGTCGGGAGGGCAGGAGGGGGCTGAGGCTATTAACTTGCCCAAAGATTTACACAGAAGCCTGGACTGAAACCCATGTTTTCAAACTTCAAGCCCATACTGCTTCCTACCTGTAAGATACGAATTTCTGTCAATGCCTGTTACTGGCAAGTTACCCTGTACCAAGCACATCTCTGCATATTATGACCACACAGGCAGGAAGTAGCTGAGCCAGGACTCTGTATCTAGTTTCCTCTGGTTCAGGCACCCAAACTCAACCAGTACACTTTACTGCAATATTACTCTGCATGGGCATTCTCAGAGCGAGTTAAATTTACATAACATTCTCACAAACCCAATCACAGCCAAATTAAAACTTTTTCAGATAAAGATAAAAAATAGAAAAACAGGGGAGGTTTTTTTTGCCTTTCAGAAATGTTATTGATAAAAATTGGCAAGAGACATGAAGTATGTTTGTTCTTGTGCTCCGATGATGATTAATGAACTCTTTTTTGGAGAGGCAAGATCTGCACTTGGCATTAATATTATAAACTTTTCTCATCCCAGTGGCTTCTCTTTAGGTGGGAAAAGCCGTTACATAAGGCAGTGATTAATGAGATGCCCCAAATGTTGATTTAGTCCCAGATAGAGATCTTTTTCTCTCAAATCTAGATGCTTCACCAAAATTAATTTTAGGTCACACTACAAATATGAATAAAGTGCCAATTCAAGTTGAAAATACATCATATGCTCAACGTGAGTCCATATGCTTTTTTCCCAATTTCTTCCTGTTTTGCTAGGGAAAAAACATCCTGGAACAGTCAGATTCCAAGAAGGTGTTGCCATTTCATTTTTTCAAAACCGTTGGCCAGATTCTGTTCTTGGATGCCGCTTGAATTTAAATGGAAGATACATAACTTTTTAAAATATGGGATCCCCAAAGCATAGCATTACATGTTTTAAATGGCAAATTTCTTCCTCTGGGAGTTCAAAGCTATAATATTAGCAATATAATAGCAGGTGGTGGTGGAGAAATATAGGAATGTTTTCATTTTTCATCCATCTCATCCTGTCCATGTGCTCTAAAGAAACTGAAAGAGAATTCTCAGTCTCAAGAAAGGAAGTTCTGCCCTGAACTCAAGATATCCTGTGATTCTCCTTGGGGCCGCTTAAGATAACAGGAAGCCACCAACAAAGCTGTTGGTATCTGGACATGCAAAGACACACTCCCTGAACAGGTCATCAAGAGCAATATGCCAGGTAGGACACCAAAGCTGTATTCTACCTGCTTACAACTGGCTTCCGCAGGAAAGACTATATATATTAAACACCTAATTTTTTTTTAATTTCAGAAAGAGTTAGGGAGAGGGGGAGAGAGAGAGAGAAACATCTATCCGCTGCCTCCTGCAGCCCCCTACTGGGGATTGAGCCTGAAACCCAGGCATGTGCCCTGAACAGGACGACACTCAACCCGAGCCACACACCGGCTGGGCAAACACCTAATGTTTTCATGGCAACATATAAAACTTCTTAGATGAAAGCTGTAAAACACAGAATTTGCTTTGCAAAGGAGGACACACCTATACAGCATCTCTCAAATAAAACCGAAGTTGAAATTTTCTTATTTTGATTAAAAAAAAAAAAAAAATTGTTAAAACTACAAATCTTTTAAAATAAGAGGTCTAGTCTCGGCTCCAGGAATAGTTGCACAAATTAAGACCAGAAGAGACTGGTGAAATTAAGGAAGTAGGTCCTGCATGCAGCACTGCCAACGTTTTACCCGGTAATCACGGGCTGCTTCCCACCAGGAGCATCCCGGTGCCCGTCTCTGGGCGCCCACCCTGCCCTGCCCCGGCCGAGGCACCTGAGAGAGGAAAGGCAGCTGGGCAAGGCGTGGGCGCGCCGCGGGCGACGGCAGGAGGCCTGTGCACTCGGGGCGAGGCCTGGGCGGAGAGGGCACCTCCGGAGCCAGCAGGGCGCGGGCGAGCGTGGCCACGCGCCTTTCCGAAATCTGTCGTCGTGGCAAAGGGACTGAGAGAGGCCGTCCTGTTAATAACCACAGGAGGGTCAACCAACCGCCGTCGTCCGCAGCTTAACAGGGGCTTGGCATCAGCTCCGAGATTCTAGAAGCCGGAGCCGGCTCCCCAGGACGCCCGCACAGCTGGGTTTCCTCATCTCCCCGGCAGGAATCTCCATCACTGGGCTCTACTACACCCGTGTTTTCAAGTTCATTCTTTCTATGTGAAATGTATTTTTACGCTTCTACAATTATGCTCCCGATATTTAGATTAGGATTTACGTGTGATGAGAAATTAGTTTCAGAGGTGACAGGAAAGACAAAAGTAGGTTTGACTGATTAATATGGAAACGGTGTAATCATCTATGGGTATGTTATTACTTATTTATTATAGACAAAAGCTCATTTACTAACGCCTTCAGCAACATACATCTGCCTCCTTAAAAAAGAAAAAGAAATCATGAAGTGTATTTTTAGATCAGTGATTTTGAAAACCCCAGGTTGGCATTTTTTCTCCCCAATGTTTTCTTATTTGGAAACTAAAAATATAAAATTTCTCTGTTGAGCAAATTGCCAATATGTTTGAAACCACCTCTGAAAGAAAGCAACACTTCCGTTTAGATTTGAAAGGAGTTTTTCAATCCCTTGAAATTAAAACATTAAAGAAAACTGTAATAAACTGAAATACAATACAATAAACCAGCATAGCAAAATTTTTGTTTATATAAATGAAAGCACATGTGGATGACCCAGCTTAAAAGCAACTGGAGCCCACACTTGCTTTTGTGTTTCCCAATTCCTTTTGTGTCCACACTACACAATCACATTTCTTATATGTTTATCAGACTATTCGCTCATTGTTTTCACGACAATGTGCCACACCATAGTGAATCAGGATCTAAAACAGTATTTGTAATATTAAAATATCTTAATATGTACACTCGTGCATAAATCAAGACCTGAGCCTGTGTCTCCTTCCTTGGGCGGAATATAAATTCCTTGCGGAGAGGGGCCGTGTTTTGTAATTAATGACATTGCTGGCGCACGCTGCTCTATAAGACACAAGGTTGGGATGAAAGAGGGATCTCCCGCGTTCCTTTCTTCCTGCAGGAACAAAGGGAATGGCATTTCTACCAGCCCGCCCGCCTGGGGAGACAGCGGCCCTCTTGGAAGGGGGCTCCGCTGAGAAACGGTCAGACGTCGCCTCTGCGAATGAGACAGGCCTTCCAGGCCACCTTGCTCTTTGCAATCAAGGGCTTCGCCGTGAGCGCCGAGAAAGACCTCTTATCAGTGCACCCATTATCTGCCCACTTGCTATTCAAGGTTATCACAAATCGCACGCGCTGTAACCTAAGGTCAGAAGGAGACGAGGCACCCGAACATTTATTTCCCTCCACTTCATCTAATCTCAAGGAAACACAACACAGAACAATGAACAACTGAATGGAACAATTTGCCGGAATGTTTTAAACGCGAGGGACTGTGGACTCGAATGCAAGATGCCATGTGTCCCGCAAACGTAAGACGATTTTGCAATCGTCTAAAGCATGGACTTGATGAGAAGAAGGCATATCCCGCTATACAGATGTGCCACATGCAAACTGAATCTCGTATCGCCTGTCCTTAGACAGAAGGACACTTTTAAAGCTCAGTATTAAAATTTAATTGGTAGCTCTGACCTTGAGTGCCACTTTAGGGGAAAAATATTATACCGGTGCTCAGATTTCCTTGAGATTTATGATCTCATGCGCTTGAAAAGGGCCCAGCACCTCCGTGTTCCTGAAATAATTGATCTGTCTCTCCTAAGTGCTATTTTCCTGAATCTAGCATCTGATGTCTCAGGAAGAGAAGTACAAGCTGATGAAAATACCTCGCTATATTTAAAAACTCCAAAAGAGCTACCGGAATATGCATCTAACACATCATTACATTTATAAAACAGTCAAGATCGTAAACTGGTAAACTTCTTAGCACACAACAGAAGACAAGAGAATATAAACTAAACTGCAAAGCCATGTGCAAGTATTAATTACAAAGATTCACCACCATTATTAATAAAGAGTGAACACTTTAAATGTGCCGACACGCCCCATGGCAAACCTACAGCTCATATCTTTCTTGGTCTGAAAAGGACTCCACAATACGCTCTGTATGTTTTCAAACTCAGCAGTTACAAACACTACTAACTGCACCAAAAACTCTGGCCACGTGGCTCGGGGGTTGAGCGCCGACCCCTGAACTGGGAGGTCACAGTTCGATTCCTGGTCAGGGCACAAGCCAGGTTGCGGGCTCGATCCCCGGCGAGGGGCGTGACGGAGGCAGCTGACCAGTGACTCCCTCATCACTGATGACTCTCTCTCGCTCTCCTTCTCCCTTCCTCTCTCTGAAATCAACAAAAACTTTTTTTTTCAAGATAAGCAAAATATGACAGAGGAGCCTCTGTGACATTGAGGAGCCTGCAGCGCAGAAAGGACACAAAGGGCCAAGGTCAACTGCAAGTGGACAGCTAGGCTGGGTCGGCAGCCCAGGCAACGTGGCCCCGAGCCACGCTTCTGACAACCAGCGGCCGCATGCTGCGTGAGTGCAGGGGGCCGGCTCCGCGAGCGCCAAGAACCAGACGGCGAGAGGGCCGCCGCACGCAGGAAAAGCTAGTCATTCTCTGATTCGCTTGGGAAGATCTGGACGTGCAAGTTCTTTTTCCACAACAGAAGGTCTCCAGAGAAGACACATCACTCACCCTGGTACGTGGCTCTGAAAACTGAGATCTGATGAAGTGGTTCCATCTGACGCCCCCCAAACTGTTTAACTGCTTTTCTCTACAACACCCCGAGTGAGGCCCTGGAGAGCAGTCGTGTATCAGCACTGGGGAGAAGTCAACTAAATTAGCTGGAAGGAAAATTTAAAGGAACGCCACGGGAAAAGCTCTCACAGAAGATAATGCCCGTGGAAGCAGTCTGTCCGAGCGGAGGAAGCCTCGGCGTCACTGGTCCCGTCTGAACGTCCTGGGAGTGCGGCATCTCACACCGCTGTGGGGACCACCGAACAAGTCGCACGGTGGTCATGGGGAGTGAGACCATCATGGAGCAGGGTTAACGCTAACACGGCGGTGCGACTTGCGAGAGAAAGAGGCGAAGATACCAAAGACAACCAACTCCAGACGCACACACAACTCCAGGCTAACGTCAAAAGCCACCTACAGGGAGCAATGGCTGTTATCACATCAGGGGCTACAACAGGAAAGACCATCAACTACTTGCTTTTTTCAGAACTGTGGGAAAACGAGAACGCACTCATAAATTTATTATACTTACTGGAAAGATCTCTCAATAGACAGACAGACAGACATACAGATGTATAAAATTACAAACATAACATATAATACCACTTCTTCTGCATTTCTGAGTTCATTCTCCATGAAGTCTTTCGTGATTTCTGGACAAACTGGAATATCAGGAGAGTGACACCTATACAAAGCCATCGCCCTTCGGATAAACTACTTTATTATGGGCCCACTTTCTCATGTTTATAATCTGTGAATTCACAATGTCTCCCTTCAAATAATCTAAGGGCTCCTAACACGTTTGCCTATAAATAAATTGTTAACAGTCAAATGCACTTCCCTGTTTGGGGGAAAGGAGGGTGGATTAAACGAAAATGCCCATAGAAGAGAAAATATTTTTAAAATAACATTTATAAAGATTAGGTAATTTTTTGAAACAGAAATACTGTAACTCACAAAAATAAGAAAAAAATAAAAATGCTCATGGCCATACACTCCTACCAAACAGAATAGTAGTTACTTCTAAATATGACTGCAGAATCCTTTGCAGAGGGCACTGTCTTGGGGAAGTCAGAACTATTACAAAGTCAACCAGAACCCTTCTTTCTTTTTTTAATGGCCTTGATTTTGTGCTGAGGTTAAAAGAGTGAAACGGATCTCAGCAAGCCAGCGAGGCGATTTCTAGCCAGAGGCAACAAAGCTGTCAATCTTCTCGCACAGCTCTGAGCTGGCGTGGCTTCCACGGGCGTGGCTTCAGTTAGCAGTCAGAAAGCTTTGAACACCGAACTTGACAACCAGGCGAGCGCCCTCGACGGTGCAAAAACCAAACCCATAACCCGGATCCTGTTCCAGCAAGACGGCGGTTCTAGAGCTGGACTCCTTCAGCCTTGAATGCCCTTCACCCACAATATGACCACGGACGGAACAAATCTTTGGTAATTACACTGTGGAAGGCATTGCTCAATGGGCAACCGAGTAACTGCCCTAAAATAACGACAGGGCAGGCCTCCCGCTGTGAAATGGAAAACAGCTCTGCGCTCCCTGCGGACTAAGTCCTCCCATGACACAGTTTACCCAAGGCATGAGGGAAGGTGCTGTCCCAAATGGGGAGGGGACCGAAGCTGTCTGGTTTTTGAGCCCCGCCCGCCATCCAGGTAGAAAATGCTCCTGTTTAAGCACCAGTCTGCTGGTGGGTTTTCCTTCCAGATTCGGGAGGGCGCAGGGGACGTGGGCTGGACGAGGGAGCGTTCACCAGGCGCCCGAGGCTGTTCAGTAAAGCAAATAACCAGCTCAGCCGCTGATGGGGAAAGAGCGGAGCTGCCGGTTACACGCCATGTGACCCTGTCCTAGGCGCCACTGTCGGGTAAATGATTGACACACGACACTGTTGACTCCTGGTCACACATTATATACCGAACCACGAGGAACAAAGGCCAGTACTCCGCCTGGCTTTCTACAGCAACCCCCATATCCTGTCCCGGTCGCTTCACTAAGTCATAACCACGACGCACGGCCAGAGACACACCTGGATCCACCGGCCTGGGGGTCCTTCGCAGCCCATTGGTCCGTTTCTGTGCAGAAAGATAAAAGAAAGGTTTTGTATTAGGAAAGTGTGTTACTCTGTAAAGAATCTAATAAACACTGTAAAACCTTAAATAAATAAATTGTTATGTTGAATCTCGATGGTGGATATCTAGAGGTTCATGATGCTAATATCTCAAATGTATGTTTAAAATTTTTAATTAAAATTTTTAATTGAATAAATTGGGGGTTTTTAAAGTATATTACTTGTGACACTTTGGAAGGCCAATGAATACTGTACTTTTTCCTTTAAAAAATATGACTACATTGGATTCAAACACTGGGTTCTAAAGTTTGTTTTTACCATTTAACCTTTTCGTTTCTCTATTAAGTCTTCCACTTGAACCCATTCCACTTGCTAAGTTAGTAAGTGTAACAACAGGGAAAGAAGTATCTTTCCTTTCGCCATCTCTGGGTGTTATTGCTCATTTTTTTGAAGTCATAATTATGAGAGCAAAGCCCAGGCAGACCGGCTTGGTTGGAAAATGCTCCCGGCAAAGACATATGATCTCCAGAACTCTAACTCGGCTCTTTCTGAGCCTGACAGGCCAGAGACTGGAGACGATGTACCTCCAAACAAAGACCTGTAGCTCTGAAGTTAGCAAACCCCCAAAGGGGAATGGTATTTTAACTGCGGAGCAGTTGTATCTTAATTCTTTAAGAAATAAACCAGGCATGCAGTTGGTGAACCATAGCAGCCAATTCTTACTACAGAAAAGGAACCCATAAGAAAAACTGTGCATTACAAAAATTACACATGAGACGCAAAACGAAAGAGATTTTAAAGCTTTGAAAACGCACGGTCACAAGTTCGGTTTCATATTAAATTCATTACCGCCTAATAACTACGGTAATCTCACTAATTAAAAAGGACTTGACTTTCACTTTTTATTGCACAGCTGGGTGGAATGCTGCGTCTGTAACGACTGTATCACTCAGACGTTCACAACAGTAGTTTTCTTCTGCTGTGTGTCGGGGTCTGCGCCTGTGTGCAGAGCACCCCTGGCTCTGCTCAGCACACATTACCCAGCGGTTCCTCTTTGGGTTCCTCCTGTCATTTCCTTTCACAAGTTACACGGGGGAAATGGGCTCTTACAGATTCCAAAGGGCCTCCAAGCAGACAGTCAGGGTTTTCAGGTGAAAGCAAATTGGAGAAATCTTTTAAATATAATTTTTGTTTTTCACCCCACTCCTTTCACAGTGGATTTGTAAAAGGGCCAACAGGATCGTGAAAATCAGCACGGAAGCTACAGTGAAGGAGATGGACATCTGTACGGGAAAGACGAGTGACAGGGAGAGCCGCTGTGAGGGAGGAGAGGACGCAGGTCTGGCCCCCTGGCAGACCAGGCACGACAGGAGACGCATGGGGAGTCACAGCTCACGGTGATCACTCACCGAAAACTGCTTTCAAAGAAAAACACTTTTCTACCTAAAATTTTATTAGAAAGTCTTAGAGCTCTCTCTATAGAGGACAATGAACACATCTGACAATGTTTTCCATATAATGACGGGTATTTTGTTATTTCTTTCCTACATAGCCCTCCGCCTTCTTAACGTGCAATAGAAACTGTCTTCCTGCTGCTCTTCCACCATCTACTCTCAAAGTGCTTGGAAGGCCAAAAAAAAGGGAGTTCAACCTTTGGGCTTACTCCTAGAATCCCTAAACTAAGTCCTATTTAAAAACTATAAACTTAGAACGTGAAAAACAACAGTTGAGTTCAAGGGTAACTCTATATTACCTTAGAAGTTACGATAAAAACAGGGGACATGGGGCAGTTATTAAGAGTATGAATTGTAGCATCAGACTGTTCAAGCTCAAATTCAGAACGTCACACACCTGTCTGTGAATTAATTAACGTCTTTGTGCCTGTCTGGATCCCCAATTTCCAATGGGGGTTGTATCCTAACAGCACCTACCTCACAGAGTTTGTGGTAAAAAGTAAATGAGTTAATTTATGTTAAGTGCTTGGAACCGTTCCTGACACACTGTAAGGATTATTAAGTGAGAGTTTATTATTATTATTATTATTATTATTATTATTGTCATTAACTTCATGGTGCTTTGAATGTTTAAATTCACATAAAGGACAAATTCCTCTACTAAGTCATTGCCCTGCTGCTTATGTTTTAGTTTCTTCCTCCAGAAAGTCACTGAAAAACAGTGACCCTGAGAACGGAAACTTCTCTACAGCAAGACTGGGCATGGAACAAACCATGATCCGGTTTAAAAAAAAAGAGAGAGAATTTCAGCTACTTAGAGCAAGTGCATTTGGAGAGTTTGAGATTTATTATACTTAAAAAGCACCTAAAATGTATTTTTATATTATATAATATTTGGAAATGTTTATGAACATACATAAAAATGTTTGGAACATATTTAAACATATTCCCCTCCCCTATCTATAGTCTCAAGAACCTGGGACAGAGCCGGATGAGACCTTGTCCCCAGCTGGGGCTGTTGGGCACATGTAATGGGCACCCCTGGGAGCTCGGGTGCAGCCCCAGGAGGTCAAGAGTCAGCCGTCAGAACCTTCTCCAGCTCCTCTGATCTACCTAGAAGGGGGGTGAACAGAACAGCAACAAAAGAACCTAATTTTACTTCTCAACTCATTACCTACCACCTTGTCTTTCTCTGAAAGAAATACCTTGATCGTCTAAGAATCTCTCTTCCTGCCTCTTTTGGAACAAACCTAATTCTCTCTGTTGATTTTACCAACAAAACAAGCCCAGGTTCATTTGCTCTATGGAACTGGCTTTGGTTCCTCTACCTGTTTTAAAGGTAGCAAGCCCTGTGTGAAGGAACAGATTTAAAGCAGATGCGTATTAAACAGGTATATGCAGCGATGGCCTCGCTTCCTGGAGCCGGGGGTGGCCTCTGAAGGTCCCCTCTACAATGGGACGGGAGGTGGACATCCCAGGGGCGGGTAAGGAGACCCATGGGTCTTGTGGCTACTGAAAGCTGACCCACCTTGACAATGAAGGAAAACATTAAAAATAAAATGTTCACAATCGTGGCTATGGAACAGGGAACAGAACAGGACCACAAACTGGTACATGGAGAGAGGAAAGATCTTCGAGAGGGGCAGGCGATAAAAATTCCAGAGCCCGCAGAAGCCTTCATGGCTTAGTCCCGGGAAGAGGCCTGAACATCATAGAAGCACCTGCCTGGAGCATGAAAGCACTGTCCCCACAGTCTCAGTGGGGAGCAGGGAGTGAACGACGGGCCCTGAAGTCCGCTGGCTCCGGCCCTCCCTTACACCCAGCCGAGGTTTCCAGAGAAACAGGCCAGTGTAAGAGCAGCTCGCTAGAATTACCCATCCGAAGCAGAGATTATTAGCAGGATCACACATGAAATGAAAATTATTACACTTATTATATATTCAAAGGTTCATAAGCAGGTCGCCAAAACACTGATTTTAAAAAATCAATGTGAAAATGAATTCCTCATGTGTAACTTTTAAGAGTATAAAAAAAAAAAAAATGCCTGGGGAGAATTATTGACGATCGTGTGAAAATTACCAACCACGTCTCATTAGCACACTTTCTTTCACCCACTTCACATAACTTAAATAAAATCAAGTGAAATCCTCTTCCCTGGGGGAAAGATGGTCTGTACCTTAGAGGACCGATGGGAAGTAACGCTGCGGGAAGTTGAGAGCTCTACAAGGAAACCTGTCTCAGCGACCTAGGGACAGCACGGGAGGAAGAACACGGAGGCCTTGCTCTCCGTGACCTTCACGGGGGCTTCTAGAACAGTCCCTACAGTCCTGATGGGGAAAAATCCTACCTGTCGACTAAGCACTACAAGAAATGTCACAGGCATTTATTTCAGCCCTAGAGAAACCTGTGTGGCCTAAGTTAAAATTATTATCTTGTTACACATTCCCTGGATCGAGATTCTGAAATACAGCCCACTGATACCCTGAGGAGGGGCATGTGAATTTCCTCATAGCACACTCTTGATATCCGAGGTGGAAAAAATGACGTGCTTGCACACACCAAAAAAAAAAAATAGAAAAAAGACTTACCTCCTGTTTGAAAATCTTGCCTTGCTTTTCATTTTTACCAACTATAGAAACACCAGCCTATCAAACGCATACTAAACATTATGCTGCTCTTAATGAGACATAATTATGTGTTAAAATATAATTTGGCGCAGAATGTCTATCATTGTTACTCTAAAATTCTCAGATAGCTGTCCCTTAGGTTCACCTAATATCACGCATATTTTATATTTTAATTGTCTGTGCTCTGACATTGTTTGGGGGGAGGTCGGGTAAGAAAGCTGTTACTTTTGGTTGAAGGCCAAGGCAATGGTTGCCTGGAACCGGCCCACAGTTTTAGTTCTTTCTTATTTTTTAAAAAATAGCTTTATTCTAAGAGGTGACAGGGACACCATACTTCTAAGCCATTAGACGTTAGACTCTGTGTTAAACCAAAGGGAATTTGTTATCAGATCTTGATTTGATCAATAAGACATGATACGAATCGTGGTCGTGTTCAAATGTAAAAGCCCTGGAAACAGGAAACAGTCTTAGATGAACGACGTCAGCACGTCTCCTGACGGCCACAGGTCTGCCAGCTTCCCGGGAGGAGGGCCACCCTTCCTTCTGCGCGCACAGGATGAAAGCCGCTCCTTCCAGGGACCTGCTCCCGAGGCACTGCGTTTCCAGCACCTCGGGGTTCTGTGGAATTCTGCAGCCGAGAATTCAGGAAACGGACCCCCATATTAATGCCACATCACTGCCACGATACTTATTTGAGACTTACCTGAATCTCTAAGGTTCTGGAAGTTCCATTTCACGCACCAAGTTAAGCCTAAAGAGTCATGTCTTCCCTCTACTTAAGACCTTCCCAAGGTGGCTGTAAAAATACCTCTGATTAAACCTGTGCTTTTCATTCCCCAGCACTTGCTCGCTCCCTCTGCCTCTGTTTTTTCCATTTCCAAAGGCACGTTGAACATCCTAAAAGCTCAGCCTGCTCACATTAGTTAGCAAACAGCCTGCAATGCAAACGTTATCTGAAAAGTTTTAAAGGTCTGTCTTACCTCCAGTGCTTTGAGCGTCCCCGGCTCTGAAAGAAACGTAAAAATGGGCATGGTCAGTGCGAAGTGACTCTGGCTGGTGAGCAGCCCTGCTGGCCGTGCGCAGCGCGGTGGGCTGGCTGCTCGGCCTCCCCGACACCTGTAACGCACCTCCAGGGTCCCTCGGCTGCGCCAGGGCTTGTTTTGCAACGCCGGCTCTCTCGCCTCATTGGCTGTCAGGAGAGTGACTCACAGGTCTAAATGACTTCTCGGTTATGCTTAACTTTTTAATTGTTTATTAAGCAATGTCAGTCCAACCCCATAAAGCGCCTGGAAACAGTGGCTTGCACTAAATTTATGTGCACAAGAGAAAGCTAGGTGGGGACTTTCTTTCAACACACCTGGTTTTAAGACTCTGTACACACCAAGTTACAAAGATGTTGCATCGACTAGTTGCAACAACTGCAAACTGAACGTTAACAACATTGCATGTAATTTTTTTCATTAAGTGACCGTAACTCTTATTTTTAATTTTTTTTGGGGGGGGAAGAATACATTTTGATTTAAAGATGGAAATAAAAAGCAGAGAATTGGCTTCCAAAGATTTCCCCCTCCTCCTCAGTGTACCTGTCTCTATATAAAAATGACAATTTCCATTACATTTCATTTCCTGAAAGTGACTAATAGGTAGGAAGGGCCCAGGGAGCTTCAGGTGAGCAATGTGACAGAAAACCAAGGTGCTGCCCTGTAATTAGAGGCTCCGGCTGCCCGCGGAAAAGCCAGCGGATGCTATTTTTGCTCCTTTCCCCGTACCCAGGAGCACGTACACATGTTACGACTTCTCTAGGCTGTGAAGGAAAACATCTCGTCATTTTGAGCCTATGCCTATCCTTTCCCACCCAAAATGATCCCCTGAAGAAGGGCCAGCAAAGTAGAAAGAAACCGAAGGGGGGAAAGTCAGAAGAAAACGGACCAAGCCTAAATGTGAGCTCTGTCGGGCTCAGTGAACCCCAGACAGAGGTTCCACGAAGCCCTTCCAAACGGAGTTCAAGGGGAAACCATCCGTCAGAACCCCTGACCGGCTGCCACAGGCTGCGTGACACAGAAAGACTGCCTGGGGCATGGAACAGGAGGTTTGGTTTTATTTTGTTTTGATTTTAAGGTCTGCTCCTGGTTAATGGATATGGAATATCCCGGGGCGAAAAGTCACCTTTACTGAGAAAAGCTATGTCTGCATTCCTCGGTCAGTTTCCACCCCCTCGCCCTGGCTTCACAGCTACCTGGCAGGTCTGCAGCCTGCCCTTGCCAAGCAGTGTTCCTGGACAGAAAGCTATCCACTTCTTTCCCTCCCCTCCAGAAATATGCAGCGTTGCAGAAGAAAGCCTGCGGGAGAGGGCTCATTTGGGGAGAGGGCCTGTAAGGGCACCACCTGGCTGGGTACCGTGCCCAGACCGAGCACCCAGCTCAGGTGAACTGGGGCTCCTAACACAGCAGTGGCAATACCTGTCCCGCTGGTTTGACCAAAAAAAAAGACTTATATGCCCGAACAGCCCTAAATGACTTTCCTCTCCAACTGTTGAGCTACAGAGAGCCTGCCCCGGCCATCGGAGGCCATGGGAGCACCAGCAGGAGGGGCGTGTAAGTTCCCCCGTCCCAGGAGCTGGGAAAAGCTTCACTACATCCAGATGACCTCTGAGGTCGGAAAACCAGTGTTTACACAGGAGTGTGCACCTTCATTTTGATTCCAAAGTGTTATTTCTTTCTGGCTCTGCACAGAAGTGGTATTTTGTTTTGTTTTCATTGATTTTTTTTAGAGAAAGAAAGGAAGGGAGAGAGAAACACCGATGAGAGTGAGTCACCCATCGGCCGCCTCCTGCACGCCCCCCACCAGGGATCGAGCCCGCAACCCGGGCATGTGCCCTGACCGGGAATTGAACTGGCGACCTTTCGATGCACAGGCCGACGCCCAACCAAGTGAGCCACACTGGCCAGGGCTGTTTCATAGGTTTTCAAAGTAGCAGTTCGCGCTGGCTGGGAAGCTAGAATAAGAACCTCTTATGAAGCACGCCGTGGAAACGCTGCTCTAATTCCCCAGGCTGCCACACCGTCCTTCACCCCTTGACGTGCACCCAAAACTACCAGGGTGAGCGCTTAGATCTCTAAAAAACTCTTTGAGTCACGGCTCCGCATCAGGACGAGGACACTGAGGGCTGATCGGCATCAAATCTACTTCGGCTGAATTCTGACCGACTAGGAAGGCTGCGGGCTGAGATCTGAAGAAAACGTCTCCCATCTCTGTCTTTTTCTCCTGGGAACTGCCTTAGGATAATTCAATTCTTCAACTTTTCCAAAAGTTTTTCATCCTCAACATGTCTTTGCCCTGCAGCCTGTGTCTCAGGCTCCTATTGATCAAACTGTAAAATGTTCTTACCCTTCCAAGAACCTTTCTGGGTGGTGACTCACGGGCCCGCGAGGGGTTTAGGCCTCGTGTTCTTTCATCAGGTCCCAACTGGTTCAAGGTGACTCAGAGCAGCCGTGTGGCGGAGGCGCCCGCTGGGGCCTCTGCAGCCAGCACAGGGCTCCAGGGCCACGTGTGTGAGGGAGAAATGGTTTCCACTGAGGCTTCAGACTCAAGTCCTATACTTCATGTGTTTAAACAAAAATCCAGCCCTATTGTATTTGTTTGTCCAACGCAAGAGGCTCTCGGTGCATATATTATTACGCAGTTTGCTTCGTCTCTTATCTCTAGTTCTATTTCTTGAGACGAAACAAGTCAATACCTGTCCAGTAAGAGCCTTTGTCTCAAACGGGGCCACAGAAAAGTCACTACCAGTATAGCTTTTGACAGTGCCCTGTCATCACAGCTAAAACATGCTGTTTTCGTGAAACATTAAAACTAGAAGAACTGCCCAGCCAGCATGGCTCAGTGGCTGAGCATCGACCTAGGATCCAGGAGACCATGGTTCGATTCCCGGTCACAAGCACATGCCAGGGTTGTGGGCTCGATGCCCAGTCAGGGGCATGCAGGAGGCAGCCGATCAATGACTCTCATCACTGATTTTTTTTCTCTCTCTCTCTCTCCCTCTCCCTTCCTCTCAATAAAAACATATTTAAAAAAAAACAAAACTAGAAGACAGTGGGAACTGGTCCAGTTTGGAAGGAAGTTGTACCAATACTACGTTCACCACTCAGATCTTCAGCAATACTTTGAAAAACAAAAACCTGTAAGTAATACTTGGAAAGGGGCTTTTATTTCAAGTCTTCTCAGGAGCTCTAACAAGAACTCAACCATGTAGTAGCTCCCAGGTCACTTTCATAATTATTAATATGTCATTCAACTAGCCCAAATACTCAAATGGAAGGAGTAATAGCCAACCTTGAGTGTGAAACTGTCTTGGTAAGTTTAAAAAAAAAAAAAAAAGACTGGTTTATGTAACAGGACAGGATTTAAGTACTACAAAGTAGAACCAAAGCCAGTTTTGGGTTATGTACTCGACGGTCAAGCCTCGGTTCATGAGAAAGTAATCTCCTAAAATGCCTGGTGGTAGAAGGCTGACATAAAATTCTATGCGCATCGCTTAGCTCATGTTAAAATACTGCCGTTCTCTTTACAAGAGCTGTTTCAGATGCCAACTGGGAGGGGGGCCGGTTCTAGGTAGCAAACCTGCAGGGTTAAGCCATTAGGACACCTTTCCAACTAGGAGCAGCAGCCGGAGCAGTGGCTGGCCTAGATCAGAGAGCAATGAAACACATCAGCAAGTGGGGATGTGCTTCGTTCGGCTAAACATCAGAGCAGCTGAGGCCTGTATCCCACTCGAGGGGAAAATGCGGTGCATGTGCATTAAACCAAGGTTGTCTGCCCCAGAAGCATTTACCGCCAATGTTACTTTTAATTTAAACCCAGAGGGCGCAAAGCGAGCTGTACTGATCAATGTCAGGGTAAGGAGGGGACTGAGGGGTTTTTTTAGCCAGGTGTTAGGGGAAAACCTCAATTGTCCCCAGAGGTTGGGGTCTCGGATCAGACCTTGACGGGGGAATTCGGTGAGAGAGAAATGCCGCCCTGGAATGACATCAGCTTTGCAGTGACTTGTTCAGAAAAATCTCATATAATGGAGCCCTACCTAGTCATTATGAAGCTGGGAAGTTTGGGCAGACACTTCAAAGCCCGCGTGCGTGTTGGTCACGGAGGTTGCCATGGAGAAGGTCAGGGAGGCAACTCAAGTTCAGCAAGAAAGAGAGTGGAGCTGCCGCTCTCTCTTTATATCCGGGCATGTTTTCAAATGTGAAGACATAAACTAATCGCCCAGCCGTCAGATCTGTCTCCAAGTTGCATAGTTGGTCTTATAAATAGGAAAAAGAAAAAAAAACTTAATTAAAATACCTGTTTTTTCATACTTCATATGTACTTAAGTTCGTAATCAGAGTCAGATGCTCACGAGAATGAATTACTTCCTTTATTCCGGAATGCACAGCATTTTCTGCCAAGTAATTATTTCAAGGATGAATGAAGACTAGATAAATTTAAGGGATTCAGAGCATGAAACAGAAAAGGCTTCTGAACTCAGAGAAGACAACGTCCAAAGGAGGCTTAACCTCCACAAAAAGAAGTGACTAAGAGCTTCGAAATGCTCAGAGGTGAGTATTCAGCCACATCCAACACTACCAAGAATCGCAGGGGGGCTGAAATGTTCCTACTGAGGGAGAAAGGGTTAACTCCTAGGTACTGTGCGCCCTGACTTTGGACACAGCACTAAGTGGTGGATACAAATGAGAAACACATGCCCTTTCGTGAAGGGGCACGTAATCCACTAGAGGAGATAAAAAGCGTCGGAGACAGCAGGGCTCGCCACGCCACAGCCCACTACACGTTCCGCTACAACGTCCAGCTTCCCTCGTCATTCAGCTGAGATCATGGGGCCGGTTTTAACCAACGGGCTGTGGTCACCCAAAACGGAAATGCCCGCTTCCAGTCCGTGGGTCTCAAGAGCAGCACCCCTGGAGGCCGTGTGTTGAAGCAGCAGAGCCACAAGATGGAACTGGCTTGGATCCCCAAGTCGTTAATGAGGAGAGAGCCACCCCAGAGGACCAGGAGCCCACAGCGCCACGCATGGGAGAAATAAACTGTTATGTGTTCAAGTCCCTGGGAACCGGAGGGGGGGAGGTTAGTGAGCATAACACAGCCTAACTTTGAAGCATATACAATAAAACCTACACAGAAAATGAGAGGACAATTTAAATCAGACCAGCGCTGGGTGGTCAAGGAGAGGTTCAACGATTGGCAAAGAGCCTGGAGGACAGAAAAAGAGTAGGACCTTGGAGCCACAGGGGGGAAAAAGAAAGCGTATCTCAAGGAGAGGCAACAGGAAGAGCCCAGTAAGAATTCTAAATATGGACTCACGGGACCAGGGAATAGATTTCTCCAGAAATAAAGGTATTTTTGTCATGAGGTGCCCTGTGAGCTGGTTCACTTTCCTGCCACTTATTAACCTTGTGAAAGGCCTAATGATCGATGCTCGGTGCATGAGCCTTGCCTTGCATAAATATTAGAAAGGAATGCAATCAGTTTCCTATCATTCATTCTTAAAGTGCCAGCCAGGCACTCAGGCGAGCTTCTCTCCTACTTAGCCCACACCCAGCCAAGCGCTAGTCGCTGGGAGGGTGGACCCACAGTCTGCACCATCTCCCCCACAACTCCTGCTTCTGTCTCTAAGATGAGCGTGATCTTCGGGGCCCCGACACCCAGGTGCCCTACAGTCATGAATCTGCCCACCTGTTGGTCGGTCTAGCCATTCCCTCATCCGTCCACCACGGCTGCCCCGACCAGGCCGCTAACAGGGTTCACACCTTCCCTCCGATCGCCTGGTCTCTGAAGTCAGCCCTGAACCGCCCTATTTTTCCCTGGCTCGCCCTTCTTCAGATTATTCCAAAAAATTTCCATGTCCACCTTTTGAACGAACTCCAGCTGCTCAAGATCCCTTTCTTCTCTTGAGAAAGTGTCCCTGGTTTTGAAAGGTCTCATTGATAAAACACAGAGGAACCCGGGGCGAGGGGGGGACAAAGAGAGAGGACGGGACAGAGAAAGAACAAAGGAGCCAGGACAGAAAGGGGAGGAATCGAGCCGGGGAGGAGGGGAGGCGGGCGGCCGCTGAACGCGGAGCTGCCCGCAGCTCGGAAACGGATCCCTGTCACAGTCGTGCGGCGTTATTTCTAAAAACCTAGGGGAAAATATTTATACGGAATCCAGAGAACGGCTACCCTTTGCGAACGCTGGGAAGTGACAATGGACTCGGCTTGTGAATCCACGAGTTACTCTGCGTGATGTCTGCTGCTGGTGTCCTTAGCCTTTACCTCTGAGCTGAATATTTAAGGGGATGGGGAGCATTTCAGGGGCTGGAGACAGAGAAGGGGACATCTGTAATACTTTACACAAAGTCATTAATTAATTAATGCGGCGTTAGTGAGACTAGGGGTTGGGGTGAGCGGAATGGGGGCATGAAACCTCCCAAACTCCTCCTGAAACTGGACCTGAACCCTCCGCCTTCCAGGCGTGCGGCAAAGTCACGTGACTTTCAACGGGTCTCTCACCTGGGCTCGTCAATGACAGTTTCCGATGCAGACATGTTACAGTAAACACATAGGAAAAGCCGATGAGGCCTAATTTATGTTTAGCAAGTTTGACGTCCTGATTAGAAGCAAAACTGCAACAACAGACACGACTTACCGGCAGAAGTGACGCCGCAGTTGTCGACTCTTCCCAGACACTCTTTGTGTGCCCTAGCACCACACTTGAAACATAAATAGCCTTGGTAAAACGTTCCCCTGCGAGGCAAAATGAGAGAGGGATCGCTTAACCGGGGCTTCACAAAATCACTAGTGCGAGAAAGGAAAACAAGGGAGCACAGTGCTATGGGCGAGGACCACTCGGCAGAGGCAGGGACCTCCCTGGGGCCGGGAGGACCTGTCCAGGTTCAAGGCCGAGGAGAGCTCTGTGGGGTCCACACTGTTAAGACAACACCCCCACTTCAGGACGTTTGGCCGGGGACGCTGGAGAGGTCTGCGACGCTCAGCAACGACACCGGCTCCCGTACACTGAGCTCCAGGCCCCGTCGAGCTCACCTGAGGAGCATCTGGCAGGCCTTGCAGGAGGTCACCCGGCTGAAGGTGTGCATCTTAAACTCATGGAAATTGGAGTCAGCATAGTCAGGCCTTATGTTAGACCTAGAAAAACGGGAAAAGAAGAACTTCAGAAGAAAGTTTCACATCAAAGGAGCCGTCCAGTCATCGGAAATTCGAATCATCAACATCCCACGGGGCAGAGATCTGATTCAAGCAAAAAGGCTATTCCGTGAGCAACGTTTTCTAAGAGCCAAGAGTGGGTTTTGCCTTAAAACACGCGCCGAAATTTCACTGTGTCACAGCCAGCAACCCGCTAGGATTTAAGCAACCTGATTCTCCCCAAAATCGAGTGTTCCCAGAGAACTTTCCAGAATAGCCACGTAAGTCAACCTGCCAGGAAAAGCATAGAACAGGCTGGACAGTCCCTTCTGCTCTCCAGCCACAGCCCTGAGCTATAAACTAGCTGGAGAGGCCGAGGGAGGGGAAGGGGGTGCTGCTCTGCCACAGAGCCCATCTCTACACAGGTGTGTGAATGACGTAAGGATCTGTAACAGCGAATAAAATCATTTCACGAAACATTTGGAAACAAAGCGCCGATCTGATTATGGAAAACTTCCTCCTTGACAATTTGCTTCCCTTGCAATCCAAATAAAAACTAAACAAAATTATGCTATCACTTATGTTTTATTTACATTATACACATATACAAAAATGTACTAAGCACACTGCCAGCCACCATTCACAGTGCATTTTCTCTGTACAGACGCGGTGACAGCCGCAGGCTGTTCAGTTCTTTTGTTTAACCGTCACGTCAATCCCAGCCCTGTGGGACTGATGACGTCACTCGTTTACATGCTAGGACGCGGCAGCTTCTGCTGATGCAAAGAGTATGACCGAGTCCAGAGCTCCACCCAGGCCTGTGCCTTCCACCACCGGAGCTACAAGACAGGGCAATGTTCACCTTAATATCATTAGATTTTCGTGGCTAGTGGGTCCGTGGAAACAGCTAGGTTTAGTCATTTCTAGAGGATTTCTTATACATTCGTAATTTATCCATGTCACAGAAGACAGCAGAAAAATTAAAAAAGGGTAAGTTCAAAACGGATACAAATCAGAGGTGCACCTGGAAAGCTGAGATGACAATCTCGGGTGCACATGAGCAAATGGAGGGGTTGCAGGGAGAGTGAGATGCTGAGGAGCTAGGATTTCCCCTTTTCCAGAGTGTGGCTCTCAGCCACACGGAGCCTTGGCCTAACCAAGCGGGCGGCCACCAGCCATCAGTCTCCGAGGGGCCGGGAGAACCTTATGAAACACATTCGCCAGGGCGATCGGAGTGGCAGGCAGGGAGGCAGAAGGGCCAGAGGTCAGCCCTCCTACCCGGCCGCTGGGCAGCAGCTTGCTGAAAATGCAGTCAAACGTCAGCACCATCTGGGATTCTCTGCTGTGCTCCTGGTGACCTCGCTCTAGGAAACTATTCCCGTGCAGGCTGAAAAGCACAGCCACTTCCGTAGAGGCATCTCTGTGTTGCCGATTAAAAATTAGAGCGTTCTTGCCCGGCCAGCATGGCTCAGGGGTTGAACATCGCCCATGCACCAAGAGGTCACAGGTTCGATTCCCGGTCAGGGCACATGCCCGGGTTTCTGGCTCAATCCCCAGTAGGGGTGTGCAGGAGGCAGCTGATCAATGTTTGTCTCTCACCGATGTTTCTCTCTCTCTCTCTCCCTCTCCCTTCCTCTCTCTCTAAAAAAAAAAAAAAAAAAAAAAACTCAATGAAAATATATTTTTTTTCAAAATGCAACTAACTAAAAAAAAAAAATTAGAGTCTTCTCCTTCATGAAGGGAGGGGTAGAGAAAAGGCAGGAACCTGGAAACAAAACATTCTTCATATTGTTCAGGAAACATTTGATTCTTGAGTTGAAAAGAGCATCTCGCCCGGTTTCCTTAGCCAAGGAGTCTGTTCATTTCTCTGTGAGCATCAAGGTGAGACCGTTGTAGATGAATTGTCAAGTAACAGCTTCGGTCCCGGGAATTTGAAAAATTCATCAGCCTGGAGTTTTGGACTCTAAGTAGGTCTCCTTCAGGCAGAAACTCGTGTCAATGGGTCCCAAACAGGAAAGAATTTGATTAATTTTAGAAACCTGCCTGGGACACAGGTGGAACACCTGTCTCATAGGGTCAACTCAAGTTGACCTTGGACTATTTCTATTTAACGCTTCCGCCAACTGACTAGGAATAAGCTGACTTTTCAGAAGACAAAACGCTGAGAAGAGAATCACACTACAGGGTTAAAAAGGAAAGTCTTAATAAAGAAAATAATTCTGAAGATGTTAGCAGTGGTTGCCATGAGGGAAATGAGACCTGAAGTGGTAGGTAGAACAGTAGGCAGGGACTACACTGAGATGCTTTAAAACTACAGCTGCGTATCATTGTTAAAATTTAAAATCAAGCCCTAAAGAATGAAAGTCAAGGCTCTGCCCCTGAACTTACCAGGATGCAGAGGAATATAAAAGCAGAGTGGAGGCCAGGCGTCTGAGATTCCACCTGGGCTCACATCCTAACTTCCAAACCATGAGCAATGTGACCTCGGGCAAGTGGGTAAGTGGAAGCCGGGAATGCTCATCAAGTCAGACTCTGGAGGTGAGGTGAGGTGATGTATGAAAAGCGTTTTGGACTCTGCCTGGCCCAGAGCTACCGTCTGATGAGAACCTGCCATCATTTGTGAATTGCTGAGTCCAGATCCCTATATTAATGATGTTATCGGGCTAGTGGTTTATGAGGGGCAAGAGTCCCTTGGGAGTCTTGGGACTGAGTCCCCAGAGGACTCCCCTTAAGAACGCTGTTATAGGCTCAGTGCCCTGCGGACCGAAGCCACATGTCATTATCTAAGCAGGACAAGAAATGGGGTTACTCGGGAGAGGACACGTATGAGAATGTCTGGGGAACCACACGAAGTCCTATCAAGTGCCAACTGGAGAGAGATGTCAACGGGCATGGCCTACGGCCTGTGGGGACAGTAAGCTGGCTGACGGGAAGAGTCGGGAAGGTAGACTGGAACAGAAGAGGAGAGGGAAACAGGATTACAGGCAGACGGATGCGAAGACAAAACTATCACGAGCGGCGCTTCCCGCACGCCCCTAACGCAGCAGAGCCTTCGCAGGCCCTTCCACGCTTTCTCACGTTTACTTCTCACACCCTAAAGGCAGAGTCCTTCATTCATTTCATACTCATCAAAAACCCACCATACGCAGAGTCCTTAACAATTTAGGAAAAATTTCTAAAACAAACAAAAGGCTAATATGACCTTCACTGATATTAGCTTATATATTCGATCATTTCTCGATGAGAACTGAAGGCAGGCCAGGTAAATGCCCGAGTCCCAGAGCTCCAAAGAGGCCTCCAGCTGCCTGACACGGAAACACCACGGTCCCCGAGCCGCGGAACAGGGCACCGAGCGGGCTCACGATGGACCTGACACAGTGAATCTACCCGTCCGCTCTTAGAGTCGCCGACTCCACGGCGAGGATGTCGGAGCGGGGCCCAGGTTGGTTTCGTCGGGCCTCCAGCATCTCACGTCTCCAGGTCGGCAAGGGCGTGTTTAAACCAAGTAGCATCTCAGCCAAAAGCCTAAACGAGCTAGGTCGTCTTGTACCTCACGTTTAGCTGTCCCTGTAAGACGATGTTTGGGGTCTAAGTGGTGGTTTTTGTTGGTGGTGTTTTCCTTTCTTCTGTTAAGATGAAAAATTACAGAACATCCCAGGTATTTCGTTTTAAAGTGTCCCATGTTGTGAAAGTAAATCCACCCAGCAGGTAACAGAAAAGCACAAAGGACTTTATTCACGTCATCTTCCGGTCAACTACCCCACATCCCTCCTTGTCCTTCACGACGCGCTCCCAGGCCACCATCGCAAGCTCACTGCGCTGCCAGGTATTTAAAAAAAGGTAAGAAAGTGAAAGACAAACAGGTCCTTCCAAAGCCAAATTAAAAAAAAAAACACAAAAGAAAGGCTCCAAAGGGACACCTTCACCTATTCCTAAGGAATTTATCAAAGGAATGAAAACAAAACGAGAGATTTATAAATCACACGCAAATCTGATTCTTTATATTCCAAATCACGCACAGTCTTTTATCTAGAGAAATAAATAAATACTTTCAAAATCCAATAAAACTAAGATAATGCTTGGCTCTGAAAAATAGCACTTTCTTATCTATTATATATTGCACTTCTTTATTTCATTCAGCGTTGCCTTTATAGTAATTTCAAATATGCATCCATCACTGAACTTCCGTGACATCGCGAGGAAATCGTTGAATAAAACGTAAAGTTAGTTAAATCCGTAATAAGTTTAAAGTGGGGGAAAATGTCGGGCTACAGCTAATTTGGGTCTTCGTTACAAACTTGATGTGCGGCTTTTGGTGCATAAAGTATCTTTCTGTTTTTGGCTTCGCCCCCAAGGAAAGAATCGTACCTGTCACTCCGGCTACCGGGCCTGGCCTGGCAGTGAGGGAAGGGAGGCGACTCGCCCTTGGTTGGTGCCTGTTCTCTGCGTCACTCAGATTTGTTCTGAAGGTAAAAAGACAACATACACCCACGCACACACACGCCTTACTACATTTTATTTATTAAATGGTGAAAAGCATTATAAAAATACCAGGTACTAATTCTATTGCTGTCCTAAGTGACAAACATGTCACTCATACAGGTAGAACAAAATAAATGATGACCTACCCACCCCCATATCCTGTTTCAATGGGAATAAAGCTCGCCTTGTCTCAGACAGTTAATAAGCACATTAAAGCGTATTATTATGTATTTAGTGAGTGCCCCCGAGGTGCCGGTCGTTTTCGAACACTGGGAACACGATGGTGAATGTATCTATCTCCGCCAAGGATGGATCTCCAGCTCACTTGGGTTGTCTGGCTTTACTTCGAGTCTTCCGTTCAGATAGATTTTTTATGCTCTTGGCAGTGAGGGAGAGAGAGAGAAGAGGTGTCTCCATGTTCAGGATTAAGGGCCAGTCCACGTAAGGGACAGCCTAGAGGACGTGGACTTTCTCATTCCCCGGCCCAGTAAACCTGCAGCGTCCGTGGGGCCGTCAGGAGCACGGAACCAGGCTTGCCGAGCGACACGGTGAAGTCCATTCCTGTGCGCATTTTTAATTGTGTCTGGTAATACTGAAGCTTGCTGTGGAGTCGATGTGTTTTAGAAGCACAGGAAGATGACCACACGGCCACGAAGCAATCTCTGGGGACACCAGAGGGCACCGGAAAGGTAATCTACAAGCCTCACGAGGATTTCCCCTTCAAATTCAGTGATGATCACGTATGAAAAATGGTAATGGACAGCCCATCCTTTGCAATGTAAAGCCTCTGTTTTATATTAAACATATTTATGTTAGTGGCACCGCTATTCTCCAGTGTTGTAAAATAAGAACATAATATCCAATCAACACGGAGCTAGCGTTAGGATCAAACGAGTTAACACACACCAAGAGCCTGCCCCGCGCCTGACATGGGGTAAACACGGAATAAATGGTAAACAGTGTTATTTTAATTAAATATTACAACAAACAGGATGAGGGAGACGCTGCATCCCCAGAGTGTGATTTCCCACTTGAGGCTCAGGTGAGTTAGGTAACTTGCCCAAACTCATGAAGCTATTAATGGGCCCAGCTCTGATTTGACCCTTAGTGACTCCCCGATACCAAGGAGTTTGTGGATTATTATGTGGGTCATGAAGAGCCACAGGAAGATTTTTAAACAGGAAAACGGTTCCTCCAACAGCAGCACCTTCACATGCTCCCTTCAGTGTCAGCTACAAACGGTCTTTGACGGCTGTGAATCTTACTCCTCTCCACAACTCCAAATCCCATCTATCCCAGTCCTTTAGGTCCCCACCTTTTCTCCGAGTCCTTCTTGGATCACTGGAGACCGCATGGTCTGTCCTTTCTCTGAAATTATGTGGCACTTACAATCCGGAAACGGTCTTATGTTATTACTCAGCTGCTCCAGTTCTTTTACTCAACAAGTATTTACTGAATGCCTAACGTGTACCCAGCACCATGCTGGAGAGAAAAAATAAATAAAGCACACAGAGACCCTGGCCTTAAGGTCCTTTCAATCTAGGATGGAGCTGAAGAATTGAAAGAAGTAAATCTAATAAAGTGTCCCCAGAGCTGTGAGATAGGAGCAGAATAAAGAAGAGATTGATCAGCCCTGTGGTACAGGTTGCTGGGGGTGTGGAGGGCGTGGAGAGAGAGCAATTGCCTTCGATCTGAGGCTCGAAGGGATTAAAAGGCGTTTCCTCATAGATGTCAGCAGGGCACGGACGGATCCCAGGCCCGTCAAGAACACAGTGATCAAAGCCCAGGGGAGCAGCGGAGTCTGTGAGTCCTGGCGCCCCCAGGAGCTCAGTCTGGCTGCAGAACTCAATCTGGAAAAGCAGGCGGCTGCAGCCCAGCATGTGCCCAGGGCACCTACCACCGGCCCGTGTCCTGGGAATCGCATCCTGCTCTGTGGTTGCTGAGTGACCACTAAGGGACTGCACGCAGACACCCACATGGGTCTGCATGTTAGAGAGGGGGTGGGACCAGAGGCAGGGAGATGGCCTCAGAGACCACCGAGGCAGGCTAGCTAGGCGAGTCTGGAGGGTGGAGCTGAGGCAGTGACACTGGGAGGGGAAAAAATGAGTCAAAATTAAAGATAAAACCAACAAGAGAGCGCCTGCCAGTTTAGAGATCGGCGATCTAGAAGGGTCATTCTTGCAAGTCAGGTGGGGGGGGCTTCGGGCGACCACGCTGGAGCAGGGAGACCAGTTAGTAAGAGACTAATAGGAGCCCAAAAGAAATGACGGAAACCCTTGACTCTGCATG
Source organism: Miniopterus natalensis (assembly GCF_054644295.1). Lineage (NCBI taxonomy): Eukaryota > Metazoa > Chordata > Mammalia > Chiroptera > Miniopteridae > Miniopterus > Miniopterus natalensis. The sequence goes on from NC_142099.1 coordinate 4,396,876, forward strand.
ACTGGTGTCATCACGGGGCAGGGATGTAATCTCCACCAGCCTCCGAATAAAAGGCTGCTGGCCACAAAGATGGCAAAAAGTCAATGGAAGGATGCAACGTCAAGTTGAAGGAGGCGGTGGGGTACCCTGGAGAAGGCTAACGAGATCCTCGGGGTTTACTGACTTCCGATCCAACTATAAAGATGCTGGTCATGCCGAGCTAATTTCCACAGGCAATCAGAGCCCATTTCCCGGGTTTCCTGGGCAAGTATTTGGCGACCACAGAGGGAATATTTTCATTCAATGCCAATTTTTGGTCACGTGACCATATTATCCGGGGAAGTATGTGCTTTTAAACAGCAATCCTAACACAGGAAGGCAAACCTCTGAGTGTAGGTTACTGCTGGAAGAAAACAAATTCTCTAATGAAAGGTTTTAATATCGTGCTATCAATATCTCTATCTCAGACACGAATGATGCTGGCTGACAGACAGCCTACCTTCAGGGTTGCTGAAAAAATCAATGATTATTCAAAAATTGGAGCTCTGATATTTGCAAAGTGCTTTTGGTGCCGAGGAGGAAAAGCATGAGAGGAAGAACCAGATAAATCCATCAATCTGTTCAGAAAGAGAAGCGGCTCCCGGAAGATAGACAAGTCACCGCAGAGCAGGGTTGTGTTAAACTCTAAGGTCTGGTCCTCGCACAGGTTGCAAGGGACACGGTCCGTGGAGCGGTGCTGACCACTCCTGGCCGCTCGGCTCACTGCAGTCTCCCCGGTCTTCTCTCGGAACTGCCTTGGGAGACGTCACGGGTTAAAGCGGCGATTTTCTACCTTGTTCACCTCATGCGCACACAGAACTAATCACTAAAACTCTGTGGCACACCAAAAAACTATAGTTTTTGCTTATCTGACACAAAATAGGTATCATTTTCATTCATTCACATCGGATGGCTATGGTTGTGTTGGCTGTTGTCACTTTTTTGTCTGACAATCTAAGGGAAAGAGGTCAGTGCCCCTGTCTAAATAGGCAGGTATTGCAGCCTGCCCGCCGGTTGAAAATCGCCAGATCAAAGTAATCAATCCATTCCCTACATAGCACCACTTTGGCTTATTAGGTGTTTAATATCAAAAAAGCCCTCCTCACTAATAACTGGTCCTAATAAAGCCTCCTGGACCACACCCCCTGTGCTTTTCGATCAAGGGTCTCGGCGAGTGCCTGGCTTTGCGAGACGGCACGTTGGACTGAGTGGGCACAGGCTGGCAACCGTATTTTCGTTATGATTTTCAATGTAGGCGATGCCTTGCCTTATGATGAACCTACTGAGGCTCATCTTCAGTGTTATGTAACCGTCATTCAATTTGCACAGATGGAATGGGGCTTGTGAGCCTTCCTGATGGCCTACAGAACAGGCACATGGAATTCAAGGCCCAGCATCACCCCTCGGGCAGGAAAGCCTCCATCTTCCCAAAGACCACACACCTGCGCGCCTGCACACACACACGTACGTGCGCACACGAGTGAGAACTGTGATGAGTTTTTGAGACCCAACAGAGAAAAGCACAAGAGAAAGGCGTCAGAACTGTTGGGTAGAGATACAGAGAATAAATTTACGCTATTATTTTTGTACCACAATGAGCTTCCACCGCTCCCCCAACCTCTTTAGCCATTCACAAGCCTCCAACATATTCTAGAAAGAGGCTGCTCGGAGCCTAACATACGAGCAAAATTTCTACGGATGCAAGAAAAAAAAAACAACAGATCCCAAACATTTTCCAACCCGCCTAGTCGACTGATGGATGGATTATAAGTCCCAGGGAAGGGCACAGACCTGCCTGGGTCACCTGGGCAAGTCAGTGGCAGGCCTCGGGTCCCTCCGTATCTTTTTTCTCTTTGTGGCCCCAGCTTTGAACTCCCCTGAAATGTCTTTTCCATTGGGCTTCATGTTCCGTAGGTAACATCTACACAATTAAATCTCGGGCTCCGTAAGCCTTCACTGCTGTTCATCGTCAACACTACCCTCGGCTGCCTCCCTTTCCTCCAAATTATTAAAAATATTACTAACGCATAAATTAATCATTAGGCATTTAACCTCCAAAGACCTTTATGAAATCGGGTTTATTGGCAATTTTACACAAGTGTGAATTCTCATTTTCCAAATGAATTTAAAAACCAACTGCAAACTGTCTATCAATAAACATTTTAAATTAATATTTGACCATTTCCCCAACCAGTTGCATATTCAGATTGTCAACCTACCTGGCATATTCAAAATGGCCAGCTCACCATATTTTAAATTAACCAGAAGCCCACGAGACTCAGCCTTGGTATGATAGGCTCCGCACATCTAAACTTGTGTCAATATCAAGAGTCAATACAAACCTAATACTGAATCACTCAATCTCTTCCATTGAAATCTTACAAAACCAGGGACTCTCTTAAGGCACCAGGACCCTTTTAGAGTCATTTTTAAACCTCCCCAAATAAACTCAACCCGCTACACAACTGAACAAACAAGAAGCTTAAACTTCTGATTCACTTTGGATTTCACTCCGTCCTGCAGCTGTAAGGCTTTGTGCCTGTATCGTGCACTCAGGAGTGAGGCGTGGCCTGCTGAAAATACACCCGTGATGCCAACAGTCGGCCACGTATTCATGTCGAGTGGATGGTAGAATAGCAGGTCCGGTTGCTAATACCCACTGGGGACGGCTGGTTGAGGTTTACTCTTCCACCCCAAGTCCCCTGGTCCCTGGACAGGGATATTGGAGAAAGGTAGATGCCTCCATTTTTAAAAATGTTTTTATTGCTTTTTTAGAGAGAGAGGAAGGGAGATAGATAGGAACATCAATGATGAGAGAGAAACATCGATCTGCAGCCTCTTGCATGCCCCCTACTGGGGATGGAGCCTACAACCTGGGCATGTGCCCTGACCAGGAATCGAACCAGTGACCTCTTGGTTCATGGATCAGCGCTCAACCACTGAGCAACACCAGCTGGGCGAGATGGCCCCATTTTATGGGAAAGGAATCCACTCATAAAAGGTGTGCCTTTAAAGAAGAGAAATCATCATTGCATGACTTGCTAATCCTATGGCTTCGGGTAAGTTCCTCTTTAGACAGCATGACTCTGATTCCAACTGGACACAAAGTCTGAGATTGGCCGGTCCACAGGCATCAATTAACAGTCTATTAATTGACTTGTCTGTAGAATGACTGAGGTGAGAAGGGTGGGCACTGCTCCTGGCCTTTGGAGTTCCAAATCCAGGCTTCTTTGCTACCCTTCCCGAAAAAACAAAACACCTCTCATGAGAAGAGTCTCATGTAGGTGAGCATGTTTAGTTCATACAACTGTATGTGTAGAAATGTGTGCATGTGTCTAACACAGCAGGTCCCCAAATCAGCTGTCCTGGGGGAAAGGCTTAGCTCGACGACTTACCCACTCGCACAAGTCTAATCCCACAACCAAAAAGGGAGGCTTAGCTATAGAGCCAGATAAACAGGGGTCTGCAAGACCGGGGACACTAATGCCAGCCTGGGGCTCCGTGCACGGTCACCGTTGTCACCAAGCATCATGTTCATCGTGACGATTCCCAACTTGCAGGGCCCACAACAGTGTCTAACTCCTCACCCCTCGTCTCGATGGTAGGCAGACAGCCGTCAGGCTGCTCCGTGGAGTTTCCTCGGTGAATCAGAGCCCCTCAGGACAGCTCCGTTCCTTCTCCACCTGGAAGCTGCCTAGGTCATCGCGCTCATCGAGAGACCCATAGCAGCCCTCGCCACAATTCCACAGGCCGGGAGTGTCGCCTGAGTAAACAGTGACCTCGGGCTGCTCTGCTATGCGCGCACGCAGCCCTCTTCCCAAGCCATCCGTCCGGTTTTTAAAATGCACAGGAGCAACAGCCTTCATTTAAAAAGCCGGGGCTCGATACGTCAAAGCTCAAACATTCTGCGAGAAGGAGCTTTAATGCGTATCTATTATTAATGCGCTATCAGAGAACAGATCCCCGGGTTGGTTCCCACCGGCGAGTCATTAGTCAAAACCTGCACAAAGCAGACCCGTGTCCAAAGGCAGAGGAATTTCATTTCTGGTGGCTCCGACCATCCGGGAGGAAACGGACAGACAGACGGGAAGCCTGCAGTTCGGGGTTAGGACAGAGGAAAACTGAGTTTAATTAAACATCGGTTTTATTCCTTCCTAGACACGGGGGCAAGAAACTCTGGAGAAAAGCCTGGGAAAAGCACGCCTTGCAGCGTGGGTCCCCCCCAGTCCATCGGGAGCTGTGTGGCCCCCTCGTAAGTTTTGTGACGATTTAATGAGAAATATCAAAAGTGTAGCCTTGTGCTTCGAACTATAATGCAAATGTCAGCGAATGTTAATTAATTCTCTTAGAGGACTGAGGCAAGGAAAGATTTAAAGAACAGTAAATACTAAAGTTTCTTTGTTTACTGTAACAAACTCTGTAAACTAAGATAGTATTTTTAATGAAATTTTTATTTACAAAGCCCATCAATTCAGGGCCTCACCTCCTTTTTTTCAAAGGCCTGGCTGCTTCGGGCAGATGGCGACACTGCAAATATAAAGATGCAACCAGCGCTAAATAATTAGGAACCGAGGGCCACCGGGAGGTGCTCGTCGGGCGGAGGCAGACAGTCTGAGCTCCCAAACGTTCCTCGGGAAAGACGTTTGGAAGGCAGCCTGCTGTTCCGACGCGCGACACGCAGGCCAAGCGCGTGGGTCAGGCGACCCCCTCCCGCCCGGCCCTGCCCAGGAAGCAGCAGCCATTCGATGTCAGTGCAAAGTCTGTCCTGAAGGGGAAAATGACAGTGTTGTCATGCTGTGCCCACACCTCCAGCGACTTACGTGACACACATCCCATGTCACCTAGGTAACTGGATGGAAACGAACATCCACACTTACTTAGAACTCATCGTAATCCACCGACAGCTGGCCAGGGCTTAGTCTCAGGCCGTGCGGCTGTTCCTCCCCAGGTCCTTTACCTCTAAAAAGAGAATCTGAACTCTGAGATGAACATCACATTAACACCATCCAACCAAATAAAATTTTTTTTTAAAAACTATGCATACATCACATTAGGTGTAGCCCTATGATAAGGTGACCAAAAATCCTGCAATAGATTAACTTGCAAATTAAAACCTAATTTATTTGACTCTAAGGAAATCCTTGGAAGCCCAAGTCTTCCTTACAAATTGTAAATAACACGCACAGTGTTACTTATTATTTGATTGTATGAAAACATCCAATTCTTATCCAATGGCAACTAAAACACTAAGTGGGAAGGATTTCGTCCTAAACCTGGTGTGACTACACCACCCGAGAACACCTCTTGCTTATAAAGCAAACTGAAGGAAACTTTCACCTCTGAAGGACGACGGCTGGTGTTCTCGCTGTAAGGGGACAGCGTGCTGTGAGGGGGAGAAGCTCTGGGTAGGGTTTAAGATCAGCCTCTGCCACTTGTTAACTGAAAAACACACACGCAATACTTAATCTCTCCTTCATTTTCTGAAAATTTTTTAAAGATAATACCTTCCTGGATACCTCACAGGACCCTGTAAGAACTGGATGCGGTATTATCTAAGGACACTTTGGAAACTATGAAGCACTCTGTAAGAGCAAGGAATTATCCTTATATGTTACCAGACCCCAAATACTCTAACACAGAGGAATCAGAATCTGAAATTTTCCTTATAATACTCAGAACCATCAGCATCATCTCCCTTCATCTCTTCTAGTTCTCCAGGGAGGAAAGTTCAGAATAAATCACAAGCGTGAAGGTCATTACTGCTGGGAAGAAAACGCTTCGAGAGCACTGACTACAGAACTATCCTCGCTGACGTGGGTGACTACTGAGGACAGAAAAGCTCACCGGACTGTCCTTAATGGCCTGATTCGGTGGCTTCACTGTCCTTTCCGATAGCCATGTAATAAAGCTTAATGAAACCAGATCCCTGAGTAGGTGCTGCCTGGTCTTTTTGAGCAGATATTTTTGATATTCAGTTGGACAGAACAAAATAATGCCAAATACAGATCCTTCATCCCTGTGGTTTGGTTCTGATGGAGGAGAGAACATTCTGTAGCTAAGGCATCGTGATGGCCTACATAGGAATTAGTGCTACTAAAAAGAAAAGCAAAAAAGCACCCTTCCACAGAAGGCCACACTGTGATTCCAGGACAGCTGAGATCATTTCAGGGCAACACACTCCCTCCACGTCCTTAGGCCTCGTGCTGTAAGACGGGTCAGGTCCAGCCCGCCCACCGCCTGTAACTGGTCGAGGGCACACCCACTCATTTAAGTATTATCTCTGGCTGTGTTATTACGAAATGACAGAATTAATAGCTGAGACCCAGACCCTACGGTCCACACACCCTAAAGTATATACTCTCCGCATGCTTACAGAAAAAGTATACTGGCCCCTGTTCTAAGAGACAAAATTTTAGCCTCAGCAGATACTCATTTATATCCCTGAGGAGATCCAAACAGACCTCCTGATAAGAGAAAATGAAGAGAAGGAAGGACAGCAGGAGAGAGAACTAACAGCATCCCCATCCTGCGGGCATGAGCAGCGGAGCGTCTGGGTTTGCTACAGGTCCTCTGCTTAGCTCTGGAGATGTTGGAGGACCTCCATCTGGGCAGAAAATATAAACAAAGTCTTTAAATCTGCACAACAGAATGTCAAAAGTTGCCGCCCAACCTTTGATATTATAAATACGGGTCTCCCATCAATCAACAACAAAGACCACCTTCTCCGGAGGCGCGACCGGCTCCTGAGCCCGAAGCTGCCGTGTGACCCGCGCAGCTTCATCCTCCGGGTCCCGGGGGCCGGGCCGGCGCACTCTGGCCGGAGGCGCCCACGGTGCATGAACAGCAACCGCAATCGCCGAAAAGCAATTTTATTCTTCACTTAGCATTTCAAAGAACGTAAAAAAGAATATAATCCGGTGTCCATGGAAATACATTTCAAAAGGCCCCTTTCCCCTTCCAAATCCCCCAGATCCCGTTATTCGCCAGGGCCTCACTCACACAAAAACCCAAAACTCCCTTTCCATTTCCCAGACCCATAACAGTGTCTTTTCCCCTCTCTCCCAGTATTAGCCACGTAGTTCGATTAAGCTTTTCTTCTAATAAACAAGAAAGAATCTTTACTCTTCAGGGGGAGAAAAGATAGGTAAAACTGAGCAGGTAAGCGACAGATTCTCTGTAACAAGCACGGGGACTGCTGGGTGGAAGGAGAGCTGTGAACGCTGCGCCCGGGGAAATTCTGTCCAGCCGTCCAGTTACCACTGTGAGAGAAGAGAGCAGAGGCGAGGCCGCTCGTTCAGCACAGGGGGCAGGAGAGGCCTCATTCACCGAGTGACATTTAAAGCCAAGGCCTGTAGGATACAGAACCAGCTGCCCAAAGGGCAGCAGTCAAGGGGTGGGCACCTGCGACCGGGGCATTGTTCCAGAACTGAAACCGCTCACTCTGACTACAGCACATGGAGCCCCTGGAACTCCCGAGATGTGGCTGGGAAGACGGGTGGGTAAAGCCACGCAGGGCCTTCTGAGGTCCCTGCTACGAACTTTGATACTATACCGAAAGCAATAAACAGCCAAGGAAGGGTTTTAGGTAGGGCAGGACCCAGTCAGATCCCCCCGGATGCTTCCTGAGGAAGGGACTGGTTGGGAGGGGCCGGGAATGAAGGCGCTAATCAGAGATGCGGGAGGTGAGCGTGAAAATTACGAACGGGTCAGGTTTAGTCCGCAGCGAGTGGTGAGAAACTGGTTCCGTGTAGAGGCAGAGGGTGACTCTTGGGCCTCCGCCTATTTATAACCGAGTAAATGGATTGGGAGGAGGGATGGTTTCAATAGCAATATCAAGAACTCGGTCTTGAAACTCAATCCATTATACATTAACCGAAAATGATTATATTTAGAAGTCAAAGTATTTAAATTCAATTGCAACAGCTCCCTCACTGCTAGATGCCCAGGCCTCCAACAGTGTCTGGAAACAAGGCCAAGTGCTCCATAAATACTTGCAGAAAGAACGCAATTTCCTCTGGTCATTACCTCTCCGGCATCCAGAATATCCGAGCCATAGCTTTAGATTAAATCAAATTACATTTGATGAAATATAATTTTATATTTACAAATGTGAAAAACAGAGCCGTTGTTTTTAGGATACAAACTGCAGAAGGTAAATGGCAGGAAAAGGTGCCTGTCTAGTGGAGCCCAAGTCCGAGGAAAGGGCTTCGAGACATTGTTCCGAATGACCTCTGATCATTGAAATTCTCCTTTTTAATTCTGTGGCCTGAGTGCTTTCTACGGTGACCTCGGATTCCTTCTGGACATAAGTGCAGAATAAATTAAAGAGAAACGCTGTGGCTCAGATTAAACGCGATTTGTGGAGTTTAACGGCTAGGTTCCCACCTCCTGCCCCCATCCCGTGGGGAACACTCCTTTTTCAGGGGTTCATCTGGGAAACAAAGCTCAGGGGCTGCCCCTGGTGACTAACATGACAGTGCAGCCTGGTCCCCAGGCCCCTCCCAAGCTCCAGAATTTTCATTCCCCCCTCTCCTCTTGCACCACCGCCACTGCTCTTGGCGCTGATCAGGCAGCCCCCGCGTCACTGCCGTTGTGCCGTTTGGCTCACCCTCTGCCTGATACGTATGTTCCGCAATTCAGATTGCTCTCATCCCCATTTTACAGAGGAGGAAACGGAGGCTCTGAGCTGTTAAATACGTCGGCTAGGACTACACAGCCAGCGCACGGCGGTGATCATCACGGAATCCAGAATAGTCTGTAAGCCTAAAAATATGTCAGCTGCACAATCCTATCACTCAAAACGTTACATGAAAGAATCTTAAGAAAACCGCAATTTTCTCACTGCAGAACTACAATAAAACAATGTAATCCTACCTCCATGAGCACTCGTTAAAACAAAGCAAAAGAAAAAAACAGGAAAGAAAGAAAAAAAAAAAACCCCTGAGAGAATTTGTCTACAAATGGTAAGTAATGCTAGAATACAAATGAAGCTGACCACAAAAGTGTTGTTGTTTTTTTCTTAATTCTACTTTTTTGCTACCAGTTTCAATGTCAGGGTGACCTATGCATTTCCATAACCGGGGTCATCGTGCATCTTCTATTCCATAAACATCAAAACTGAAAAGAAACCCCTGTAATGACATGTTCTTGTGTAATTACATCCCTTTACACCAATCCTTTGGAAGCAGGTCTGAATTATTTCCCACCTCTTCGTTGAGCTTCCACTTTAATCAAAGGAAAGAGCCCTGAAAGGAACCCAGCTCTTAAAACATTCATTAAATACATAAAACAATTTCCCCAGGATGCAAACAATAAATAAGTTAAAACAAACAGTGGGAGGTGGTCCACCTTTCCGTTAAAAGTGAGGTTATGTGCATGGATGTGTGTGTGTGTGTGTGTTTGAGGGCAGTAATTTCTATTCAATTTAAAAATGCATATATAATAAAAAATATGGTAATGACATTAAAAGTTTATCATCAGAATAATTATTTCCATGGGCTGCTGAAAGCTAAAGGATTAAAAAAGTCAAACAGAAGGCTAGAGCTCCCTCTTTCTTTGTCTTGAAGAAATTCACCCCAATCTCTGTCCTCAGAGACCAGTCACCAAGCGGAGAGCCAGCAGTCCCCGGGGGCTCCTGCCAAGTGCCCCCCACAGCCTCTGTATGCTGGCTGGGAGCTCTAGATACATTTACCAGTAGTTCATGATTCATAAGGCAGTTAAGTAATAAGAAGGAAAAAAAGCACTTTTAAAAGTAGAAATACTCACAAAGCCATTTCAAACTGCTCCAGCCATTTCTTCTTTAAGTCTTTTGTTTTGCAATAAAATTCTAACCCATTGTGTCCTTGGGTATGGATGAGGTAGAAGCCATAAGACCACTGTTGAAATGAATATTCCTCAGGTTAATACAGATCATTCACTAATAACGTCATGCTCCTAAACTCACTAAAACGTCACCCTCATCATCTGCAAACCTCTCATAACATTAACAAACTGGTCAATCAAGATTACTGTAGTCGACTTCACACCTATAACCGATCCTATGCCAAATGCCTTTTACTGCCTTGATCACTGAGCACTAGAGATGAACACATCAGCTGGGACACTGTCCAACTATTTCCCCTAACCAATTTCCAGAAACAAAAACACCCGAGTCGATACGCCGCCCCTCCCACGAATGCACAAGCACACGTCCCTCGAATGCTCAAAGTCCTGAGTAAACCAGAGTTACGAATTTCCCAGATTTTACCTTTTTATTTTCTTTATCAGTTGTAGGATTGTTGGCGATTTTGTACTGCTGAAGATCTATTATCTCCTTCATTTCATAGTTATCGCCTTTCCTTTTGCATACGATCACTGCCAAGTCAAATAGGAAGATGTGCCTGGGGGGGGGGGAGAGGGAAAGAGAGAGGGAGAGATTGATTTTAAATGGTTTGGAAGCGCGTGTCAGTTCTTCCTTGTACACTGAATTAAACCACCAAAGATTTTTCCTTTGAGTCAGAGACAAGGGCAGTGCCGCTCCTGGAACAGAATGCATGCGAGCATCATACCCTTGCACTGCCCTTCACTAAAGGAATGGCCTCGCTGTATCTCAGTTTCCTCATTTAAAAAGCAGGCAAAGTTATAATAAGAACAAATTGTCACGTAGCTATAAGAAACAACTGAGATTAGCCATAAAGTATTGCCCTTGAGCAATTACTTTTTCTTTAGTTTAAAAGCTAAACATTTACAGAATGATACTAATGAAAACGACGGTAGTTCATTTGTACTGATGTTACTAGGAATCGGCCAGAACGCCTCTCACAAGATGGCTCACTTCATCTAAACCCCTCAGGACCATCTGCGGAGCTAGATAGTATCACCACCTTCGTTGTGTTGTGGGGGAAACTGAGGCTTGGGGCGTGCGTCTGCTCAAGGTCATGCAGCTAGCGAGGCAGGTGCCTGCCGAGCAGCTTCACACCTGGCCTCACTGTGGGCCCCGTGCGTTTACCCTCCAGGCTGCTCCTCGGGAATTAAAGGCCCGTTTGAACCACAGCCTGAGTGGTTCATGAGCAAAAGGTAAACTAGAAAACTTATGGTTAAAGTTCCATGTTGCTATCTCTCTTCTTATTAAAAACAATGTAATCGGGGGGAGAAACTTTATCGTTCGATATCAATCCCTGTACCTTTTCGAAAACTCTCAGTGATTTACATATTTTTCACACAATGATAATGATAATGATACATTCATACAGCTTTACTACCTGCATCATTTTCAAAGCCGATTTTCCTGGAGATGCTAGAAGGATGTGTGTCTCCTGAGAGCTGCCTGTGGCGCCTGGGTATCTAGGTGGGAGCAAGGGCTGATGCTGCCCCCTGCTGGCTGACTTGCTCATCTCCAAAGCGTCCAGAAAACGGCCATTTCAACCAAGTGATAACTGCGTATCTAAAGTAAGGGACACCAGCCCGGCCCGGCGTGGCCCAGCGGCTGAGCATCCACCTAGGACCCAGGAGACCGTGGTTCGATTCCCGGTCAGGGCACATGGCCGGGTTGCAGGCTCGATCCCCAGTGGGGGGCCGCGCAGGAAGCAGCCGATCAATGACGACTCTCATCATTGATGTTTCTCTCTCTCTCTCCCTCTCCCTTCCTCTCTCTGAAATCAATAAAGACATATTTAAAAGAAAAGAAAAGAAAAGAAAAGAAAAGAAAAGAAAAGAAAAGAAAAGAAAAGAAAAGAAGGGACACCAGGCCAAGCTTACTCATCTTCAAGAACGCCATCTACAAATTTCCCTTACCAAAGTCTCACTCAGTGGTCCTCAGACATCTTCCTGAGGACATTTTGTATTATTTTTAGTTATTTTAAAATGTATACCCCAAAAATGACACGAGTGCAATTTTAATGGCAGTTGTCTCTCCACTGCTCCCCTCTCTCCCCTCTCACGTTAGCGTGTATCTTCCCCCTGAACAGATTCTCTCCTTTTATCATTTCCTACTTAAAAACTCAGACACATCAAAAGATGCTGGAACAGCACATCGACGCGAGACATTTTTACAAAACCACAGCTGGCCGGGCCCTCGCTTCTCTCTGTTTCCCTCCTCCGTCCTGGAGAAACTGCCCCTAAGCTCCTCTCGACCCTCCGCAACGGCGCCCGGCTCCTGCTGCTCACCTTTCTTGTTTCGTGTGCTTGTCCAAAGTGGTCATTCGAATTTCACCGTCTCCCTGAGGCCGTCCAAAGAGCAGAACTGGTTGGTTCTAAAACATAAAATGTGCACGTCTCAGCTTTTCATAACCACATTAAAAAAAGGCTCCAGTGTTCGGAACTTGGGCTGCTGCACAAGCAGGGCGATTAAGGCGAGAGGGACAAGCGGTGGCCGACAGTCCCTGGACATCCACGCGGATGCTGCCCAACAGGCATCGGGAAAGAATTAGATGTAGAAACTGGCAGGTAAACTACTTTTTCTTCAAAAACAACAATTTGCGGGCGGGGGTACGCGGGACGGGGCGCTGATTACCTACCAGGTTTTCTATAGAGAGCTGAAACTGTTTAATTTCACGCAGGGTCTCGTTATCTCTCTTCACTTCGTTCACATACTGCGCCAAGTCCTAAGGGTAACGACACGGGGACAAAAGGCACAGTGAGATCGGGGAAGGAAAGCACGGCGTCCACGCGGCGAGTGGCGGGGGCACGGCGGCTTTTACACGCACGATCCGTCCACACTGCCCGTCAGCAGCGGGTCACAAAGGCCCGGAGGGCGGTGGGGCGGGTAAGGAGCTGTCACTGACCACACCCCGGGAAGAGGCGAGTACGAAAAACAAATGAAGTCTGTCCCCACGCAGATGGGGGAAAGAGCAGCAGGAGGGGAGGCTGTAAACCGCGGGCACGTTAGTAACGGGCCCTGAGAGTTATGCATCCGTGGGGTGGCCCAGGGGCCAGACCGCAGGCCAGCAGGGAGGGGAAAGTGGCTAGAAGTTGGACGGGGATCTGGCGGTGCCCTTCTCTGCCATCAGGTGGCACTTTCACCCCTGGGGGCAGCCGGTCGAGGCAGCCAGTTCCCTCTGAGAGTGTCAATGACGAAGGAAGGGGCCGGAGGCGGGAGAAGTCAGAGAGCTCAGGGGTTCAAGTGAACCCACCACGCGCGCCACGGTTCTCCCTGGGCCGCCGCCTATTTTAAAGCCTGTTCTCATTTCTGAGGAAACGTTAGCTGACCCTTCCACACTGTAACTAGCTATTTTTATTGTACGTGCTCTAGATTTCCCGGTTTTCTGGGTTTTTCAACCCCTCTATTCTCGTTAGTTCACCTGAAACAGTAGGAGCAGGGCTCGGACAAAAAGCAGTTTCTAACTTTGTTCTAAATGACAGTCTGGCTTTTCATAGGATGTATCTATAAATGATTCCTTAAAAGTTAGACCCTTGGTATGATTTTTTTAATAACAATAAGTAACTGTGTGGTGTTTCCTGACGGGGTCCTAGAGTCAGCTGAACAGCTGAGCTCACTCCAAAGTGGCACAGGGACACAGGGACACAGCGAAGCACTGTCATCATTCTCAGCAGTCCCATCGGCATTTTGCTCTGAGGATACATTTGCTTATGTTTTAAATTAGGGCCAAGTATTTCTTTCAAAGTCCAGCATAGCATGGAAATTGTGTTTTATAGGTTCCCCATATGTTGAGAAAGTCCACCTCTGCCCACTTGTAGGTCTTGACTTTCGATTTACCTGAACCTAGAAACCCAACCTGACACTCACACACCCTGACCCACAGCACCCACAAGGGTAAAGCTGGCAGACGGCCTCACCTGAGAAAATGTCACCCCTGTGCTCTGAAGTCACCTGCCGACCTGATGCCCATCCAAGCTAACAGTTTCCCATTAGTAGCCATGCAACGAGTGTCAAAGAAAACCGTGGTATGAAATCATTCCCAGTGGTTACGGAAGCTGTCACACGTTCATAAATGACAGAGGTTCTTGTAATACACCTCTCGGTTTTATGTGTTTTTGTCTGACAAATTCATGCAAGTACATCTATTCCACTTAAAAATATCCAGCTCGCCCTGGCAAGGTGACTCAGTTAGTTATAGCATCATCCTGGACACCGAAAGGTTGTGGGTTCCACCCCTGGTCCGGGTACACACCTAGGTTGCAGGTTCGATCCTGCTGGGGGTGCGTATGGGAAGCAACCGAGCAATGTCTCTCTCTCACATCGATGTCTCTCTCTCCCCTCGTTTCCCTCGCTTAAAAAATATTTTTAAAAATCAACGAACATATCCTTGGGTGAGGGTGAAAAAACACATATCCAGCTCTGCCCACCGAGAGCAAAGTTATACAAATCCTTCCACCGATGATCTGGGTTAGCAGACCGCACCCGTGTCAGCAGCGCTCTACTGCGTGCAGGCAGGAACGAGACAGACAAGGTCAGGGCCCACGGCCTCACCTTCATCGCGTCAAGGGCCAGTCTCAGGTTCGCCTTCTCCAGGGGGTCCGTCGTATGCTTGACCAGCTCCTATTTGGAAAGCACAGTTTAGTGCTGTTTTCATCAAATTAACACCCAAGCCTAAGAAAGAAAACACTTAAAAATAAACCCTTTTATGCAGAGTTGGTGCAGCCACAAACAGTGTGGATGTTCCTCAAAAAATTAAAAATGAAACTGCCTTATGGCTCAGCAATTCCCCTTTGGGAATATATATCCAAAGAACCCCAAAACCCTAATTTGAGAGAATATATGCACCCCTACGTTCATTACAGCGTGATTTACAATAGCCAAGATACGGAAGCAGCCCAAGTGCCCATCAACAGACAAGTGAACAAAAAAAGCTGTGGTGTATTACACCACGGAACACCTCCAAAATTATTCCATTGATATCTGACTAGACCAAAGTTACAAAATAAATTATTCTCTTATTTTGGACATGTTTTTAGCTCCACAATGTCTCAGAAACTAATCGCCTTCATCTTCTTTATTATTTTTTCATAAAATTCAATTTGATTAAGTTGCTCTGAGTTTAGGTCTCATAAATGTTTTAATGCATTTTTAAGAAATAATCAGGGTTTGGATTTCTCTGATGTCTCAGTAGAATAAAAATAGAAATGACTGATAATTCTGCGGCCACCGTGCAGGAAACGTAATATACGAGAGGCCCAAAGCACAGAAGGCTCCAAATTATATTTCACGTGCAGGTAGGAGATCTGTTTAAAATAACATTTCACAAGCATCCGCAGACTTGATAGACTAATACAGTGGGACATTTCTTTGGAGCATAACTAATGAGTCTCCTGGTACAGCCATCAAATTAAATTTATAAGGCTCTCCACTCTCATTAGAGGACTCACTGTGGAAACCATAAGCGTTGGGGTTATAACAAGAGTCAGTTCAAAATAAATGTAGCCTTATTATAATTTACTGTAGCAGAAAGCAACCCAGAATGTGGTTCTAAAGCAAAATTAATTCTAACAGAATTAACCTGCAAAATTCGGGCGTACCCCAATATTGAGATTCTCATGAGCGATTACTGACTACAAAGAACTTGGCCAAAGGGCTCTTCGTATTTGTCTTGCCTTGTTGTTTTTTAATTTTTTAACTTGTTTGGAGCCAGTTGTATTTGAGGGATGGGAAGTGTGACTTTGTGAGAAGAATCCTCTTGGCTAAAAGGGAGAGAGTGTCTCCAGCTGCCCTGTTCCTTCCCATCCAGCCCTCCCTAAGGGGACCTCAGCTCTCCCTAAGGGGACCTCAGCCCTCCCTAAGGGGACCCCAGCCCTCCCTAAGGGGACCCCAGCCCTCCCTAAGGGGACCCCAGCTCTCCCTAAGGGGACCTCAGCCCTCCCTAAGGGGACCCCAGCTCTCCCTAAGGGGACCCCAGCTCTCCCTAAGGGGACCTCAGCCCTCCCTAAGGGGACCCCAGCTCTCCCTAAGGGGACCAGCCCAGCCGCGGCGCAGCCGACGCTTTGCGGGGACTTTGCTGAGCGAGTCGGTGAACAGTGCGGGGCTCGGCACCTGGAGCAGGAGATGATACTTCAGAACGCGCTGCATCGGGACCACAAGCAGGTCTCGGAGGGTGAACTTCCCGTTGTTGGCGCGCTTGGAACATTCCTGGTGAAACGTGATTTTAAAACGTGCGTTAAAAACTTTGTTTTATCAAAGGGAGTCATAAAACATACACACACACAAATGCCAAGGCCATAAACGAAACTGTCATTGCACAATAAATAACTTGTTTTCCTTCTTAACAAGCCTCCTTTCTAACAAAAAAAAACAATACAAAGTACCTTCAATTAAAAAACCGAAACACAAACCAAACTTGGTAGCATCTCAGCTCTAAATAGGAATCCATAGGTAGAACTACTTTATGCGGGAGGATTATTTCCTCCAGGGGCCCCCCAGGGCTTGCTCCCTCGGTAGGCTGACCCCGCTTCCTCTGACCCACCTCACCCTCGCCCAGGGCTTTCAGTTCCCCCAGCTGCCATCGAGGTCCAGTCCCAGCAAAATCCTTCACTCTCTTGAAGATCTCTACTTCTAGGCCTGCAGTAATGATCCCAATCACAACGGTGCTCTCTGTGCCTTGCGGGTCTTCTAGTTATTGTCGCACATAATCCCTTCCCCAGTGTGCCTCCCATCCCTCTAAGAGCCCAGTATTTGCTCCATACGTGTTTGTTAAACTGAATGAAATGGAATAGTTTGCTCTGATAATAAGCTAAAGTATAACCCTACTGCTGGATTCCACGTTCTGAAAGCCTCCGATTTATGTATTTTTTTTATTTTTTAACCTCAAGCTCCTCTTTCTTAAAAGTTTATCTTAAACGAGCATTGACGCGCTTGTTCTCTGATGTTAATTGTGACTTTGAGGAAAGTACTTTGAAGTGTCAATGTCTGGATTTAAATCAGGTCTGGCAGTTCTTGGCTGTGTGACCTTGAATGAGCTGCTTTTCTGATTTTACAGTTTCTCACATATCCACAGTGTAGTTCAAAAAGTGTGGCTCAGTTGGTTGGGCGTCGTCCTGTGCACCACACGGTCACCGGTTCAATTCCCAGTCAGGCACATGCCCTGGTTGTGGGCTCGACCCCCAGTAGGGGGGGTGCCGGAGGCAGCCGATGGATGTTTCTCTCTCACATCAGTATTTCTCTCTCCCCTCACCCCCACCCCTTCCACTTTCTCTAAAATCAATTAAAAAAATAGAGCTCATAAAAATATTAATAGCGGGCAATTTAGTAAGTCCAAAACCCTCAGACAATTGCACATCCCTGACGGAGGAATTCGGGAAGGAGTTCAGGAAAGGAGCTACGTTCAAGGAAACACTCTTTAGCTGGTGACTTTATTTCCCTTTGCCCACACTTAGCTTTTCTGGAACATAAAAAAGATACATCATCAGAAGCTATAAAGCAAACTCCATTAGCTCTAATGACCACAGTGACTTAATGAATGCTTGACTCCAGATCTTAAGCGAGAAGAAAGGTCAGCTCCTGCCTGGCTGATTGCTGCAGGTCACTGGAAAGATAACTGTTTCCACTGATTGCTGCTTCCACAGATTGCAGAGTTCTGGATCACGGGTCTCAAATATGAGGTTAAACTGTTAATTCTACTGTAATGAATGGTCCTCATCTCCCACCTGCATTTTTAAGCTCCTTAAAATTGAGGTTGTATCTTACACTTCCTATAATATGACATCTTAACACAGTATCAGGAACAGAAATGTTCATACACGTAAAATTCACATTGTTGTTATGCGATGGAAGTCAGTTTAAAACTGCTGGGGGGAAATCAGTTCCTTTCTATCAAAAGTTATGAGCTCAGGAAATAAAGAAATTTAACACAGCTGGTGTTTTCTACAACTAGGGGCCTGAGACTGAGGTGTGGAATGATTATTAGCATCGAAAGTAAGTAAAGGGAAGAAGTGATTCTTCCCAAACATCCAGTCCCAGGCTTGGCCTAAACTCCAACTCTAACCGAGAAAAAACACAGTGGATCAGGAATGTATAGCTCTTAGGTTATTTCACAGACAGACAGACAAAAGTAACGGGCACCTCTAATTTCAGCTTGACGTCTTCTTTAGTCTTGGAGATGTAGTCTAAACTGGAGATGGCGGACTCCACGGCGCTGCAGTACTGCCCGTAAATAACCAACCTGGAAGGGAGCGAGACCAAGGAGAAATCTGTAGGGCTCAGGGTACAGGGCTGTAAAGGGGTCTACACCGACTTGCAGGGCAACTACCTGGGGCCTTTGTGCTTTTTCTTTCTTTTTCGTTTTTTTCTGATACACACGTAAGGCTCACCCGACCGCCTGGAGGTCAACTGTCCCGTGTTCTAGCCGCCGCCCGGGCGGCGTCTTCATGAACAGTAGTGAGACCCGTTTCTAAGCAACGGTCATACTAACCCCCACTACGAACCACAAAAGTTAAAATTCACAAGTTACCTTTCCTTGTAGTTGATGAAAATCTGATACAAGTTCTGGTCATTCTTATTTACAATGGAATCGTGAATTTCTTGCATGAGGTTCCGATGAACTTTTACAAGCTCCTTAGAAAAGAAAACAAAGTTGAAGTCAACTGGAGATCAGAACCCCCCCCCCAAAAAAAATCACCCCCAACCCAGAATCCCTATTGTTGCTAGAACTGCCATCCAAGGACATGCCCAGTGCCCTCGGCATATCAGCCTGCTCCCATCAGTAAAGAGGGGAGGGAGAGGACAGGAGGAAGGGCAGGGAAGGGGAGGGGAGAGGGAGGGACAGTGACAGGCCACATGTGTGGGAAATAGCAATTTCAGATCTGACTTGAAATGCCAATGTCCCGTGAAAAACAAATTATTTCACTGGTTATTACAGGGTAATTTATTCCTTGTATGAAAATATGTCCAGCTAATTTTCATTTTGTAATCACTTTAGATTTTTAAATACAGCCATCCAAGTGCATAATGTTTCACTGACAAGATAAGTGACAACTCGTGACCTTGGGACATGAAAACGCAGATCTGTGCTTTGGTCAACTAGTGGTGTCCCTGTGCTCAGCTGTCAACAATCAGATGAAAGTGCTTGAAACCACACAACTCCTGGCAGAATTAAGGAGCCCAGAAAATTGTACTGGGCGGTTTCCTAAAGCAACTCAAAAGACAGAATTTTACTTCTTTCCTGATATGCAAGTAATTTTCAGCCAGGCAGTAAACACACGTCACAGGAAATGAAGGAACTGGAACCAAGGTGCCAGCTCTCCCCACAATCTCCTCCCCTGTGCCCTGGGGCGCTCACTGACTTCACTGGGGAAGGGAAACTGGGATACGTGGTGAGGCGGTGAGAACAGGAACTGTCCAACGGGTCCTCAGTTATAGTGACGGGTTTAGGTGGCTCAAGATCCTTGTCTGCCTAGAACATACACTTTGCTGTATCCTAACTAACTGTTCACCTGAGGTTGTGACCTTTCTTTCCTGCAATGTTACAAATCAACAAGAACGTCTTCATTGGGCCCAAATCAAGGCAAGGACCACGTGCCACAGCTAAATGACTGGTGCACGTCCACACTGAACATAACAGAAGCAAAACCTAAGGGATCCATCAGCACTACAAGCAAGCCTGTACATCAAAGCCGACGTACTACACATAAAAGCTATATAAGAGAAACAAAGCCAGTTCTGGAGGTCTAAGAACTTCAGTCTTGCCTCGCATGACCTCAGTTGGCATAGCATTTGGCTGGCTTCTACCCTTTTAGGATTATAAGATAATTGGAAGGTGCTCAGGAACTTGAGATGCTTACATAAACCTGTGAAAAAAAGTTCCATTAAAATAGACTGTTGAATCATAAGGAAGTGTATTTCAGAAATAAGAGTTAAGGATGATACGACTGGAAGCAGAAAAGAGACACAAAAACAGTGGAGGAAGGGTAGGAAGTAGAGGAGACGGAAGGAGTCAGGACAGTGTCCACAAGACGGGGTCAAGGGGCTGGAGGAACCAAAGAGAAGTGACTGGGGCAGAAGGGGACTCTCACAAGACAGAGACAGGAGCCCCGGGGACCACTGAACTGAGACTGCCTCGTCATGACAAGCACTTAAGGAAAATACGCGAATCTTATCCATGTGTCTTCTGCATGTGTTTTGAGTGACTTCTGGTTAAAGGTATGTCTTATCAGTTATTGCTTGAGAACGCGGCTATAAGAACTCAGGAGGCAGGAAACAGAGTTGAAAATCTTAAAGAACACAAGAGGCTGCTAAAACAGGGATCTGGAACCCAGAGAGAATTTTACCCAGTACGCCAGCTTCAGCAGGCGCAGTTTTACTTACAGGAATGTTGACGAAGACCGAGTCAAACTCTGCTGCTGTCAGGAACCGTTTCAGTGGCGCCATGAAGTACTACCAGAAGAGACGGGAGAGGGGAGGTTCAGCACAACGCACCCTAATCTAGGCGGCAGGTTTTCATCAACAAACAATAAACACTTATTGAAAGTCAGTTGCTTATCAATATTATGAATACTCAAGGAAAAGCAGAAACTATTTTCCTTATCTTAAAGATTTTACACTTGAACAGAGCTAGAGAAACATAAATGCATGTTAATATACTTAAAGCATAAAATACTTCGGGTGGTGAGCACACAATAGAATTGACAGATGGTATATTATAAAACCATACAACTGAAACTTATATAACGTTATTAACCAATGTTACCCCAATAAATTTAATTTTTTTTAAAGTAGTAATGATAAATAAATAAAAGAAAAGGTTCAGGCAATAAATGCTGTAAAAGTAAGAAAGAGAACGCCACTGGCCGAATTGGCAAAAAATGGCAACATGTTGGAGATATCTTTGAGGATGGATGCAAAATATCACTCGGATGTTTTGTGGGGATTCTATATCCCCCAGATCAATAGTCTGCCTACGCCATTTCCCCTCATTCCTTGAGAACTGTCTTCCTGGTCTCCCACATCTCTTTCCATTACTACTCCCATCTTCTTTCTTGGCCATCTCAGTATCTGTGAAGATGTCCCTTCGAATAGCCTGGCCTCTGGTTCCTCGAACTGCAGTAACCTCATGCTCCATCCTAGCTCAGCTCCCTACTCTTGTGGTCCTATCCCAAGACCTTGTCGTTATCGACAACTACAAATGCTCCACAGCATTCATTTCGAGCAATCAACTCTCCGACCACCCATTAACCCCTACCTTTGTCACGCATTCCTTCAAGGAATTCTTCCATCTCAGGGTCCCATCTAAGGGCCTTTCTCCCAGGAATTGTCATCACTGAGAGATGTGCATTGGCTTGGTTCCTCAATTCACTCAACTATCTGCTCAAATATGACCTTATCCTAGAAACCTTCCATTCCCACTCGATAAAAAAATAATACCAGTCCTCCCCCCATCACCTTCTGGACCCTTCCTCTGCCTTATTTTTCTTCAGAGAATTTATTACCACCTGGCATACTTATTTGCTTAAATTACGAACTCTTCCATGTCCGAGAACCAGAGTTCTACTGTGTTCATGGACATATTCTCAATCCCTAGATTAGTGTATTTCAGATGCTAAAATCAATCAATAAATAGCTGTGGAATGATTAAATCTGCTTTGAGATCTGTAAGCCCGAAGTTCTACTGAAAACTGGAATATAAACACACACGCACGGTAGAAACACTGAGGCTAATGTATGAACAATAAAAGGCAGTCGTGGGGCATCAGGGCTGATACCTGGCTACTTACTTTCTCTATTGATTCCAGTGTTTCTGTATATTTTTCTTCTGTCTGCTTAATTTCTGCTAGGCAGCAATATCGTATGTCATTTTCTGGACATTTCTGCAATTAGAATGATCCAGTTTAAATTACTTAGTCAATTTCATGTGTTAATCTCTCTGGTAGTAGCTAGAAAGAGATCAAAAGTGTTGCTGAGTCTGTGAAGCTTTCTATTTCTAATAAAACACATAACTGAATGACCCGTATGGTTATAACTATATAACCACGACCTGTTATTGCATCTGGAGCTGTAGAAACATGACATTTTACAGGTCAAAACAACCATGGGGAGCCCTAGCTGGCTTGGCTCAGTGCTTAGAGCATCAACCCGTGGACTGAAGGGTCCTGCGTTCAATTCTGGCCAAGGGTACAAACCTCAGTTGCAGGCTCGATCCCGCATGCAGGGGGCAACCAATCGATGTGTCCCTCTCATGTCCATGTCTGTCTGTCTCTCTCTCTCTCTCTCTCCCTCTTTTCTACTCGCTCTGAAAAGCAATGGAAAAAAAACCCTCAAGTGAGGATTAAAATAAATAAATAAAACAATCATGGGGAGTCTCTGATCTACTACTGTCGTTTTCCTAGTAAAGGAAACTAGATCTGAGAGATAAACAACATGTCACCCAGCAAAGCAAAGGCAGAGGGGCAATGGAACATAATTCCAGGGAATCGGGAAACTATTGCTATGGAAGGAAATCTCTTAGAAAGCAGGATAAAATCTCTTAGAAAGCAGTTCTTTCAGTCTGACATACCGTCAAACAAATAACAAGCAAAGGTAAGAGCGGACACAAACCAAAAACTGTCCCAGCCGAAGTTACATAAGCAGTTATATCGAGTCCTTCAAGTAGTCACTTTCCTAATAAAATACCAGGAGTAACTTAAAAAACAAGGCAAGTGCCAGTCCTACGGGCGGATGGGCTTCCTCGGCTTTCATCAGGTCCTCGTAGACCTCGCCACCTTCGTCCTCGCCGTAAACGCAGTCGTACAGGCCCTCGGCATCCTCCACGTGGGTCTCACTGGAAGGAAGGCACAGGGGACAAGGGGGGGAGGTCACTGCCTGGTGGGAACCACAGGGCTGGAAACAGCTTCCTGCATTCTGGCAGCAAATCCAGAGGGGACAGAAAACGGAATTCCTGCAGTCACAGGCTCTCAGGACGGCCCTGCCCCTCCTAACAGGAGCCAGGGCCACCAACCGCAGGGCCCAGCAAGGATGGCAGCGACACCGACACTCCAAATTGCACTTCCCAGCGCAGGCTTCTCTGCTCAGCAGAGGCCTGCACGCCGTGGGACGTACCACAGCAACCAAGAGCCGCTGAAGCACATTTTCTTGTGACTCTCCATCACGGGTTTGGGGTTGATATTAACCATTAAACCACTTTCCCATCCACGGGGCTATCTGGACACCCCCCGTTACAGCCCGCAGAGGATGCAGAATTGATGCGGCCGTGCTCACGTACTCTATCAAGTCGGGCAGGGCCTTGTAGATGTCTTCATCGGTCACGCTCTCTTCTGTTGGGAAGGGCCTGCGAGGGAGGGACAGAAAACCAAGGCTGAGCGTGGTCAGACTGGTCACCACATCTGATACAGCGTCTGGGGCTTCTCCCCAAGTGTGGGTGGGTCAGGGGGCCCACAGGAGGCTACGGCACCTGCTGCCCCAAGTCATCCACAACAAGTCTGCTGGTCCCCGCCGTCCTCTGACAGTGGTGTGCTCTCACACATGCTGTGCTTAGCGGGTCCCCCACCAGCCACATCCCTGCAGGCTCACCTCCTGGTCCCCCCTGCAGCTCCCCTGTTCAGAGAACAGGACTTGCCTTCAACACTAGCTCTTTGCACTTATGGATTCTGATCTGACAAATAATTGGGTAACAACCTAATAATGATAATTATTAGAAGACAAAAATGCCATGATATACACATATATATATGCACTTATTGACTCTGATATTTTTCTACTTAGACTTTAAGGTGTTTAAGTTGTTGGGTTTTTTTCAATTATTGGATAAATGAGTCAATCAGACCTCAGGGAGAATAGGGTGTTTTCTCTGCCCCTGTTCAAAGAAAATCACTTGAACTGATCCCCTGTTCCTAGCCATGGGCTCCCTTGTGTGCTGCATGCTTCTATGACATTTTTTATATAACACCCACATAATGCTCTAAATCTATGTCTAACAAAATCACAGTCATTGCACTGAAGAGCCAGAATTTTACTTTTTCACATGCTGCCAGCATGTCAATTTTCATAAAAACAAAAGGATCCATCGAAAAAACAAATAAGCACTGAATAATTATGAAATAATTATACTTAACAGGAAAAGCAGACTTTCACCTTAGTTTGTGGATTAATTTAATACTTAAGACATTTGGGGAACCTACACATTTTCAAGGAAATTAAAACGCATGAGAAATGCCAAAGTTTCAAAATCTTTTTAAAAGTTAAATTAGGCTCTTAGACCAGTACAAGTCCACTGTAGGAAATTTTGAAAATATAGATAAGAATAATTAAACAAGAAAAAATTATTCTGATGTGTATCTTTTCAGAATCAAAAAATACATAAATACACAAAATTATACTAGTGCTATTTCAAAATTTACTGTTTACATATAATAACATACCATATATATATATATACTGACACGGAAAGGGAATTAAGTATTGAAGGTGTTGAACATTTATCCAGCCTACAGACTACTTCTGTATAAAGCTGCCAAATCCATAGGCCCAATCCATTTCTGAGAAAGGGTCTGTAGGGTGTCCTCCCTGACGTCACTGTGTTTGTATCCAAGGACTGGGCTGCCCAGCACTGCTGATCAGTCCTGTTAGATATGATTGGATCCTTTCCCTGAGAATCTGAATGTGAACTGTACACAGAAAAATGGAAGCAACAGAGAGACTTACAGAGACCCCCTAAGGACTAGAGACAAAAGTATGGAGCTCTGGGAAAACAAGGTAAAAAATGAAACCCATTCCATGTCCTTACAGGCTGACTATGTGGCTACTGAAATCATTTTTCTTTAGTTCTAATGTTATTAATAATATAACTTTCTATCTGAACTAACTGAAGTATGTAGTATTTTAAACAGAAAAAGCCCAACATGACATACACAATTGTATTTCCATGCTTTCCGACTGCATAATATACCCCATTGCCCGGAGGTGACGGAATTCATTAAACCAAATTCACTTCTAAGTTCTTCATTTAGTACCAAACTTTCCATACAAATAACTGTATAAGTATCAGTTTATATTTGTCTGATTATTTCCTCAACTCCTGAAAGTTGTGAATTACTGTTATGGTCTACAGGAAATAAAAGTATTACAATGTCTTTTAAAATACTTCAGCATGTGTGTTTGTCTTGATGGATCACATGTATAGAAATGTTGGAGGAAGTTTGAAAAAAAAAAAACAAACCTTATCAATGATAGTCACCAGCAAAATGAGAACAATGTTTGCCAATGTGTCTCATTCAACTCCACGGGTAAGTTTTTACTGGCTCAATACATTTAAGTTTAAATGTGTGTTGGGCACTTACGGACCAGGCAGTCTGCATGAGCCAGATGCAGTCCTCCTATGCAACGTGCTTTGCAAACAGTAACTGTTCGATACGCAATCATTACGCCAAACATGAACCACAGAGAAACAAGCTTACCTGATTCCCGTGGCCAACGCTATCGGGGTCCGGGAAAGTCGCGACAAGGTTTCTATCACCTGAGAAGAGAGGGAAGTGTTCACTGAACATGTATTCCAGAAAAGATGAGTTATTTTCCCAAAACAGCAGTTTTACAATCTAATATTAACAATGGCAGCAGACACGTAAGTTTGCAGATGCCAAAGGGGTGCAGATGGGAAGAGCTGCGACCGGACAGTATAAACACCTGGGCGATAAGTGTGCCCCTGTCTTTACCTTTAGGACTCTAAGACCACTAACCCACCTGGCCTGCATTTTCCTTACCAGTAAAATGAGGAGTGAGACGAGGTAATCCTAAAGGTCTTGCCTCTCTACTCGTACAGCATCTCCAAGATCCTATAAAGCTGCGCTGTCCAAAACAGTAGCCACTAGCCACACGAGGCTACTTAAATTCGCGTTAATTAAAATTTTAAAAGGAAAAACTTAAGTTCCTTATTTGTACTGGCCACACTTGAAGTGCTCGATATCCACACAGACATCAAACATTCCCATCGTCACAGAAAGTTCCACTGGGCAGCCCTGCTGTGCAGCAAAGTGAGTCTAGTCTTGACAAGTCTAGCTTTGGGGAGGTTCTGGAATAACCTAATGGAGTAACATTTAGACTCTGGAATTAACTATATTGTTGGGTTTTAGCGTGAGCCTTAAGCTGATGTGGCACTGTTTCTGGGTTTTGTTTTGGTTTGTGTGTTTTTTTAATTGAATTTATTGGAGTGACATTGGTTAGTAAAATTATATGGCTTCAGCTGTACAACTTCTATAATCCATCATCTGTACATTGTATTGTGTGTTCACCCCCCAAGTCAAGCCTCTTCCCATCACCATTTATCGCCCCTTTATCCCCTTCTACCTGCCCCCGCCCCCCGATGTGTCACTGTTTTAAAGCGGGGGGTGGGGGGTGGAATCCACCTCTGATCCTATGTGACACTGTGGTCCCAGCAGTGTCACCAGTCAATCAAAAGAAAAATAGTAGAGCAATGGATTCTGCTATTGCTAATATTTACTTTAACAGAAATGTACGTTATTCCTTAGGGAGATTTTCTATAAGGATGGCCATGCGTCTACAGGAACATAATGCATTTTCTGCTCCTTTTGCTACCAATAACCAGAACTATTCACAACCCGTCCCTCCCCCGCCGCAAGACTAGAGTTTGATTTTTTCATAAAACTGTCCACTGGAGGGAGCCAGACAACGGCACTATATTACTTCCCTCCTGCGCTGACTGTTCATAAAGCACAAACATTTCTGAAAATCCACAACCTGAAACCAACTCCTGTTATTTCTTTAAAAGGAGTATCTATGGCTTGTGAGTAATATAAAAATAAAGATAGAAATTCAGAGGAGAGGAGCATGGAAAGATACTACGTAGCACGTCTTAGAGTGACTCTCTCTGAGGACACTCTCGGTTCTGCGTCTCTCTGATGATACCTGGAGTCCTCCCATTAGCTCTCAGTTTAGCCAAAGCAAACAGAGACTGTTTAGTCGAAGTCGTGTTTTTAGAACAGTGTGTGTTCTGTACAGACGGAGTGACCCCGGATAATGGTCCAACCAGTCTCCTACCAAGGAGCCTTTTCAACATTCTGCTACTAGAATGACTCTGTAAGTACCGTGCTTGCCAAGTATCTTCTCAATCGTGTGCGGGCATTTCTATAAGAAGGGTTCTTAGGTGGGTCAAAGCTATGACCATTGCTTTTCAAAAAATGTGCGTGGACTGACATGGCCCTGAAGAGTATCTAAGGACATAACAAGATGTTCCAACGACCTGTTTGTCTGTCTGTCTTTCCCATCCGACAGTGGAAAATACCTTAAGTGCAGGGAAACCAAGCTGCTCCTTCACTGTCTGTCCCCCTCACCGAGCTCACAGCCACTTAACACAAAAATATTTGTTGCTCAAACAAATAAATGACTAATGCTTACCCTGTAAAAATTGCTCTGAGGATTAGGAACTGTCGTGTGAAGATATGTGAAGGGCTCAGCCTTGCACCAGGGGGGGATGAATGAATAATTGAAAAAGGGGCCCATTATCTGTCTCCTCAAACCTAGAGATCACGTACGCTGTGGCAAGACCCTCCATCCCCATCACATTTTTTCACCCTAATGAGGATTTTTATTTAGTTTGAGCTCTGTTTTACGTTTACCATCCCCATTAGCTTAAAAACTGTGAAAGAAGTTTCCAAAAATGGCAACACTGCCCACGATCGAAGCTACCACTTCAACTCTCCTGAGGCCTCTGGCACAGCCTCTCCCTCTGCTCACCTGGCACATTAGTGCCGCGGATGTGACATGTGATTAAAACGCGTCCTCGGTGCTGGCGCGGGATGTCACAGCTCCTTCTAAGGTCTCGGGCTAAGGAAGCCGGGGCCAGACGGAATGCCCGGCGGGCGCCACGGGGACCAGCACACAGGTCTGCCCGAAAGTGCTAACTGTGGACCTACCTCCTGAGTCCCCTCTTCTGAAGGTTCAACCCTGCCCCGGACCCAGCGGGAAGGCTCCTGAACAGCGAGCTGGGCTGAGGAGGGCTTCAGGGAGGTGAGCCTCACAGCGGGCTGGGCTCGCTTCCCCAGGAACTCGGGGCCCATCGGGGGGCTGCAGGCTTGAGCCCCAAGTTCAAAACAAACTCAGCAGTTCAAGAAGGGTCCGCAGCACAGAGGGGCCGGAGCGTGAAGTTAGCATCCGCAGCCGCCGCTGGGCAGGGACGCTGCCCCCGGCCCCTGCCGGCTCCGAGCAGGTGCCCGTGGGGTCGTGGAGGAAAAGCCGGGCCCCAGAGGATGGGCGTGGGGGCGCGGGCCTGGGATGCGGGCTGAGCGATTCAGGCAGGACAGGCCTGCAGACTAGGCCAGGGCGGCCCAGAGTCGGAACCTCCCCGGGCACCCCGACACTGGGCTATTGCCCTGACGAGGTGGCATTCGAAACCCAGCCAGGTGGCGAGTCTCAGGCTGACGACCCGTTTCCCCTTAGCTCGCCCAGGAAACCAACGTGGCTCACCATCTTCGTTTTCTCTGCGATTCTAATTTCACAGAGTAAATGACCCCATGAGGACGTGCTGTTTTGTGTCCCTTCTGGACACACGTTTTAGATCTTCCCTGAAACACCTGGGAATCGCTCTGAACACCATAGGACGCTGGGGACAACACCCTGGCACCTCCTCCCCGGGCAACGCAAAGCAGCACAGCCTGACGACCAGCATGTGACTCCGTATCACCAGCTGTGAACGTGAGAAATGAATTTTCCCTGGTCCAAAGTGGACTATCCATGGGGGTGAGAAGTGTCCAAATTCTAATGTGTGCGGGCCCTGACTGTGATCATAAATGCAGGAATTATCCTGTACCTATTATTTGTGAGACTTGAAAGTAGAGCTCTACTGAGAACACTGCCTCCTGTCATCAAAGTTATGCACTGGACTGGTTAGGGGTGCAGGCTGGAGGCTCAGAGATTCTGGGTTCGAAGCCCAGCTCCACCTCTCGCCAGCTGGGTGACTGGGGAGGTTAGGGAGATGCTCTGTGCCTTGTTTTCCCTGCCTATAAGTTTAGGATAAAACCATCACCTATCACACAAAGTTTATTGTGAAGATAACAGATAGGTAAGTCTCTATATATTAAATGCATAGAGGAACGTCCCATAGTTTTTTTTTTAATTGATTTTGGACGGCGGGGGAGGGAGGAAGGGAAGGAAGGAGAGAAGCATCGATTAGTTGTTCCATTTACGCACTCTGGTTGATTCTTGTATGTGCCCTGACTGGGGATCGAACCCATAACCTTTCATGCCATCACTGTCACCATCACCTGCTATCACCAGTAAAGTGGAGATTATACACTTCCAACGCTCAAAAACCCCACCATCTGCTGGGAAAGGCCACAGGGGTGTTAAGTAACAATCCAGACCTCGTATTGCTAAGTCCAGCCACAGCCCAGAGGAGAGAGCAAAGCCAACTGTCCCCTCAGCCTGAGGGACGGACCAGGGGAGGCTCAACCAGCTTCTTAGAAGCGGTAACCTTGGCTGCATCTTGAAGGGCAGCTGGGAGTTTCCTGGGCTCTTTACTGGCCTGCAGGTCTGTGTGCCCGCCGCCGCCGGATGGGCCAGAATCGCCAGCCTCCGGCCCAGCGCCCCCACCATCCCAGCCTGCTCCCCGCCCCCCACAACTCTCAGCAGACTCACCGCACCTCACGGTCTGAGTGGCTCTGGAGCCACCATTTCCTGAGTAATATTTTTCCGATTTGCTTTACAGTGGATATTTTTCAAGCTCTAAGAGATGAGGCCCATTAAGCAAAGTTTTTTTTTTTCTAAACCAAACAGACGTGCACTTGTCTCAGGGGCATTTATTTCCACAGAGCTGTGGTCTTGCTGCGTCTGCCTCCCTGCCCCTGCACTCCGGCTCTGGAGACCCCACAGGGCATCTTTCCTGCCAACCTGCCTCCTTGCCCCTGCACTCTGCCTCTGGAGACCCCACAGGGCAACTTTCCTGCCCACCTGCTTCTCCCCCCGAACCACCCCCAGGCTCCCTCTCCCTCCCCTGGCTCCAGGTTGGGGAAACTTTCCAGATCTGTATTTTCCTTTCACACCCAGGTCTAAATCCCACCGACTCACCCTCCAAAACCTGTCTCAGGTCCCACCCCTCTGCCCCTCTGCCCCTCTGCCCCTCCGCCTCGGCCCCAGCCCGGGCTGCCTATCTCCTGCCGCAGCTACTGGGCCGGCTTCCAGTTTCTCTCCGCACCTTCAATCTCGCTCCCTTCGTGTCCACCTTCTACTTGGCCACGTCGAGGCTGTCGGACACTTCAAACCTGTCACCTGCCCACACCCCCATCGCAGGGGAACAGCTGAGCGGCCTGTGCACATGGGAGCGAGGATTTGGAGAGGAGGCCGGTGGTTCGGGATGGGGTGGGGGCAGGGTGACCGAGGCGACGCTGGCAGCCACGTGCACGCCGGCCTGCTGGCGCTGCCTTGCAGGAGCGCTCAGTGGAGCTCAGCTTCGGAGAAACGCTGCTTTGGAAGCGGCAGGAGGGCTCGTCGGGTTTGCCCCTTCCTCTTCTGTAGTGAGCGGGACAACAGATTTCAGGGCCCGGGGCCAGGAGCAGCGGGAACAGAAACTGAGCGGCGCTACTCTTGTTCCCCTAACGAGACATGTAGAAATGAGGAACAAATGTTGGGATTTAATCATTTACGGGGCTGCGGTCATCAGGCAGGACACGACTGTGGCCGTCTCCACGCCCCTGAACGAAGATGATTGATTTCCGCATCCAGGCGCTCGCTTAGAAAAATGCTTTCGACATGCATATTTAATCACATCTCAAAGTACGGATCCTCACCCGCTGTCCTGGGAGGTGCAGCTGACACAGGAATTCTCGCAGTTCTGATGCTAAAATGTCCATCTGTAGTAGAGGTGTGGAAGTCACGTGGGCTGTGACGTTAACGCTTAGGAAGTGCTCGCGAACACGGGCCATGAGTGAGCCCGGGGGTGGCAAATGGGAATGACAAGAACACAACCCGCCAGGCCTAAGACAGTGCTTTTAGGAAGAGTGATTGTGGGTGAGAAAAGCCGTGAATGTGCATAAAATAGCAAAATTCCAAAGAGCCACACCCTTTGTCAAATTGCCTTTAAAGCACTAAACAGGATGCAAGAAAATATTTGCAAAGTGTGTGTTTGATAAGGGTGTACTCTCCAGAACACACACACACACACACACACACACACACACACACACAGAGCTCTTGCAACTCGACAAGAGGAAGATAAACCACCCAATTAAAAAACAGGCAAAGGGACTTGAAAAGGCATCTCTCCAAAGACGACCTGCAAATGGCCAATAAGCACACGAAAAGGTGCTCGACACCTTCAGTCGTCGGGGAAACGCAAACCAAAGCCACAGGGAGATACTGCGCACCCATCCGGATGGCTGTAACACTGTTAAAAAGCGAGAGCTGGCGAGGGTGTGGAGGAACTGGAACCCCTGCACATTGCCCCTGGGGATGCAAACTGGGGCAGCTACCCTGGACAGCGTACTTCGCTGCTGGGCACGTACCAAAGGAACTGAAGACGGTGCTCAGATACCTGGACACGCGTGTTCATAGCAGAACTAATCACAGAGGCTAAAAGGTGAAAACAGCTCAGATATCCATCAACAAATAAATGGATAAACAGATATAGACAGATGATTGATTGATGATAGATAGATACATAGATAGATAGATAGATAGATAGATAGATAGATAGATAGATAGATAGATAGATAGATAGATAGATGATAGATAGACAGACAGACAGATGTAGGTAGGTAGGTAGGTAGGTAGGTTGCCCATGTGTCTATTTATTTCCTGATGGTAAGGTCCTAACAGTGAAGTTTCTGGGCCAAAGGGCAGGAAAATTTTCTAAGTTCCTGTGTGTATACTGCGAAATCGGGCAGGATTCTTTTTTTTATAACTTCCCTACAAATAAGCTGCTCCCAGGGGCTCGCAAGGCTGAGCGGAGCCTGCCCAGAAGGAGGGGGCTGTTGTATTATCAGATTGTGCCTCTGATCCTTCCGCTGCGCTCCGAGGGGCCCGTGCAATTTTCTCCCCCTAAAAGCAATTCTCGTGTCGTTCTTGGCAACTGGAAAACAAGCAAAACCTTACAGTTCCTTTCTTAGAACTGCTTCCTGAAGGCTTCCTTTGTCTACTGTCAACTCAGCGCAGTGGCGAGGTCACCAGACAGGACACAGCCGAAGCCTCTGGGGTATCACCCTTACTTGCCTCCCGATGAAAAGAGCACTCCCCCACTACGTGCCACAGGGATTCGAGGCCGTGAGAGATTTTCATGATTCATCACAAGTAAAGCATACCTCGTGATGGGGAGAAATCATAAAGGGACATTTCAACAGATCGGAACTCATAAAAACGTAAAACTACCAGAGAGCAAACCAACCGTAAACAGAATCGTAGTAAAGACAAAGGGTTGATGCTTTTAATACCAAGCAGCTCTTACAAATCAACACGAAAACCTCTAAAAACCACAAAGAACAACTGAAAAGGAAACATCTAAGGGGGGGACAGGAATGACTGTTAACTGACTACAAATCAGGGTCCCCTGAGAAACGCCGCTGGACTTGACTTCTCAAAGGGATTCCGAGGTACCTCGAGCAATTCGCGGACTAGGTGATATGGGCTGAAACCTTGTCTTGTTTTAAAACAGTTCAAGTTGCAACGGGGAGTCATAAGCTCAAACCATGGTCTGTGCATGGAAAAACCAACCCAGCTGCGCTTTGCATCAAAAGGTTGGGACGCTGAGGCTCAGTGGCTGGAGCATCGGCCTGCGCACATAAGGGTCGTGGGTTCGACTCCCAGTCAAGGGCACATACCTGGGTTGCAGGTTCGATGCCCAGCCCCAGTCAGGCGGGCGCCTGTGGGAGGCCACCGATCTTTTATGTCTCTCTCACATCAAAGTTTCTCTCCCCCTTCTCCTTTCTTCCATTCTCTCTAAAAAAAATCAAGGGTTAATGGGGAAAAAACACACCAAAAAACAGGTTTGACATTAGAGAAGCCGGGTCTTCTCCCAAACGGGCGTCCTGATGTGTTTGGGAGGAGGTAGCAATGGCTTCTGCACAGAATCGAACATATTAGCAGACGTCCTTCAAATTCACTGCTCTGGACCCAGCTCCACACTCTCACCTGGCAGCCAGAGATTCAGGAGCCCCGATTCCCAAGGGCCACCCCAAGGAGCTCCAGACACCGCTCACATGGAGGCGATTAATCCGGAAAGGACAACAGGAAGCGTGCCTGTCACCAAATGGCACAGAGGGACTCCTGACCAGACCAACTGCTGAGAGCGGGTTGCCACCTGGGCCCCGTTTAAGGGGGTGAGGGCGGCTGGCAGCAGCCCTCGCCGAGCTGATCTGAAGGCTGTGGTGAGTCAGCAGCTCGTGGGCACACCCAAAGGCAAGTCTCCCAGAGGAGAGGACGTCCGCCTCCCTCTTAATGTCACCGTCTCCAGGGCCCACCGCCGATCAATCAGGCAGGATCCATCTAGATCCGGGCGCACTCTGCTCCATTAACCTCCGTGGAAACGCACCCCGGCGATTTCTACCCTAAGATGCTGATGCTGCTCTCGGCAATAGCTGCTCAGGAGTCCCACAGACTCAAGTTTATTTGCCTCCAAGGAAGGGAGGGGGGCGGGGGGGTAAACTATGAGACAGTCTATATTGGTATTATCTAGAACAGTGAAAAAAATGAACTAGAACTACATGCGCCACCAGAGATTCATCTCAAAAACGTCTTTTAAAAATAAGCTGAATTGCGTCATTTCTGTAAATCATGGATGCATTTAAAAGACACAAACAGCATAAATCACATTTATAAATACAATAATAAGTAATAAAAGTACAAAATAATCACAGAGGCGAAGGCTAAGGATATTCCCGGGAGGTCTCCGGGCAGCTGTTACTCAGTCTCCCTCCTGGTGCCTCACTCCTACCATTTTACTCTCGTCGTTAGGGGGGGAATAAAAAGGAGTGTATCCTACAGGCCTCCACTCAAGAGCATGACTTCCCCAAGAAGACTGAGTCTGTCAGTCAAAATATACATGGAGTTTTTTGTTCGATTAGATTTTTACGACACCTGAATTGTTAGAAAGAAATCACCTATTATGTGTAGATATTTTTTCTGTCTGTTATCTTAAATATCAGCACTCTGGATTTTTCACTCAAGTGTGGGGTCGGGGGGGAAGGCTATGACATTTTCTGAACCTTTCATGCAGGGCTCTAGTTGAAACAGCAAAACCTATTTCATCAAAGAAACCAAAAAGTTTGTCTCTAACAACTTAGCTTTCTCTCTCCTTCAAAATGTATTACTCAAAACTTCTTACAAACAGGGACTATTTCTTCTCTTGAGTATATGAGCACATATAATCACCTCGGGGGAGAGACAGAATAGAAATTATGGGTAGCATGGAAGCTTCAGCTGCATATAAACATTTTTTATAACAAAAAAAAGAAAAATGACACGAAACAAATGTGACAAAAAGTTAATCTCTGAAACCTTAGTGATGAGCGTATGGATGCCTCAAATCGTACTTGTCAGAGTAATGGAAATTTCTCACTTTTAAGTTTTAAGTGGAAAAAGAATGAGGGTGGGGGAATTTGTTCCGTAGCTTTGTGTGGTGCCTGTAAAAATATCTGCACGGCCCCAGTACTTCCTCCTGACGCTTTACCAGCGTGGACGTGTGATGCCTGCAGGATTAAACTCTATGACAACAGTTACAACAACAACTGCCCGTCTTCTTCCCCGAAGACACCGGACAAAAACATCTGACCTTCATTTCCCTGATAACCGATTCTTGAAAATCTTTCCAATCCAATATACTTAGAAAGCAGGAGTCTATGCCTCTCTCATTCACAACAAGGGCCAAGTGTTCGTTAAGGCCCGTGAACATAAAGAAACGACGAAAGCTTCCCGATGACTTGGATGCGGAAAGGGCAGGCGGGGTAACGCCTCTGCCTGTGGGAGCCGCGCTGAGCGGCCTGGCTGGGTCTGAGGCTGTCTCTGGAGAAATACAATAGGAAGCAGCAGCTTCTACGGCAGACTCACCATGGACGAAGGCCTAGGGGAAGCACTACCAATGCTGGCATTCAAGTTTCCTAAAATACTCATTCGTGCTATTATAGCCTTAGAAGAAAAAGTCCTGAAAGCAAAGTGTGAACACCTCAGGAGAAATAGAAATGTTAAAATGATGGGCCCTGGCGGGGCAGCTCGGTTGGCTGGAGTGTTGTCCTGGGCACCGAAAGGTTGTGGGTTCAGTCCCCAGTTGGGGCATGTACAGGAGGCAACTGATGGATGTTTCTCTCTCACATTGATGTTTCTCTCTCTCTCTCCCCCCCCCTTCCTCTCTCTCTAAAATCAATAAAAACATATCCTCAGGTGAAAATTACACACACACACACACATAAATGATGAAAGTGGGAGAAAAGACAATGAAATAAGGTAAAAAAAATAACAATGCACATAACTACCCTTTACCAAATATTATGATTCATTTCAAAGACAATAACCTATTGGGAGGGGGGAAATTCCACAGCCTGTCCCTCCTTAATAGATGGAGGAAGGACATGTAGAAAAACTCACGATCGAGATAGTCAAGCGCATGGATATCATAACGGCTCTCCCGCCGAAATCTTCCCATTCTGTCTACCGTCCTACCCACAAACACTTCGGCCTTTCCTACCTCGAAGGAACTCTGATTTTACATCAAAATAAAACAGCTTCTCACAAAGTGCCAGGGTAAATCTCGGTTACCTTTCCAAACCCGCTTACATGTCATCGGCTGCCCGAATCTGTCCCTGCTCTCGGCCGAGGCTGTTCCGCGCCTTCCTCGGGACAGGCATCGACCTGCTCGGCGACGCTGAAACGGCGCCCATACCTACGCAGCCAGGTTAATCGGCCACCGAGGAAAGGAGTCGCTTGTCACCTGCCCACCTCCAGCCACACTGAGATGACAGTGCCGCCTCATGAAACGAGGGACTGATGGTCACAGCTCTCTGCTGTAAGTGCCTGCCTCCCTACCGTCTTAAGGTTAGTACATTTCCCTTCAGGAGTTTCATTCATGTGAAACGTGAAGTCATTTCAAATGTACCTGCAATGCATACGGTTAAGAATGAATGTGTTTCTCTTGACCCCACTGTTTACACTAGCCTTAGACAGTTATTAACCCATCTGAGTTTTAT
Organism: Miniopterus natalensis; assembly: GCF_054644295.1. Taxonomy (NCBI): domain Eukaryota; kingdom Metazoa; phylum Chordata; class Mammalia; order Chiroptera; family Miniopteridae; genus Miniopterus; species Miniopterus natalensis. Next base: position 4,432,927 of record NC_142099.1, read on the forward strand.
ATGTAAACAGAGATAATAAGAATATTTGTTCACAATGGCTCAATGCAATAATATAAGTGTGAGTGTTCAGAAACCCAGACAAAATGTAAGGTCATTCTTCATGATCACTCTTGTGGGCTGCGACTCTACAAACAGCCGGCTGATGGATGTTGCGTGCATGCTTCTCAGGAAGAATCTCGTTCCAGTCTCAGTGAGAAACCAAAGCCTTTTCCGGGCACTTAAGCTTTATGGTGCTCAACTGACAGGTCAACTGATCATTACAGCCAAGTGCTCTCACAGGAGGCCCCGTGACACAGGCTGTGAGGGTGAAGTCCTTGAGCTCGTGTCGGCTTTAATCAAATCGATTGTCCTGATAGGATCTGAAACCAATATTAATACAAGAGAGGAAACACATGGGAAATAAAGGCATAATGCCAGCCTCAGTCTAGATTTTTTTTAAAGCAGGTAACAACTGTGTCTGAACATTAAATAGCGTCACTTTTTTCTAGTTTTTGTATTAAAAATGTTTTCATTGTAACTACCATCTGCTCTATAAATATTAGAAAAATCTTTAGTAAAAGTTAATATGCTAATAACCTAAAACTTAATATAATAACTTCTCATAGATCACCTTCCATATAGTTCTTTTTGTCTCTCCAATATTTTAATATAAATATATTTTTAGTTTTATCTAGTCTCTTCTACTCTGAATCATCCGTGGTGACATCCACGGAAAAGGTTCTGTGATTTTTAAGGATCAATGTGATTATACTGGGCCCACCCAGATGATCCTAAATAATCTCCCCATCGCAAGGTCCTTCGCTTAATCACACCTGAGAAATCTCAGGGTACCATATTCAGTTTCCAGGAATTAGGGCTTGGACATCATTGGGAGGCCTCGATTCTGCCAACCACAGTGAGCAACCTCAAAAACAGAAGATAACACCCCCTCTGTGATGCACCTGCCAGATGAGAGGTCTGACCTACTCAAGTCGAGAGCTTCTTTCAGCCCTATTTATGCAGGTGTGTCCACACTGAAAACTCGAACCAGCAGCTTCTCACATCACAAATTACAGATGCTGGAGAGCAGCAGGCACCCTGCGGAGATCTCCCTCCAGCCCTGATCCATCTGCCAGGATGAGCCAATTACACAGAGAAATGTTAGTCAAACAGACTCAATGACTTGTGAAAGGAATTACTCTAGGACAGTTACAGATCCACTCCTAGTCTCCAGAGCAAATGCGTAGGATGATAGCATCGCTCGCTGCACCGCTGTGGGGTTTTCAATCTGGGTTGACGCCTTGTGTGATACTGTCAAAATCAAACCAAAGGCCCCTACCCATCTGTTCCCATTTTCACACAGCCTTCACGTGGTCGCCTCCCCTAACTGCATTCTGTTAGCAAGTCAGGTAAAACACAGAGTCCCTACCAAGCCCTACGTTAAAGTGCTTTAGGATTAATTCTGAACATCAAATGTAGGAGTGAGGGTTACTCATACCAACTCATTTCACTTCAAGCAGCAAGGACACCATTAAGGACTAACAGTATTTTTGTTTCTCAGTGGGCATTTCCTTTACATAAACCACAATCCTGTACAGTGTTTCCTGTAAAAAAACCACATCTTTTTTTGTCTCAAAGTGGGGGCATTTGGCAGCTGAAGTCACAAGTAAACTACCAAAGTTAATTCCATTTACTTCAACCCGCTACATCCACCTGAAACATCGACTGCGCATAGAAAACAAAATTAAACATTTTTAAACCTTGATTTTTTAATCTTAAAAGATCTTTATAATGCCAATGTATAGCTTACAATTTTTTTATAATATAATTAAGGGATGTACTTAATGTCAAAATAGATCACAGTCTTTATTACTTATAGGCGAATGTAATGAGTACAAATCTAATAAAATTGTTGGTATTGATATTTGTACAGTATTGTATTATGAACAAAGATCTAGGTGAATCGAGAGTTGAGAATTTCAAGTCCTGAGGGACCATTAGGTCCGGCCAGGAAATCTGCTGCCCACTAGTCTGGCTTTCCCTGGGCATCAGCAGTCATTCCTTTGGCTCCGGGGCCTGTATCTTTCCATCAGAACAAGGGGACTTGCACGCAGCCCCTTCGATGGGCTTTCAGCCTCTGGGTTTAGAGATCTGCTGTCTCACACACCAGGCACGCGTTTTATTTCGTTTAAAGAACTACAATTTAAGTGAAACTTTATGGGAAGCCCTCTGTGTAATGGAGCAACATCACCTGTACCTCCTTCACCAAAGATGACAGCCTCCATTCAAGAAAGCTTCCTCCTGGATCACTGATGGGGACGAGTGTCTCCAAAGCCAGGGAACATCACTAGGGGACAGGAACTTACAACCAGGAGAAACCAGCCAGCCCTTGCGGGCAAAGTAAATACTGGGCACATTAAAAGCAGGCTTCTAGCAGCTTCTGATTAATATTTATTAGACAAAGTCATTTTTGGGGGGTAGCAGAGGTAACTGTGCAGATACATTTCAAAATATATGCAAAAATACTAGTTTCTAGTATCAACCAGGAAACAGTTAGCCAGATAATTTATAATAGATTAAGAGAAAGAGAGAGAAAAAAAAGAAAATATCAAGAGAGGAGCGGTGTTTGAGTACTAAAATATAAAGGCAAAGAATACTTAGAGCTAAGAGTGGCTGTTTTCTATAAGTGAGATGGAAAAAAAAAATCCAGAATTCAATGGAAACGATAACTGATTAGAGCCTTGGGGGACTTCCTAGGTCCTGTCTTGAACTTCACACCTCACGGTTCATTATTTTCAAGTGGTTTAAATTTAGTATTAAGTGTTCTTTCTTCTGATAAGCTGGACTCATGTGGCTTCTGTTTCTTTTTGCTTTTAACATCCAGGGGACTCTACACCAGGATTGGAGAGGTCGAACCACCACAAGGACCTGGGAGTTTCTCAAGCATGAGACTGTTCACTGCTTTGTGACTAAGATCAAATTAAATAAACACCCTGTTAAGTGCTCTTAGAAAACTACAAACCCAAGTGAGTGAGGCTTGCTTTGTATGGAAAGGTACATCTTTATTAATTCAAAACCAGTTTATTTCAAAACTCATGCTTGTAACTTCCACTTAAAATCTTTACCCAAAAGAAGCAGAGCTCAGACACAGGGCCTGACTACAAACATTTCTAATAAGTTCTTGCTAAAATTTAGTTGGTAAATGGTAGAAAGAATTTAGGTGGGTTTTTTAAAGGGTATTAAGACTTCTTTTCAGCATAGCTTTTAAAGTTGTTCTTATGAACAATATGTGGACAATAATGCTTTAAAATTATATATGAAATCAATCGCAATACAATAATACCGACTCGAGTGGTATCACTTATGACAAACAGATGGCTATAAAATATCGAAATGCAATGTGGTCAAAGTTAAGCAGAATTCATATGCAAATAGATGTTAATAATTTAAAATTATCTCCCCATATTTATTGCAAAGCTTATTCCCAGGATTTTCCTTCCAGAATGGTCTTTCCTCTCCCCTTTCCAATTCAGTCAACCTTAATAGCACGTCTCAAGCTTTCTTCCATTGATAAACTCTTCCATTTCCAGCCCTCTGGTCATGCTGTTCACTGGGGTGCTGGATATATTCTTCCCTGAACGTTGATGAGCAGGTTTCATCCACAATGAAAATGCAAACAGTTCAGAGCAGAGCTGACGCTTTAAACCTCTAGTTCAGGGTATTCCGGTTCCCAGCGTCCTGCCGGTACCGTAGGCGCCGAAACACTCGAAATAGGTTTAAACTGGTTCTAGAAACCTGAGGAGGGGGCAGTCCTGCGGAACTGAGCCCTGAGCCCTGAGCCTCGCGGGGGCTGCGCTGACTCCGGGCGGTTAGTGTTGGGACTGAATGGAACGTACACCTCGGAGGATCTGATGGGGGTACGGGGGAGACACATCACATATTTGGTGCCAGAAGGTGCTAAGAGCAAACGCTGTTCAGAAGGAGCACGAGAACGGCAGGGGAACCGTCAGCAGCGCCCTGGACTCAGGGCCTCCTCTGGAAAACTAAAGGTTAGGACTGAAGACGTCTCAGGTCTCCTCCGCTCCTAAATTCAAGGCCTGGGGAGGCCCACTGTGAGCACATGGCGCCCCGGGTGTCAGCTGGAGATCCCCAGAGCAGTGTGAGTTGTGACAGCGGAAGTCGCCGTCGCGGGTGCCCGGAGCCCGCTCATCTGGCCGGTAACGAGCTCTGAACGACACGCAGGCGCCTGCGGGCGATCGGGAGGCAACCCCACAGCCGGCCCCGCTTCTTCTCGGCATTTTCAAACGCACGGCTTTCACTGTTATAAGGATTTTTACATAAAAGAATGTAGAAGGCAAACCTTTAGTAACTAAAGAATTTTTCTTTTAACTTATTAACTCTCCAAACTGACCAACCCACAGGATGTAACACGATGGGTGTTTTTAACACCTTGCTCAAAATAGCTTGCCCATCTCCACCTTCCAACTAACTTATGTTGTCTAAGATGTCTTAGGTTTCAATGTTCATATTTAAACCACGGCTATTTCAAAAAAATCATAGAAAAATATATTCTATTTGTCAGCTGTAATAAGAATTATGGAGAAACTAAAGCAATATAAAGGGCAGAGGACTCATCAGGGGGTGCGGGAAATGAGAGGCGGCTATTTTGTTTCAAAAATCAGAAAAGGGATAAGTACAATGTGGACATTTCAGTAGAGACCTAAAGGTGTGAGGGACGGACCCTTTTCAAATTCCATTCCTACTGTGGTGACTTGATTTCAAAATCAGAAAAAAGTAGGAATAGCATCTGGCTCTAGGCCAAGCTATCATTATGGTCCAATTCCAAAATAGGTATCATTGACATATAAAAACATCAAACAAAAGCATTAAATAGGGCATACTGTACTGAGCCAAAAAGTATAACTGTATTGCCTCATATATAAATGCGCTTTACGTTTCAATATTCTTTTTCATACGTTACAAGAAGACGACTAGATGACTCTCTCTCTGGAGCTGAAGGGTCCAACTCTGCCGACCGCTGGATGGATCCGTGAAGCCCTAACAGTGCAGCTGCATGTAGTTAATGCTTAATAAACGTTAGCTCTCCTTAGCACTAGTGCTAACTCAAATTGGGTTCCTATCATTTATAACTCTAAGAGGCCCCACTGATACAGACTGTCTCTCAGAATTCTGGTTTGGCGTGGGGGATGGCAAGTGCGTGTACGTGTGTTTTCCGGGAGACGGTTCAGTGAACTAGAAATCTGCTGGGAAACGAGAAGGCATGTTCTACCCTCCACACCAGCGAGGAGGTGCTGAGGGGCTGGGGCGAAGCCCAACCTCCCCCCACACTGTCTGCACCCGATGTCTTAACCCCCAGCCTCTCTGCGATGCTGTGCTGGGCTGGTAAACTCAGACGGTGGAAAACACACTGTTGAAGGAGTCCCGTGTCCCGTGGATCGTGGCAGACAGTCCTGGGTGAAACGCGCCCCTACAGAGGGTGGGGATTTCCACCCTGGAGGTGGAGACAGATCCTTCCTGGGAGAGGAAGAAAGAAGAGCGAAGGGACAGGCGGGGGACTGGGGAGCGTGGGCAATGTGTCGCACAGAAGGTGTGTAAGTTTCATTCACATTTTCTTCCTTTGAACTTATAAAACTATCAGCTTGATCGACCATTTCTAAGGTTCTTCTTCCTGACCGTGATCCCTTCCTGTTATCTACAAACATCTCACAGAGTCCATCGCGCGCACACTTCCTCCTGGATGGTGGCACGGCAGGAAATGAGCCGTTCATCAAGGCCACCATGCCCTTGGCATCGTCCCCTGGAACTGGGCGGAGGGGAGCGCTCCTCGTGTTCCAGGCGGCGGCCACAGCACAAGGAGAAAGGGCCAGGCAGAGCCGGGACCAAGCGGAGAGAAGCAGCTGCCCCATGGAAACTGAACAGACAACCCACCGGCATTCCCCAAGCTAGGGGGAGGGGGGGGAGGGGAGGGGGGAGGGGAGGGCTGACTCTTGGCTTCCATGCATTTCCAATCATCAGTATCACCCGGCCTTGAATGGGTGTTCTCTATTGTCTCCCCCATATCTATTCCGTTTTAATTCCATTATAATACCTAGCCCATCTTAACTAGGAAAAAACTAGGAAAAAACAAAGCAAAACTTATGTTTCAATAATAGAATTTATTTTACCTTTCATTTTAAATGTGCTTGCCAATTAAATTCAAAGCATTTTGGTCAATTGAGATTTAAGCTCCAGGGGAGACTCTGTCCATATTTATTTGCAAGAGAAAAAAAGCCACCCCACATGCTATACTTGTTCTTGTTAAGGGTTCTTTAATTACACAGGAAGTAAAAGGGAAACAGAAGGAATCCCACAGGATGTTGTCCCCAAAGGGAACAGGCCCTGGAAAATAACTCCTGCCAAATCAGGATGTTGCTGGATGAAACAGATAATAGATAAGTTGTTTTTTAAATGTATCTAATGTCACCATTAGGCAATATCAAGCTAAAGGTATTTCAACAAACAGTACTTTACCCACTAAAAAAATGCATAGCCGTATCAATACAGGCATCCTAAAAAATGCAAATTACTACTTAAGTTGGCTATTGGGTTTATCATAACTGGTAGACAGGACTAGATTCACTCTCGAGTTTTATTCTGTTGTTAACTAACCTGCATCTCAAAAGTTGGCTGAAACCTCATAAAGAAAATAAGAGATTTTTACTGATCACTGTACAAGTCTAATGATCCCACAATTTCTAAGTATAAAGGCAAAAATTCAAGCCTTTTTTCAAAAACAATATACATTCTTTTTTAAAAATATATATCTTTATTGATTTCAGAGAGAGGAGGGGAGAGGAAGAGAGAGAGAGAAAGATCAATGATGAGAGTCACTGATCAGCTGCCTCCTGCACGCCCCCTGCTGGGGATCGAGCCTGCAACCCGGGCACGTGACCTGACCGGGACTCGAACCTCGATCTCCTGGATCATAGGCCGGTGCTCAACCTCTGAGCCATGCTGACAGGGCAAAACCAATATGCTTTCTGAAGATAGATAAAACCATACAATCAGCCGTGAGAATGGCCGGGAATTCTTTCCTACGTTCTGGTGATGAACCGATAGTCTCAGCCTTATATTTCTAAAAAAACACATGCTAAAGTGACATAACTATTAACTAAAATATTCAATAATCTGAACAAGATTAGGCTGGCTGGTTTTTTAAATGCTATATATGGGAAAACTATCTTTAAATTCTCCACATGGCCAAGGGAAATGGAATTAAGGAAAGGAAACATCTATACGCTTGTGTTATTACCTTTCCCTGCACTCATGAACTTTACCTTCAATAAATCATCACTAGATTTGCTCTTGACGGATCTCAAAGACTGTGACACAGTCACAGAAAGCCATTAACTCATTTTCATGTGATTTTAATGTATTTGTGGAAGGTTTCAAAGACCTATACCATATTCTTTATCAATTTTCAGGCTTTGCTTATTTTACTACCACCAATGAGGCAGAGTGTTGTTTTGCTATTTGCAAAATAAAATGCGCTATTAAAACGAGTGCCAAGTATGGACCACCTTGGGTGCTGCCACTGGTGAGACTGGGGAGCTGGATGAAATATTTTCCAAAGCTCTTATCCTCAATCCCTAGCTCAGAACATTTTTTTTCCTTTCCAGACAAAAAAGTCTAGGAATAAACTTAAATCTGTCCATCTCTGATACCACAAATGACCATTCTTGAAGGAATTAAAATTTGGGAAGGCAGACATAACAACATTAAGCAGTAAGTACTAATGTATATTCATCTATCTGCATAGAAATACAATTTCACAGAGAGTCGGGGAGATGAGTACGGACCCTGTGCTGATTAACACACGGCCTGCTAAAAGCAAACCAGATTCATGATAATCTGGGTTTCCAAATAAACAGTCAACACTAAATTTTTGTTGACTAGCCAAGAGATAAAGTAACCAATGACAAGCCCACCAGTTCGACGAGGCAGAACTGAGGGCTCCTTATGACGCAAGCCCAGGCCTCCTGACTCATCCCAGGAACTTTTCCTATGACAGAAACGGAAGTGGGACCGCTGCTGTTTCCAAGTTCCCCGCCACGCGGAAGGGAAAGCACACTCCCTACAGCGCACGCTCACTCGGTTCTGGTTTTACCACACACACAAAAATAAAAAAACATATGCAGTAAACATCAACTCCATCATCCACACTGACAGCTCTTCTCCTTTTGAAACAATTCTCTGTCTTCTTCATAAGCCATCTAGAGCCAAAGTATTAGGTTAGACCACATGAAACTGCAATGTTGTCAAATATTAGCGATTTCATGTGGCTCAGACTACATGTAATATAACTCTGATGGGTCACGAATTACAGCAAGGCTACCAATTATTACTGAGCCACCCACAGCAAATGCTTCACGCATTTTCCTTTATTTATGTTTTCATCTCACTCTTATGTCCTTCCTCAGAGAAACTGAATTTCTACCCTGACCTCAAATGGACGCACATTGTGCAGAGCAAACTGTCGTGAAAAGAGGTTTCGTTTAAGGAAAGAGGAACAATAGGTTTCCATACGGAAGCACTGCCTCTGTGCAATAATGTTTAAACGCATATTTCATCAGCTCACGCTTTCCTAGCACATTCTCAGCGTGGGGGGCATTACGCTGAAAACCCTCCCTACGCCATTCTCTGTTTTACCTTCCCAGCAATGTATGTGCACATACAATGGTAGATAAAGCCAATATCAAATGTCAACAACTTTTGAAGAATAGTCTTCCTACATTTCTGTATGTTTATTTCTGTAATTTTTTTAAATTCTTCAACTTCTTATTTGGTTCTTTCCAAATTCAAAAGCTCACTTTCTGAATTGTTTTTTTCAGGGCAGCTGAGCCATCAAGTTCATCCTCAGACCAGCTGACGTGATGACAGCGTCCCTTCCCCTAATTAGCTGCTAACCTCATCTTCGGTTTTAAATGTTGTCATCTTTAACGTCTCCGTGTTATGTCTGTTGTCTTGACATTTCAAGTTATTCCCAGATGTGGGCAGGTTATAAACAAAAATGAAAGATTTAAGGATATTTTGTTTATTTTAAGAAGAAAAGACTTAAAAGGAGCATGAGAATGACCTTGGTGTACTTGAGGAAGCATCCCATAGAAGATTTACAAATTAATTCTATGCTGTTCCAGAATCAATGAGTAGAAAATTTAGAAAGATAGATTATTAGTGATGATTTTCTAAATAATTCACTATCCGCTAATTGGAACTATTGCTACTTAGGAAACTTCTGTGCCATCACTAAGAATCTTTCAAATACTGCAGAAGGGAGTCCAACTATGAGCCCAAAACATAGTAGGAAAAATGATGTGTGCGTCTGAGTGCTTAGTTATCTACCAAAATGTGTATTTACGTATGAAAATCCTGGGGCAGTGTACTGGCCAAAATCCAAGTGACAGCAAATTTTTTAGAAAACCAATGCTCATTAATATCATCTCCCTTTGACTGCATTTTATAGTAGTTTCACTATAATGCCATGAAATTTTACATTACTGGCTCCCTAAGAAATTGTACTGCCCACTCAGAAGCAGCAGCATCCTTCAGATCCATTGCACAGAAACAGAGGAGGGGACTCGCGAGGCAAAGAGTACGCCCAGAGTCACCAAGCACACTGAGCGTGAAACTGAGCACAACACACAGCTCCAAGGAGGATCTCTGGAAGATTTAAATGCCACCCATTCGTTCTAACCTAATGATTCTGCTCTATCTACTGGCCGGTGCTGACACCTTGAGTCCTCAGATGCTACCTGGAGTCAGCAGGGCTGTTCATGCCCAAAGGGCTTCCAACAGGCTTCGAGGCAAACCAGAGAACGGTCCATAAGCCATTCATTCTCCCTCGCAGTCCTCCAAAGACACAGGTGCCTCAGGTAGGAAACAAGTGACTCAGAAGCTGAAGCCCCTCCAGAGGAAGCCTGCATGGCTGACCCCACAGCTGCGGGGACTGCCGAGTATTGCTTCCTGTCGTCATTGGGTGTTCAGAGGCCTGCGGCTCACTTCCTGCCCCCTGCGCAGAGGAGCTCGGAAAGCCAGGGCCCTACAGCTGCGCACAAGCCGTTAAAGAAAATAACCGGGGGGATAAATAGGGAAGATACCACCCTCCTTTTCCAGAGCATCCCTTTGATAGGAAATACACACGCACAACAGTTGAAGAACCAAAGGCCACGGGTTTTGCATCCTGATTGTTTGTGTAGACAAGTCACTGGCCATCGTAATAACGTTCACTGGAGTTAACCAATGCCCCTGTGGATTTCTCAACCATCACATTCACAATAACGATTTACTGAAAGCAAATTAGACTCAGTGAACTCCATATGTGACTTGAATAAACTATATTTAAAGGTAGGTGACAGGGTTCAGGATCTCTGACCACAGCTGAGATGGGCGATGGGCAGGAAGGGCACTCCAGGCAAAGAAAACAATCCTAATAAATACCGCATGGGGCGAAAGTAGGTTTAGAGTTGTTCATATGGAAAATAATACACTACTTCATAAAAAAGGGAATAAACTGTGTTTCACATACTCACAGCTGCAGCCCTGCTTTTTGGCCCACCCTGTATTTCTGTGGCAGTCGATAATAATTGAATGACTTGGTGGGACTGAGCAAGATGTTTAATGGGGTTGGGAAAGTGAGAAACAAGGTTAGAAAGGCGGACAAGGAGCCTGACCTGAGTAACCTTGTGGCTTGTGGGAGGGTTTGAATTTTATTCCCTGATAAGCAGCAGAGATCCATGGTCAGGTGTGAAACCTGTGAGCAGCACAAGCAGTTTCGCATTTTGTAAGATTACTCTGAAGACAGGTTCAGAGGGATTCAAACCTGGAGGCAGGAACATAGATTTACAGGACCGCTTCAATAATCTGGGTGATGGGGCCTTAACTAAGGCGTTTGTAACTGTGTAGTTCCTGGCAGGGGGAGTAAAGGAATAGCTTTACCCACACAGAAATGGGTTTGAAGGGGGAGATGCAGAAATAGTTCAATTTTATACATAGTGAGTTTGAAGTGACCCTGTGATACCTAAAAGCTACTCATAGGCAAATTTTAGAACTCCAAGATGAAGCAGAAGTTTAGCTGTTTTCCTCACTGCAGAACTTATCAGCGCCTTTACTATGCCACACCCCTCCCACAGAGGAAGGATATACCATGCAGTCTTTACTCAACTCATTTGAACAAGAATGCTTTTCCCAGGCTACCTATTAACATTTCTCAGGACAACGGGGTTCCTTGGGAAGCGCCATTTTAGAAGTCTTCAACTGTATTAAGGTTAGGGAACAGTGCAGAGTTTTCTGAACCAGCTCAAAAAACTATTGGAAAGTAGACCAAAGATGAACTTGAATAACCACTAGGGTGTCAAGAATGACCTATGCGTGGACCAGGATTCTGTGGGACGCGAGAACAATCAGAAAATCTGCCTGATGCTAAGTCCCCCTGTGAAAGCAAAGACAGTGAAATAGATGGAGAGGCTCCTAAAAAGGTCAGCTCTGGGCGAAAACAAAAGAGAATCCTGCTAATGGTGCGAAAAATCGTGTTAACAGCCAACCAGACATCCACATTCGGGAGGCCAGAAGCTGCTGCCTCCTCTCAGCCTCAATAGACACAAAGGAAACCCTGAAACAAGCTTTCTTTGTTGGGAAGGAATGACTGGAGAGCTCTTAGTTATGTAAATACAGGCGAGCCACCTACTGCTCAGAGGGGGGCGGGGTGAAGGATCCTTTGTGGGCAGACAGAGGTGATCTCCTCTGTACCCCTGGTAGGGGGCCTGCCCCAGGCTGGAAGTTGGCTGATGTGTGGGAAAAGTCCACGGCCTTCTGAGACAAAAGACACCAGGGATCCCCAATATTGCTCTAAGAGTGGAGACCTCCGTAGAGGTCAAATGAGGAGGCCCTGACCCAAGCCTGCTGGCAGGAAAGCACACGAGGAACCCCTGAAGAAAATTCACTGCAAAGCTGGAGAACTGTGGCCTGGCCCGGCTTGCCGCAGAGGCTAAATAAAGTGCTGAGGGGGCCGGAGGAAGCTGGGGTGGGTGGTGTCAGAG